>NC_047591.1:16739778-17362278 GCF_011004845.1 Esox lucius | reverse complement strand
CACACACACACACCTCAATAAAAACCCAATAACTAAACAATTACCTTAGTTCTATTGCTGCCGCCTCCCATTCATTTTATAGCAGCATTTGCTGTCCATACTGTACAAGGGGCCACATTAAGCACTAGGCTAAATGACTTCCTGATTCAGTCTCAGAGAGCCCATCCAGTCCTATTAGAGGGGAATGATGTGTTGATGGGACATTATGGCACATGCACCTGCTCTATTGTGACAAAGACAAGGACAGAGGAGCCCCGCATACCAAACGCCACCCTAGTGAGCACGCTGCTTTCGCCCCAGAGCCCTACGGCGAGCCCGGCCCATGGGGGGAAAGGAGCGCACTTGGTAGCGAGCAATAGTGTGCCATCTGGGACACAGGCAAGAAGCGGGGGAAGACGCTGGGAGGGAAGCCACGACGCCTCATCAAGGCCAGCTAATAGATCACCCACTCGTCGCCCAGGAAATTACCTGGCAGTGGCGCCTTCTCCTAGGCGTGATTAATTGATCCCCAAAAACAGAAGACTGTGGGGGGGGGGGCAGTGATGGGCTTCAGAAAAGACGTAGATGGAACACATGTGGGAGTTGGGATGAATTTGACCTTTTTGACTATTCATGGAACAGAGAATCAGCATGTTTTTCCTAGGCCAACCTGTCCTTTTCCTCCCCTCATTCTGGAATCAGCGTCAGGGAACATATAAATATATAATCGTCACCGGTGATTGGATTATAACGTTACGGCATCCTGTCGAACAGTGGAGTGGGGGAATAAGCCTGTCAGTCCTGTACAGACCTCCGTTTTCCATTGGGCTCGGGGTGATGAGGGAGTGCCTTATTCCAACAGAGGTCAATTGGAAAGACTAATGTCAGGAAAGGGGCTTTAACATGACCCAGGATAGCTACACTACATGGTGCTGTCAGAGGACTAGTTTGTGCACTAGTCTGTGAGTGTGTGTGTGTGTGTGTGTGTGTCTCACCATGCTTGCAGCTCCTGTTCAGCCTTCACCCTCTCCTGCAACAGGCCTTTCTGCAAATCCTCAGTGATCTTCCTCCTCAACTCCTCTTCAGCAACTATAGGGGCAACAGAGAGACAGTTAAGCCAGGATGGGACGATGAATGCGGGCGGACGCGTGCGCGTTTGTATATGTGTTTGTGTGTGCGTGCGTGCGTGCGTGCGTGCGTGCTTGCTTGCTTGAGTGTGTGGGGCGAGGTGATAACGACCTCTTGCCGCTTTAGGCTCCCGGGCCTTATGAGCCATGCTACCAGAGCGCCGGCGAGTGGGAGGTTAGATATGCCTGCCCCACCAGTCATCTGCACTTGAAAATACTCTCACAGGCACGCACGCAAACAGTCCCTTTCCACCCCCTCCCCAAACCGTGACCCCACTCCACCCCGCCCACCCCCGCGCACACACAAACGCATGCACACGCACGCACGCACGCACACTTATTTTATTGGTTTTAATTGCTTAACTTTCCCCTAAACTCCTTGTATTGCTGCCATAATGGCGTGTCTGACCGCGTGTCTTCTCCATCCTATCTCACCAGGTAATTAAGCATGAAAGTAAGACGCGGGGGCCAGCTAGGAAGCCAAGACGTGCACTGAAGGCAGAAGTGCCATGTGGCGTGGCGAGATGAGGCTGCAGCACTGCAGTGCGGGGAGAGAAAACGAGGAGAGAGGGAGCGAGACGGAGACGGGATAGAGAGCAATAGGGACAGGGAGAAGGAGAGAGACATGGAGAGAGACAGAGAAAAGGAGAGAGACATGGAGAGAGACCGAGAAAAGGAGAGAGACATGGAGAGAGACAGAGAAAAGGAGAGAGACATGGAGAGAGACCGAGAAAAGGAGAGAGACATGGAGAGAGACCGAGAAAAGGAGAGAGAGGGAGAGAGACCGAGAAAAGGAGAGAGAGGGAGAGAGACCGAGAAAAGGAGAGAGAGGGAGAGAGACCGAGAAAAGGAGAGAGAGGGAGAGAGACCGAGAGAAGGAGAGAGAGGGAGAGAGACCGAGAGAAGGAGAGAGAGGGAGAGAGACCGAGAGAAGGAGAGAGAGGAAGAGAGACCGAGAGAAGGAGAGAGAGAGACCGAGAGAAGGAGAGAGAGACCGAGGGAAGCAGACAGAGATATAAAGATGGGAGGGACATGTGCTTAGAGGGGACTCAAGTGAGACTGCTGCATTAGAGGGAGAAGGGATAATCTCCATTGTCAGAAAGACTGTTATTACCAGGTGTACTGATCGCAGTGTGGCGGCTGAAGGACAGGCGAACGCACGCTCATCTAATCAATTCCAGAGAGCCTATTCACTGTAGGACAGGAGCATAGAACCGCAAACATTTCACAAAACTAATCCCTCTATCCCTCTAGCTCAACACCACAGGGAAATGTTAGGAAATGACTTTGCCTCAAAACCTACATCAAAATTGGCTTGCTGGCTCTCATTCCCCGAACAAGCGAAACACCTAAACCCTCTTACTGACTGCAGAACAGAGCATGAAAGCCCATTGGAGACTGTTTTCGTGACTGGAGCTTGTTACAACCCGGCTTCTATAGTCAGCCCCGGTTCTCTTCCCCTTTCGGCCCGGAGAAGGGAGGACCTCCGAGAGGGAATAGAGTCAGGGGAAAGAAGAAGACGGATCGAAAGAGTAGAGGACATGAATTCAGGGATGAAAGAGGGGAAGGAGACGGAGGAAGGGCGATCCTCGGTGGTCAGGCGTTAAGCCAGCTCAACTTGAGTGGCGGGTGGTGCACTTTATTGAGCTGGTTGCTGCCTCAGATGAGAGCGGTACGGCCAGTCAACGGAGCTGCGCTGGATTCGACCCTCCACATAACAGACCCCACGGTCCCTCCCGGTGTTAGCTAACCAGCACGCCGACAACCTGAATCGTTACCAAGACCTGTTTCATATGACCGGGAGGAGCCATTTTGGCCCGTTTGATTCATTTTGTGTGTGGTGTATATATTGTCCGCATACGGGAACTTAATTCATAGACTAGAGGACACTAAACATGTTGAGGTCATGGGTCAACGGTCATGTGGACGGGACAGCGTCAAGTCTGAGAGAAAAGGTCACCCATTTCTTATTGTATTACAGAACATTTAACGTTATCGAAATTGAATTACTCATCTCGAATAGGTAAGAAAAATAAACCCAAGAAGAGCCACTTCAGTAAAAAAGCTATTTCTGTGCATTATGAACAGCTCCATTTTTAGCCAGTGACCTTCCATTGGCCTGCTACTGCAACAGTGTCACCATCATTCTAATGAGAACATAGATTTCCTGTTGCCTCTAGTCAACATTATGTCTATGAACACACGCTGGAAACCTTCCAAGACAGCGGGTCAAAAGACGATCTAACAAACTGCATCTTCTCAGGGCGAGGAACGGATAGCTGCTTGTTACCGTGATGCCCAGGTTGATACCATATTTCACAGCAGGTGCTGGCATGGCATGGATCAAACAGCGGGTTAAGGGTAATGAATCCCGGAGTTCCGGCCTCTCCACGCATCTTATTCCCGGCAGCTGATATTTGATAAACGTGAATTAAAGATACAGCCTTGATATCGCAGAGCTCAGCAGGTAGCGCACGCTGGAGACCAAGCCCACGGCAAATAGGGTCAATCCTATTTCTCGCTCTTGATAGCTCATTCTTTATCTCTCTCTCACTATTCAGTAAACAGTCACCCTATCCTGACACCTCCATGTCTCCCCCTGCTTCAGCTCCTCCACACGTTTCCCGGGATAAACTTCATGAAAACAGACAAACGGTCATGAGTCAAACCCAGTTCGGTTTAGTTTAATAGAAAGTAATGACTCTGACCCAGGTCACGCTCAACTGATCCCACTGAAGAGCATGGCCTACACAACGTGATCAATTTACCAAGGTGATCAGGACTACAGCCTACTGCTGAGAATAGACACCAAATGACGGACTGAGAGTTTTGACTACGGAATCCGTCATAACCCAGAATACATTTCTACGCCTTATCCAGACCACATGAGAATTTACAACAGTGTCATACTCGACTGTACTCCTCCGCCATCAATTCATACTTGGCGCTTCCAAACCGTAGACAGGTGAGCACACCGATCCACCACAGGTGAACACCACGATTACAGAATCCCCAGAATAGATCCCCATTACGTTTGGAGGTTATGCAGCGTTCGGCCTGACTCAACTGTTCCTGTGGGCTAACAGAGTTGGCCGCTACAACCTTCCTCACCACATAAACCAACTCCAAGCAGGGTGATCCGGAGGACGGGTTCTGATGGGGTAAATATCGTCTGGGGTCCTTCAGGCCACTTCTCAGGAAGCCAAGGGTCAGAGACAATTTGAGATCAACAGAGCCCCCCGTGTCAATCCAGAGTACGACATGTAAATGTTAAAGAGATTAAAAACGCATCATCTTTTGGGGACCCCCCCCCCCCAACCCACCCACCCACACACATACCCATCCACACACAACACTGGCTTGGGGAGAAAAAGAAGCTGGAGAAGAGCTCTTGGCAGGGAGATAATAGACAGGAGGTAAATAGCGTTTCTCATCAGACGTTTCATTAACCCCGAGACCCGCGCAGAGGGCATAATCTGTAACATTACCGGTTCTGCACGCCTCGCTTTCACCGCTGTCGCACCTTCAGAAAGAAGAACTCCCGTCGGCAAAACAGTCTTTTTATTCAGGTGATTGATTCACTAACCACTGCCTGGGATTTAATCACAAGAAAAACTGATCACTTTCTATTTTCGGTAATTTATTATTTTAGAGGAAGAACGATGTTACCAGGTGTGATCTCTCTCGCCCCCGCTCTCCCCGTCGGTCCAGTGCATTTCTCCCCCTCCGTCCAGTCATCTTTAAGCAAGCGATTAGGCCAAGCTCGCCTGTGTGTGGGAGCTGAAGTATGAATATTTATAGCTTGAACGGCGAAGGTGTAAGAGGCACAACCTTGATCATAGTGCAATCAGAATACAGCGACTGGGCTGTGATTCAGAGACAGCCAAGCGGTCTAACTCAATACCACCCCTTGTGGGCACACAATCAATCCCCTCTTCGTTAAGTTTGTGACCTGTCAGACATTTCGTTATTGGGCTGAACATTGGCAACTTTATTTAAATAAGACCGCATAGGTGCGAGTTTCCAGAGTTGTAAAAATGAGCAGCGGTAATCAATAAGCCGGGGTTGCAAAGTTTGTTGGCTTGGAAAACTTTGAGATGTGTATTGCATTTATAAAAGGCCATTAGACAACCTTGGCTAGAGCGCATTCAAAAAGCTACACCGATTGAAAACATAGATGTATTTTCTTTCATCACTGCCCAACAAGGTCACCTGTGCTAGTGGAATAGTTTGAAGTGAATGGGACCGCAGTCACAAGAACAATGAACGGTTACAGCTAAAATAGCACAAAACATGCAACATGACTTGGGATGATGGGAAGGTTACCATTACCTAATTTCCAAAATGCACACATTTCTGGTCCAGCCGTTTGTAAAGAACAAATCCCATAATGTATTAACATCTTTTTTTCCTTTACGTCTGACGTCAATCCAGAGATTTCTTGGGGGTTTAAATATTTGTTAAGCAAACATTTTTTATCATTCATTATTTGCCAAAACTAGCCATCTGGCTAAATCTGACTTTAACAGATATTTTAATGTCAGTACAACATTGTCCATGCAAATTGTCTCTGTCAAGAAAATGAAATTGAAAGATTTGTAAATTCAGAACTTAAACACCGGCACCGCCAAAAACTCTTTGCTAATCGCTTCTACAGGGCTCATTGGTTAGAATGAGACACAAAGCAAAACAGACCTCTCCTATTGTAAGGAATATGAATGGGCCTTGACAGAAAAGTAGAATACAAAACAGACTACACAATGGCCAACACAAAAAATGTATTCTTTAGATCTAGGTTAATAACGACATGGGGGATTGCAATTTCTCATAAAATACACACAAAAAAAGCAGTCCATACAAACCAAGATAAAACAATCAAAGACTTGAGTATTGATCTTTAAATCTGCAAACCAACAGATGTGGACAATGGACAGTGATTTTCTTTTTGAACAGCAAGAAAAACTGAGATTGAATTCGCAAATGGCCAACCGTTAATGAAAACACAGATTTCCAGAAGCCTTTCAGTTTAAAATGTGTGAATAACGTCCCGTAACAAGAACATAGGTATTATCAATGTCCACAACAACACACCCAGAACAGCACACTCAGAAATAAGTCCTATGAGAGTTAACACTTCAGGGCTCACATGGTTGATAAGTAGCCAGGAAGTTTTACAGTAATTGGTACATTACTCCCTGTGGCGTGTACCAGGGGAAAAACAAACACTGTATACACAACTCTAGATAGCCATATATTTTGGTTTGGAATTACGGTTTTTATATCATGCCTTTTGTATAATGATTATTGATCATACAAACACTATTTGTGTACTGTAGCTAGCTTTTTTTAGCCTACCCTGCACATGGTATAACTACAACCAATCGAACAAATTCTTTGTGTATACATTTCACAGGACAGAAATATGGAGTAGCTTTCAACTAGCTAGCTAGCAACTTTGAGAACTTGCAACTTGAAGAGCCAGCAGCTTGCATTTCAGGTGGATATCAGCTCCATCACTTGGAGCAATTACTATTATTTTAGTTATCTCCAGAAATATATCCCTATTTCTTTTTAAATGGGGAACACATAAAAAACATCCTAAAATACACAAGAGAAAATTATTTGGAAGACGCTCACTCTATGAGCATAACTACATCTAACAGCTTTCCCAAAAGCTCTAACAGCAAATAACAGCTTCCCCAAATACCCTTTAAAAACAGAATAGCATTTACCATGATAATAAGTCATATTCTTTCAGGAAATCTTACAAATGGATCCTCTCAAACAACTCCGGACTTCAAAGCCAGTTCTACTCATTCAGGAATTTATTTAGACCTGGGACACCAGGTGGGGGCAATTCATGATGAGGTAGAACAGACAACCAGCGGCCACCAGACGTCATAGAGTAAGAGCTGAATACCCCTGGTCTAGACAAACACAGATGTCAAATGCAAGCACGAACACAGCCTTTTAATAATGAAGTGTGCTTGCTTTGTGTGACACAGCAGAGGTTTTAATCACCAGAGGCAGTGTGGCGTGTCTTTAAGATGGTCACTTTTTTAATTACCACTCCAGTTGTGGGCCGTCACGGATAGGGAAACATCAAACATTGTGACGACGTAGGGAGAGGATGGCACCTCCCTACTGTTTCCTGTCAACCTTCAACAGTCCTCTGACTCCTCTCCCACTGGCCAAAACCAGAAACAGTAAAAGGGTACCATGTAGCATGTATATAGACCATTAACTTGACAGGCAAGAAGCAAAGCTGCCCAAAGCAAATAGGCTGATGGTGAAGAATTAGTTAGATTTTAAAGATAAAAAATGTAAGAAGTAAGTTACACAATTCTGACAAGACAAAAGAGGAAAAAGGGCAATCGAGACACCTTCAGCTGCCTAGGGGGCAACAACATAGTGAATGGGCCTAATAGCAGCATCAATCCATTAACTTTATTCCAAGTAAGAATTAATCGTTTCATTAGCACTTTGGCGACACCTATGAATCATAACACCAGGAGCCACTGTGATCAGCGCCCTGAGAACGAAGACTAATTACAATTGGAGGGGGAATAACAACACCTCTTCGGTGGTAAGCAGGATGACTCAGGATTCACAACTGATCACCAAACGCAATTGCCAGAAGCTTGACCTTGATAACCTACCGAAACGAGTGCTGTAAGTAAGTGGAGGAAAGTGAATGCAGCAGTCATTATTAACCATTAATGGAATCTGATTCAGATACCAGCTGATCAAATAACACCAGACATGAGAGTCTGAAATGTCCACATGTGGAATAAACTCGGATTCTTCACCGTCATTTAGCTTATTTCAGCAGAGAAGCATAGCAAGCTAACTGACTAGTCTATGCACTCATCTGGAGAATACAGGAAGAAATTAAAGAGATATTGAAAGAGATCTGATTCTAAGGGAGGCTATGCAAACGTGGTGTGCTTGAGAGACAGAGAAAGGCACAGAAAGAAATGTACAGAGAGAGAGAGAGAGAGAGAGAGAGAACAAGGGTGTGGGAGGGAGGGAGCAGGCCTATGAGCTAAAAGTAAAAAGTTATTAAAAGTTAACTGTAAAAGTTAACTGTAATGACGGTTACACTGGTTTCACAACATTCAGGGAAAGGTTCAAAAGCTTTTTGAATGCAGTGAGGCAGTTACTTTCTACCAATACTGACATGATGGATTAGGCCTTTTCGAACATCGGGGGTATTAATAGCTATATATACACAACCCATTTCCATAAAAGTTGGGACGCTGCACAGAATGTAAATAAAAACAGAATGCAATCATATGCAAATCATTTAAACCCTACAGTATATTTAATGGAAAATAGTACAAAGACAACATATCAAATGTTGAAACTGAGACATTTTAATGTTTCTTGAAAACGATATGCCTACTTTGAATTCGATGCCAGCAACATGTTTCAAAAAAGTGACAGAGGCAACATAAGACCTGAAAAGTTGTGTAATGCAAAAAAACTAAACCTGGTAGAATATCACACAACTAATTTGGTCAATTGGCAACAGGTCAGTAACACTATTGGGTATGAAAATATAATTACAGAGAGGATGGGTATGTCAGAAGTAAAGATGGGGAGGGATTCACCCGTTTGTGAAAGACTGCACAGGCAAACAGCGTAACAATTTAAGCTTAACGTTTCTCAATGTAAAATTGCAAAGCGTTTTGGGGATCTCATAATCTACAATACATAATATCATAAAACATTTCTGAGATTCTAGGGAAATCTCTGTAAGCAAGGAACAAAGCGACACTGCATTAAAAACTGACACTATAGTGGACATCACAGCATGGGCTCAGCAACACCGCCGAAAACCATTGCCTGTGAACAGAGTACGTCGCTGCATCCACAAACGCAAGTTAAAACTCTACCGTGCAAAGAAGAAACCATATATAAACAAGATCCAGAACGGGCGCCACCTTCTCTGGGCACGAACTCATTTAAGATGGACAGAGGCGAAGTGGAAAAATGTCCTGTGGTCTGACAAATCAAAATATAAAACTTATTTTTGGGAATCCTAGTCACCGTGTCCTCCAGACTAAAACGGAGAGGGACCATCCAGCTTTTCAGCACACAGTTCAAAAGCCAGCATCCGTGATGGTATGGGGGTGCATTAGCGCACATGGCATGTGTGACTTGCACATTTGTGAAGGCACCATTAACACTGAACAATATATACAGGTTTTGGAGCAACATTCTGCCATCCAGACGTATTTTTCAGGGCACGCCTTGCCAAACCACATTCTGCATATATTACAACAGCATGGCACCATAGTAAAAGTGTCTGGGTGCTAATTAAGTGAAAAATGCAACAAAGGAGATCCTCAACTGTTGAGCAGCTGAAAACCTACATCAAGCAAGAATGGGAAAACTTTCAACACTTTCAAAACTACAGCAACTGCTCTTCTCAGTTCCCAAATGTTTAAAGAGTATTGCTAAAGGAAGAGGTGATGCAACACAGTGCTAAACAAGCCCCTGTCCCAATGTTTTTGGAATTAGTTGCTGGCATGAAATTCAAAACAGGCACGTATCTTTCCAAAAACAATGACATTTATCAGTTTGTAGTATGTAGTATGTCTTTATACTACAATCAATTAAAAACAGGGATAAATGATTGACACTTCATTGCATTTTGTTTTTATTTGCATTTTACGCAGCGTCCCAACTTTTTTGGAAACGGGTTATGAGTGACTACTGTTGTTTATGAGGGACAATGCTAATAAAAACAAATCTGATTATAGTGTCGTTCTGTTCATTACAGTACCTTAATACACTACAGTAGAACTCACCTGCAGATGGTGCTGATGGGGGTAGTGGTGGAGGAGGTGCTGCAGACACCTGCTCTGGGGCAGGGGGAGGCACAACAGGAGGAGGGGCAACAGTTTCCACTGGGGGCTGAGAAGGAGGGGCAATGGTTTCACAAGGGGGTGGATCAATTACCTCAGCTTGGGTAGGAGACGGAGTGATGGGTTCAAGCTGAGGGGAGAAAGGAGTCGGAGTGACGGGTTCAACTGCAAGCTGAGTGGAGAAAGCTGCCATTGGAGGGGCAGCAGATTCTATAGCGGGGGAGGAGGTTGACTCCAATGCAGAGGAAAGGGAAGGGGGAGCAACAGGTTCCATAATAGGAACGGAAGGGGGTGCCATGGATTCAATTACTGGAGAGGGAGGAACTGCAATGGGTTTAATTACAGGTGGAGCAGCAATGGGTTCAATTACAGGTGGAGCAGCAATGGGTTCAATCACAGGTGGAGCAGCAATGGGTTCAATTACAGGTGGAGCAGCAGTGGGTTCAATTACAGGTGGAGCAGCAGTGGGTTCAATTACAGGTGGAGCAGCAGTGGGTTCAATTACAGGTGGAGCAGCAGTGGGTGCAATTACAGGTGGAGCAGCAGTGGGTTCAATTACAGGTGGGGGAGGTAAAAAGATGGGAATAGGTTCCACAGCACCAGGAGCGGGAACAGGAGCAGCGATAGGGGTTTGGGGCTCAACCGACTGAGGGACAGTAACCAGCTCAACAGGTGCAGAGGGATCACAAGCAGCAGGGGGAGGAGGCGCAATCACCATGTCAATCATGGTGGGAGCTGGTACCTTTTCCACAGGGAGAGGAGACGGACGAGGGGTCACTACTTCAGTGACGGGCGCAGGAGGTGAAGGTGTGATGGGTTCTTTGGAAGGAGGGGGTGGCAGTGAGGTGATGGGATCATAGGGGGATCTGAGGGGAGGTACAGGAATGAGGAGAGGGGAGGGAATCAACACAGGGGGAGGAGAAGGGACCTGTGGGAGGGAGGTGGGAGGTGTAGGGGCAACAGTGGGTGGACGAAGCGGAGCTACAGGCTCCCTCATTCGGTTGATGACATTTTCGGACAGCTGCAGGCGAAAAAGGGAAGAGCAAAATGGGAAAACATCAATGTCAAAGAAGTAAAGCACATCTAACAAGGACACCCAAACACGAGCAACACTATGCACCTTAACTACATCACAACCTGACGTCAGGTTAACAGGCCCTAGAGTAGTTGGTCTTCCAAGCAACAGATCGTTTCAAAATGTTTCCAAATTTTCATTCAACATAATAAACCCTAAACATTTCAGATGAAGAGTTCAGAAGTTTAGCGCAGAATTGAACGCCACAACAAACTAGACCAACATGTAACAACATGTATATCACTATGTATGTTTTAATATACTCGACACCAGAAAGGTCTGTTTGTTGATGTGTTAACAAACACAGGTGGCAACAAACACATTTGCAGGTTCTACTGTATGTAAATGACAACATTTGGCTTCAGTGTTCTTGCAACCGTTTCCATAACAATATTTGTGTGTTAAGTAGTCCTAACAAGAAGCTTAATGAAAGCCTCTTACCCTATATTCAAATGTAATAGGCGGCACGCAGGGACCGCAACAGATAAACAGAAACTCAAAATATATGCTGGAAAACAGTAGGGTGGCTTGGGGTTAAACGCCTCCCTGGGTTAAATGCCCCCTACCCCCCCCCCCTTAATTCTCCCACAAACCACCAAATGACTGCAAATTTTATTTCCACATTCCTTGGTTAACACTGTTCCTGTTTATCTAGAAAATATTGTTGAATCATCTAAACTGAGCAAGGAATTCCACAAAAACAATTCTGACATAAGTTGATCTTATTTGTTGTCATTTGAAAATATTATCATGTGATGTGATGAACTTAGACCTCTAAACTGATTTTTGTTATGTCAATAGGAAGGCTTTGACTAAGTAATCCACTTGCTCTGAGAAAAAAAAATTATTATAATGCTTTCTTATAGCAATCCTGTTTATAGTGAAGATCATGTCCCGGGGGGTATTTTACCCTTGAGAATATATTGGTAAAATATAGCTAAATTAGAGCACAAAATGTGCTGAAATATAACAAATGATATAGCCTAATATAAGTATTGTTTAGTTGAATAGCTAGTATACTGAGCATATGTTAATATCTAATATAATAGGCCTATCAACTGACACTGATATTGACCTGAATAGCTCAATATATATTGATTTAATGATTTAACATAAAACTTTCGCACGGGTAACAAAACGTCATCAAAAGTTATTTGAAATGGTAATAAATGTTATACATAGCTTTTTGCCTTTGGATATTGGAATGTGCAATATCACAGTTAAAATTGGTTTGTTAACTCACTTAAATACTGCTATCAAGATAAAATAAAATAAAATCAGTCTGCCCAATAGTTATTCTCAATTTATTTGTCTGACAATAGTCAATATGTTCATATATAAATCTGACCAAACATAGATTTTATTGATACATTTTCCTAAAGGGGGGCGTTTTTCCCCCCAAGTCACCCTACAACCGTAAACACATGGCTGACAAACACTAACACTGACAATTAGTGTAATACCACAAAAAAATCACAAATATTTGTTCTATTTAGACACATATACAGTACGTGTTATTACAACAAAGTATAATTAGGCAGCATTACAAAAATACTTTGTCATCAGGCCAAGAGAGGCAAACCTGTCTTGACTGTACGTCAGTGAATCAATCAAGTTCGTGAGTTAGCCATAGCTACCTAGCAATGCAACATACCATAACAAACTTTACTTTGGCCTGACGTTTCTCATTTGTTTTTTGATAAGCTCAGTCTAATGCAGTTATAAGTCGCACTTATAATATTTAACTTCCTAAAAATTTAGCAGCCTTTGGTTATATAAAACTTCATTGTTTTGATCTTGTTTTGCACTCACCCTAATGCCCTTCACAACTGTGATGTTGTCATTTTCATCAGATTCAAAGGAGACGCGACGAGTGCTATTGTTCGCTCCCATATCTAATTCCAACCAGCACAAGTGGCAACTAATTGCATGAAATGGGAATTGTCATCCACCTGTTATTTATCAAAAACATATAGTCGCACACCGGGGACAGTAAGCAATAGGGCTTCAGGACTCTGCAAGCGCTTACAGAAACACTTCCGTATCATGCATGCCAACTACCAAGAAAGTCTGCGCTTATTGGATGAACAAAAACGTATTGTACATCAGCGGTGTCTATTGGTGGTGAAGTCATGTTAGATTTACTGAGTGTGCACATACAGTACACTTTAAAATTACGAATTCATTATGTTAATAGTAAATATAATAGTAAAAATATGTATTGTTGCAGTTTTTTGCCTCATCTAACTGATTTTTTCACAATCAGTGTTTTACGACTCGGACTCAATGCATTTGTCAAACAGATTACCGATAGAGCCAACACACAGCTCCCTTCCAGACAAGATCAGAAGACTCGTTTTGAGATTGGACATCAGTTAGCCAATCAGAAAGACTCTTGTGGCTACATGCAATTATCGCCCCCCTCTCCTAGTGGCTGATGTGCGTGTCATTCTCACTGGAATAAACATTCAAACCGCTGGCCCGGATTTCATCAATGGTCACGTCGTCAGAGCCTTCCGGCGAGACAGCTGGTGGGGGGATATTCAATAAAGATCTTACAGGTCCCAGTCCCAAGCTACAGTCTCCAATTTCTTCAAGGAGACCAACACGATCCCAGTGCCCAAAGGTAACATATCCTAATGACGTTTGCCCTTTCACACTTACCCAATCATCATGAAGTTCTCCAAGAAATGATTTTATGGGCTCACATGCCTGGATCACTGGACCCTACCGCCACAACAGATGAACGATCGCTATCCACATAGCCAGAATACATCAGGAGAAGAGGAAAACCTATGTCAGAAGGCTGTTAATTTATTAGGCTATAGTTTAGCGTTCTACACTATTGTTCTCTTAAACTTCAAATCACCGAGCTCAGGGAACTAGGTCTTGAAATCACACTGCATACCGAATATTTTTTAATGGGCTGTATTCTGACCCATCATTTATTTAATTCTGCTGCATGCCTCTACAGGTGCTCTCATGTGTGTCTGACTGAATATGTAAATACTGCACATTTTATGTACAGCCTTATGGTTGGAAAGCAGTGTAAAATGTAAAGAAAAACAAAATGCAATGATGTGCAAATAACGTAATACCTATATTAAATAGAAAAATAGAACAAAGACAATATATCAAATGTTGAAACAGACATTTTGTTTCTTTAAAAATATATGCCCACTTTGAATTTGATGCCAGTAACATGTTTCAAAAAAGTCAGGACAAAGGCAACAAAAGACTGGAAAAGTCAGGTACTGCTAAAACTAAACCTGGTGAAAAAAAAATTATAATAAAAATAAAAAAAATCACAATACCAATTAGGTTAATTGGCAACAGGTCAGCCACAATTGGGTATTAAAAAATAATTCCAGAGAGGATGGGTCTGTCAGAAGTGAGGATGGGTTCACCAATATGTGAAAGACTGCACAGACTAAGTGCAACAAAAGAATAAAGTTTCTCAATGTAAAATTGCATAAAATTCAAAGATCTCATCATCTACAGTACATATCATTAAAACATTCAGAAAATCAGAAGAAACTTCTGTACACAAGGGACAAGGCTGAAAACCAATACTGGATGGCCATGATCTTCGGGCCCTCAGGTGGCACTGCATTAAAAACAGACAATTCTGTAGTGGAAATCACTGCATAGGCTCAGGAACGCTTCCGAAAACCATTGCCTTGTGAACCCAGTTTGTCACTGCATCCACAAATGCAAGTTAAAACTCTACCATGCAAAGAAGAAACCATATTTACTGACATATCAAGTCAAGGCTCTTGGCTGGGTCACCCTCAAATCTGTGGGGGTCGTGTTGGCCGCTGGTCTCCCACCGGTCGTCGTGGCTGGGGTTATGTTATGGTAGGGAAACACCCTCTTCTCTCCAATAAGGCCACACCTTGTCTTTCACCCAGCCAGGCTCCCAGCGTGTTGCGGTAGGGAAGCTCCATCTTCCGCCCAGCAGGACCTCCTCTACTGTCCAACTCTGCTGTGTCCTTGTCAAGTTGTGTAGAGAGGAGGCATGACACAAATACTACAACAATCAGGGCTACTAATTAACAAGAGTACCTGACACTAGATAGGCCACACCTAGACCTCAACAGGACATTAAAACAATGACCACCAAAGGGTAGCAATGGCCAAACAAGGCTTCATTAGCTTCATTTTAGCAGCAGGATATAATGCTGGCAGCACTCAGGTTCTCTCTATCACAATAAAAGCCATCATTGAAAGTTAAGGCCATATAGTTAAATCTAGTTTGTAAGCTAGAACAGACAAGAATAATGTTGGAATGGACATTAAACATACAATAACATATTTCAATGATGGCTTTTATATATATAAAAAAAAAGAAAATCATAGTTAGCACCACAAGCATAATATCCTGGAGCTAGAAGAACAGTACTGAAGCTACAAATGGCCATCAACACCAAACTGGGAAGACTAAATAGGGAGGTGACGAGGGCAAACCAAGAAACAGGTGAGAATAATGAACACAGATGAAAGCAATGCTCATAGAAACAGAATAATTTGAACCTAAAGACAATGAACATAAAAATGCAACAGCTGGCGTGGCACAGGCCATGCAATCAAGGCATGATATTGTTTGTATAAATTACTATCCCTTCTTACACAATCATCCCCAGGTGACCACACCCATCCAATTTTCCTTTTGGTATTCTTCTTTTGGATAATCAATATGGGGGAAAAGGTCCATAGACCTATTGGAATAGGGCAGGGGCTGGACTAAGCTGTGTCTAATAGCATATAGGCCGAGGAAGAAATGGCAGAGGGAAGGAGCAATGAGCAAAGGTTGATGCAGGAATGAACAGGCACCAAGCCGCGACTTGTTTCAGCCAGGTGGTGTGGACTCCTGAAGAGGAGCAGCCTTAATTAGCACAAAGTTGAACACTCTGGACCTCTAAATTGGTCTTTTACAGCCCAGGTTAACCGTGAGTATGTCAGGTAACTTGTAAGTGGAAAAAAATACTGTGGAGGATATAGTGCTGGCTGTGTGTTCTGGGTCTCGCTACATTCAATGTTTCAGCTGTGTAACATGTTGGATGGCAGCTGCTTTTTATACATGATTATTAACCTAATGCTATGTGGGCTAGCTCCCGTTTTGCACTTGAAGGGTGACATACTGGTACTGTTTCCTTGTGCCTAGGTGGTTGTGGGTAACCGGAAGAGTCGAGGTCTGTGACACGGAAGACACGCTGTTGAAGAGCCAATGGACCTTTGAGCATGACTGTTTAGCTTTTTCTAAATAAAAGCTTGGTATACTGCTTCTGCCTACATCTTTTTTTTGTAACTGCCTAATTGAGATTTCAGCTGCTTTTTAGACAATTTGAAACTGGCTAGCTCACATTTTATACTTTAAGGGCATCAGACGGATGCAGCGTTTCCTTGTGCCAAGGTGGTTGTGGGTAACGAAGATCGAAATAATGAGCAAAGACGACATCTCCAAGAAGGAAGGGATTTGACACACTGGTGCAGATCAACGGGACGTTCAGCTTGTTCTAAATAAAATCATTACAGTACTTCTGCCTCCTTTTTATCTGCTTACTCTTCATCCCCAATGCAAGAGAACCTGTTCCAACCAGTTAGCTACAGTACATCCCGCGTATCCGCGAACCCTCACGGATGTGTAAAATTGCGGTTAAGTATTAATTCAACACAATCGCATCAAGGAAAATATAATTGTGCGCGTCAACGTTTGTTTGCGTAATCGTTATGTAATGGACAGTTACATTACATATTTTCCTTATTTGCACTGCATGCAAATAACCGGATCAAAGCTTGGACGGTTGAATTTAGCGCGTTCTTCGAGTTTCGGACGACTTAATGTCCGCGGATACTTCAGTTCGCGAATGTGGAACTGCGGATAGTTGGCGGTTTACAGTATTTTGATTCCTTACGGCTCTTACTTCACACCCCAGGCGGTTTGCCCCTCATCACAATTTGCTTTTGGTCAAACAACCATCTGATGGTATGCTGGCTCTAGCCTTTTGGGGTATCTTATTGGTCAGGCGCCCTAAGGGAGCGCTTCTGTCTGGAGGCAGCCCTGTGCTCAAGCTTGCAGAGTCGGTCCTGGTTGGATAGGAGATGCAGGCTGTATGAAGTGATTGTGACAGGTGTTGGAGAGCAGTGTGGCCCAGAGTAGGGTTAAAGGTCACTGGATGTACATGACTGTTCAGGAATGTCTCCCACTGAACTGCAACCATTACCAACATGGAGTCAATGCGAACATTTAACCTGTTGAACTAGATTGTGTACACTGACTAGCAAACATGTACACCTATTATCAATGGAAGAATAATACATTATTTTCCTTGACACCAATTATAGTACAGACAGGGCATTGGATTTAATCAGAGCAATGGCTTTGGGATCCAAACAAGTACTGTTTGAAGTGTAACATTCCATACAAACAGGATAATCAAGGAATGGACCATTTAACAATGCTTTTATGGTTTTCAACAACTAAAGTAAAATCAATACTAATATTACAGTAATTCAGACCTAAAAGTGAAGTGATGGCAAAAGCAGGTAAATACAAACAAAACACATTTTGAATACCTCTGCTTCAGGCTCCTACAATAACCATTTGGTTTCCTCTGAGCCTAAACTGGCATTGAAATACCAGCTGGAAAAAAAAACTTTGCTGGGTCACCATCAAATCAGTGAAGGTCACATAGGCTGCCAGTCTCCCAACTACTGTAGTGGGTGAGGGGACAGCAGGAAAACAACAGGTCTTCGCTCCTACAAGGCCTCACAATCTCACCCACCAGGCGCCCTGTTTGTAGCAGTAGGGATGCTCATCGTTGTCATGTTGTGTAGCGCTGCAGCAGGACAATCAGGGCTTCTAATTCACAAAACCAACTACCAACCTGAAAATGACCAACAGAGGAGCAGGGAAATGGGGAGACTATATAGGGAGGTGATGAGGGTGAAACAAGACACAGGTGAGAACAATGAACCCAGGTGACAGCAAGATACAGAATAACTGGAACTTTAACACACTGAACATAGAAAGGAAACAGCCGGCACAGCACAGGCCATGCCTGGCTGTTACAAATGTATAATCAGACCAGTGATGGATCCCTAGTGTGTCCATTGCAAGTAGAATCCTGGCACTTTGATATGTGTTTTGGACCTGCTCTTAATTGTAAGACGTCTGGAGATCTATACTTGTGGCATTTTTTAAGGAAATAGGGGGATCTATTGACGCAGTGTTTTGAGTGGGGCCACAAGGCACCTCAGACCAGCTCTGTGGGCGGTATAATAACCTTCTCTGCTCTTCTAGCAAGACCTCTTTTGATACGGTGGAAAGATCAGTTTCCTCCCACCTTCAGCTACTGGATGAATGAAGTCATGCACCATCTTCAACTAGAAAAGATTCACTGCTTCTTTAAGGATCTGCAGTACAATTCTGTAATATGTGGTGTCCCTTATTTTTTTGAATGGTCTGGATCCAGCAAATTTTATGATCCAGTAGTAGCCCATATTTATTTGTTTAAAATGTTTCTATTATCACAGTATTTAAGTGAATGCTTTATGGTTATTTTATTATTATTGATAACGTGGCTAATGTCTGTTCAGTGACATTAGCCATGTTATCAATGGAATTATTGCAGTGGGGTTCTGTTGTAGCATGGGATTGAAAAGGGAGATAATATGACAGGGGATACATTTGATTTATCCCAATCCAAGTCTGTTGTGAAAACATGAACATGTGAAAATAAAAATAAAAACTATTTCCATCAAAAAAACGACATGTTTGATAGGATGTAGAGGTAAAAACTTTTTACATTTGAAATGCAATGTCATACTAAAGTGTACTCAACTGTCCATAAAAGGTTCCTTTTTTAATGACATTGACACATGAATATACTATACATACCTAACTTCCTGACAAATCACCTAGAAGCCTTGCCATTGGATAGAGAGTAGTAGATCAGTGATGAAGAGAGGGTTATAAGAATGTGTAAATTAAACTTGGCCCAGCTCGAAGCTTGTGCCCTTCAAAGAAAAAGTCTCTCTGTATGGTACAGTGATTGTTCCTTTATTTGGAGGGGACAGAAAGATCGCCCACAATGTTATCTCTACCGTCCACATGCTGGTACATCAATCAGCACCGGTACTGTTGGATTGACCCCTTCCCTTCTCCTGCAAAATCGATGCCTTCTCCCGTCCGGTTTGTTGCTGTGCAAAGATTGTCAGAGATACAGAGGGGACAAATGCAGACCTACAGTATATGTCCTAAAACAGAAAGTAATTAACACTAGCTTGCGCACACACTCACTCTCACCCACACGCTATTTCTCATTTGTTACCACTTGGTCTTTATTTCAATTCAGAATTGATGGAAATTGAAATTGCGAGTTATACTTTTCCCCACCATTACTAAACCAAGTCACTTGAAAGCCAATTTCTTTTCACAATGACGATCTGGCCAGTGGAATACATGTGGAAAGGACAAATCATCACAGTACCAGATGAATAGCGTATATTACAAATACAAATAAACTCTATGTACTGGGGGAAGGGGGGAGGGGTTATGGCTGATATATCGCATCTTTTCTCACATACAAAGCCTCTTTAAAATTGCTGCTAGTTCACATTGTTATGTATATGTTTGCTTTATATATTTCTTAATTCAAATGTGTAGAAGTCGTGTGCCATGTCACAAGAATTTCATTGTTCAGAATGACGCTGTGTTATTCGGTGCATTTGGCCTTATTACAATTTCAAACCAGCTATGCAATCAGAACAGGAACACGGAATTCAGTAGAATCATGAACATAATATCAATGCAGTTTTTCGGTAGTATTCTCAATAAAGAAAGAAACGTAGTTTATGGTATTTTTGTAAAAGCAAGCACAATAGGCCTACATTTGCTACAGAACCAAAGTATAATACATTTCACAATACAAATTATTCTGTATGTGTAAGCCCTGTAAATGACTAATCATAAAAAACATACAAATAACGTCGTAAGTAAATACAACATTTGTTGCGATATGTTTTATTAAAACAATTCAGTGAACCACCGTTAAAAAACAACAACAACTTTTCGCAACTGTAACGTTTCGTTTAGCAGAATGAATGTACCTCAGCACGAGAGACGAATTTCGGACTACAACTCCCACTGACTTCCGGAAGCAAATTTGTAGTTTGTCACTGTTTGGGTGCAGCAGCAGAAAAAATGGCAGCAGATACTGGAAGATACCGAAGTGCTGTTAGCAAAAGTAAAGACCCTTCGGGCTTACTAATTTCTGTTATAAGGTATGCTTACTCAAACTGATGTTGTTATTATCATTTCTACCGGTATCAACTTTGTTGTTTTCATTAAAAAGACCTGTGATTTCAGTCCGTTGCAGGCTAACAACATCCTTCCTGTTGTTAGCCTGCTAGTTAAATAGCTAGTTCTATTTCAGTCGAGTTTTGTATTTAGGACGCTAGATGCGCTTAAGTTACTAATTTCGCACTATTTATCAATATTTGTTATCACTTTAAGTGAAATAACACTGACCGTTAACTGTCAGAATGTGAGAGGAGGGAGCAACGCTAGGTAGCATACTCGTTGCCGAATAGCTTTCTTGTTTTGACAGCTGATCAGCTCCTCATTCATAGCCTGACAAGCGTGACACGTTATCTATATAATGTCAGTGATCTTTTTTTAACATTCATTCAGTAATTGAAGCGTCTTTTGCTGTCCTTTACTAACTGGGTGCCATGATAATCATGTATTGGTCTTTACTTGCACAATTCTCACGTCAATTACTGTTTTGTGTGCCTGTGTATGTTTCCATTTCTCCTGTGTATGTTTCCGTACCCTTTGCTGCAAGGAGGAATTGGCAGCTAGTTATACTCTGAAGGTCAATGTCTCTCTCGACCCGACATGTGTGAAGTATATCAAAGTTGCAGCAACGTTTGAATCATGTTACTGGCATTATGGAGATCCCACATAGATTCATTTATTGTGAGGCCTTGTCCGCATGAAAACGTTTCCTGCTATGCACCTTTCCTTATTGTGTGGAGAGTTTTAATTGACCGTGACTGACAGTGTATGTCAGGGGTTTATGTTTTCTGGTTTGTTTGGCTTTGGTGGCTGAGATGGGGCTATAAATATGTAGTAATGATTAATTCACAGAGAATGGAACAGGCCGCATTTGCTGGGTTGCCTATAACTACTGTGTGTTGTGTCAAGTGTGCGCTGGCCACTTTATAAGTCCTCTCCCCATTCCAGCGTTCTCCTTTAAGAATAGGCTACTGCTGCAGTTTCAAGCTGCAGTATGGTAGGGAGTCACCCAATGAGCTTTTGAGTCTGCTACCTTTTCTCCCTTAAATTACTGATGTCAACTTCACCTACGCAACAGTGACACATCCTATGGGATTATGACAAACAACAAGACTGGTATTGTTTTCAGTCTTGAAAACCCGACTTTTGTGTTGTGTTTAGGCATATTTGTGTGATTGATTTTACAGTAAGGCAATTACTGATTTCAGGGAGAGCATTATTGTATTGGGGAGGTGTTTTGTAGTTTACCAGAGGTGTTAAGTATATATAAATGATTTTATACTCCCTTGAGTTTAGGTTTTTGTTTGTGCCACGGGGGAATATTTCCTCAGTTGCATTTTGTACCCCCCAAGTATTAGCTGAGCTCAACTAAGTTCTTTGTGATAATCTTTGACCCAGATCTGGTTATTAGCTGAAATGACAAACAAAAAATTAGATCTACACAAGACTGAGAGAAGAACCAAGAGGTGACAGCTATAGAAGCCACTGATGAGTTTTGATTTGTTGGTCTCTGTCCCCTTGGCAGGACCCTGTCCAGCAGTGATGACAAACAGGACAGAGAGACTGAGAAGGGCCGTCTGGAGGAGGCCTTTGAAAAGTGCGACAGGGACCTGGATGAACAGATAGTCCAGCACTATGCAGAGTTGACCACCGCCATTCGGACCTATCAGAGCATCACAGAGAGAATCACCAGCTCCCGCAACAAGATTAAAGGGGTGAGAAGGAACCAACATATACACACACACACACACACACACCCTGTAGGTTTTACTATTAAGGTGAGGACCAGCAACTTTGTACCATAAAAAATATTTTACCTAACCCTATCATTAACCCCAATAACCCAACCATAACCTGACCTTTATGCCTAGCCTTAACATAATACTAACTCCTTAGCCTATCCCTTAGGGCTGGTTTTACAGACCGAGGTTAAGCTTAGTCCTGGACTAAAAACAAATCAGGTTAAATAAAGAATCTTCACTAAGCTTTATTATTTAGTCCTGGACTATGCTCAATCTGTGTCTGCGAAACTGACCCATAATGCCTAAAGTTATCCCTAATCCTAATTTTAAACCCTACATTTTGTCCCAGGTCGGGTAAACATTCTTGTTAAAGTGAGTACCAGTGAAATGTCCTCGCCCTGCAAGACTATCGTGAAAGCAGGAACACACACTGCAAAACCGTTTCATCACACACTTTCAGTAGGCGTGCAGTCAGAGTAGTAGTAACTGGATATATCTATTTATAGTGAAGGCATTGATGGGTCCAATCCGAGGGAGTTCTCCCCCGTTGTGGGCGTTAGCAGCAGACACATTGAATCACAGGGTCTGCCTGACTGTCATTGATGAAGCCTCTGGGATATCCCATCAGTGTTCCACAGCAGTGTCATCATGTTCCTGTCTCACAAGGCTTCACATGCTAGGCTGTTACAGAAATTATTTCTAATCCGGGCCTACACAAAGCAGTACGGCTTGTCTGTAGTCCAAGAGAACAACAGAAATGTGTCTTTTGCTCTCTTGGCACAGTTGGAGCCCAGGATCAAGGAGTTCATTTTTCCACCAATCACTTCTAGAAAAAGAATCTAGACAGTCTGCCTGCCTGTTCAATGCATTTTCTTGGTTCATTCTGCTTGTTTATTAGGATGCTAGCAAAAACCTGTATAGACAGCAGCTTTAAAATGACCCTGTGTAATCTGTTGTATGATGTAATCACGGGGTGGGTTTGACCCTGACAATGTCCCGTCGTCTCCTAGGTGAAGGAGAACCTGCTGTCGTGTAAGATGCTGCTTCACTGCAAGAGGGATGAGTTGAGGAAGCTGTGGATCGAAGGCATCGAGCACAAACATGTCCTTAACCTGCTGGATGAGATCGAGAGCATTAAGCAGGTCCCACAGAGGCTGGAGGCCTGCATGGCCAGCAAACACTACCTCCACGCCACTGACATGCTGGTAAGAAAGAAAGAAATAGCTTTTCATGTCTTCATTTCCTGGCTTCCATACGCACAAGCGTATGGACGAACTTCCGCTTTAGCCAGAGGTCGGCATATCATTTTCCGGTTTACTTAAGGCGATCACCCGCGTCGCCCCCAAAATTTCAGTTTTTATTAGATGTCTCCAAGACCTGCCTAAAATAAGCGTTAGTGATGTCCATCGAATTGTTGATGCCTGGTCCCCTGCCCCAACAAGCAAGCGGAACAAGGGATTCAAACTCTATGTATCGAGTTATCTGCACAACTACGAGGGTAAGTAGTTTATTGTGGTGTGCCGGCCGGCTATCGGCTAAGCTAGTTAGCGACGTGTTCCTTTTTAGTGTAGTAATAGGCAGGACAATAGAACGCATAACAATTCACCCTAGCTTCAAAAACGGCAAAAGTACGCTGGCTGAGCTGGAACGCTAGCGCGTCCCCATAGCAAGTGAATTGAAACAAACCTTCGTTCAGCCTCTTCAACCTCTGAATGAAGCTTAAAATTCCATAGCCTCAAAAAAGCACCAAAACAGGTCTCTTTTATTTTACTACTGGAACCTTATTTCACAACGAAACTGAAAAATAACAACTGGCATAGGAAGTAAACATCTGGTCCTATATGGTATTAATTGCACTTAAACCTGCGTTACGTGGAAGTATATAAAAAATCGCCTTTTCTGACTATTTCTAGTCTAGCGTTTGAAGTCATTGAATGGCGCAAACCATATTTTATTAAAAAGAGGACATTCTCCTGATTAAAATGATGCCCCACTTGTACCTTGAAACTTAAATGAGTCATGTACATTATATTTCTTTTTTTCCCCGTACAACAGCATCACTCATCTTGTTGTGAGTTTAGGTGTTTACTAATGCGGATGAGTATCAGTAAGTAAACCGGAAACTGCAATACCGATTTCTAGACAAAAGCGGAAGTTCCTCACTACGCTGGTGAGTCTATTTCAGCAAATTAGTCGTTCATTAGGGTACACAATGTTAGACATTAAAGCGGCAGCGTTATCAACATAGTGTTAAAAGATGCAATCAGGGATCTCTGGCCACTGGTTGTAGAAGATTGGATATGAAATCTTTCTGGTGAAAAGTCACTGTACTGCACCCTCTTCTCAGGTTTCTATTGACCTGGCTTAACTCAACACAACAAATGTTCCAAGGGCAGGGTTTATCTTTTGTCAAAGTTTATTGTTTATGGGAAATTATGATGGAAACTGTGTTACTTTATGTTCGCTGAGACCAGTTGAACGTAAGCTTTGGCACGTGACGTCACAGGCTAACTATAACCTCTGCTTGTATTACGTTTCCGAATGCCTGTATAACCTTTACGAATCTATGGATATCCAGCAAAAAACAAAAAAAACAATGTCTCCAGAAGACAACGATTGCCTTTACTTTCAATAATGTTTCAAAATGTCACCATGAAATTGTTTTCAGACCTCCAGGCCTACCTTTTTGTGTGTTGCTCAGTGGGTAGAGCATGGCGCTCACGACGCCTGTGTTGTCGATTCCATTACCCTCAGGGGCCCTAAGTGAAAGTAGGACAATGTATGCATCGCTACTTTAAGTCGCTCTGGATGACAGCATTTCTTAAATTATGTAAATGTAAGTTACACCGTGGCACGGACAGTGGAAATCTACACTGAACTAGACATAGTATAAGATATAGACTTGTCAGGCTGTGTGAATAAATAAACCAGGGCTTCTTCGCTCCCTTTTTAAAGTAATTTGAATGTGGTTGGTGTTTCTGCTTCCAAAGGTAGTTGTCCTGACATACAGCCAGTGGTTCTGGTAGGTGTGCTCCAGAGACGGTGGCTTAGACCAAACCCGGCTCGATAATGCAGGCTTTGAGCGAGATGTTCAACGTTTAAATATTCAAGAGCTTTAACCCTCCAGAGTCCTGATTTCATTTTCCTGCTTAACTTTCATCGGGTTTGCTATTCCGTATGAAACAGAAATTCTTGCATAACTTCAAATGGAATTTCCTGAAGTCGGTTGGGCCATGGATATGTTTTCATTTGATCACTAACAGATTTTCCTTTGCCATTGTCCTGTAGATGGACAGGTGTTCACCTCTCTGTTGTGTCACTATCACTTCTAAACATGGACGGTTTGTAATGCGGCCTCACGAAGAGTTGCTGGGCAGGGCACATCTCGGCCGCTGAGTTTAATTGCGCCGTTTACAGCCAGCTGGTCAAGTGATTGACTAAAAGGATTCTTGTGTCAGTAAAAATGGAAGCTCAGGTTCGGAGTCTGAACGGCGTGGTTCGGTGAATTGGCTTTCAACTTTTAGTTTTTATTTTACTTGGTACTTTCCCGGGTGCCTCCCCAGAAATGGATGGTGGACTCAGAACTGTATTAGAACTGTGTCAATGCACTTTATGCGGGTAGAATTCTAGCTTTCGGATTAGTGGTGGACCGTTGCTTATGTTGGCCATAGCTCAAGCTGGAGTTGTCCTTGGAGCCATGTTAGGTAGGCTGGTCTTTTGTGTTTCTGTTCCCCATTAGCCGTTGCCAAGGCAGCAGCTACTCTTCTACACGGAGATAACACACATGCATCATACAAAACACTGTGCATAATAAAAGTGAACTCAATTATTTATTGCATTGTAGAAAACTGCATTACATTCTAGGAGCGATGTGTGGGTGTGTTTGCATGTGTCATTCCATTGCGGTTAGGTTTTTCTCTCTTTAAATACTCCCTTTACCGTTCGCCTGAGCTGACCTGCGGCTAGGGAGAGGGCCATGCTGTCATGGCGGTGTGAAAAACGGTGTTTCCCTTCCTTTGCTCTGGATTTGGTGATGGTGAAAGCACCCAAGGGCAACTCTGTCGGTCTGGTCTGTGTGTCCTTCTGTCATAGGAGAACCAACAGTGTCCGTCTCGGGGACACTAGGGGTTTCAATGTGTCTGTTCCCTTTCCTTAACTTTCTCCCTTCCTCTCTGTATTTCTCTGTTCCTTTCCAACATCTCCCTCTCCCAACGCCCCTTCCCTCCTTGTCCTTTGGTACTATATCCTCCTCACCCCGTTTCTCTCCGCTCTCTCCTCCCTTTCCTCTCTCCCTCGTTCTGTCTCCTTCTCCCCATTCTGTGGTAACTCCATCTTGTCTCGATCGGCCCTCTGAGACTTCTTGATGTGTTCATCCCGACATGCTGTCACTCATTACTCTGCTCATCTGTCAGATTAACGTCTCCCTCACGTCTACACATCCCTCGCCGTTCTGCATCTCCTCCTACTCTCACCCTCACACACAAACACGCACGCACGCGCACACACACACACACACACACACACACCTCCTGACACCCCCCTCTGAGCCCAGTGTGCACTAGAGAGACCAGTGATGGGCTGTCACGCTCTCCTCCCCCCTCCTGTGAGTCTGCCTCCCCCCTCCTGTGAGTCTGCCTCCCCTCTCCTGCTAATGCACGGGAGGCCTCGTGTCCTTGATTAGCTTGACAGCCCGGGCTCCATAACGCTGTTAACCAGCCCTTCTTCTGTCATCCCGGCCCACTGGTAATGAGACACACGCACTCACCGTGGACGCACCCACGACGCCGCCGATACACTCGCAGACGCGCGGTGATATTGTCGTGCACACGTCACTCACGTATTACGCACGCACCGTTTTATAAGCTGGCCGCGCGGCGCCTGAACGAACGGGCTGTCCAGCCGGGCTGGCGGGGTGATCATGTCCCATGTTAGCACATCGCTAACGCCGCAGTCATTTGCATCAGCACACACTTGACCTGCGCCCCGCCCAATCTCCCTCTGTTTCTTTGGCCTGACACACACACACACACACACACACACACACACACTGTGATGACTCTCTAGAGGGCTATCATTCAGCCATAAGCCCGGCTCTAATAAAAAATGGAAAAATAAACAACGATCATTTACAGCAACTGTCTGACGGTTTATTCAATACAAACACGCCATAACCAGTGCTTCTAATGAAAAGGCAGGTAGAGAACCAGAGGGAATGGGAAGGATGGTTGGATGAAAGAAATGCCATAGTGTGAGAGAGAGTGTGGAACGTGGAGAAGGGTGCAGAGTCCCGAGTCTCCTGACGCTTTCCCCTAAAACGCTGACTACTCCACAGAGGCGTGGCTGCAGGTCTGTTGGAGTTGTGCATGACTGTAATAACCTGCTGTCCCTGTGAGCTGTGGATGGACACCCTCTGCTCAGATTTTCTGTAACAAATCAAGAGCTTTTTCTGGTGTTCCTCTTATCCGATAAATGACACACACACACACACACACACACACACAAACTCAGTAGCAATGGTGTTGGAACTACAATGATACACTTTCACAGGAATGAAAAGTTAGACAATTTATCTAGCAAATGTTGGCGGAAATGAAATCCACCCGCCGGACCTTGGTGTGTTGGTCAGAGGCAGCCTCTGTGAGAAAGGGAGTCTGCCCCCTTGGTTGTCGGCAATGAGGAAGCTCCAGTGTGCTGTTTAAAACTTTTCCGTTTGCTTTCCCATAATGCAGTGGGTTTTCAAGCGTCTCCCAGGAACCCACGGCTGTCTCACAATGTTGTAGCCCTGAACTAGCTCACCTGAATCAAGCAGCCAAGGGCTTGGCAATTAGCAGACAAGTTGATTCAGGTGTGCTAGCTCTGGAGAACATCTAATACAAGGAACAGCTGGGGGGGCAGGGAGGGGGCCAAAGGAGAGAGCCACGCCCTAATGAACACATCCCTGTGGTCCCCCGGGTGCAGGTGTCAGCGGTGGGGTCCCTGGAGGGTCCCCTGCTGCAGGTGGAGGGCCTGGGAGACCTGCGCCTGGAGCTCCACAGCAAGAAGCTCAACATCCACGTGGTCCTCATCGACGAGCTGCACCGCCACCTCTACATCAAGTCCACCAGCCGCCTGGGCGCCCGGAACAAGGACAAGAACCAGGCGCGGCCCGGGGGGTGAGTGGGGGGGGGGGGACGGGGGGGGGGGGGGGGGGGGGGCGACACCGGGGGGGGCGGTTCGGTTGTGGCTTCACCCCGGGCTTCAACCTGGGTGAGTCACGTGGTTCTGTTTCCATC
The DNA here is from genome assembly GCF_011004845.1 of Esox lucius. Lineage (NCBI taxonomy): Eukaryota > Metazoa > Chordata > Actinopteri > Esociformes > Esocidae > Esox > Esox lucius. Next base: position 17,333,909 of record NC_047591.1, on the reverse strand, counting down.
TAACTGTCTCTGCTAGCCGGGTCTTCAGGCCTTCTCTGACTTGGGGCCCGGGCCACTGCCACCTCTCTGATGGCATTTACATGTGAATGGCTGTGAACTGGGAACTTTAATAGCTTTGTTCAGGGGGATTAGCCACCTTTAAACCTCGACTCTTATAATCCCACTCAGTACTACTCCACACTGCAGGTATTTCCCTCAGTGTTTGGCTTAGCTGGCTCTGTCTTTAATTCTCTCTTTCGCTCTCTCTTTTATTCTCTCCCTCTCCCTCCCTCACTCCCTCCCCCACTCCCTCCCCACTAAGGGTTTTGGTTTAGCCGGTCAACACTTCTGGTGTCAAAACAAAGTCCCCGTCTCCCTGCTTTGGTCAGGCAAAGCTGATGACTTCACGGGAGACCTTTTGATGGACAGTAATGGCTGGGATTCATTAGTCGACGCCTGTGCCTCCTGCATAAGTGAAGGGAGGATAGTGAGCCCAGTGCCACGCATGTGTCCCAAGTGAGCTAGTGAGAGAAGCGACATTCCACCCGGGCCCTGAGCAGGGAGCAGGGAGGCTTTTGGGACGGCTTTGTTAGAGCGCCGCGCAGCTGCCGCCAACATGCTAATTCATGTGCCAAGACACAACCACACAACACATAAGGCTAATGCAGGTCGCCAACCTCACTCAGCCAGGAAGCCTGTTGTTTCGTTTGGTGCGCGAGTGTGTGTGCGGATTTGATTGGTTTGTTTGTGTGTGTGTGTGTGTGTGTGTGTGTGTGTGTACAGCTCTGTGATTACTATGCGGTGTGGTGCCGAGGTACAGAGTGATATATTAGCAGGTATCACAGAGTGACGGGTCATAGACCCTTGTATATTGGCAGTGCGCTGAGAGAGGCCCGCCTCACATGACCCACTCAGTTAACAGGTCTGCACTGTGTGGAGGTGGCAGCTTCCCGCCTTGCTGTCAGCTGTTGGGTATTGGACTTGTTAACCAGTCTGTTGTAATGCTCCGCCATCCTCTGAGGTGAATGTGTTTGGGCAGGATAGTGGCAGCTTGTTAACAGGCTCTATTAGGGATGCTTCATCTAGCTGCTGTCTTTATATAACAGCGTAATCAGCAGCACCGAAAAATTATGATGATCATCTCCTCTCCACAGCTCCGCAAACAAGGACACATCCCCCCTGCCTCAGCTGGACGTCAGCAGCCTGTCCACCCCTCGCAAGCTCATGGACTCCTCCCAGTTCAGCACCCCAGGGACCACCAGCAGTAAGTCTAACTCATATTCCTCAGGGATGGAGGGCTGCTGGTCTAAACATCATAGAACGGTTGTATTGCTTCCACGCATCAGCTTCGATTCACCTGCACTTACGTAAACCCGAACACAAGGACTAAGTGAAGTTTGACAGCCGCTTTTTTCCTGAATCCTTCAAATTGAAGAGTTGCGGGGATCTGCCACATTGGGTGCCCAGGGAGCAGTCAGGGTTAACTGTCTTGCTCAAGGACCGGGCGACAAATGTGTCACTTAGCTGACTCTGGGATTCTTAAAGGGATAGTGAAGCCGTTGGGGACAGGAGACGAGTGATGGGGATGGATCCAGGAAGAGAGGACGAGGAGAGACTTGTCCAGGGATGGTGGGAAGAGATTTGATAGTCAAATGAGGGATTGAAACAGCCCAGAAACTGCATAGAAAGGTGGAGAAGAGATGCCTTATAGTTATCATTAGGCTCTCTACAGCTCCAGGCCAAACACTCCCTATACATGCTAATGGTGTTTACACACAGGCGCGCGCGCACACACACGCTCACACACACACTCCTCACTCACTGCGCAGCATCATTAGGGCGTGATCATACTAACACACACGTGTTCCCATAACCTGATTACCAGTGACGCGCCATTTGACCATACGTCCCATTAGTCCCCAAGCATCGCTGTCAGCACAGTGGGGTGGGGAATGTTCGTCATGCTTGCCCGGGCAGAGTTGCAACTGCCTGCAGAAATAATGGAAACGTCACAACGAAGCGGTTGTTGGGCCGGCCCCGAGTCAGGCGGAGCAGCTTCAAGGCACTTTGGCTTAGAACCCGAACGTGCCTTAGAACCTCGTCAGGCTGAGGTAGCCAAAACCATGTGGAACGGGACCTGCACAACGTCGTTCTACGTGACTCTAAGCAAGATTAAAATTTGTATTCCACACCTGCAGGGTACTACAGAGAGCCAACGTTGATTGTGTGTGGGACTGAAAGCGCGCATACACCAAATGTATATAATGAGGTTTGCTCACCTGTGCGATTAACAATCTATACACAGAGAAACGAACGCTCCTGTGGGTGTAGTGTTTCTGCTGTTTAAATTAATTGTTGGTAATCACACAAATGACAACTGATACCGTAATGCACCTCAACCAGACCATCTGGCTTAGCTTAGTCAAAGGCTGGAACTACCTCAGGGGTACAAATGTGATTCAACGTTTGATTCTAACAGAACTTCTTTAATTTATTAAAATAATGAAGACAATGAAAAGTCAAATCACGCGCTTCATTGACACCATCCCAGCTGCGGTAATAATGTTGCTGGCAAAACAATTCTGAAATAAATGCAATTTTCATCTGTTGCGAGACAACCTCATATAAGACTCTTGCACGTGTCAGACACAGCAGCCTCCCAGCAACTATCTAAAACTGAAATCATTGCAACCCTGTTTAGCCATTTTTGGCATAAAAGACAATCCTAACGGGATGTCTGGCAAATAATTTCAGCATGTTGCCTGCACTGTCTGTGGTTTGTGCGTTTCATTATCAGCTGAGAGGAGCTATAGACTTGTTTGGCTATAATCCCCAAATGTTACCTCAGGGCAGCAATTTTACCTGCTACTTTGCAAATTTTAACAGTTATCACTGGACACATTTGTTATTAGTTTAAAATAACTGCAGCAGTAGGATACATTTATCAAAGACTATAGTCCTCTTGCTTTACAAGTGCAATGAAAAGCCAGATATTCAAGACAATGTCACAACAACTAAAAACAAGTCTGATGTCTGATTTATTGAAATACATAAAAAGAAAATCCATCCATCCATCCATCATCTTCCGCTTATCCGGGGCCGGGTCGCGGGGGCAGCAGTCTAAGCAGAGATGCCCAGACTTCCCTCTCCCTAGACACTTCCTCCAGCTCTTCCGGGGGGACACCGAGGCGTTCCCAGGCCAGCCAGGAGACATAGTCCCTCCAGCGTGTCCGGGACCGGAAAACACCTTCCCAGGAAGGCGTTCCGGAGGCATCCGAAACAGATGCCCAAGCCACCTCAGCTGACCCCTCTCGATGTGGAGGAGCAGCAGCTCTACTCTGAGCTCCTCCCGGGTGACCGAGCTTCTCACCCTATCTCTAAGGGAACGCCCAGCCACCCTGCGGAGAAAGCTCATTTCGGCAGCCTGTATCCGGGATCTTGTCCTTTCGGTCATGACCCAAAGCTCATGACCATAGGTGAGAGTAGGAACGTAGATTGACCGGTAAATCGAGAGCTTCGCCTTGCGGCTCAGCTCTTTCTTCACCACGACAGACCGGTCGATGTATCGGTAAAAATAAAATATCTCAAGTATTTGTAATGTTTGTCGATAAAAAATCTCCCCCATAAAAACGACTACTTCTTCAATTGTAGCACATTTACTCCTTGTAAAAAATTATCCGCGTGGAGCCCTGACAGGCAGCACCTGCTTTCAATATACTTTGAATCCCTCGTTTACTCAGGGGTTTTTGTTAATTTGGCAGATACCTGTACTTCTGGTCAAAAAGCCTAGGGGAACTATCTCCCCAATAATTGCTGCAGATTGTAGGGGACCCAGTTGACTAGGCAGGTGGGGGGGGGGGGGGGGGCGTAGAGAAGCCTCCTAATTCACACCTAAGTCATTTCCCTGCGCTTACTACACCACCCCCCCTCCGCATTTTTCTGCCAAACCGATTAGCTGCCGCCTCGCCTGAGTGCTATGTGTCGTGATGACGACACACCATAACTCTCCAGCTTTTGTCGACAACGCTGCTTTGTCTAATGGTCTCAGCACACTTCATTTAGTAGCTGGTAATTGTAGTAATTATGATGCGAGAAAAGCTATAGTCGGTGGCAGGAGAAATAAAGTCCATTAACTTCACATACACATTAACTCTCTTAACATCCCCCCGCTTACACCGCTTTAAATGAAAAACGGAGGCTGCATCATCCGATTGGAGTCAGGATGTAGCTGTGCTGTCACTCTCACTCTCAATTTAGCAAGCTAATGTGGCTAGGTCAGAAGGAGGGAGGGTTCTAGAAGGGGTGGATGTAACGGGATGTTTTCATTTTCACCGACGACTTCCTTTGTTTTTGATGAGTTGGAGATGTAATGGCTTCGGCCAAATGCTACACCACGCCCACAGATGTCTCCTTCTGGAAAGAGTCTGGATCTGATCGTCTCTTCCGGGACTTTGTGGCAAAAACAACCAAACCATCTGGTCGTAGAGAACAGGACGTTCTGTCTGGTTGGTCCCAAAAAACTCTGGGTTGGGCCAGAACCAGGACACTTGGTAAAGTTGGTAAAGCAACAATTATAACATTGTCGTTGGCTATGATAATCTGACTGCTTACATATTTTACCTTGGTGAGTTTCTTTATTTTATATAAACCTCTCAGGAAATAATAATTTTTAAATGTAGATTTCCAGGCATTTTTTGGGGTTTTTAGACAGACAGTAGGAAAGGACAAAGAGCAGTGGGCCAGGTATGAACCCATCCTGCATAGTGTGTTTATTATGTGTCCAGATCACCCTCAACCACAAATGCCCTCAGACAACTTCAATGGTCTTAACTCTCCGATTTAAATGCTGCCATTTCGGAATGTATTCAGACCCCTGCACTTTCTCCACCTTTTGTTGTTGTAGACTTCATTTATAATCAAAGCAAATACTGACGTCTTTGCCATCAATCTAAATACACTCCAAATTACGCTCTGATACATCCTGTGTCCTTTGATCATCCTTGATGTCTCTTGTTTGCAGTCCACCGGTCACAACTTCGGTACGATTTTTTATTTTCAAAACACTCTGATAAAAAAACTCTGATAAAATAAGCCTTATTAATAAGTATACAGTATCACAACCAAATGTGGAGAAAGTGAAGGGGCCTGAATATGTACTGAAGCCACTGTATGTGGCAAACAAAAATACTGCAAAATGTTTTCTGTCATTATGAAAATATGAAAGCGTTTTATGTGTACATATTTGTTTTTATTGTTAATGACATTACTTTTATTATTATGAGAAATTTCAATAGTGTTATTGTCAAGGGGACATTTGTAAGATTTACACCGTACAAAAGCAGGAACATTATAATGATATAATGGGTTTTGGGGAAGTTTTATTTGATATGTAGTTTATTGTCTGCATTGTGATTGGTTGGCACTTCCGTCACAACGAAAAAACTAAAGTGTGATGACCAAAATAGAGACCAGAGACGTGTGTAAAGTAAAGAGCCATTTTATCTTTTTCTTTCCTTTTTCAAAACAAATTGTTTCTCACAAAATGAACAAAACAGGTGGTGCATCCGAGCAGATCCTGGGTCATCTTGGTCCTGGGTCATCTAAAACTAAAGAAATATGAACTAGATAATCTTGAACAGCTCTGGCTGTTCCTCCAACACGAACAAGGAATTATGCAGAATTGAGCTCCCCTAAATATAAACAACATGTATCAGAGAGAAACGTCAGTAGAAAAAGTGCTCATGTACCTGCTCTCCTTCCTTACTGCTCTCAATAGTGAGCATAAAGCTGCCAGAATCCTGAACTGAGGGTTTCTGAATAGGGCAGAGACATGACAACAGTTATATCAACAACAGGTGAAATTAATTATCTCTGCCCTACTCACCCCCCTCAGGCCTGATTTCCCTAGGATGTCTTCTTATAAAGTATTTATGATTAGTAGATTCTGCATCTTCCCAATTTCTCTTGTTTATCATAATCACTTTCTCTTGTTTATTCCGTTGTTGTGCATTGCCAGTCCCCCCCAAAATTTGAATAAAGCTATGGAGAGAGCTACTAATAAAAAATAGATACAGGCTTTGTTTTCAAGCAAGGGAGGTGTTTTTCTGGGGTGATATGGATCAGAAAAGCAAGCAGAGTTGGCCATATTTCTCTTCGACAGGTAATTCATACATCCATCTCAGTACGACGTTAGCTACATAGCTAATAAGTTAACCATACATCTCTGTCCAGTAAAACTAGCCTAGGAAATGTTTAAAACATTGGACAGGATAGGCTACAAAAATGTGAGGTCTAATACAACACATGACCTCAGCTATACTGACAAACTAGTTAGACGTTATATAGGTAGCTACTAAGGCAAAACCCTGGAAGCTAGAGATCATTCTTTGTTGGGCCGTTAGCCCTCAACACATACAAAAACAGTTGTTTGCTTGGTTATAGTTACGCCACGTCTTGCTTGATAAATGGGCCGGTCTGTGATGAATCTGTGCTGTTCTGCCGCTGCTGTTACCTACAAATAATACATAATTTATAGAAATGATGTACTTATGATACCAGGGTCTACCAGGTATGCCTACATTTCAGTTTTGGGGAAACTACGAGTTCAACGGCAATGAGTATCAACCAACAAGAAGCTGTTATTGTTATCAACTGACTACACATTTGGTGTTAAAAAGTGTGCTCCTCTCAAAGCCACCGGCTAGATACGGGAACTCATTGCCAGGTATTGTTAGGTTTGGCTTTTTAGGCAGAAAACGATCATCAGTATTGTTTCGCGAGCTACTGATATATGTGTTGCGAGCAACCAATGGGTCATCCTAGATCTGTAGGTGACCCCTGGACTAGAACGTGCTCTCACGTCCGGCGTAGGCAGTATTTCTCTCCCTTGGTGCTTTCCTTACTCCCCCCCCTCCATCCTTTTCCTCCATCCTTTTCCTTTAGTGCGTGAGCTGCAGGCGCAGCAGGAGGCCCACGAGGACGCCGAGGTGGACCCGGAGGAGAACAGCCAGGAGTTCATGGGTGTGCTCATCAAGGGTCTGGCCAAGCTTAAGAAGATCCCCGAGGCGGTTAAGGCCATCATGGAGCGCCTGGAGCCTGAGCTTAAGCAGATACTTAAGAGGTCTACTACCCAGATTGCGGACCACGCATACCAGAGAGGGGAGAACCTGGCCACAGAGAGCCAACCCAGGTGAGAGAGGTTGGAGAGGTCGTAGCGATAGTGATGGAGGCTGAGGAGGTGATAGTGCCCATAGAGTTAGAGGGGGTGTGAGTGGAGAACAGGACAGGGTTCGAGGACATTGGAACGCCTTAATTCAGCCCTTTCCTCTGTGATGATGAAATGGGGCAGAGGAATGGTATGAATGTGTCTCCGTCAGTTATAGGGACAGTTAACCAACAAGCTTGATGATGGCAACACTTTAACTTGTAACCTCTGCTTTTCTGTATTCACTTGTAACCTCAGCTTTTCTGTATTGACTCTTCAGCCACAACATAAACAGAAATACTACAAGGGGGATTGAGGTTAAAAATAATCATTTGGGATAACTTTCTATGGCCCTCATTCCCTCTATCCCCCTCGCACTTTAGAAACGCTAATAAAGCAAACCGTTCATCTCCCCTCTCCTCAGTTCTCCATCTCCCAGTCTTCTCATCGCAAGCTGCTTGATTGTTTTCTCCTCCGCTTCTATTATACCCCATAGGTTCAATTCCAACCATTTCCCTGCACATTATTCATAACTCCCTAATTTAGGGAAATGGAGTAACCCATGAAGCCGAGACCCTGCCTTTGCTATTCCTCTCTTTCACTCTGCGTTCATTCACTCAGCAGTAAAAAAAAAAAGAGGAAAAACAATAGATACTGGAAGAAAAGGCTGATAATAATGGTACTTTAAAAAGCACTTACCCTCCACAGAGATGAACGTTTGTTCTTTTCTCTCTGCTCTGTCGGTTTCTTATGCTTTTTAAGTGTGTGTGTGTGTGTGTGTGTACAGGTTTTACTATTCTGGTGGAGAACAAAAAGTCACTGAAAGGATATTAAAACAAAGATAATTTGACTGGTGGGGAAATGTCACCGGTCCTCATGAGGGGAAACGCTTAGGTTTAGGGCGTCCAGAGAATGCGTGGTGGCCCTGCATGCAGTGGAGCAGTTTGGTTAAACGCTTTACGGGGTTGGTTTCAGCAAGGTTGCCTCGTCTCGACACAGTCTAATGAGTCCTTGTAATACGTTGGGCCAATGCAAATTCAATCGTGGCCATTGGCTAGTAATTATACATTGTTTTGCTTTGTTTTTTTTCCCCAATCTTATGTATGATTCGTAATTCAGGACCTGCTTATTGCAGTAACTCCCAGCTCACTCGGGGCAGTCGATGTCGACACGTGTCTCCCGAAGTACATGTCATGCCATTCTGGTTCTTATCACAAGGAAGTCTATGCCATAATCCTTGCATGTCAGAGGGAACTTTGATTGAGCTCACTGGCGCCCCCGAGCCACCACGGAGTGTTAGGGTTATGTTAAGGTTAGGTCATTGGAATGATGTTTGGGATCCCTACAAGGGTAGTGAAATATGTGCTTTCCTTAAGCATTGTGGGTACTGGGTTGGCCACTTGGGTTAATGCTGAGCCATCCGGGAGTCTTATACCACCCCCTTGGCTGGCCCCCCACCAACTTGCTCGGAGGGCTTTCCGTAACCAGATATTGCTGACAATGCATAGATGTGACTTTCTGTACAAAACGAATGCGCTCACGAACGGAAGTCCCTCTGGATGAGATGTAATGTGACTTTTATTTATGATGTGTTTTATAATATACATGTGTCAAGTCTCAAAGTCAGGCATATCATTTGTCCCACCTCTTCCTCTCTTTGTGTGACACTCCACAAAATCGAAAATACATGGGATTCCGCTCATGAAGCTGGTGTTGTTGCAGTCTCTCTGGAAGTGGCCACTTGAGGGTCTAATTAGCCCTTACACCCTGGTTAATCTCCCCCCACCACACACTGCTTTAGGACTTTTGTGTAAATAGTGGAGGGGGAAAGGGGGTCATTTTGGATTAACAGACGACCCAGTATTTTTTGTCAGTTTTTACCCCATTCCAAACCTTAGAACACAACCTTACAGTTTAGATTTTTATACCTCCTTATAACTTTCAATTATTTTTTTTTCATATATTTACACATATGTATTCAGTATATGTTTGTTTATGCAAACACATAGCATTTCCCCCATGACACCAAAATATGAACCCCAGCTTTGAATTGAACAACTTTTCCCCTGATCTTTCATGGGCAGCTTATTTGGATGCTTGGGGGCAATTTTACATCCTATCAAGGAGTGAGACAGTCAAAATGGCATATAAGGGGTCACACCTGCTATGATAGATTTCCAAACACTTATGTCCATCCATCTTCTTCTGCTTCATCCGGGGCCGGGTCGTGGGGGCTGCAGTCTAAGCAGAGATGCCCAGACTTCCCTCTCCCGAGACACTTCCTCCAGCTCTTCTGGCGGGACACCGAGGCGTTCCCAGGCCAGCCAGGAGACATAGCCCCTCCAATGTGTCCTAGGTCTCCCCCGGGGTCTCCTCCCGGTGGGACGGGACCGGAACACCTTCCCAGGAAGGCGTTCAGGAGGCATCCGGAACAGATGCCCAAGCCACCTCAGCTGACCCCTCTCGATGTGGAGGAGCAGCGGCTCTACTCTGAGCTCATCCCGGGTGACCGAGCTTTTTACCCTATCTCTAAGGCATCGCCCAGCCACCCTGCGGAGAAAGCTCATTTCGGCCACCTGTATCCGGGATCTTGTCCTTTCGGTCATGACCCAAAGCTCATGACCATAGGTGAGAGTAGGAACATAGATTGACCGGTAAATCAAGAGCTTCGCTCTTACGGCTCAGCTCTTTCTTCACCACTACAGACCGATACATCGACCGCATTACTGCAGAAGCTGCACCGATCCGTCTGTCAATCTCCCGTTCCATCCTTCCCTCACTCTCCCCTAGATACTTAAACTCCCCCACTTGAGGCAGGCACTCTCCACCAACCTGAAGTGGGCAAGCCACCCTTTTCCGACTGAGGACCATGGCCTCGGATTTGGAGGTACTGATTTTCATCCCCACCGCTTCACACGTATGTCCATTGCTCTTAAATAATTTAATACCGTGCTATTTAAAGTACTGCCTGGAGAGAATGTCTTGAGGGCACGATCAAGACATGAATGATATCAAGACGGCTGATCTTGCAGGAAAACCGGGGAAAAGATCAAAAGTACTGGAACATTGTCCTCTAGACAGGTCAGTCAAGTTTTTGGCCCCAATGCCAGATGCCATGTTTGGCGGGAAATGAAACCCCTGTATTTGAACAGAAGTGCAGAGCTGGTGGCCACTCTGGTTTGGGGTTGCTTTGCTGCCTCAGGGCCTGGCGAGCTTGCCGTGCTTGAGTCAATACCCATATTTTCCCGAAAGAATTCTTGGGGAGAATGTGAGGCCATCTGTCAAAAAGAACTGAACTGAACATGGATTTTGCAATGGGAAATGGATCCAAAACACACAAGCAACACTACAACAGAATGTTTTAAAAAGATGACATGGAGTGTTCTGGAATGGCCGGGTCAGATCCCCGATCTGCTGTAGGCTATTTGAACATAACACAGTTGAAGCAATACTGAAGGTATTTGGGCTAACTGACAAGAAACGGCAACATGAAGGTATTTCAACCAGACTGTGCACCAGCTATTGAACCTGGGGGTGTACTTCATCTTTCTACACTACGAAATTGCATTTCTGTAGATTTTGAAGAAATTAGAGCAAAGTAAAATGTAGGTTACCTTTATGAAGATTACATATCCACTTACTCGAAGTCACTCGGGATAAGAGCTTCTGCTAAATTACAAAATTAAAAAATATAATGTCCGTATGTCCAGAAAAAAGTTCCCAGAGGCTGTACTTACTTTTCCACATGGCTGTATTTATCTGCCTATACAATCCTTTTTACTTTCTTGAGGCGGGGACGACGACGACGACGACACGTTGTCTTTGCAGTTGACCCTGACTTTGAAGCACCACTGATTTAAAAAGCTTGACTCTGGCTTGTTATTCTGTCAGAGGTGTTCAGTCAGGATGTTGCTCCATGTTCAGTCAGTATGTGCTGAATCTTTTCTGACCCCCGGTATATGAGGCCACGAAGTAGCTTGTTTTTCACCCCCCTTGTCTTCAGTTTACATGTGTATGCGTACATGTGTGTTTGTGCGCACACCAGTGTTGGAGCCGCCAATGCCTGTTGCTATGGAAACCCCTACCGAAGTGGTGTAGGCAAGGCTTTAATTCTTGCATAATGCTTAACACAGTGCTATACTGTAGACAATGACCAGCTTATTGCACAGCGTGCCTCTATATGGTTCCTGAAAAAAACCTTTGGTTTCTTTTTTTCAGTTTTTTACCCATGTCTTTAGCCTGTTTGCTGTGCTTTGCGTCTTGCTTATCTCATGTAAACGGATTGTGGGATGGAGTTCTCAGCCATGGTCCTGAGGTGCCAAAATGGTGCGTTTTTTACTTGTTTTTTTCTAGCAGCCGTACTGCACGACTGAGTCATTAGGGATCGATAAGGCCAAAACCATAAATGTGCACCCCTTTTGGGTATCCAGGTTTGACTACAGAGCCATGTTGGGACCAGACTAGACAGAACAAAGTCGTTTTTTAGAGGTATGTTTGAGGTTATCCTATTTAGGACAACTTTACCATATTTCATGTTTTCTACACATCATTTTTTTATAATGCTGGCTTATTAACTCCCAGTCCTATTATTCAAACAGGATCGTTTTTTGTACGCCTGGAGTTTTCACCCTAATTCCGCGTGTTGTTCTATGCTTAGGGATCATATTTCTAGGTTGTTTCATGACGGAGGGTCAGTGTGTCCGTCTGTGGCGGTCCGTCTTGCTGACAACCTGGTACAGTCCCTTAGCTGAATAGGTCATGTGAAGACCCTTCAGGGGACAATAAATAACTTGCCTGGGTGAGTTAGTGCCACATGTTGCCCCTCTGGAATAAAGGCACATCTCACTGCATGCTAAACACACACACACACACACACACACAAGCTGAATGACTGTGTAGGGTCCCTCTTGGTTGTGAAGCCGTCCGTCACCTGGGTGTTGTGGGGTTGGTCCTTCTGGGAGATGAGGAGCCGGATTTAAGGGAGGATCTATTAGGATGGCCTCCTCTGTATAATGAGGAGAATAGGGACCTCTCCCCTTGTTCCGTCTCCTCGTCTCTGCTGGGGAATGAATGAAATTCATCACACAAAATGAGAAGGGAGGGAAGAGAAAGTCATCCAGGTGAGTGGTTGATCAGGCATATGTTAACGGCCAGTTCAAGGTCCTTTTATACACCCTCCTTAACCAAATCATAATAGTCACCTGCATGACCCGTTAATGACATACACCCTAAATAACCCATTCATAACATACACCCTTACTAACCCATTCATAACATACACCCTAACTAAACCATTCATAACATACACCCTAAATAACCCATTCATAACATACACCCTTACTAACCCATTCATAACATACACCCTAACTAAACCATTCATAACATACACCCTAAATAACCCATTCATAACATACACCCTAAATAACCCATTCATAACATACACCCTAAATAACCCATTCATAACATACACCCTAACTAAACCATTCATAACATACACCCTAACTAAACCATTCATAACATATACCCTAACTACACCATTCATAACATATACCCTAACTAAACCATTCATAACGTACACCCTAACTAAACCATTCATAACGTACACCCTAACTAAACCATTCATAACGTACACCCTTGCTAACCCATTCATAACATGTACCCTTACTAACCCATTCATAACATACACCCTAACTAAACCATTCATAACGTACACCCTAACTAAACCATTCATAACATACACCCTTACTAACCCATTCATAACATGTACCCTCCCTCTTTAACCCATTCATAACAGACATTGTTTCATGACATACATGCTCCCTCCCTAACCTATTTATAACATACTGCCGGTCTAGAGATAGATGACCAGCCCGACTCTGCATGGGGAAACATCCATCTTTCTCACATACTTCATTCTCCCAAAACACCTTATGTAACATTTGTCTAACGTTTATCTAACATTTACTTTTGGCAGATATGGTCCAGTCTTTTGTCGTAGACAAAATCCCATCTCGCTCTATGTCGCTCACCCTTAATTCCCCACAATGCTTCTGTTTGCCTAATGTTCACTTTCAGCTGGGAGTTCAACCCAAGCTTCTGCCGTAAATAAAGAAAGAAGTGCCTCTGCATTCCCGAAAACAAAAGTCCAACAGATGTGTCCGGGTCCTGGTGGACCTAGAGACTTTGACAGATGCTGCTAATTGTAGTCAGAGCCAGCTGCCTCTGTGCGACTGGGGAAGCTCTCTGCCCGCACCCCCACTGTTCATACCAACCATTCAGCACCAGCTAGCTGACTGGATGGGGCTTCTATCACCTCTTGATGGAAATACATTTAGGAATGTCTATCAAGTTAATGCCAAATACTAGATGCTCAATTCTGAGCATTGCTGATGCAGAAATATGGGCTCCTATTCAAAGCCTTATTTCACATGAAGAAACTACGAGTTAACTTGTACCCCTTCCAGCTCAGTGGGCTGTTTATGAGATTGATACCATTTGGGAGAAATTCACTCTACTATTGTATATTTCAGGTTCTTAAAAGTGTTTCCCTTCTCCAGTTCTCCCAGGCCCCAAAGTGTATGCATCTTTTGTTCAACCCAAGTGCTAGTAGAAGTATTTGCATGATCTAAGGGAGTAAGCTCAGAATACGCGATACCTTTCCTCGGATCTAAAGTACATTCTAACAAAGAAGTGCTTCACTGCTGTTCTACCAGATACATGCACTTAACCAAATACAGTTAAGAGAACACTTTACGTTGAAGTTTGGTCCTTGTGTGGTATATGCTGAAATGCTGGAGTACTTTACTAAAGAGCCTGTTTGAATTCGAACTATAACTTCATAATTTAGCTTTAGCATCGCGCTGAAGGTCAGCATGGAATTGACTATGAATTAGCTCAGTCAGTAGTATTCTGTCATTGAATGACTAATTGAGAGTAGAGATGAGTATTTAGACCTAGAGGTTGACACGAGTAATCCTGTCTTTGAGAGATATCTTGTGTAGTAGGGTGTTAATTCCACCAATTATGTTAATATAGAATATAGGAGAAAAATAAAACAGTGGGAGAAATGATTTCTTGCCAAAACTAAATTCATTTTGCCGCTGGACTGATGATTACACATTAGATGTGCCACTAATTCAAGTCTAAACCTGTTTAAGTGTTGCAATACAACTGACCTGGGATAAGTCCATGAGAACACTTTGAAATGTTGTTATTGCTGCAGTAACACTAATGTACAGGTGAAACGGGTGGGAGGGTTTCAATATGAGTCCTCAAGGGATTTGGGCTTAGTACTGCATTATTGCCCTGTTCAAATACTCCTCAAGGCATCTTTCCCTCCCTTCCCTGTCACTGATATAACAATACTGGGTTGGTGTGGACAAGCTGGCAGACAATGCATTTTGAGAATGCGGTCAGGGGCCAATGTATGGGATTTATCTGAGTTTATTCACGTTATCCTTACCCAGTCTTTATCTCTGCTGCCCTCTGCAGGCTGCTGCTGGAACTGCTGGAACTGCTGTTTGACAAGTTCAACGCCGTGGCGACAGCCCACAGCGTGGTTCTGGCCCATCTGCAGCAGATCGTGGTATCGCCCAATGGGGTCCAAGAGGGCGTCAAGCTCTACGAGCTGGCCGACGTCTCTGCCAAGATCCAGACGGTTCTCCAGGTCCGTTCATGTAAAACATGTTGTGCATAAACACACACACACACACACACACACTCTTGCGAAAAAGGACCTACGAAAATCCAGCCTTTGCGTGATAACTTCTTCTCATGTGCAACTAACCAACACACACTAAGCTGTGGACTGCTGGGGTGTGTGGAGAGGTAAACATTCAGAGAAGCCGCCCTGAACCGGTAATGTGGATGAACTGATATCTTCAGGCTCACACCGCCACATGCCCTCCTGCTCAGGGCCCTCGGCCCGGCCGTCGCTGTGATCGGATAAAGCCTGGGTTGGTGCTACTCCTCACAGTAACGTCCCTTCGCAGGAGCTAGTTAAACGCTGCTGGAACATTGCCTCAGCGTTAACTGTCTGTTCCCGAGCCAACGTCCCCTCCAGGCTGCTCCGTCTCGCTCTGCCTCCTCCGTTTCATCATCCCGCCTGTCCCGTAATCGTCATCCTGATGTTTCATTCGGAAGTGTGTCCTCCTACGCTCCGGCTTACACCTTGGAATGTGACGGGAGAAATCCAGTGCTGCAGATTTCATCGGTGTCACTTGGTGAAATGGGGGGAGAAATCCGGTTGATTGTCTTCTGTGGTAGACACCTGAACAGGGGCGTTCGCTGATTGCCTGGTTTAATTTTACTGATTTAATTGGTACGTTTTAGCGTCTCTGTGTTTGCGCTCTGCTCTGGTCTGATTGGCTGAGGAGATGAGCAGCTGTTTCCAACTGACCTATGACTGGTCCCTGATGACAGGAACCCAGAGCTAACTGACATGGGAGTGTGTGTGTGTGTGTGTGTGTGTGTGTGTGCGTGCGCACAAGGAGTGTGTAAGTTTAGTGTATTTAGTAAAAATGTGTATCTGTGTGCGTTCTATGTATAGATAACTCTGGAAAAGCATTTCACTGGACATACTTTCATGTTCTCAGCACTCGTTCCAGAAGTATAATCTCTTCTTCGAAAAGAAAAAACAACATTGTCTGGCTGCGCAAGCAAGTGTTGGCTACAACGCCGCCAAGAATCCTAGCTGAATGCCCAACACACGCAGTCAACAGCATTCTCTCTAGGAATTAGCCCAAACCAGTGTTGTTATGCTTACGACATGATTTCACAGCCCGCCCCCCCCCCCCCCCACCCCGGGGCTGCTTTGACAAGAAACCAGATTGATTTCTACAATGCAATTGTTCGGTAAGTAGTCAATCAGCATTAGTCATGATGAGAGCGCTGCTGTCGCCACTGAAGGTGAGCCTGTATGGGTTTTGTGGTTGTAGTTTATATCAGACGGGACAGCCTTGTCAGTCACAGTTACCACGGTGAGCGTCTCTCAGGGGACAGCGTTCAGGGTGCTTTCTTTTCCCCGTTTTTTCTTTCTTTCGCTCTGATCTTTCCTTTCTTTCTCCCTATACTTGATCTTGTTCCCAAGTCTCTGAGGGCTACTAAGATTTTCTTTCTTTTGGTTTTGGGCAGAGAGAGAGAGAGAGTGAGAGAGAGGGGGGGGGGCTTGGGTAGAACCGGGGAGAGCGACAGAGGCAGCAGAGAGGGTGAGGCGAGGGAGAGACTGGAAAAGTTGTGCACGGAGTGGAGTGAGAGAGTGATTGAGAGGGAGAACAGCAGGCAGAAAGGTAGGGAGAAGTGCAGACTGGGATTGAGTGAATGGGCTTGTCATCGGCCCAGACAAGGAGTCAGCCGGTGACCTTGAGCAATAGCATCTTTTCTTTCTGTCTTTCAACCCTTAAAACTAATCAAAGCAGAGCAGCTATTCCACCATACCAACTGTTGCTAAGGTGGCCCTGACCTAACTGTAGTCAGTTATGCCAGCCAGACTTAGTCACACCCAAAGGCTGTTTTATTGTAATGTATGACGAATGGTCCTTGTCTTATTGAAGATTGATTATTTAAGGCCCAGGCCCCTTGAATGGCTGAAAATTGTTCCTTCTTAACTCTGATTGGGGAAGTTGGATAAACAAAGTTGTGATTGGCTGAGTGTTAATCTGGCCAGCCAGTTGATTGCATGACTGTTCAGTTACCATGGCTTTAGCTTACCCAGCCTGTCCACGGCAACTCTCCCTTCCGATTTCTTGTCCTGGATTAAAATGTTGACCAGTCAATCACATTTCTTTCATAAAGCCCTTTTTGCATAAGCGGTTGTCACAAAGTGCATGTGCAGGTACTCAGCCCTATACATCGAAGAACAAGAAATGGATGCACAGCGGCTTGGAAAAATTCCCCAGTGAGTTCAGAAACCAGATTACTTAACTGGCAAGGGCAAACGTTAAAGCTAGTGTCCGAGAGACGGTGAGTATGAGTTAGGGATGAAGAGGAAGGGAGGAAGTGAGAAGAGGGAGTGTAGGTGTCGCTGGGCTGTGCTGTTGTGGCAATGGAAGTCATTGAGCCGTTCACTCTCCGGCGGCGCGGGCACTGCTGCCTACGCGGTGCCAGCACCCGGTTGCCAGGGGCTCCCTGCTCCCCCACTGCCGCGATGCGCGATAATGTAATCTCTTGATTAGAATACTCATTATGTGAAATGAGGTTTTCTTATTCAGTCACTCGTGTTATTATTTCCTGGCCGATGGTATCTTTGTGAAAGTCTCTCCCTCTCTCAATCCCTCCCGATCCCAATTTCTTTATGTCTCAGGAGTGCTCTCTCTCTCTCACTTTCTCTCTCTCTCGCATTCTCTCTCTCTCTCGCTTTCTCTCTCGCTTTCTCTCTCTCTCTCGCTTTCTCTCTCTCTCTCGCTTTCTCTCTCTCTCTTGCTTTCTCTCTCTCTCTCTCGCTCTCTCTCACTCTATCTCTGGCTTTCTCTCACTCTATCTCTCTCTAAATTACTATACCTCCATATCTCCCTCCCCCTCGTTTCCTCTCTATGAGAGAAACCCATTTTGGTGGCAGCACATGCTAACATCTGACAGTGTGGCAGTGCAAATTCCTGAGGGAGGCTGTATTGAAGTCTGCCCTCTACCCTGCCTCTTCCCTTGCAGTGGGCTGCCATACACACCCTGCAGTGTCCAGGTGTGTTTTTCTGTCCCTGCTCATCCGCATGTTTGATACTTAGCCTGAAGAGGCGAATATAACATTGTTATCTCTTGTTAGTTCTGGCATTTGCTCAAGAAGAAGCTGCCTACCGGAATGAAACATCTCTACTGGCTATCGCACTGAGTCGAGTGTGTGTGAAGGGATTCTGTTAGTTCTTGGTTAGGTGTAGATTAGCCTAGCAGTGGCCATTTCATCGGCGTTCGTTGCGGTTGTCTCGTTAGTTTTGGTGTGTGAAGTTGAAGAACTCGAGCGGCTGTCTGCAAGTGTTTTGAATCCAGCCAGTTACTCCCACAGTAGTTCAGATTCAGGTGTTTGTGACGCGTTGGTGTTCTTTTCGGTGTTGATTAGCCTGGCGGCGGCCATCTTGTTGGCAGTTGTCTCTGTCAGATCTTGTTAGTCGTTCTCTCATCTTTCCACCTTGAAGCTGCGCGCTTGTTTCATCAGGATGGCCTACAGTGTACACGGAGGCCTCTAGGTGATTCGTTTTTTCCCTCCACTTTAAAGAAGTGTGGAATCACGTTGACCTTTCCACTTGACATGCTCTCTGACGGACGCTGGCTTCCGACAGGGATGCGAAGGGTCACGCAGTTACACAGCCTGGGCTGAGACCTCCCATATTCCGCTGGGCGATGGGTCCGGGAAAGGCGCAGGATGTGTTTTTGAAAGTCAAGAACCATGTAGCTGCTGTCTTAATCTCTGTTTGGGAATGCTGGCGATGCTTCCCCAGTGGGCTTTAAGTGCGGAAAAGATATTGATTCAAGACTGGAAAGAGTGGCTGCTAATTCTCGGTATTGGTGTCTGTAAGGGAGCTGAATGGCGTTGTCTATTCTGTCACCCATTTAAAGTGGCTTTTCCAAAGAGATGCCGTGTATGAATAAATGTATTGATTATTCACGCTAACAAGCCCACGTTATTAGGTTTCTATATTCCCAGCATGCACTGCTTCACTTGATGCCGCCATCCCTTTTTCTTTTGATATTCAGATACCGTCTCACACTCCTTCGCAGTCCTCCTATGAAATTAGATGCAATTCTTGGCGTGCTAAGAAACGTACTTATCTAAAAACTCCACTTTAAAGGCTATTGTTTGATTTTTTTCCCCCCCTCTTGCAAGCAGCGTCATTTCATGGTGGTTAAGCAAATATATTTTCAAAAGGCACGGACAAATGAATTCCACATGCCATCAGAGGAGCTATGACCAGATGCTCTGGCTGAGACCAAAGACCGTAGCTCATAAGAACATCCTGAACCCCCCCCCCCCGGGACAATGTTAATTGACCTAAGCCTATATTTTGGCAAGGATTATAACGTTTTGGCTAATTTGCCTAGCGCCCGCGCATTCCTCTGTGATGCCATGTTGTATCTGTGATAGCTTGGGTACCATGTTGATTGGCCAGCCGTCGCTGCTGAGTACAGACTACTGCTTTTAATAAGCCGTGGCGAGGATCTCTGGACCCTACGTACAATTAACAAATCAAGAACCTCTAGACAGGTGTACTGGCTTCATGTTTTCACTAAACTTTTATACAAAACACAGAATTAACAATAAGGAGAATGGAATTAATAAATGAATTGCCAAGACGGAAGGCCGGGTTGTTTTCTGGGAGTGAAAATCATGTCCAGAATTAGAAAATTCTGGAA
The DNA here is from genome assembly GCF_011004845.1 of Esox lucius. Lineage (NCBI taxonomy): Eukaryota > Metazoa > Chordata > Actinopteri > Esociformes > Esocidae > Esox > Esox lucius. The sequence continues at coordinate 17,314,387 of NC_047591.1, read as the reverse complement.
AGTGTTCAATGCACGGCCCAGTCTAGAGTCCCTTAGGTGTGTTTGCTAGTCCTGTGTCACCGGTTTCTGCTGTTTAGCAAGTTCAGTGTGCTGGCCCTGCTTCAATGTATGCTTCTATGTCACCTGTTTCTGCTGTTTAGCAAGTTCAGTGTGCTGGCCCTGCTTCAATGTATGCTTCTGTCACCTGTTTCTGCTGTTTAGCAAGTTCACTGTGCTGGCCCTGCTTCAATGTATGCTTCTATGTCACCTGTTTCTGCTGTTTAGCAAGTTCAATGTGCTGGCCCTGCTTCAATGTATGCTTCTATGTCACCTGTTTCTGCTGTTTAGCAAGTTCAATGTGCTGGCCCTGCTTCAATGTATGCTTCTATGACACATTGCAGGTGTAATGGTGATTACACTGTCCTCCTGTTCCGTTGACACAGCGAGAGCTCTGGCTGCAGCCAAACCACGCTGAATAAATCATCGCACAGCGAGAGATTAGCCAAGACAAAGGAGAGCCTTATGTGGAAACTATATAAATATATAAGTAGTATATGAGCGGCTTAAATATGCAGGCCTTCCTTACGGCTTGTCAGCGAAGTGAAAACAAGGAGAATTGAACTGCCAGGGAAACAACAGCCCGCCGACAATAATCTGTTTTAATTAAATATGATGCGCTGAGACATCATTGTGTTGTTCCTCCCCTAACGTTTTAATCAACATGTCACTATTTTACTACCCCCCCCCCCCCACCCCACCCCACCCCCCTGTGTCATATTTACATATTTCCGGAGTGCACTGAAATCTAGCATATTGACTGTTTCGAAATTCCCTCCTCCCCTCTGTGTGTTTGGGAGAACGGGAGATTATAAATGTTTGTCAGCTTCTCCCTCTCCTGGTTATGCACAACAGTTTCTCTAAAGGCTCAGGTATCAATTATTTGGTGTGTGCGAGTGTGCGCGTGCGTGCGTGCGTGTGTGTGGGCACACAGTCAAGGTGCTGTGATGCAGGACTGGTTTTGTATGTTTGCGTACCTGAAAGGAGCTTGTTTAACATTGTTTATCCCCTTCACCAAAGCAGTGGTCACCTCAACTTGCTATTAATTCACATTCGTCTTCCTTTCTGTTTCCTCCACAAGACGGATTCTGGACACGGTTCCGTAACTAGGAAATACAACGAACTGCCATGTCTTCCGTTGTCAAAGTTGAGGGATGATGGAAGGTGGTACGGTCCCCTTGGAACCTCTTGAAAGTCTGCTGTGGTCCACCCCAGAGTGGACAGAGGAAGACAAAGCTTTTCTCTGAACCCACTAAGGTTGTTGGATGTCCAGAAATAACACCTTTTAGTGCAGAGGCCAGTTTTGGGCTTTCACACGAAGCCACCAGCTGAGATATCAGTCAGTATGTAACCTAGGAGAACACTGTATTCCGTGGACTCCCCAGAGGAACCGATTTCAGTAGAAAGCTTGCAATTGAGTCGTGACTGAGAAACAGTGGAGTGGAACAATCAAAGAACTCATTGATTACCGAGATAATTCCCTGGACGACTTCGATGGAAAAAAGTAAACGGTGCCCCCACCCCCACCCCCATTTCCTTTTTAATGGACTCGTCAGCCGGCCCAGCACCACTGTTCACCTGGACCCCCTTCACTGGGCTCGGTGGTTTAATTACACTGATTCGTTAGGACTAATGGACATAACCGAGGCTTGTGTATTCTGCTCATTAAACCACACACTTCCTCTCCCGGCACAAAGACACAGGTTGGGGAGGCTGGTAATGAACGACGGTGGCACACGTCCATAATGCCATTTCCCCGGAGCAGATTGGCGCTAACCACAGCCCAGTGGTCTGATATAGCTGTGGGACCCGGCCCAAGTCACTCGAGCGTGTAGTTACTTGGTAAATGGGAACAATGGCTAATGAAGTGGTTGTCTTTGTGTGGGGGAACCGAAAAAAGTGGCAAACACCTGGGCGTCTGTGTGTGCGTCTGTGTGTGCTTGTGTACATGCTCACACACACTCACTCATGAGCTCCGGACTTTTATCATCGGCCCTAAAGAGCCATCTTTGGTTTCTCACTAGCCTTTTCCTGCTGATGGTTCCTGGGACACGGCCATGAATATTAGAAGTGCAGGCCTCACATCTCGTCTGGTTCCGATTGGGATGACCGCTAGCCTGAAGTGCCCGTCAGTTGCCAGTCACCCATGCCAAGGTCACATTTGCCGCGCAAGTCACCCTTGTTGACATTCTCATCTCTTTACTGTTGGCCCGATCTCGGGCTGTACCATGGCAGCTGTTTGGTAGGGGTCAGCAGAGTCTGCCCCCACCGTAATGGAACGCTGTCATGTGTCATCCGTGGGGACATCAGGGCCTAGACTGCACGGTTGTCTTTGGGTTGCCAGATCTGAGGCTAGAGGCTACGCTACATCTCTGTGTCTTACCGTATGTGAGTGGATGTCTTATTTTGGACGTTTTAGTCACGTAACATTGAACTGATGGGTGAGACCGCCAAACCTTCCTAGTAAAATAGCTGTCAGTCAGTGCTAGGAAGGAAAGGTGATTATTAGCTGCTTTTATACACCTCAATGGTTCCCTTTTTTGAGCTGCTAGGCTACATTTGAATAGTGTGGTGTCAGAAATGGTGACGTCAGTGACTGGTCAAAATCAGTGGCTTAGCTTCTAACGAGTGCGTTAGTGGCCTGCATTGCCTGTATCCCTTATCTGAAACATGAACCTGACTTCAAAGGGAATTATTAGTAAAGATCAGCGGTTCAGATGATCAGCGGAAGTGGAAAACAATTAGCATTATCCTGTTAGTGTAGCATTCAAGGCATGGAATGCATTTATTGTTTAGAAACACATTGAGGCATTCATCGTTTAATTGTTCCAGGCACACATTGAGGCATTCATCGTTTAGTTGTTCCAGGCACACATTGAGGCATTCATCGTTTAATTGTTCCAGGCACACATTGAGGCATTCATCGTTTAGTTGTTCCAGGCACACATTGAGGCATTCATCGTTTAGTTGTTCCAGGCACACATTGAGGCATTCATCGTTTAGTTGTTCCAGGCACACATTGAGGCATTCATCGTTTAGTTGTTCCAGGCACACATTGAGGCATTCATCGTTTAGTTGTTCTAGGCACACATTGAGGCATTCATCGTTTAGTTGTTCCAGGCACACATTGAGGCATTCATTGTTTAGTTGTTCCAGGCACACATTGAGGCATTCATCGTTTAGTTGTTCCAGGCACACATTGAGGCATTCATCGTTTAGTTGTTCCAGGCACACATTGAGGCATTCATCGTTTAGTTGTTCCAGGCACACATTGAGGCATTCATCGTTTAGTTGTTCCAGGCACACATTGAGGCATTCATCGTTTAGTTGTTCCAGGCACACATTGAGGCATTCATCGTTTAGTTGTTCCAGGCACACATTGAGGCATTCATCGTTTAGTTGTTCCAGGCACACATTGAGGCATTCATCGTTTAGTTGTTCCAGGCACACATTGAGGCATTCATCGTTTAGTTGTTCCAGGCACACATTGAGGCATTCATCGTTTAGTTGTTCCAGGCACACATTGAGGCATTCATCGTTTAGTTGTTCCAGGCACACATTGAGGCATTCATCGTTTAGTTGTTCCAGGCACACATTGAGGCATTCATCGTTTAGTTGTTCCAGGCACACATTGAGGCATTCATCGTTTAGTTGTTCCAGGCACACATTGAGGCATTCATCGTTTAGTTGTTCCAGGCACACATTGAGGCATTCATCGTTTAGTTGTTCCAGGCACACATTGAGGCATTCATCGTTTAGTTGTTCCAGGCACACATTGAGGCATTCATCGTTTAGTTGTTCCAGGCACACATTGAGGCATTCATCGTTTAGTTGTTCCAGGCACACATTGAGGCATTCATCGTTTAGTTGTTCCAGGCACACATTGAGGCATTCATCGTTTAGTTGTTCCAGGCACACATTGAGGCATTCATCGTTTAGTTGTTCCAGGCACACATTGAGGCATTCATCGTTTAGTTGTTCCAGGCACACATTGAGGCATTCATCGTTTAGTTGTTCCAGGCACACATTGAGGCATTCATCGTTTAGTTGTTCCAGGCACACATTGAGGCATTCATTGTTTAGTTGTTCCAGGCACACATTGAGGCATTCATTGTTTAGTTGTTCCAGGCACACATTGACCAATTAATTGTGTTCACCTGCGTCCAGGTTGTTTAATGGGGGACAGAGACATGCCTTATGACCTCGTAAGTGTTGATGTGCATCTCTGTGTCCTCCCGCAGAACAACTTGTTATAGAGGCCCTGGACGCGTCCTCCTTCCTTTATTTCTCTCTCCTCCTCTCCACTCCCCTCTTGTCTTTCCCTCACCCCCCCTCACTGTCCATCCTTTTGCCCTGTGTTGGTTTTGTGACTGTCTGGAGAAAGGGACAGTGTTGTTGTAGCGCTGTTGGTGTAATGAGCTCTGTGCTTTGGTAAAGGTGACTGTCTAATAGGAGGAGGGAGGTGTTCGAGGAAAAAGGTGTTTGAGGAGAGAAGTGTTTGGAGTGCGTTATTACTGTTGCTGAAATAATGCTGATCTACATCACCTGCTGTGCACATGCGTACCCTCGCATGCCCACAGAGGGGGGCACGCGGTCTGGTCTCCTGTGTTTGGTAACTCACGGATGTCTGGGAAGCCGACCTGTTGGTAATCACGCAGTTTGAAGTACGATTTCGTCACTTTTCTATTACGGTGTGGTTTTACCGCAAGAAGTCATGAATGACCACCTGTTGCCTTGGCGACGAGGCACCAATGATGTTGAAGCTGTCATTCATTCACATAGCTAGACATTACCTAGTTCTGTGCCGAACAGACGCTTTAACAGGAACGTTTATCAAGGGGAAGTAAATATTAAGCCATTTCAGTGATTCAACTGAGAATTCTGATCCATTTCTCATACCATACTGTTGTCTCAGGATCTTCAGAGAGATTATTTAGTAGATGAATGCCCCTAACAAATGTAGGGAAGCCCGCTAGAATGTCGCCGCCCTGTCAAATTTATGCCAGGTGCTCTCGATACCTGTTGCTTGATTTCAATTCAGTGTAATGGCTTTATTAGCATGGGATGCATTTGCATATGAAAAATAAGCAAGGCCTAATAAATAATCCAAAGTGAGTCCTCTTTTCAGTTTCTCTCTCTAAACTCTACTATTTACCTCTCTTTCTCTGATTATTCCTCTCTTTCGCTCTGTCAATTATTTCTCCTCTCATTGCTCCCCTAATATGTTCCTATCATAGCAGGTCTCGATCTGTCCTATCGGTGTGCTTAATAGCCTCCAAAGTTCACTCCCTCCCTCGGCTAATGCAATGGAAGTAGGGCCGTAGCCCCTTCAGCAGTCAAACGCTGGCATTTAATTAAGTTAAGGCAGTGGCCCGCGCTCATCGGCAGATCACGGTGTCATTAGTAATTAATACCCTGACAGAGTTAGCATTCAACGCTAGTCTTGTGCGCTGTCGCTAGTCCAGGAAGCTAGCCGAGGGTGTTAGTGGGGTGGAGTGGGCGCTTGAGCGATGGTGGAGAGAGACGAATGGGGGAGCGAATGGATCTGTTTGAAGGAGGGGCGTGCGTGCGTGCTTGTGACCGCGGTCCTGCTCTTTCCCTCTCTCCAGTGGTAATGACATCATTAGAGGTCAGATGGATTTCCATCTGCTGTTCCATCACTCTCGCCCCACTTTGGGACGCCCCCCGCCACGGTGGTCCGAATTAGAACGGCGGGGGTTAAATAGTCTCACTAAATTATGAAGCCATTACGAATGGGAAAGTAATTCGGAGCATATTGGTTCCCTGAGAGTGAGAAATGGGGATGTACTGGAGGAAGACAATGGGGAAAGTTAACTTTGTTTCCTCCCAATTTAGTTTTTTTATATATATATATATATATATATATCTGTCAATCTGGGGTTATTGTTAGATCTCAATAAGATATTTATGAACTTTAATGCGACTTGGATGGAGAGTGTTATAAATCTGCAGACAGATTTAGAAATTGGGGTGATAAATAAATAAAATATTCTGCTTTGAGAGAATAAAGAAAGTGGGAAAGACGGTGTGTTCGAGCAGCAGTACGAAATAATCCTACCCATGCTCCTGTCTCCCTAGGCCGCCCTAGGCAAGATATGATGGGATATGTTGATTGCTGTAGTGCCCTCAAACATATTTATTCCTTATTCAGACATATGGACTCTGGCCCCTTCAAGTGCTTTGGGTTTGGGACAGGGTTATATCTGTAAGGTTGCATTACTCACGCGCCTGCACAGAACCTTCTCCGGAGATGGTTTCAAACAGCCACTGCACCAGCATTTCCTTAGTGGTTAAAGAAACGTCACATCTGAAGTGGGACTAAAGTCCATCACTAGGCGACCAGAATTGTAACTCAAATAATCTTGAACTGCGTTCGCGCAGCCTGCATTCTCTCTTAAAAGTACATTACTGTTTGTTTACACCCTTAAGTCCTATAGACTTATATATTTAGAAGAGATAAAACTTGTATTTCGACCCGACCATAACCAAACAAAAAAAAACTGTAGCACATGAATCCACAATGTTTGTAGTTGTCAGGGAAACAATCCGGAACCTTCTATGCTGGAGCAAGATGCTTGACCACTCTTTTTAATTGTAGTCTTTTTCAGCAGTTGACAAAAGTTATTTGTTATCTGTTGACTGGCAATTTCGATCATAATGCTCTATGTATTATATGACATTGTTCTACTGCTTAGATCCATTAACCTACAATCAAAACTGTTCTCTACCCCACTCTGCTGGATAAATCCTAATTTGAGAAACATGAAATGCATCTAATCGAGACTTGTTAATTCTAATTCTACCGGGAATTGGATGACTTTTTTGGCAACTGACATGCCTCCTCATGTGAAAGTAGTAATGGGCATTGTCTGTTCAGTGAGCTTGCTCTTTTGACACGGGTCATTTGGCTTCTAGCTAAAGTCCTTGTTTATCCAATTGCTATGCAAGTATGAAACAAAATGTTGAGTGGTGGTTGAATAGAGAGATGTTTAATGCTCCAGCTCAGACAATGGTCTTCGTAACGTATTCAGGCAGTTATCTGACACGGTTGCTTAGATATTTGTCATGAAATAACTTGTACATACCCAGAGTAAGTGCAAGAGAAGCTGCAAATGTTACCCATAAAGCACCTTGCTGGTCATTGGCAACGTACTGATAACAATACCAATACATAACAGGATTTTGCTCCCCAAAATTGTGTTTGTATAACGGAAGGGTTATATTTTGGGAAACGCACAAACTGCTTTTCATGGTAATTTGGAAAATATTTTCTATTAATCTGATGGCGCAATGTGAACTTTCATGATGGTTGAGACGCATAGATGTGTTCTAAACATGTATGGCCCTGTCTTCTGCTGGTTGATTTGACCAACTGCCGTTAAGTTTTAAAAGGATTATTAAATGTCATAGCTGGAGATAAATCTATACAGCAGTATTTAGATATCTTACCCTGAATATAATAGAATTATCTAGATACACCTATGTTATCCAGGGTAGGGTATCTGGTTAATCTACCCTGGATATAATAGTAGTATCTAGATACCCTACCATGGCTATACTAGTATCTGCTGTGTGGGTCTAACTTATCAATGTCCTTGATGAATCATCGAACACATCCCCTATGTCTGTTTTTATGTAGGTGGAGTTGGACTGCTTTTCATGCCCTAAATCTATCCTTAATGGGTTTTCTTCCTAGGTTCTGTTGATGGACTACCTGGATGTGAAGAACACTAAAAGTGCTTCCGAGCCCTCTGCCCAGCTTTCCTACGCCAGCACTGGCAGTGAGTTTGCAGCCTTCTTTGCCAAGAAGAAACCTCAACGTGCCAAGCAGTCTCTCTTCAAGTAAGATACAGACTGAAAATGTCGTTATTGGATGTTTCCCAAACCCAAGTCTTCTCCTGGGGTAAACTTCTCATTTGCAATAGCTTTTTGGCCAGGAGTGGATAAAGCCTGGAAAACTATAGGCCACAACCAAACCATTCCAAAATCAAGGTGCTAGTTAATACCGTAATGTAACCAGGTACGCCCATTAGGAACCAATTGTTATTGACAGTCGTGGAAATGTTAATAAGAAGAGGCAGAGAGACTGCATATTTTTAAAAACAATTACATCTTTATTATGTATTTGGACCTGGAGCATTTAACAGCACTCTCAGCAGAGTCAGGTCAAGTGCTCCCCGTCCAAAGTTGAGCTCAGGCCTATAGACTCTTCACAGCCCACAGTGGCCTTACGCAATTGTTTGATCATACTTTACTTTCTGTTTTAGATAGTAATAAGCAGCATGATTTCATTGTAATTAGAAATAAAAACATTTTCCACCACATGACAACTTGGGTCCTGGTTAGGGCAATAGTCTGGGTCCGGGTTAGAGTGATAGTTTGGTTTTCTCTCTTCCAGGTTTGAGTCCTCGTCTCACGCCATCAGCATGAGTGCCTACTTGAGGGAGCAGAGGAGAGAATTGTACAGCAAGAGTGGGGAGTTACAAGGTGAGGAGGGAGGGGTGTGTGTGTGTGTGTGGGGGGAGGGGGGTCAGAGAAAACGTGTGGAAACAATGTAGAAGTGACAATTATCATTGGAAAGCTACTAAGGTAGTCTGACCCTGGCACCTCAACTATTTTTACTGTCCCCTTCCACATCACTTGTTCAATGAGGAGTGCCATGTTAGTTACCAGGTAAAAGACAGCGAGTTTCTGGTCCTTCCAGGACGGAAGGCCTAAGTGCTGTGTCTGCATGTGTTGAGTGTCACTACGTACCTCTGGTCCAGGGAGAGTTTCTCATTACGCTGTGTGAATAGAATATAGTTTTTACCTATTATGTTAATGTTATTTTAATGACGCGCAGTTGTTGTAGTCTAAACACTCTATTTAAAGATGATAAACATTTGTTTCTGTTTAAAGTCATTATGTATTATGTATTTACAACAAACTGAAATTGGTTGGCATATATATACATGGGGAAGGAATGCAAGCGGAAAAGGTTTATTCTTTCATTTACAATTATTGTACACCATTTTTTCCCCTGATTTTCCATTTCCATCTAGGTAATATCTACATCAATCTTCTGGGAGAAGTATAGTGTAGTTGTTTAATCAGCAGTTAACTGTTTGGAGGTGGCTTGATGTGGAGAGAGAGAGAGGGAGAGGGAGTTAAAGAGAAGCTAGAGCGAGAGAACATAACAGATCCCAATGCTGGCTGGACTGTCACAGAGCCGGGAGTAGAGTCGAGAGTGAGGCCCTAGAGAGTCTCTCTGCTACATGGCTTTTCTTTTGTCTCTTTTCACTCCTCTGGGTCCCTCGCTCCACGATGACCTTGTGGTTTCAATCAGCGTTGCCTGACATCAGTGTTTGCCTGCTTGTGTCCTTGTTTCTTTTCTTTTTCTTCGCACCCCGTTAGTCCGAGACATTGGAAGTGGGAGGGGCGCCGGGACAAGCAGAGGATTCACAAGTCATGCGCATTTGGTTACAAGTCAATATTTTCCTGTTCGCATTTGAAGCAAATGTTTGAAAGACCTTGGGGGAACCGTAGTGAGGCGGGTTGGACATTGCGGATTTTCTGTTTTGCGCTGAGTAGAAATATTTTAACGTCGCTCACTTGCAGGCCTCAAGGTGTGATTGGGTTTTTGATAGGAAACGCCAGTCAACGCTAACTTAGCATGCCAGCTGCACACACAAAGTCCAGATTAACATTTAATCCCCTGAAAATACCCAAATGGGTTTTAAATAGAGGCTCACTTTTTCCTTCCCACCCCTGGCAGCTCAGATGTGGAGAAAGAGAAGAAAAACAATATTTGGGCCGGTGGTTGAATGCCTGGCGGCGTTCAAAGAAGATGAGATTTCGCTGCCTTTCATTTCTGCTGTCACAATGCATACCTCGGGTTCCTCGGATAGACTGCTAGGGCCTTGAATGGCAGAGAGAGATTGAAGGAATGAAATTATTTAGAAAAGTGAAAAAGCATAGTTCAATGGAGAGATGAGCCGGGGTTAAAAGTCATTGTTTTCATCACGCAGTAGAAGCTATTCAGGGATAAAAAAAAAAAAAGTATAAATTAGAAGTAGGAAAGTATATAGAGACAGTGAGACGTTGATCGCACTCTTCAGAATGAAGCAGCCTATAGAACAGAGAGAGAAAGGGAGGGGGATGGAAAGACAGATAGCGGAGGAAAGAAGAAAAAAATCTGGGATTGAGAGGAGTGTAGAGACAGCCTGGGATAGAATCAGAGGAACAGGACATGAGAGAGCAGGAGCGTGAGAAGTATACATGTAGAGTCGTAATGGGATTGAGGGGTGAGGTGATAGAGGGGTAGTGGGGTAGAGGGGTGACTGGGTAGAGGGGAGGATGCTCGGGAGATGACTGGGGACATGGGAAGCGGTGAGAGGGAGCTAGCGTGATGGAGCTAATGAGTTAGGCTGGAGAGGGGATTATTCGGCGGTTAAAGTCGGCTGTCTTTTCTACACTCGACAGAATGTCTCACCTTGATACACTGTGACACATTCAATTATCACCAGTATACTTTCTGTATTAGCTGGTGTCAGTTTGCTGCTCGGGAGGTTGGGGTGTGATGTTTACTGGCTCTGGCAATCAAATCCAAATCAGTCCGTCGTGTCTCTTTACAGACGGAAGGGCGCTGTGTTTCGCCATGGAAACAGAAGGCTGTACTTGTGTCAGTCGGCATTGTCTCTAGTTACAGGTGTTGAACTGCTGCCACCACAAGGACCTACGTCGCTTTGTGACCGAAGTCTTAGCTCCTCTTGTCCCCTAGAGACCCGTGTAGGTACCCCCCATAAATTCAATAGATTATTTGGTACTGTAGTGAAATAAGCCTTTGCTAAACAGTCAATTTCCGGTTTAGGGTTAAAATTCATTTTAGAGTTAGAATTTGGGTTTCTTTAAGCCCCAGGCGTTGTTGGTTAAGTTTAGGGTTAAGTTTAGGCATTACATCTAGGTAAGGTTTAGGCATAAATGTTACTTTATTCAGGTTGAGGTTAGGGTTAGGTTTAGGGTTAAGATTAAGGCAAGGGATCATGCAATTTTCTGGTCCCCTTGAGGATAGCCATACAAACTTGTGTGTGTGTGTGTCTGTGTGTGTGTCTGTGTGTGTGTCTGTGTGTGTGTGTCCACGTCTTCCTCATTACGAAAACGCGCCCAAAGCTTAGGAAGCTTAATTACACTGACTCTCCAGTGAAGCACGCCTTATACGCTTCGATAAATTCACAGCTTCATCTGAAGGCTTCATTACAGCTCCATATGTATCCACAGCTGGATGTGTGGGGCTCTGTGCGAAGAAAGTGTGTGTGTGGGAATGGGGGGATGGTGTGTGGTTGCTATGTGTGAGACAGTGTGTGTGTGTGTGTGTGTGTGTGTGTGTGTGTTTGTGTGTGTCGGAAGGTAAGGAGCGTACGTGTCCGTAAATGTGCAATCTTCCATCCGCTAGCTCTCGGAGCAGAGAGAGAGATGGAGGCTTTCTCCATCCCGTCTGGAATCATGAAGCCACTTTCTTTTCGTTCCATTCACTCCAAACCCCATGAATAAATGATGAAAACAGTGAAGCTACTTCCGAGGTACAGATATGTTATCATGGCTGTGAATACAGGCAGCTACTTTACTTTTTTATTTCCCGTTTTTATCCGCTCCAAAGCGGTGGTCGGGAAAGGGCAAAGCGGGTGGTCATCTGTGTCGTTTTCCAGAAGGTCTTGAATACTTCAATCCAAAGTCTTTAATCACATTTTGTTTTGTTTCATAATTATTTTAGGAAACTAGCTCTAAATTGTTTTCAGGACATTGTGTGGTTGTATATTATTTTGTGTGTCAGCACTGTAACAGAACAGTAGAAATGACTCGTAAAACATGACGAAATACAACACTTTGTCTCCTGGCCTCCTGCCCTCCAAACACCCTCCGCCCACCCAGACAAGGTCGCTTTGCCCTTCCTCCCTTTTGATATTCAAAGTTGCCTTGTTGGCAAACAAAAGACTCCCCTCTTCCTAGTAGTCCAACTCAATTGAGTCACAAAGGGATTGTGTGTGTGTGTTTGCGTACGTGTGTGTGTGTGTGTGTGTGTGTGTGTTTGCGTACGTGTGTGTGTGTGTGTTTGCGTACGTGTGTGTGTGTGTGTTTACGTACGTGTGTGTGTGTGTGTGTTTACGTACGTGTGTGTGTGTGTTTACGTACGTGTGTGTGTGTGTTTACGTACGTGTGTGTGTGTGTGTTTACGTACGTGTGTGTGTGTGTGTGTGTTCACGTATGTTTGTGTGTGTTTACGTACTGGTGTGTGTGTTTACGTACTGGTGTGTGTGTTTACGGACTGGTGTGTGTGTTTACGTATGCGTGTGTACGTGTGCGCGTGCGTGTCCGATCTATGCATAATTGTGTGCTGCTGTGGGGAGGAGTATTGTCGAGTGACTGACTGCTCCATGAGAGCGGGACCTGTGTTTTCCGTCAAAATGATTTGTGCCGTACCGTGGGGAGGGAGAGAGGTGCAAATGGAAAAACTGACTCTCTCATGTAAGGAAAGGCGGGAGGGAGGGAGGGAGGGAGGGAGGGACGGACGAGTGTTTGTGTGGGCCTGGATGTAAATAGCTAATAGAGTTCCGTTGAAGCATTTATCTACTTTAAACTCCATGTCCCCATTTACCTGCTCATCTTTGATGAGCTTGTTGCTGCCTGTCGACTACCTCGTGTGCTGGTGTTAATCAGTTAACAAACAAGCAACCAAGGGGTGTGGCCTCTTCCATAGTGGGCGTGCACCACTGTACCTCCAGTCAAGTCAAAGGTAAAATTGATTTCCACGTGCCTCCTCTGGTTGTCTGATCAATATTTAATAAAATACCAAAGTCCGGGGGCACTTCAATTGCCCTGCGGTATATTCACTGCCTTGCCGTTGGCCATGTCATTACAAGACAAGGGTTTGAATCCCGCTTGCGGATTAGCTCACTAGTCCCAGGGAGGGTGGCGTGGTTGGCTAACTGTTTAGATGTCCTGTTGTAGGACTGTGTGGCCGTTTATCATGACCTTAAATTGGATGGAAATTAGGGTGCTGTGGATTTCTGTTTTGTCAAGCCCGTCATCTAGACCAAGGCCTTTTCTTTATGGGTCTGGGATTCCTTTTGTAACGGCGAAGTTCTTAATGGAACCCCTCATAATCAGAGCCCAAGTGGGATAAAAATAGCTCAGTCGTTTATAGCTCAATCAGACATCTTCATATCACTTGTGTTCCCTGGATCACACATGAAAATATAATAATCCCCCCATCTAGCGTTTTTATGATAGCAAAATCAGTAATTTAATCTGCACTATCTTCAGTGACCTGTGTTCAAGGGTAACGACGGCATTGACTCGAAATGAAGCAATCGATGCTTGACTTCCGCCAACCTTTCAATTATGATTTATCATATTCATAAATGGAACCTGAAAATGGAATTGAACTTCCCAGGGAGAAAAGTCAATAATTATTAGAGAATGAAATGGAGGGAAGGTGCTGGGTACATGTTCACTATCGCTCTCTATCAGTCTGATGATTGATCTCTGTTTCTCTCTCTGCCTCTCTCTCTCTCCTGTTCCTGCTTTGATTGGTTTCGTTGGTCTTTACATTATTTGAAATGTGTTTAAGGAAGACGTTGGTTGCCAAATGTGTCCGGTGATACAAAGCACTAAAATAGCCTTGTGTAATGTAAGAAAACTGCTGTTTGTAACTCAGAACAAACCCTGACCACATAAAAACAGACATTAATGCACACTTAAACAAACACACAGATACACAAAATCCATGTTAACATTCTATGATCTCCTACGCAGAGCTTCCATTTGGAAAGGAACATGTGAAAAGCAATTACCGCCTGGATATGCTGCCTGTTCCCCAGTCCTCCAACTCGTTTATACACTGCTCCTTGCATTCCCTGTCTCCAAATTGAATAACGGCAAAACAGAAAGCATCTACATAGTGCACGGAGGCTTTCGCTCTGAGCTTTGCTATCCACCTAATAGGCAGAATTGATGATGTTCCCCCCCAAGCCTTGTTCCAGATTAAAAAAATGAGTGGTGTTGTATGAAACAAAAGTGCTCATTGATTTGGTCATCTGTAACCAATGACAGTATCAAAACCAAAAGTCAACTTTTCCAAAACATTGCTTTGCTCTCATGTTCAGGCTTTGTCCAAACCTATTGGTTTCTGCTACTAATCAGATGTAACCAATCAGTTAGATATATATATTTTTTAATCTGAAAACCACACTTTTTGCAGTGAAGAAAGTGACGTCTGTGGGTCTTTCTGTAGCATTTGGCTGCAGCTAGAGAAGCCAGTGTGAGTATTAAAAGGGGTCATGGATGGTGCTTGAACTATGATGTTTCCAGGTTGAGGGCTGCAAAGCTGTTTTGATGTGCGGTGTGACATGAATGAGTTCACAAAAGGTGCAGTGGGTATACTTTTCTGCGCCCGACATTGAAATGCACTTCTAGGAATAAATGACATGCTTTCCCCTCACCGTTTTCATTCACCATTTGAATTGCCACGGCACCTCTGTGCTTTCGTTGCATTGAAAGATTAAATAGTAGGTGTTTTGGGTACTTGGCAGGCTATTACAGTGAATGGGTTGTTTTTCTATTCATCTGTTTTTAAGGAAACATACACAACAACACGGGCTCGCGGTGGCGAACGATGCTTTGCGTTTCTTCGACTCAGCCGTGATTCCAGTGGGCCGATGTTCATGGTTAAAACTACATTAGGCTTGGATTGTCTTTCCGCCTCTTCCCAGCCTCCCCTGGGCTCTGGGAGATCAAGCCCAGTGGAGGATCCAGGATGTCATCAGTGGGAGATGATTGAATTAGCTCAGTGTCGAGAAGGAGATCTGGAACCTGTGATTTGCTGGGAAACGCTCTGCACGGGTTGTAATAACAGCATTACGGTTCCCCTCTGTAACGAGACTTAGCGAGGTGATTCAGGGCTGAAGGATCGTTTAGGTGCTGGGAAAAGACACTGAGGAGCTGGTGGAAAGTTGCTGAAGGCTTTGCGGTAATGCTGAAGAATTAGAAAATTAGAAAGTTACGTCTGGTACTGTATACTTGATCAGTCCAGAATCAGAACGATAAAAACCAGGGACCGGTTCAGTTTCCTCAGTAGGTAATAAGTAGGAGAGATGCTCCTCTAGTATGTGGTCGTGGAGACGTTAGGGTTTCGTGGAGACGTTAGGGCTTCGTGGAGACGTTAGGGCTTCGTGGAGACGTTAGGGCTTCGTGGAGACATTCGGGCTTCGTGGAGACATTCGGGCTTCGTGGAGACATTCGGGCTTCGTGGAGACGTTCGGGCTTCGTGGAGACGTTAGGGCTTCGTGGAGACGTTAGGGCTTCGTGGAGACGTTAGGGCTTCGTGGACACGTTAGGGCTTCGTGGAGACGTTAGGGCTTCATGGAGAGGAGGCAGGACTAACGGAGACAAAGCGAGGGAGACGAAGAGAGGGGGAAATGTGTTTTCCCAACTTGGGGCTAATTTTAATCAGAGTGGGCCCTGTCATCATCTGGAGGCTGTCAGTAACACAGCAGTTGACCTTTTATCCGTCACTGATTGGAGGAAAGAGGCAGGGAGGGTTTGGGGAAGAGGGGTGCATGATGTAGACAGTCTAACACTCCACCACCACCTCCTTCAATCTTCCCAAAACCCAGCCCAGCACTCCCTCCTGCCCTGAAAAGCAAAACCCTCTCATGAAGTGGTGACAATAAAAGGGAACGAAATGTCCTTCGAACTGTCTCTCCAGTGGCGTCCAATCAACAGTGTGGTGACACGTGTGTTCCCCCCCCCCCCCCCCCCCCACCTGTGACAGCCCAAGTCAAGAGGCCACAGTTATGGGGGTTGTTTGAAACACACCGTAGATTGGAACTGGAATGCTGCTGAGTGCTGTGAAGCTGTTTACTTCCTAATAAAGAACCCCGGAGGTCTTCACGATCTGTTTTGACTGCGCCGTATTGTGTCTGAGCTCTGGGGCTAACACTTTGCCATTGGTAGGTGGTGTTCTGAGGGAAGGTCAACGGGTGTGATCGTAGGGTTAGCTTAGCTACCTCTTTTAGCCATGTTGACATTATTTCAACAGGCTAATGTAATAAGATTGAGACACTGTCATTTCAAAGGCATTTCTGGACCCCCCCCCTCACACTCACACAGTCTAAAGCTAAGTGATAGGCTCTTTTCTACACATGCCACCCTTGATATAATGGGCTAGCTCTTCACCCTACTAGCTGTAGTCAATCCAATCTCCTTCCATCAGTATTTACTCAGATTGAAGACATCACCACTGCCGGCTAGCCTGTATAAGGCTGGTAAAAGGTCTTTCACTTAATTCCCTAGATGCCTCTCTGCACTGTAGGACAGAGCAGGTGACATTGAAAGGTTGAAACTGTTACAGTGTACCCTCATTAGATTTATTCCCAAAAATAAAATGTGTATTAAAGTGATGTTTGTTTATCCGTGGAAATAGCAAAAGCAGGCGATTCCTGTATCAAATGGTAAATAACAGGTTATTATTTGTACTATATGAATGACACGAACAACCATGGAACTGCATAGAAAATAATCTTGTATTAGTCTTGTATTAATTGATTAATTGATTCAAAACCAGTTATTGTAAGGTGACATTGGTCTTGTGTTTGGGAATATTTGTAAGACAAATAAATATGTCTTCCGAAAGTATTCAACCCCTGTGCTGTGGAAGCTCCCGGTTAACAGAGTAAGTCAATTCTCTTAATCAGGGTCATTGGCCTTTTCCTGTGAACAATTACATTTTCAGTTTTGAAGAATAATTGGTCAGGCTGTAAATCTGAATGAATTGAAGAAGTTCTACATTCTACAAAAGTTAGTGATGGAGTAATACAAAAGCATAGCATTTTTTTAATTTATTTTTAAATTATATTTTAGTGTCTGTAGTGCATTTGGATCAATAGCCAGGAAGAGGACACTGCATTATAAACCACCCACTGCCAAGAAAAGGCTGTCCGTCAAAACCCAGTGCTTTCCATGGAAAGAAGCCATGGAAAGGTCTAGCAACCTATTGGCCACTGGTCAGATGCTCTAACTGCTAGGCTATCTGCCTGCTACTCAACACCTCTTGGAAAGACATTCTGGTGTGTTTGGCTTTAGAGATTATTAATTTTAATGATTCCAGTACCAAATTTACAGAGCTTGATCAATTTTGTCACAAACTATATATCTTGCCATAAAAGTTGTTCAAAGTATTATTCCACCCAGTAATCATTTTGTGTACTTTTTTCAGATTGATTATACAAAGAAAAATCTTAAAAGCTGAATGTTATGTTTGTCTCTTTTATCTAAAACATACTTTGGCGTTATAATACATAGTCATTACATGTTTGCACATAAGTGGTTGTAGGTATGAAATAATCTGAAATGATCTCCTTGGTTAATACATCGGTTGTCTGCCGTGTCACTGGGTAGATATGTGTTAAACTAACCCCTGGTGATCGCTGATTCACCTTTCTTGGTCTTAATGCTGTCAAACATTAGGTCATATTCACTCTTCTCTCTTCACTCATTCTCTGCTGTCCTCTCTCCCCCCTCTGATCACTAAAATTCATTTTTGGTAAAAAGTGAGTCTCATCTGTTTTAATTAGTACCTTTTAGGAAATGTACTCACTGCCTTTTCAGAGACGGTGCGTTAAGCCTCACATCAGAGAGTCCAATGTACTTACGTAATTACTGACAAGAAAAACAAACTGTGCCACCCTCTGGTGGGAGGATAGAACCACATGGTTTTCACCTTCTGTGTGTTGTTGAGTTCATTTAGCCGGCAAAGGTTTTCCTCTCCTAACGTCCATTGTTTGTAAGAGTGCTTCACGTCTCCCAGGGAATGGAAACCACATTCATTATTAACCAAATGGTACCTGAGCTTATTTCCGAAGTCTACACTTGACAGCTGTGCATTCATTATGAGAACCAGGGCCAACTGAGCCACGGAGTATGCCACGACACTCTCAATAATTAATCCAACTCTATTTACGCCTTTTCCTATTTGGATTTAGATTTTTATACCTCCCATGGCTGAGGTTTCCTCCTGGCCAGGAGAGCACAGCGGCAGATATTGTCCCTTAATAATAGAATCAGCTCATTAGGAGCCAATCAGACATCAGAACCTAGCGGTGGAGTGGGTCAGAACCTAGCGGCGGAGTGGGTAGTCGGGTGCCAGCCAGGGCTTCATGCATAATTGAACTGTCTTGATCTTATGCGAGCTATATTGGGAGGGTGACCTTATGCCTGGCCAGTTGACATGGGTATGGATTGGACATCATAACCACCTTTTGTTTTGCGTTTTGAGCACTGGTAGTACATTTACAAATACTCAGAGTTTCACTGTGTAGTTGTGCCACTTGTGGTGGACCACGTAATGTCCCGAATCAACGGAATTGTACCGAGTTGACGTGCGGCCTACACGTGAGCAGTGAGCATTATAATATCAGTCCCTTCAGTTACGCCGCTGACCCAGGTGCACGCGCTAGCAGGTGAATAGGAACTCACTCAGCAGAGCAGGCCGGGTCGGCTTTGGTCTGCGGTGGGTTTAATTACTGGTCTGTTATTGTTCGTTACCTTGTCAGTTTTCTTGCCGGAGATCTGAGGCGTCTTTGATCCTGCATTGACCTTTCAGACAGTCAGATAATCGGACAGCCAGACGTCTGCCTGCCTGCTAGCTAGCTAGCTAACAGCCACGTCCCTGTCACTGGGGGGCGGGGGTGTGGGGGGGGGGCGGGGATTAGCCCTGCGTTTCCTCAGGGACTACACCAACAGATACACACGCGTACGTGGGAACAGATACACTCTTGTTAAGTAGGGATTATTAATGTTTGGATATCTCTGGTTTTGTTGTAGTCTAACACACAAACTCTCGCTGCTGCTCACTGTTCTCCTTGTGTCCTGAAACACTCAGAATAGACAAACACCGACACACACAGATACACAAACACAGACAGACTGTCAGACACACACACACACACACACACAGACAGAGCGACAGACTGGCACAAACCCAGATACACAAACAGACAGGCACACACACACACACACACACACACACACCGGCCTTCAGAGATTTGGGGGGGTTATAGAAGTCTAGTTTGCCCGTGCTCTCTCTCCTCTAGATCCAGGCATGGACATAATAAATCACAGGATCAAACCGTTTCTAATCAGACCCAGGAATGTGTGGCTAATGCAATTTCGCTAAGTCACTGGCTGGGTTGATTACATGTGGGCTGTGGAGTTTGGGTGTGTGTGTGTGTGTGTGTGTGTGTGTGTGTGTGTGTGTGTGTGTGTGTGTGTGTGTGTGTGTGTGTGTGTGTGTGTGGGTGTGGGTGTGGGTGTGGGTGTGGGTGTGGGTGTGGGTGTGGGTGTGGGTGTGGGTGTGGGTGTGGGTGTGGGGGTGTGTGTGTGTGTGTGTGTGTGTGTGTGTGTGTGTGTGTGTGTGTGTGTGTGTGTGTGTGTGTGTGTGTGTGTGTGTGTGTGTGTGTGTGTGTGTGTGTGTGTGTGTGTGTGTGTGTGTGTGAGTGTGTGTGTGAGTGAAGCAAGAGCACCACAGGGTTGACAGGATGCCGAGGTGTGTGTTGCTGATTACAGTGAATATAGATGTGTAAGGTGTAGTGGTTGGGTTTGGGTGGGGGTTTGCCTGTATAATGCGCTGTTGGTGCTACTTCATTTCCATCCACATCCTCTCTCCCCCTGGGGTTGCAGAGTACAGACAAACCCTGCTGCTAATCCTGGATCAGCCTCTTCCACAGGGGGGATAGACGCTGGCACCCCCGCCCCACCGTCCACCCGCCCACTCACACGTGTGCGCCCTCCCTCTCCCTACATTGTTTTTGTCCCTCACGAACTCCCTAACCTCTGACCAGCTATCAGAGCCGTCCCGTCTCGGCCAGATGACACTGAAAAGGAGCCGCCATGAATATTAACGCTCCTCATTAAATATGCACCAGAGCCGTGCCAAGTTGGCAGCGACGTCCGAGGCTCCGAGGACCACTGGGTTGGCCTTTCCCCTCTTGTGTCTGACACCGATGCAGGTGTTTAGAGCTTAAAATTTAATTGGTCACTGGGATTGGAAGTACTAATGTTGTTGCACCGAGTAGTGTTGTAGTAATTTAATCCAGGACTTGGACCCGAGTGCCGATATTGCGGGCAGGTGACTTTATCTGGACTGGAGTCTGCTTTTATTCAGAACAACGTGATAAGGAGATGTGATATCAGTTCGAGTCCTGCACAAGTTGGTGTTTTGGAGACCATCAAGCTTTCCACACTGCATCCAGTTGAATCTGAAGTCTCTCTTTTAGTCAGTGAAAACTGGCTTGATTCCAACTCATACATTCCCAAGACACTATCCACTCTACCTTTTTACTTCTAATTGTAGATTGGAGGGAGACCGTTTGAAAGTATACAACCTTTTTTAGATCTACAACCCTGTTTTCAAAACGCTACGTAAGACACAGATTAAGACACAATGCAATGATGTGCAAATCATTTATCTGTGTATTTAATTGGAAGTAGTACAGAGACAACATATCAAATGTTGAAACTGAGAAATGTTATTGTTTTTGGAATAATACATGCCCATTTTGAATTCGATGCCAGCAACATGTTTCAAAAAGGTTGGGACAGAAGCATGTTCACCACTGTGTTGCATCACCTCTTCTTTTAACAATACTGCAAGTTTTTAAATCCTGAGGAGACCAATTGTTGAAATATTTTCCCATTCTTGCTTGATACAGGAGTTCAGTGTCTCCTTTGTTGTATTTTTCATTTCATAATGCGCCACATTTTTTCAGTGGGTGACAGATCTAGACTGCATGCAGGCCAGTTTAGCACTTGGACTCTTACTACGGACCCATGCTGTTGTAATGTGTGCAGAATGTGATTTGGCATTTTCTTGCTGTAATAAGCAAGCCACTCCCTGAAAAAGACGTCATCTGGATGGCAGCATAAGTTGCTCCAAAACCTGTATATATTGTTCAGCGTTAATGGTGCCTTCACTGAGGCAAATCACCCATTCCATGTGCAATAATGCACCTCCATGCCAACATGGATGCTGGCTTTTGAACTGTGCGCTGATAACAACACGGATGGTCCCTCTCCTCTTTAGCCCGGAGAACGCGGTGTTCATGATTCCTAAAAATAATTTCAATTTTTGATTCGTTGGGCAGTTTTCCACTGCATCTCAGTCCATCTCAAATGAGCTCGGGCCCAGAGAAAGCTTCATATCTAGTTCATATATGGTTTCTTCTTTGCGTGGAGTTTTAACTAGCATTTGTGGATGCAGCGACGTACTGTGTGCACAGTACGGTTCAGTTTTCAGAAGTGTTTCTGAGCCCATGCAGTGATTTTCGCTACTGAATCATGTCTGTTTTTATTGTAGTGCCGTCTGAGGGCCTGAAGATCATGACCATCCAATATTGGTTTTCGGCCTTGTCCCTTGTGTACAGAGGTTTCTCTGGATTCTCTGAATCTTTTAATTATATTATGTACCGTAGATGATGAGATCCTCTAACTCTTTGCAATGTTACGTTGAGAAACGCTATTCTGAAATTGTTGCACTATTTGCCTGCGCAGTCTTTTCAGAGTAGTGAACCCATCCCCATCCTTATTTTTGACAGGCCCATCCTTTCTGGAATGATCTTTTAAAACCCTATCATGTTAATGACCTGTTACCAATTAATCTAATTAGTTGTGAGATGTTCTACCAGGTTTTTTTTTTTTATCATAACACAATCTTTCTGGTCTTTTGCCCCGACCCGTTTTTCTTTTATTGTGTTGCCTGGCATCAGATTCAAAGAGGGCATATATTTTTCAAGAAACAATAACATTTTTCAGTTTCAACATTTGATATGTTGTCTTTGTACTATTTTCTAAGTTTTTCTTTGCATTTTACATGGTGTGTAACTTTTTGGGAGACAAGGTTGTGCATCTAGTTACCGTGCTTGCAGACATCAATGATAACCATTTGTTTAGGCAACAGTTTTCATATAAGAACCAGGCCTGTTTCTTATCTATTTATTCTAAACAAAATGTTTTATTTGCTAAATCAAATTCATGTTGAGCACATTCAAGTAGGTCCCTGTCCCTTCCATTTCAGTTCAATTTGATGAAACTTGCAGAAGCTGAATCCAACCCCCGGTAACCACCACTCGCCAAAGTATTGTCCTAAATATTAGGTGGCACAGGTAATAAGGAAACCATTTGATGACGGAATTCCCCTTGCTCTCCACTTGACTGGATGGGTTGTGTAATCCCGGGTTGGTGTGGACCCAGTGAGAAATGTCGTGGTGAATTAATGGCTAAATGTCGTGGTGAATTGATGGCTAAATGTCGTGGTGAATTGATGGCTAAATGTCGTGGTGAATTGATGGGTAAATGTAGTGGTGAATTGATGGGTAAATGTCGTGGTGAATTGATGGGTAAATGTAGTGGTGAATTTATGCTGGAAAACAGTACTGGATCTTTGACAGACACTTTGTGATCCAGTATTGTGACTTCTTGAATTACATCTCAAAGAAGTTAATGATGACAGATAGAAGTTAACTTTATTTCCCTTTTGGTTCTTCTCTCCTTTTCTCCATCTCTTTTCCTTTGCCCTGTGTAATTTCTGTGGCAGCAGCTTTGTTTTTTCTGGTGTAATTGAGTCTTAATTAAATTGGCAGCTAAGAATGTATGAAGAGATGGAGATAGGAAGTGGGAGAGAGAGAGGTAGAGTGAAGCGGGAGAGGGAAAAATACAATTGGAACCTGGGCTCTATTTCTACTTTGCAACCAGAAGCTGTTTCCAGACAAATTAATTTTCATCGAAACAGCAGAGAAAATTCATCTAAAAG
The DNA here is from genome assembly GCF_011004845.1 of Esox lucius. NCBI lineage: Eukaryota > Metazoa > Chordata > Actinopteri > Esociformes > Esocidae > Esox > Esox lucius. Next base: position 17,291,490 of record NC_047591.1, on the reverse strand, counting down.
CTTTTGAATGGAATAAAAACGTCTCTTGTCTCAGTAATGAGTATGGGCGATGGAAGGACGTGGTGGTGGGAGAGAAGTTGCCTTCATGCTTTACATTGGGGCTGGTTTCATTACACATATCAGGAGAATATCAGAGACGCTAGCCAGAAGGAACAAAGTTGTGAAAATCGTTTGAATGCCAGTCTGAAAGCCAGGTCAAACAAACTGCCTTCAGTCGGTGTGTCTGAGTTATACTGTCGGTTTAAAGGCCTCGTGTGGATTGAAGTACCGACTAAACCGCTATCTCGTGCTGGCGTAAACGTGATGATGGTAATAACACACAAAAGTCTACACTCCCATACCCAAGCCTCGACCACATCAACCCGTGCCATCTCTAGAGTGTTGCATCGCACAATTTTTATGTTTACGGATGTTTTAATATAAAAGCCATAGCAGTTAATGATCCTACTAGCTCAAAGTAATGGGAGAAACTCTGCTGAAAGCTACTAGTAGCCGGCAACCTCTAGAATATGAGCCATTGGGCGCCAAGGGCCCAACACCAGATGGTCAAGCCAAACGACGAGGGCCAAAAGGCGTCCTGTGCAACTGTAATTAATAACACAGTGTGTGGATGGGGCCTGTGATCACTGTTATTTATATTAACCAGCCCACTGGGGTGTGCATGGGGCGCCCTTTTCTGGCTTTATTTTATTCTTATTATTGACGAAGGACCGCAGCTCTTTCCCTGTCAATTATATCGATTACTTCAGGTTGGCTGGAGGTAATGAGGAGCTGAGGTGCTCTTGATGAACCCCCCCCCCCCCCCACACCGCGCTCTCTTGCCACAATCTCTGTGGCCCACGTCTCTCCAGGTTTCACGCCACCCCCCGGTCTGAAAGTCTTACACGCCAATGATTTTGTGATTAACCCCGTTATCTCAGGGGTTCACCCACGCTCTGACGCAGGGACATGGACGCGGGAGTCAGTGGGAGGGCCTCGCGAGTGTCTGAATCAGTCTGCGGCGATTACGGATGATGTCCTTAACTGGATGAGGGGGGCGGCTTTATTCCCCGCCTAGTAACTGCATTTTAGAAACACGCGGGGGCCATTTTGAATAGATTTTCACCAAGTATGATTTTCACTAATATGCTCTCAATGTGGGAACCGTTCGTTTAATCAGAAGATACATCCTGTCGATGTTGTTCTTATCAGAAGGCTATGCTCACTGACTACACTGAAGCACCATGTCAGCCCATCTCTATCGGTTTCTTTGTCTCAGTCTCCATTTTACTGTGTCTGATTCCAGGCGGTGCGGACGATAACCTGATTGAAGGAGGGGAGATGAAGTTTGTGTGTAAACCCGGAGCCAGGAACATTACTGTGATTTTCCAGCCTCTTCTCAGGTATGACTAAACCGTTTACTGTAACCAGTACTTACAAGGACCATCTCTCATAACGCACATGCACGTGCTATATGCTATATCGTCCTGGTCAATAGGCAGTAGAGAGGAGGCAACAGCCTTCAATAACACCACTGATGGGGGAACAAGATGGATCTAGTACCTTGCAGACAGCAACTCTTTCTACACTGTTCATTCAATGGGGATCGAATCTTTCCCAAAAGACTTTGGATTAGTCTAATCCAAGTAAAATATTTCCCTTTCTGTGTCGTGGGCCATCATTGGTTTTGTCCGCTATGGATTGCCAATGGCAGGGGACAACCGTCATCCATTGAAATTGTAGGCAGCACTCGAAGACTGGAGCCTGACTCAATACCAGTGAAATGTCTACCAATTAGATTATCCACGGCATCCTGTTAGTCACTCACCCGTTGATGGTACTCTAGCTCCTTTTTAGACTGGCAGTTGGTTCTACCCCCAAAACCTCCATATTAGCCCAGATGAATGTGTGCATTTGCAGTGTGCTTCCTGTCTGACGTTGATTGTAATGTTTTGACCAGTAACAATCACTCTGTGTGGTTTCAATATCATGTGCCAGTATGGTCATATTGTTTTAATTCTGAATTGACCCACATTACACACACTGAGTGGAGAAGGTTTTGTTTTTCTATTCGGCTCACAGTTGTTGAAAGGTAATGCTTCTGAACACATTGTCTGGTCTCAACAGACCTCTAAATAGCTTACCCCACAAATCCATGGTGTAACCATTACCAGCCGATAACATAGCCTGCTGCTAGAAGGTGGCTACTTGTACAGTACAATACAATTCATTCTTTACATTTATTCTTTGTAACTAAGCTTAGTTGATGTTTGTGCACACCAGGTCTGGCTTTATCAATGCTTTGTTTGTTATAGCTACTAACTAGCTGGTGAAATCTATAAAATATTCTTCCCTAACTATTCTCAGATCTTCAGAAAAGTGTTCGGCAAATTCTCTCCAAAAGAGCCTTGGTTCTTGCTGCACCTTTGGCCAAGTGGGTACAATACTGTACAAAAACACATGTTTTCCAAATGAATCACTGGCCGTTTTAAATCTATTCATGGCCCAGCTGATGAGCCTAGATTTCTTGCTGTGCTTCTTCCCTGTTGTTTAGGGTTTTAATGAGTTCATATTTACAGGACAATATTCCAGAGTCATTTAATGCACCACCACATTGGCTCCAGTGACAGCGTGTACAGTACTGTATGAAAAAAGTGGTCCCCAAAGGCTGGTGGAAATCCAATTTTAAAGCAGTCTAATTACATTGACCTTCCATGCAGTGATAAATCATCCCGGCCTCCATTAAACTGTAATATTTCCCCATGTTTAGACTTGGAGCCATTTGGCACTCTGCTTCACTGTCTACTTGTTACACTGTGTCAGTACATGAAACTCTCACTACCACTTCATGTAGTGTTAGGTGGTGTCACCAGTTTATATGTTAGTACTATAGTAGTATAATGCCATCTAATGTTTATGTACGTGCTGTGTTATTACTGTATAGTAATGGCTGGGTTGGTGCTGGGTAGGTGTTATGTTGGGGCTAGGTAAGGGCTAGTTGGGGCTGGGCTGAATTGGGGCTGGGTTGGGGTTGGGGGAGATGCTTAACACATGACTATAAAGCAGTGAGTGGTTGTGGCCCGCCTTTTCCTTGTTGTCTGTAATGGTTCATATCAATCACTGTAAATGGTCTTCTGGGCCTGTGCAGTGTGTGTGTATGTATGTGTGTGTGTGTGTGTGTGAATCTGTGTGCATGTGCGTTCCCCTCTGGCTGGCAGTGCCAATGGAGCTGTCTCCCTACTCACTGGCAGATGGTTTTCTAATGGCTGCGTAGAGGCCCGGCCTGGCACCTAGCTATGATAAATGACACTTTAATGCCCACTGATAAAGCTTATTTGCTGTTTTTAATAGCAACTCCCACAACAAGTTGTGAGTAATACTGTTCGTTACTGGCCCAAGCCCAATAATCTCCTGGTTTCTCTGTTCTCTCCCCCTACTCCAGAAATACTTCAGAAATATGGAAGGAGTTCTATTGTCCTTAAATTTTTTTAAAGAGATTGACTATAATATTATTCACATCAGTGTCCAGCTTTTTATTTTTATGATTTATGACCCGAAGATTGAACTGTTAAAAAACTTTGTTTAAAATATGTTTTAATATCTTATATATTTAATAATATGATATTTTTAATAAACTGTTTTATGCAATCCTGTAAGACAGCTAGATCCTTGCAGTTTGGGAGCCCTACCAAAGAATAAGACTCTGTTATGGATATGAGACACTGTTATTGGTCAATGTTGCCCTTGGGGCTTTATTGATCAATATGCTGACTCCCCATTTATATACAAACCACTTTAAAATCACTAGGATACAGTAACAAAATATATTGAGTCCTTTTCCAATATTATTTGCGTGGAGGAGAGTGTTTTTCTAAGTATCAAGTCTCAGTGGAGAGATCGATAGGGGAGTTTTTTAAAGGGCTTTGTGTTTTTATTGTATGGAGTTTGTTGTTTCATGGCTGTTGCTTGGAGCACTATGGTAAATGGTGGTTTGAGAGCTGCATGAACATGGTCCTGGTTGTGGGGGTTCCTGGTTGTGGCCTGCTGGTTGTGACGTCTATTTCGTTGCATTCTGGTTGCTGGGCGTCCCGGTTGCGGGGCTTCCTGGTTGCTGGGCGTCCCGGTTGCAGGGCTTCCTGGTTGTGGCGTCCCGTTATTGGCTTTCTGGTTGTGGCGTCCCGTTATTGGCTTTCTGGTTGTGGCTTCCTGTTATTGGCGTCCTGGTTGTGACGTCCTGGTCTGCCTAATTGTCATATTTTAATAAAAAGGAAATATACTTTATAGAAAATGAAAAATACAAAATAATCTTTGTAAAAACCACTTGATTTCAGTCGGTGATTACATGTTGGATTTGTTCTTAACAAAATGTCAGGGCAAATGTGTCCCGGAGAAGAGACATTCTTTCAAAACGTGGTATGAGCTGTAACCCCCACCAAGGGGAGTAGGAGCAGGTAGGTGGTAATCTAGTTTCTCTGGTGGGGTCTCCCGCTCACATTTGGCATTTAAAACCTGTTTCCTGACTGGAGTCGGCCATTCGAATTGGGATGACTCGGCGCCCTTTCCCGAATCACCTGCTCTTTCCCGACCTCCTCCGTGCCCGGAGATGATGATCCTTGACCACTTCCACTCCACTGGATAAGAGTTTATGGTAGGGGGCCCTGTCATGCATTTCTAACCTTCACGGAGGGCACGTTATCACTCAGGTGGCTTTATAGTTTGAGGCCGCACTGCATTTCGGAGGCCGCACTGCGTTTCGGAGGCCCGCGGCGCGTTTCGGAGGCCCGCGGCGCGTTTCGGAGGCCCGCGGCGCGTTTCGGAGGCCCGCGGCGCGTTTCGGAGGCCGCGCCGCGTTTCGGAGTCCGCGCCGCGTTTCGGAGTCCGCGCCGCGTTTCGGAGGCCGCATTGTCACAGAGGGATTATTGAGGGCAGCAGCTACAGTCACTTCCACCTCTGCAGGATGGGGAATGGTTTGTTCCCTCTCTCATTCTTTCCCCACCGCTTTATTGGTGTCTGTCTGGTCTCTAGCTCACCTCTTTGAAATAGGAGCTTTATAGTTATGCAACACATCTTGATTTCTCTTTGTTGCCTGACAGACTCCTGACACTTTCTCATTTTTTTCTTTTTTGCGCTTAATTCTCTCGCACCCCATTTGCTCCCTAACGAAAGGTATCAGTTTCTAGCTTTATTACTGAGCCGGGTCAAAAGCAATTGAGCCGATATCATGAGTAAACCCCTGAAAGTTGCCAGACATCTAACACTCAGGAAACATCCTCTATCCTGCTTCATCCATAACGGGTCCCAGAACTCAAAACCAAAGTTTGAAAGGAAAGAAGTTCTGACGTTCAGGCCTGACGCATTATTTTAACCAGTATTTCTCCTCAAGCTGTATATCTTTTGGATGGACTTAGAAAATGTCCTTGTGACTGGGTCGTTTTGCCTTTTGGGGCGACGCCAGTGGGGAATTGTCTCTGTACTCGAGGTGTTTTGAGATGGGATAAGGTCAGGTGCTCTACTCTTCAGTCAGTTTCCGTCCCCTTACCTCCAGCTAGGCAATGACCTTATGACCTCCCAAAGAACTGATTACGCTCTCTTCCATGAAGTCTTCAGGATCCAACCATATAGCCGCTGGAGGGTTTAAATCTCCTACCGTTTCAGAGGGAGCGTGTGGGGTGGGTTGGGGTGGGGCTGGGGGGGGTTCGGAGTATTTTGGGGGCTAGCCTACAGATGGATGGGCTTGACTGACCTGTGTCCATGTCCAAAGCGACTACCCAATCAGTCCGTTGGTTGTTTAGGTCACGCTGTCCCTCTGATTTGAGCTGGCACGCCCCATCCGCCCCAGGGTAGTCTGCTCCCTCCACTGCTGCCATAACAACAAGGTACAGGTAGAAGCGAGGGAGGGAGGAGACACGGTACGGGAGCCAGAGCGGCTAGCTGCCTCCGCTGGGAGAGGATGTGAAGAGGAGGGGGTTGGGAGCTGGCCGTGGGCAGACGCTGGGGTATGACGGCAGGGATCAGAGGGATGACAGCGTACAGAGGGAATGATAGGAACAATGAGGCCTCTGGCCCCCCCACTGATATGCCTGGCGGGGGGGGGGTGGTCTACGCCACGCAGAGTGTCTGTACCGCAGTCATTAACTCCCTCTCTTCACCAGCCCTCTCAGGCCCATTCTGTTGGAGGCTAAAGGAGCTTTCTGGAAAAGTGTGAAAACTCTTTCCAACTTTTAAGTACATTCTTGCTCCAGTTGTCTGGAAGGCTGATTCATATTGAACCCCTGTTTAGCGCTTTTAGGTTCTAATGCAGTGTTCTGTTCTCTGCTGTGACAGTGCAAGAGCTTTTGAGGATGCCTTGAATTACGTGTTGCTAGAGGGTGTTTGAATGGGCAGACCGTATACCAGTATGTTTTAGTAACACGTCGTAAATACTGTACTTATCGAACGAGCCCTAATCATGTTTTCGTGTACTTTTGGTATGTTTCAATTTTTATTTTATTTTTTTTCTGTGTGTGGTCGGTGTGTGGTCTGTGTGTGGTCGGTGTGTGGTCGGTGCTGTCAGACCGTTAGTAAACCATCGATCTACTGCTCTAGTCTTGCTTCCCTATCAGACCACCCAATCACAAACCACCGACTGACACATCCGCTTGTGGGCCTTGTTCAATTACTCCACAAAGCCTCCATCTTCCCTTAATTCAACCAATCATTGATTAGATGTGGCCCTGCTTTCACATGTCAAATGTTCGCTCAGGACTAACTGCAAGGGAAGGAGAAAGAGAGGGGATGAAAGCACAGGTCTGCAGATAGCCTCGTGGTTGGAGCGTCTGACCAGAGCTGGATTGAATCCCTGAGCCGGCAAGGCTGTCATTCTGTCCTTGACCGACACCGTTAACCGTAATTGCTTCGGTAATTCGCTCTGGATAAGGGCCAGTCTGACTGCTCTGTGACTTGGCTGGTTCCCGGGCTCTATTTAAGATCAGCTCTTTTGAAGTTGGGTCTGTACCAGGGTTGTATGCAGCAGCAGAACCACGGGTCGTCCCTGATGACTGAGGGGCCATCGGTGGTGGTGACAGCATCACAGTGGGTTTAGCAGCGTGCCGCCGGGCAACGGGGTGAGTTAGCGTGTCAACTTGTCAAATGGCCTGTTGGGTGTTTGCCATTGTTCTTTGCCAACATGCTCACCGAATATATGGTAGCTGACGTAACGCTAGAGATCAGTGTACAATGAAGAGAAGAGCATGCGGGGTCAAATGTCGCATGGGGCCCTCATGTGTTTTCCACTGGCTCCTCTCCAATGTCAGATGATCATAGATCATTGAAGGGGCTCTGCGGCCTCGGTTTTGTGGTTAGTTGTTTTACAAGAACGGCAAAATATGCTGCACACCCATAGTTAATAGCTGAAGGTGTCGCAAACCAAAATGCCCAACTGGAAAGATTGTAAAAGGTTTCTGTACACTTCCAGTCAGATGCTAATTAATATTATTGTTAAGCTTTTAGTCAAACGATGTACTGATTAAGTTGAAGGTCGTTTGACCGAAAGCTTAACAATTAACTGCATTTGGATTTGATTGGTATGGTGCAGAAACATTTTAGCATCTTTTCAGTTATGACTAATTGTGATTAATTCTTTTTTCACGGCTTACGTTTTGCCAATTTTCAGGTACATTTTCTGAGTTCCATATCATACCTTCTTAAAAAAAACCTGCAGGCCTTGTAATGAGGGCATAGAAATGCAACAACAGATGAGACAAATTGTAACTTCTAATGTTCTTTAGACGCTTTAGAACAAGGGCTTAGGATAATAACCAAGCCTCTAATTATCCTAAGGACACATATATATATATATATATATCTTTGAATAATTTTGGACACTACATATCTGGATAGGGACAAAGACTCATGTGACCATCCACGTACCACTCCCATTGAGAGAGCATTGGAAATGTATAGATGGAATGAACTTGCCAATTTTTTTGAACTATAATATTATTCCTGTCAGAAAGTTGCCTAATGAGTGAAAAAGTGTGCATAGACAACGATTTTGAAATAAAATCAAGCCTACTCTTGATGACACCAGACTAACTAAATGTTCCTTTTCAAGGGTTGGCCCATATAACGGATATCTTAGTGTTATTTTTTTTTATGTACCTTACAAGAGAATGGTCAGATCATTCTACGGAGCTTCATGAACAAAATAGCTATGCAGACCCTCTTTTATTAGGCCTGTTAATTTAAAGTAGGTTTTATGTCAGTAATACAGAAGATATACATTTTCACAGTCGCTTTATTAAACCAGTGGCCTTTATAACCATTTAGCTGCCGTGTGTAACTGCAGTCAGCTATGCTGTTATTGCCCCAAACTGGACCCCTTTGTGTACAGAACGTACTTCCTATCCCTCGACTCCGTTTTCCATTGATGAAGTGTCCTTCCAGATATGGGCCAGTTGTAATCTGAGCCTTGCTGCGTATATCCGCTCAGACTTCCCTGTAGCCCCACCAACCTTTCCTGTAGCCCCACCAACGCAGCACCTGAGCAGGGCTCTGTAGCCTAGACTGTCCCGAGGGGCAGACCGACACGCCCATGGAGACGCCACCACCGCAGATGATCTTTCCCCCCGCGCGTCACGAGGTTTTTTCCCTCCGTAAATATCCCCTCCCGTCCTCTTCCCCCTGGGCCTTCGTTCCCGTCAAATCCGAGGAGCGCGGCAGGGAATTAAGAGAAGAGATATGGAGGGTTTCCGCCAAGAAGGTCAGAGTGGATAGCGACAAGATTGAGAGAGAGAGAGAGAGAGAGAGAGAGAGGGGGGGAGAGGGAGATGGAAAGGAAGCGGGTGAGAAGAGAGGCAGTTTGTTTTATTCGAGCGTCGCTGCGACGCAGACCTTCGTAGCGCGGTATAAATGAATTGGACGGCCGGGGGGGACTACCTGTCGCCCGTGCCGAGGTAATGGTTTCCCCCTGTTATCTCTAAGATGTCCTCTGTGCCGTGGCTATGACTAATTGAGCCGGCATAATGCCGAGGTGCGAGTCCAAGTCTGTGTGCCTCTAAGAGAGGTGGAAAGCTCTTAATGTCCCAGCATCCATCTGCTGACGCGCAGCAAAGTTGAGATTTTCATCCGCAGATTTTTTTTTTGAGCAGGCTTATACACGTACCCATTCCATAATAGTGTCAAAGCACGTTCCCAGCGTTGTACAGATGACCTGGTAAGCACCTCAACCAAAGTCGCATAGGCTTTGTGCTTCTGTTTTGTGGGTATGGTCCAAAGCTCAGCAGGCAATCTCTTCTGAAGTGTGTTTTTTAGTCCCCAAGGGTGTGTCCCGGTTTGGGTCACATGGGGGACATTCGCTAGGACAGATTAGTGTGTGCCATTGTGCCAGCAGAACAGACATATGCGTCCGGCGTGCGCACAAACACACGCACACACACACCCACACACACACACACAATGCTTTGAAGCATGGCCAGGTGACTGGGTCAGGATTACACAGATGTCCACACAGGCACTTCTAGTAACAGCCCAGAATGAATTAATGTTTCTGATTGGGTGTATTTGAATGGGATTAGTTTGTTTGTGAATGTGATCTGTGTGTGTGTAATCTGTGTGTGTGTCTCTTACTTTGTCTGTGGATCCAATGAGTCATTTTTAATCACAGGGAGAATTAGAGGAGAATTGAATTAGGCCTAATATCTTCTAAACACAACGTGTTGCTATGGGGATGCAAAGGGAAGGCTGTAAAATGTATTTTGATCACTCTGAAAGTTGGAACTAGTTTGTTGCCAAGACTATTATAAAACCCCACCAGGAATGAATGCAGGAGGCCAGTCCGAATAGAAACCGAGAGAAATAAACCTTTTCAGCTTTCTTCTTCCTCTCTCTACATGCCTGCCTACCTACCTACTTACCTTCCCTGTAGAGCGAGAGACACGCTGGACGGATGGAGAGGGCGGGGGGGGGGGTGTGAAGGAGAGCGAGGGAATGGGAAAAGGGAGATATTTTGTGTAACAAATGACCGTCCATGCCCTCCATCCAATTCTCCCTCTTCTTTCCCTCCTCTTCTCCTCCTTTCCTCCTCCTCCCTTCTCCCCTGAATGTCATATCTGTGTCTGCAGAGATATGGCCGTGTGGAGCTACCAGGCCAGTGACTGGGGACTCCAGACCTTATTATCTGGCCTTACCTTCCGTCTGACTGGGACTCCGCTGAATGCATTATGCCCTCCCGTCTAACCGTGGCAGTGGCTTACAGTCACGATAGGGATATCTAGATGCTGCCTTTAGAGTGTCTGTAATATCTCTACGTTAGTGACCCCTGGCCCTCACCGGTCCTCCCTCCACAGGCTTATCTCAAGGTGAAGATGGCATTTTTCAGCGGAGAAGCGTGGAGTCTTGATTTGGTTCTCTCTCTTTCTCAGATCTGCGTAGTAGGTATGACATATATATATATATGTATTATTTTTTGCCTAAGTCCGTTAAGAGCTGAATAGAGAGGGCATGGTCTCTCTCACCTCTGCATGCGTGACATGAGACAGACGCCCGAAGAGAGAGAGAGATACCGTAGCGCGAAATCGGGAGCGAGAGGTCCTTGGCTAGGATGACATTACTATACAAGGAGGTGTGTTAATAAATCATAAAAAGCAGGCGGCATCCTGGACACGTCAAGGGGGCTTTTTTCCATAGGGTTGGGGAATGTGAAGAATGACTGTATTGTTAACACACGTCCCATGTTAGCAAAGTCAGTGCCGGTAGTTTTATTTCTTTCTCTTGTTTTGTTATTTCATTATCTTTCTGTCACTCTTACCACCTTTTCTAAAGGAAACTGCCCGTTCCCTATATCGAAAGTGTTACACTTATAAGGGCTTCCAGGTGTACACCGATCAGCCATAACATTATGACCCCCTGCCTAATATTGTGTAGGTCAATATCCATCCAGGCATGGACTCCACTAGACCTTTGAAGGTGTACTGTGGTATCTGGAACCAAGGCGTTTGCAGCAGATCCTTTAAGTCCTGTAAGTTGTGAGGTGGGGCCTCCATGGATCGGACCTGTTTGTCCAACACATCCCACAGATGCTCGATTGTATTGAGATCTGGGGAATTTGCAGGCCGAGTCAACACCTTGTTGAACTCGTTGTTGTGTTCCTCAAACCATTCCTGAACCATTTTTGTTTTGTGGCAGGGCGTGTTATCCTGCTGAAAGAGGCCAATGCCATCAGGGAATACCGTTGCCATGAAAGGGTGCACAACAATGCTTAGGTAGGTGGTACATGTCAAAGTAACATCCACATGAATGGCAGGACCCAAGGTTTCCCAGCAGATCATTGCCCAAAGCATCACATTGCCTCTGCCGGCTTGCCTTCTTCCCATAGTGCATCCTGGTGCCATGTGTTCCAGGCTACACAGCCCCATACACAACAAATGGCGATGCACTGTGTGTTCTGACATCTTTCTATCAGTACCAGCATTAACTTTTTCAGCAGTTTGAGCTACAGTAGCTTGTCTGTTGGATCAGACCACACGGGTCAGCCTTTGCTCCCCACTTGCATCAATAAGCCTTGGCCCGGCCAAGACCCTGCCGCCGGTTCACTGCTTTTCCTTCCTTGGACCACTTTTGATAGGTACTGACCACAGCAGAACGGGAACACTCCACAAGGGCTGAAGTTTTGGAGATGCTCTGACCCAGTCGTCTAGCCATCACAATTTGACCCTTGTCAAAGTCACTCAGATCCTTACGCTTGCCCGTTTTCCCCGCTTCTAACACATCAACTTTGAGGACAGCATGTTCACATGCTGCCTATTATATCCCACCCACTGACTGGTGCCACGATAACGACATTATCCGTGTTATTCACTTCCCCTGTCAGTGGTCATAATGTTCTGGCTGAATCGGTGTATGTCAGGTGTTTTATCTAACCTTTATATGTACTTGTTTTTGTTTGGGTCTTTCCGTGTCTTTGTGTGATATCCAATGCCAGTGTATTGTCAGATGTTCCCCCAGACCCCCCAACTCAGTCCCAAAATAACCGTCCTCCCCCTCAGCCGATGTGATCTGCCACTCCTGGTTACTGCCACATGAGTGTGTACCGGCAGTCCAATCACAGCAGCCTTTGATTTCGTGGGCCTTTCCAGGTGGACGAGCCGATGCCCGATGAGAACGTTGTTTGATTGCTGGAGTGGAGATGTAATTGATTGATCCGCTGGCCGTGTCCGGGGTCACAGTCTTCAGAAATGGCGAGACAGAAGCCCGCGTCCGTGTTGATTCTCTGAGGGCCGTCTCTCCCTCCCTCCTCTCTCCCCCTTTGTCTTCCGTGGGCTAGAGGAGAGGGCGGAGGGGAGAGGAGGGGGAGAGACAGTGGGTGGGGGGTGAGCAGGAGAAAGAGTTGGGCCTTTTTCCTGTCGTGGCACCAGAAAACGTGTAGATGGCGAGTTAAACTAACAAATGTAACAGGCTCATTATAATGTTAGACATCAGCGAGAGAGACCATTGTTAATGATGCTTATTGGTCCTAGTGTGAGGTAATCCATGTATTCCTGGACTGATGGTCCTTAATTAAGGTATGGTTCAGATAGTTGGTCTCCACTCAACCTTCTCTCTAATCCAATAGCCGCTAAACTGAGACCGGGGATGAACTGGCGCTTAATCAGAGTGGGTAATTGGCAATTGTTGGACATTGATGAAGAGAGTTTTTAGGAGATAAAAACGTGGTGAATATGGGTCTGTTGGTGACGAAATACTTTTGATGACTTACTCAACACTCCCTACACATTGGTTAGGGAATAATTAAACAGGAAGTTCTGCAAATGCACACAAACACACACACATGCACAGACGACCAGTCACATACGCCTATGTTTTACCGGCAGTTTAGTAGCATAAGAAAATCTACTTCACGTAATATAAAACCTAACCCTTAATCACTAAACCTAACCCTAAATCCAAACCAAGTAAAGCACCTTGTTTAAGTGAGGAGCGGTCAAATGTCCTCGCTATGAATGTTTTTCCTTGTTTTATTAGGGGGATCTTCGCTCCTTGTTAATTAACCTTTGTTCCTCACTCAGACAGTAAAACAGGAACATAGACGCACAAACACACACCTACACACCGTAAATGAGTTGCTGCCGACTAAAGAAAAGGCATCTGAACTTTGGAGAGGGAACGAAAGTAATTCACTATGTTGGGGCTAAAGCTGAAACGGGAAATACATGGCGTACATTACACTGAGGAGGATGGAGGTGGTTTCTTGTTATTTTTAAAAGGTTATTTTTGTCTGGTCTTGGACTGTAGGCATGTTCCATATGTACAGATGAATCTGCTTGAATAGAGAAACTTAATGACTGAGGGAGACAGACAGTGAAAGAGGCAGGGAGAGAAGGAGAGAGGGAGGCAGGGTGAGAGAGAGGCGGAGAGAGAGAAAAGGAGAGGGGGGAGTAGGGGGGAAAGAGAGAGAGGTGGTGAAAGAGCGGGAGAGCAACTGTGATTACAGTAGTCTCTGGATAAGGACAAGGTTACAACACAACACCATTGTGCTGATCAATATAATATAGTAAAGGACATTTGTTTTCATTCCAGGGTATCAAGTTATTATCTCTCAAGTAGATCACGGAGATGGGGAATAAAAAAAAGTGCTGAGTGTTTCGCTGAATGAGTTGCAGACTGAGGTAATCGCTACCCAGCTTGCCAAGGAGCCGTGTTAGAAGCATCCCAGGCTGAGTAGGCACTGCGTTGAGAAGGCGTTTTCTATGTGGTTCCCGTTCGCACACATCCAGTGGCTTCAATTTCCCCGCCAATTGTGTTAACCACTGTTGATTTGAAGAGGTTTTGTTTAATCCTCTTCTGAGTCCAGGTTTAGGGCACAAATGTTTCCCCACTCTGTATATAAGGCCCATGAACCTGTGGTTTAAAGTAGGGCACTATGTTGGGAATGAGGTGTCATTTTAGATGCATGGGAAAGTGGCGGGTAAATCTAGGCACAATTATCCAGGTGGGTAAGGTGGAGTTGCTCTAATCACCGGTAACTATTTGAAGTGGCTAGATGCCGTGCTATTCTAGCCAGTAGAAGGGTGTCACCTCATCCCTTCTCGTACAAAGTCTCCTGGCCTGGAGGGCTTTGAAAGCGGTTGACATTTTCTGTCGTCTGAAGTGTGCTCCACCAGGAAGTTGAATAGCTAAACCATGGCACATTGTCAAAAGCCCCCTTGGCGTTCCCGTCTCTCTGTCTGTCTGTCTTTATGTCCTTCTCTCTCTCTCTCCAAACTTCTCCCGTATTAAATCCCTAAGAAAGACTGCCCCCGAACGTGACATCCTAACAGAATTTCACTCTGCACAGAACAAAATGAGGTAGAGGGAGAACAAAAAACGAAGCAAGAGAAGGAAAAAAAAAAAAAGGTGAAAATCCATTATGTTTGATGTTACTGTCTCGCCCTGGCAGCCCTGTTCAGTGAATAACCCAGAGAAATGACATTAGCCGTCTTGTAATGTGATTTCTGTGACGTGTGAATATGAGGTTTCTAATGGATTTGAGGCACATTAGAGGTAGTCTTTATATCCAGTATTTATTCCCGCCTGGTTTCAAATGCAATTTACTAAGTACAATGTATTTGTTTCTTGACTCGTTCTCACTTTCTCGTCCGCCTCTGGCGTCTGTGGTTGGATTTGAATGGGTGGAGGGGAGGTTGGTGTTGGCATAGTCCAACATATTGATGTATGACACTTGATATATGTTCCTGTGTATTGGATTGGGAGTGAGATGGCTGGTGGTCGTGGGGGGGGGGCTCTGTCTCCCACGTCTGAAGTCTTTGCTGTGAACAGCTCTTGGTTCCTGGCTCAGTCTTTTCCTTGTTGTCCAAATTCAGCCCGGTCTCTACCAGACTAAGTCCATCACAGTCTCTCCTTGTCCATTTTTTGCTCAGTGTCTGTTTGGCTCCTTCCATAATTGTGGGCGTGTCATTGGTGAAGCAGCAGGTTTTTAACTCGCGTCTGATTACTTCCGTTATTGTTCTGATTGGCCGTGCTTCCGGCGACATGACCTCAAATCGGCGCAAGTCGCCCGACAAAGTCCTCCCTTAATGAGCCAGGTTAGTTGGGAGACATTTGTCGCACGCAGACAAAACACAGAGACAGCGTTTCTCGTTGTAACACAGGAAACAAAGAGAGCACATTTATGCAAATGTCAGGTGTCAAGTGCAAATTAGATTGGAACTTAGTGAAACAAAAGTGTTGCATTTCTCTCCCAGTCAAAACTCCATCTAAACACGTAGACAATAACGAGAACTCCCATCTTTCTATCAAACTTAGCTTACATGGTTTGGAGTCTCTTTTGTTTCACTGATAAGAATAGGGATCAGGGACATTGCCAGACTACATACTAAAAAAACAATACCTTGGATGATATAAAGGATTTTTGAATTCCATCTCTTTTTATTGAGTTTGAACTGTAAGCCTACTTGCTTTGTGTGACTAAAAAGAAACACTTACCTGTTTATTGTCAACCTATTTCCTTGCAGTACAATGCCACCTGTACTGTATGTTGCCATATTTACTGTAATTAGTTTTTCTTGGGAATACCCAGCTGGTATTTTTGGTTATACACTCTAAGACCCCATGAAACAAACAGCATTCACAGGTGTACATGCTGAGACCGGCCACCCAAGCTCCATCAGTCTGTTTTAATGGCAGGGTTGTATCAGTCTGCTAGCCCATCTCCTTGTAATCTCTATGGAAAAGCATTTCCTTAATGCACCACTGCCCCCTGTCTTCCACGCGTTGACCCCAATCCTCCCCTGTGGTGACAATGTCCCTCCTGTCCTCTCCTTCATTCGCTCCTATCCTGGCATCCAGACTTGAATGGTTATATAGGACAGACCCACAGACAGCCCAGGAAGGGATATTAAGAACAGACAGGCAGTCTTGTATTGTTGTAGGACAGACTGACAGCCTTGTGCGATGGTATAGAACTTACAGAAAGCCTGATATGATTATACTGTATTGGATAGTCTGCCTTGTATGGTTATATAAGACAGACAGGCAGCCCTGTAGGTTATATAAGACAGACAGGCAGCCCTGTAGGTTATATAAGACAGACAGGCAGCCCTGTAGGTTATATAAGACAGACAGGCAGCCCTGTAGGTTATATAAGACAGACAGGCAGCCCTGTAGGTTATATAAGACAGACAGACAGCCCTGTAGGTTATATAAGACAGACAGACAGCCCTGTAGGTTATATAAGACAGACAGACAGCCCTGTAGGTTATATAAGACAGACAGACAGCCCTGTGGGTTATATAAAACAGACAGCCCTGTAAGATATATATAAGACAGACAGCCCTGTAGGTTATATGATTGATAGACAGACAGCCCTGTAGGTTATATGATTGATAGACAGACAGCCCTGTAGGTTATATGATTGATAGACAGACAGCCCTGTAGGTTATATGATAGACAGACAGCCCTGTAGGTTATATGATAGACAGACAGCCCTGTAGGTTATATGATAGACAGACAGCCCTGTAGGTTATATGATAGACAGACAGCCCTGTAGGTTATATGATAGACAGACAGCCCTGTAGGTTATATGATAGACAGACAGCCCTGTAGGTTATATGATAGACAGACAGCCCTGTAGGTTATATGATAGACAGACAGCCCTGTAGGTTATATGATAGACAGACAGCCCTGTAGGTTATATGATAGACAGACAGCCCTGTAGGTTATATGATAGACAGACAGCCCTGTAGGTTATATGATAGACAGACAGCCCTGTAGGTTATAGAAGACCGACAGCCCTGTAGATTATAGAAGACCGACAGCCCTGTAGATTATAGAAGACCGACAGCCCTGTAGGTTATGTAAGACCGACAGCCCTGTAGGTTATGTAAGACAGACAGCCCTGTAGGTTATATAAGACAGACAGCCCTGTAGGTTATATAAGACAGACAGCCCTGTAGGTTATATGATAGACAGACAGCCCTGTAGGTTATATGATAGACAGACAGCCCTGTAGGTTATATGATAGACAGCCAGCCCTGTAGGTTATATGATAGACAGCCAGCCCTGTAGGTTATATGATTGATAGACAGCCAGCCCTGTAGGTTATATGATTGATAGACAGACAGCCCTGTAGGTTATATGATTGATAGACAGACAGCCCTGTAGGTTATATGATTGATAGACAGACAGCCCTGTTGGTTATATGATTGATAAACAGACAGCCCTGTTGGTTATATGATTGATAGACAGACAGCCCTGTTGGTTATATGATAGACAGACAGCAAAACGCAGACTGACTGACAGACCTGTAAGGGATAGGAGGAGGTCACAGGAACATATACGTGTGTGTGTGTGCATGTGTGCGCGTGTATTTGTGTTCCAGTCTGTGTCTGCGGTATGCATGTGTCTCTAGACGGTGAAGGCTGGCTGTTGCATTGCGTCCCGTGTTCTGTGTTGTCATGAGTGCGGTAATGTCCCTGCTGTAGACAGGACACCATCAGCGCAGCAGTGAAGTCTGGGCCTGGAATTGCATGTCAGAGTTTCCACACAGCCCCCTCCACAGCAGAGAGCCATGTCATTTTCTTTCCCCTCCCTGGGCCCCTCCACTGCTGATTGAGACATTTTGGTGAGTCGAGGGGAGGAGAGTTTAATAAGTTGCCTTTCATACTGGGTTGGCTAACAAATATTCAATCACATTTCATTTTTTCTCTCCTCCCCTCCCCTCTTTCAATTTTACACCCTTCCTCATTCTCCACTCCCTCCATCCTAGTCTTCGTCAGGGGGTCGTCTGTGTATTATGCCCCCCCCCCCACCCCCCTTCACCAACCAGTCCTTCTTTATGGCAGTTTTTCTTTTCACATTCAATCAGGCATCGATGGACCTTAAACCATTTTCAATTTACTGCCTGGGCCGGAGGACAGGAGGCCCTGCAGTGAAATAAAGGTTTAAATGGAACACGGTAGGGACCTCCGCAATGGAGAGGAGGCGAGCGAGATGGGAAGAGTGAAAACGGAGAAGGCAAGGGGGTGATTGGAACACTGCAGTGGAGGGCTGGTATTAAATCAGGGTGTGAAATGGGACATGGTCGTTGTATGGACAGGCCAGAAAGGGAAGACTCTGATATTGGGTCTTGCCGGGTATACTAAAGGATTGCTCTGTTCATTTGAAGTAGGGCTGAAATGAATAACTAATATTCTGGCTATACATATTAATAGGGGAGGCCTTTTTTAATGGTTTGTACTCTATCCACAGTGGCATTGCCATAGGCTGTGAGCAAAACATCAGATTATGTATAGTGCATACATTTTGGTTATATAAATATACAGGGAAGAGGAGGGGTGTATTGACACCCACGTGAATATATTGGTGAACACAACAGGTGAACAAATTGATGGCCCTTGTCGCTCAGTGAATGTTGAGTAGATGGATTCGGTTCATTCAGTCAGTTCCGTTGTGCTGGTGAGCCCTCCACTGCTAGCAGCGTTTCGTAATCCCTCCAGCGATTTTCGTTGGTAAAACAAGCTAGCGGCAAATTCCTCCACCATTTCTGCTGCCAGAGGTTGTATGGTTTTAACAGCTTTCCGGATTCACTTTTTATAAGCATTTAGCATCTGTTGCTTTAATTGCATTTAGGTGTCAGTGGTTTCAATAGCATTTAGCGAGCGAGAGAAGCTCTCTTTTGCAACCGAATTTAGCGATACCATGCACACAGGCAGGGGAGCAGAAAGGTTGGGGAATTTCTGCAGGACAGAAGGCAGGAAGACACAGTTGTGCCACAGCACTTTGGTGTTTTGCATCTTCGTTGCATCAATGGCTGAAGAAATATCACCAAGTGACTTCCAGTGACGTATCAAAGAGCCAATAGCAACTCTCACTGGTTGCTGGTAATGCCGTTCATATGCTAGTTCACATGCTGGCTAGCTGGCAACAGAAGGAGGGCCTGACTAATTGTTGTTAAATGCAAGTAATGGGTATTTAAGTAGGCGAGGAACAGACAACTTGGCTGTAAAATTGTTTTGGCCTCTGTCTCCATGTTGTTGTGGCAGCATTACCTACCTTGAGTAGCGGGGCCTTTTTTAACCAGTAGTGTGCCAGCTGCCTGTTTTAGTCTGCCTTTAGTCAACTCTCTTTAGGCTGGAATTTGAAGGGGCCTTAGAAAACCTGGTCGGCTGGTTTTAGCGCATTCATTGGTTCCACTCTTAAGCTAACTAAAAAGAGGAAAGTATCTAGACAGTGTACCCAATACCTAACCAGGATGACGGCCAAATGGCATTTATTGCGATGTTCCTTTGAATGAAACCGAAATGATTATTGGGTGCAGGGAGAAGAGCGCCATTTTGGAGATTGGCATTGATGTAGGACGTTGACGCCTGACCCCAATGCAATGGAAAGCAGAGGAAACGTGGTTTTCTCTGTTCATTTATTCACCCCTCTTACCGGCACATTTATTTCAAAGCAACGGCTCTGCCGTTACCTGTGTTGGAGAGGGCAAATGGACTGTCCTTTTTCAAGGTCCCAAGGCTTTTGTCTGAGGTTATTCAAGGGTTGAGTGTTTTCTTGGAGGAAGTGCAGTGGGCTCAGACAGCCAGGACAGACCTGTCAATACTGACAACATGAGTGTGGGGGTGTGGGAGGGTGTGTGTGTGAGAGAGAGAAAGTGTGTTTCTCTCGTTCCAGGAAAGTCAAGGATTTATTGCCCCCACCTTTCAATGTTCCAGATTGATCCGTGTTTGTCGATACTGTTGCTCTGACTCTCCAGCCTTCATTGTTTTTGGCTCCCACGGTCCGGTGCTCTGCCCCCCTCGTTGCATCTACCTTCACCCTTCATCCTTGTGGAAGTTTGGCTTCTCTGTGACCCCACTGGAGACACTGTATACTTCCACTTATCGAAGAACTTGCCTGCTTTCTTCGTTTAAGCTTTAAGTTTAAATAGTTGTATTACTATATTGAGACACTTCTCTGACTCTCTTCTCCTGAGGTGAAGGTCTGAAGGTGAAAATATCCTCAACTTTCATTTCACGCATAATGTCACCTTGAGTTTACATTCGAACCATTTTTGCGAGGAACTTTCGCCCTAAGAGGACTGTGGAAAACAGTCTTTGTGTTCAGCAAGATAAGCCTCAAGGTAAAAGGTTTGCGGTATGTTTGTGCGTACCTTGAAGAAATGCGGTGTTGCTCTTTACTTAAGCCCCACTGTTGTTATCAAACCATTTCCTCCCCTCTGCTTCCCTAAAGAGCACCTGCAGGAAGAAGCCTTGTTAATATTTTCTGTAAACCCCAGTCTTTTAATTGGAACTGAGCCATCTCTCTCTTCTATGTTATGGAGCATTCCTCATCAGGCAGATGTGATCCACTGCCAGGGAGACTAGACTGACTGGACTGCCCTTCACAAACGTAATGGGATTGATTAAATCCTCAGCTACTGTACAGAAAAGGTGGATTGGTTGTGCACTGTGTGGATGTGAATGTGTATTATGGGGGATGTAAATGTTCTTTTGGGATGTGAAGGTGTCTTAGAGGACGTAAAGGGGTCTTAGAGGACGTGAAGGTGTCTTGTTCTATATATTGAGGGAAAATGGATTGTGTGTTATGGGGCCATGAATGTGTAATGTGCTAACATGGATGTGTGTTGTGGGGACATGGATGTTTAATGTGCTAGCATGGATGTATAATGTGCTGGCATGGATGTATAATGTGCTAACATGGATGTGTAATGTGCTAACATTGATGTTTAATGTGCTAACATTGATGTTTAATGTGCTAACATGGAAGTATAATGTAGTGAAATCGATGTGTGTTGTGGGGACTTGGATGTTTAATGTGCTAACATGGATGTTTAATGTGCTAACATGGATGTGTAATGTGCTAACATGGATGTGTAATGTGCTAACATGGATGTGTAATGTGCTAACATGGATGTGTAATGTGCTAACATGGATGTGTAATGTAGTGAAATCGATGTGTGTTGAGGGGACTTGGATGTTTAATGTGCTAACATGGATGTATAATGTAGTAAAATGCCATGTTTGTCGTGGGGCCATTTGGTAAAGTCAGTTATTTGCCACCTCTTATTAATAGTGTAACGAGGGATAATTGGCCTCTGCCATTCAGTTCAGCCGTTTTTAGTCTGAAGGACTTGATGAGGGCCTTTCTGAAGAGCTTGAATTACCCCAACTGTCCTATATGCCAATCCCCCACATCTCTTTCTACAGCCCCTCATTAATGTAGTACAAAACAGACCAATCACCTGGCTTTCCCTCTGTAGACCTGTCATTATATGGTATTATACAGTCTGCACAAAGCAGTGATTTGGCCCCATACACTCCCATTATATAGGCTGTCCTCCCTCTCCTCCCCTGGCCTAATGGGTCAATCTCCCTCGTTCTCTGTGGCACTGTCTCCTCAGATACCACTATTCAAAGGACAATGAAGGCTCATTGTCCAGATAGAAAAATCTAAAAAACAACTTTTCTGTGGAAAAGAAATATGAATTTTTCACACTCTGAGAGTGTTTCTTTGCACTTGTCTGCGTTTAAGCATGCAATTCATGGGTTAAACAGCATTATGGCTTTGCTGCTACAGGCTTGAACGTACTGGCATTGTCGCGGCTCGTGGTTCAGTTACTGTCGTGGGTCCTGCATCAGGTCGGAGGGGAAGACCTACACATTCACAATCAAGACTGGAGGAAGAGAAAAGGATGTAGAAACAAAAGAAAAAGAAAACAAAGGTGGAGTTCTATAGGCAGATTTAAGAGAGGAGAGTTTGGAGACAGAAGGAGGACAACATGTAGAAGAGGGAAAGAGAGGCTGGAGACCGAAAGACCAGTAGGACAGACTAGAGGAGTGGAGGGAATGCAGGACCCTTTTTGGGGGTGTGGGGGAGTGGGGAGGGGTGATTTGTCATGGTGGCGCAGCGTCAGCTAAACGAGGCCATCTCATTTCCTGTTGACTGCAGGAAGCCCAGACGCTGGCGAGAGCCTGAGGTGATCAATCTCACCTGTTTTAATTGGTCTACTCCCCCACAGACAAGACCACGCTGACACACACAAACACCACACTCGTAGCGTCTCACACACACAGGCGTTGCCGCAAACTCTCATACAGGTCTTGTCTATGCTCCAATGAGGTGTGGCGTTACGCCATTGGTCAGACGAGGGACCCGGGTCGTGTCGGAATGGCCCAGCGCCACTCTACAGCATGCATACGGTGAACACCTGGTCTACCTTAGAGAGCCGATATACTTCTCCATTCATTTAACAAAACACAATACGCCCCATCACATACATGCTGGGTGGTACTGAATCATTTGGGGTAACCCATAAACAGGAAACCTAGGTCCAGTTTGGTCCTTTTTATATTACGTTTTTTGTTTTGTTTTATTGATGTAAAAGCAATGAAAATAGTAGGGCTAATAGGCATATTTACTATGGTTACATATTGTTCGTGATGACCGCCATGAGAAATCACCGGACATCGTCTCTACAGCAGGTCTTACCCATTAGATGTCAGGCTTCTGAACCAGTTTCACAGTGGTGATGCTAGACTAATTGCGAGTGACGGTCATTTAGTTGGCTTGCTGACCCTGATGTTTTCCTCAGATCAGGCTCTTTGTGGCCTCGACTTCCTATTTCTTCCACAGCTAACATGTAGCACCTACTTGATGAGTTGATGACTCTGCTGCTGCTGCAACGCCCAAAGCCCCCCCCCCGCCACACATTCCAGAGCCGTAGTTATCCTCACAACCAGCTCTCTGCAATTTCCATAATGTAGTCAGGTCTCATTGATCAAAAAGCAGCCCGAGCCCACTCTGCCGAGATGCATCTTTTAAATGGAAACATTAGCCAGCCAGCTAGCCAGCTAACCACACCGGACCTGCGGTAATTCTTTTTTAAAATATGTATGTTTTCTCAACTGAATTCACTGAACTCTCCGTTTAGACTGCCTTGCTGGCGCAAATTGAAATTCATTTAGACCAGATTCAAAGTATAATTTTAGAAGTGTCATCTTTAGGCTACATAGTGGGGACGGCGGAACTGACTGGGGTACATAGAGCCCATTCCCCCTAGATTTGAATGAGGACACCACAGTGTAACTCTCATCGTCGTCTTAGGAGGAAAAACTAGGTCTTCTTTACCCCTCCTCTTCCTCGTTCTCCCTGGTATTCTAATTAAAAAAGCTTTGTTCCAGTGTGCCAATATGGCAACACGCGCTTGCACGTATGCACGCACGCGCTCATACGCACACGCTCACACGCACACACACACACACACACACACGGTTGCCTCTAACTGGTTTAGTAATTGTGTGTGGGGCTGAGAGACCGCGGCAGACAGCAGGGAGTCGGGCAGAGAGGTGGGCGTGTGTGTGGGATGGCCATATGCATTTCACTCTGCTCTCTTTGTCTGATCCGCGGGAAACACTAAGCAAAGCACACACGGTGAGCAGGCTTTACACAGTAACCTACCAAATGGAATCTTAATTCTCTCTCTCTTAATGCCCCCCCCCACCACCACCCCACGGAGGAGACTCTGGTGTGGTAGGAGAAGTACGTGGGGAGCTGTCCCATTGCCATCTAGTGGTGATGGGAGGCTCTGCTCGTGACTTGGGCGTGTACAGCAACCTAGTCCCTGAGCTGAAATGTTAGAGGAACGCCTGCCGGCTGGGGGACCGGATTAGTTACAGTATTAAGGCATTTCCGAGCTAAAGCGTATGAGTAAAGTGATATATTGTGGGCATTTCCTCCCCTCTAAGTATCAAGGACTTAGCAATTGGGCTTTCTAGGACATGAAATCCAGAGAGTGCCTATTAATAACTAATATATGTCAGGTAGTGCCCAGTGCGTCTTACGTCATCGTCCTAGATGATGTTTCAGTGCGTTTTGGTATGACTAATTTGTATTCTTTTCTTTTGGTTCCTTTAGATGCAACGGTGGAATTGCGTTTGAAGAAATATTGAAACCCTGCCGTTCTAGCGTTCCTTGTGGTATTCCTTTTCAAAGCCATGTCCGATGCGTTGCTAATCCCATGCTGTTGTCCCGCGTGTCCGGCTACTTTAACGACATTCAGGCTGTTGCGGCGAGTGACTTCGGCAACGCTGACTTTGCCAATGTCACTGGTGTCATCCGTTAGCCGGGCACTTCTAAACCTGGAGTTATGGGTTTTATTGGCTGTGCTGGATCGAAGTATTGACTCGCTCTCTCTTCTCCAACGGCGTGTCACGTCTCAGCAGGAGCGGGGCCAGAGCCCAGGGGGAATTGTGGGAGATTTTTCTCTCTCCGGCATCTGGCTCCAGAAAGAAATGTGCCCTCAGGCACAGATTTAGGAACAGAGGAGCCTTCCACATCCGGGGCCTAATCCGCTGGGTGACCCTGCAAAACTGACCTCATGTAGGGGCAGGAGACCGCTGCTTTGGCGCCAGGAATCTCTTCTGCCTCTAAAACCCAGTGTCGTCTTTACAGCCTTAATACTTCACTATAATAATTAAGAGCATTTGGGGTTATATTAGGTTTTGAAAGTGTTCACTATTGGTGTGAGTTCGGAGTACGTATTTCAAGCCTGAAAGATACATGAAGGGGCAGTACACAGTCCTCAATGTGCCTTGGGTCTGACATCTGTTTCCTGGTGACAGTGAATTAGTTGCTGTCCAGCTCCGTCAGGCGGAGGTAATATACTGGTGTTTAGTTGGGTGTTGGAGGAGCCACAAAAGGGCCTTGCCCATGGGGCGGGGAGGTGTTACAACTCTCCGGGTCTCCGTCTTGAGTGCTCTGCTGCTGTGGGCGTGTGGAGGGGGCGGGGATGGTGCCGGGGAAGTGGTGGCCAGGCTGTAAACGCGTGTGCTTGTGGGCGTTGGTCTGCGCATGTCATCACTCCCGTCTGGCAGAGCTTGGGCAGTGGATGTAGGGGAGAGGGAGGTTCAGACAGCGGCTTCTGGCGAAGGGCCAGCGTGTAGGTCAGGAGGCCAGGATGACCCTACAGTAGAACCCCCCCCCCCCCTCCCCCCGTTGCCTGGGTTTCAGACGCATGAAGATGGCCTGTTAATATACCATCACGGCCCGCCCTGACTGACTGTCTCTGGCACGGTGCTGTAATTCTATTTCCGACATTAGACTGGCAAGACCACAGAATGACCCTGTAATTATGGGCTCTAATCCCCTTATTAAGACGGAGTTACGCCTGCCTTGGTCCACAGTGGGGGGTCCGGGGTCGGGGTGTGTGTCGGAGGTTCTAGTGTGCGGGGTGAAGTGTGCGGGTGTGTGCAGCTGATGCGTGTGTGCTTTCCTGTTCTCCATTGGGTCCGGACAAGGGCCCAATGAGCTCCTGACTGAGTATTTTGTGTCAGCGTTGGTCTAGGTGCAAGTGTCTCAATCGCTGTGTGTGTGTGTGTGTGTGTGTGTGTGTGTGTGACTGGTCAGCCTATTTGTGGGGTTGTTAATTAGGGTATCACAGACAGGAGAGCCGGCGTCACTCCATCAACCCCGTAGTGACTCCAGCTGTGCCCTGTGACATTCTGCTTCCCGGCGTGTCCCAAACGCTACCCTATTACCTTCACAGTGCTCTCCTTCTGACCTGGCCACTAGGGAGTGAGGGGGGGGGGGGGGGGCGCCATTTGGAACGTGGTATTCATTCTAATTAGACACAGGACATGTTCCACTGTTGTCATAGAGGATCGGGGGATTGTAATGCTAACAGGATCATAAACACCTCGTCCTTGACAGGGGGACATTCATGGGTGACCTCAACCGTTTGGGCTTTTGAAATTGTTGGATTTCGTTCTGCAGGGTCGCCTCCGGGTACTCACACTACACCGTGCGAGTCCCTCTCAGTGGTCTTTCTCATGCCGGATGTTCAAGTGATGTGACGACGAAGGTGTGTGTGTGTGTGTGTGTGTGTGTGTTTACTAGGCTAGTTTTCATAAACCTACTGTGTATCCATCGTCATCATCCGTCCTTTGAATTGACTCAATGCGTGTTGCCTGAACGCCAGCTCAGGGTCTTGGTTGGCGCCCGAGCGTTAGCTTAGCGTTGGAGCCGGCAGGTCGGTTCCGTGAACGGACGACTCTGTGACACAGGGCCAGGTCCTGAGGCTCATTTCCCAGCAGGCCACTTGACCGTCGAGGGCCTCAGAATGCGTCCATCCATCGTGTGCCCGACATTATTCAAGCGTTATCGCAACACGCCGGTTGTAGATCCATCAAGCTGATGTGCATATTGAGGCCCTGACAATAACCACAGCACATGATGGATCTCCTCGCGTGACGGGTTTGCGCTGCAAATTGGTTTCCTGATCAGTTTTTGTTGTCAGCGCTAATTACATTGTGAGTGAATTATGAGTATTTACTGGCGTTCGGCGGGTTTCAAACTCAAATCTAGAGTTCATTATAATTTTCACTTAGTAGCTTTAGCATAAAGCCACTGTGGGAATCGATGAGCAGTTTTTAGGAGGCCTCTCTCTCACACATCCACACCCACACTCACACACACACACACACACACACACACGGGTGTGCACACACACTACATACTCCCCTTGTTTCTATGCTGACTAATTGGCTGGCTGCAGTGCCGAGTGGAGAGGGTAAAGTGGATCTCTCGTGAACTCACGGTGATCCATCATCCAGTCCTAATGGTCCGGCCTGCTGCCGCTGGTCTCCATGGGTCTGCTAGGTCCTGGCTGTCCCTCAGCCTGCACTCCCCTACTAGGCCTGAGACAGATCTTTCTCCATAAACCTGCTGGCCCATTCTTTAGAAACCTAAAGCCCGGACACCCTGGTAATCTTCCCCGATTCCTTCCCTCCTCAAAACCTCCCTCCCTCCTTCCGTAGGCCAATCTCTGACAAGATCCGTCTACATCCACTGTGAAGGATTGATTCATTTGTGTGTGTTGAGTTGTTGAATACCTACTCAGTCTTGGGTGGTGGTGTGACGTGGAGTGTGACTGGGCCAGTTATTATCAGTGATTCCCTAACAGATTTTGGGGGTGGGCGGTGTTCTCCCCCAACATTGCTGTGGGACCCTATCTGACCTACCCAACACACCTTCATACCGGAGGAAGCCCATGTTTTGAAGTGCGCCCTCTGAGAAGTTGTCTTGAAAATGGAAGAAAAATGTGTTTGGATGTGGATATTCAACCACACACTGATCATTGATAACTAAACACCAGAAAATTGCTTTGAAACCATTCATGCAATTCAACATAAATGCAATTTGCTTTTGCAGCGGACGTTAGTAAATCATCCAGCCTTCCTTTAAGATTAGAAACTTAGTTACCAAACACAACCATATGGGTGTTTGGTAACACAGGCCAAGAGCAAAAGACCTATCTAAGCCCCTTTGAATGAAGATTTTACTTGCCCATGAGTCTGGAGGGGTTAAAATTAGACAACTTTCAGAGGGATGTACTTACTTTTTCAAATTGTATCTTGAGCTGTTTTTGTGGGCCTTAGCCCATGTGCGTTAATGCTGCCATGTTGTCTTAATATTTATTCCAAATTTGTTTGTAATATTGTAGTGCAGCGAATTTCATGACCTGATGTTATTCAGCTCTACCTAATCTGAATATATTCATGCCACCTTCTCTTGGGTACTCTGACATTTCCATAGACCTCCCAATAACCTTCTCTTTGTCCCCAGCTCCCCCCCTCCAGGTCGTGTAACGTTGCCTCAATGTTGCCCCTCTCATAGGTTCATCAACGAGACTGAGAAGAACATGGGCCCGGCCGGCCAGGCCAAGCAGTGCCAACTGCGGACCTTCCTGACCTACTACATCAACGACCTGTTCCTGAACCAGGTCCGCACAGAGATCAACAAGGAGATCGAGGCGGTCAGCAAGACTGCCGACCCGCTGAAAGCCCTGGCTAGTGCTGACACCATGAAGGTCCTGGGGGTGCAGAGACCACTGTTGCAGGTCAGTGGGGCCCGGTGCTTGGACCCACACACACATATACACCCACACACTTACCCACACACACACACTTACCCACACACATACACTCACACATTTACACACACACATACACTCACACATATACACGCACACATACAAATATATACACACATATACACACAGACATACACATTTCAGAGTCAGAGTCATTTGACATGCATATTCCCTATAGCATACGTTACAGAATTTGGTTAATGGATTGCAGTCAGATTTCTGCCGACGCGCATGATTATGCAGTTCTCCCCTGCTTGACAACCTGTTCACAGGTTTTTTTTATTTGAATGCCTAGGAACTAGTTTAGTTTCTTAGGTTTCCACAGCCCTTTCTCTCTGTCTCTCTCTCTGTCACTCCCTTTTCTGTCTCTCTGTCTCTCTCTCTTTCTGTCTCTGTCCACTTCTATTTTCTCTCCTTGTCTCTCTCTCTTTCTGTCTCTCTCCACTTCTATTTTCTTTCCTTGTCTCTCTCTTTCTGTCTGTCTGTCCCTCTCTCTCTCTTTCTGTCTCTTTCTCTCTCTGTCCACTTCTATTTTCTCTCCTTGTCTCTCTATCTTTCTCCCCATTTCTTGTTCACACAGTAATACTTGGCATCCGGCCATCCATCTCACATGATCATAATTGCGACAGAAATAGTTTGATTCTCCCTGACCCTGTAACAGCAGTAAATTGGATGTTATATAATAGACACACACACACACACAAACCCGATCGTTCTCTCCTCCCAAGGCCCGGTTTCCTCCAACACAGGAAGTGGGCCTATCATCTCCGTGGGTATGCTTTGTGCTCATCTGACTCCCTCCCAAATCACGTGAGACCAATTGCAAAGTGTTCCCTTTATCAGAAAACAGCAGCGCCTACGCATCTCTGTATGCAGTTAGTATCAACAAATATTCTGCCGCAGCGCAGCCATTAAGTCCGCATGCATGCTGGTATTCTTTCGCGTTGACCTTCAGTGTAATTATGTTGATTCTTTTTTCCTCATTGGCATGTCTACAGTATGTGCACACTTTTCAGGCTATAGTTATAGTTATGTGTATTTGTGTTTGTCTGTTTGCAAGTTCTTATGTATGCACCTGTCTTAGCACACCTTCCATAACGTGTGTGTGTGTGTGTGTGTGTGTGTGTGTGTGTGTGTGTGTGTGTGTGTGTGTGTGTGTGTGTGTGTGTGTGTGTGTGTGTGTGTGTGTGTGTGTGTGTGTGTGTGTGTGTGTGTGTGTGTGTGTGTGTGTGTGTGTGTGAGACAGGCCTTTCATTGTGAGAGAGTTGCGATAATTCATAACAGTGAGCGCCTGGCGCCTGGAGTTCACCGGCATTTGTTTACGATTATGACTTCTCTTTAACGAGGACTGCGGCATCTTGCTAATTACACGGCTAGGCTAATGAGCCAGTCTCCAGATAGCGGGAACTCCATAAAAAGCTCCTTTTGTTTGGGCTTTTGGCTTTTTTAATTACCCCAATCAGAGGCTTGCCTGCTCCTCCTGCCAGATACACAGATACACATACCCAGGGTTTAGGAGATTTTATTTGGGTTTCTTTATTTTTGGACAAATTGTTTACCTCCTTTGTCTGCCTTTCCTTATTTCTTCATATCACTGTATCCGTCGACAGCCCTTTCTCCTTTCTAAACGTACCCACAGATTCTGATTGAAAGCCGTCCTCAGAGGAGTCACCGTCAAGCCTTTGTTCTTAGAAGCAGAAAGTGAACTGGGTGAACGCGTGTGGAAGCACTTTCACCCACCTGCTCACCTTCTCCAGGCTCCCTGGCCACTTCCGGCAGTAGCAACCGAGGCCCTTCCCACAACCCCCGTCGGGGGTTTCGGTAGCGGCGCAGTCATGGCTGGAACCTGGATGGAGGTGATCAGCCTGGGGTTACAGAAGAGGACCTTAGATGGCTGTGCCACATGCAAGGCTGGTCTGAAAGACTTCAACGCAGGTCTGGTCCCACAGCTAGTTGCCCAAAATAGGACTCTTTTATATATTTATGGCCTCAAGTTAACACCAAAGCTGTCACAAGTGGATATCAAGTTATGGATGCTTATATATCACCACATAGAGACATTTTCTAGTCATTCTCATGCCAAATGTAAATATGTAGTGGGTCTGGGTTTGTCTGTCTGTCTGTATGTCTGTCTGTCTGTCTGTCTGTGTGCGCTTAGGCAAATGTGTGTTCCTCCAGGTGGCAGGCCATACAGCAGGTGTTCTGAGCGTGGGGCACTAGAGCCAATGGACTGTAGAGAGACATAGAGCTGTGTTCCTACACCACATTAAACACACTCAGCCCACTTTGGCTGTCATCCCGCAGGAAACAGCAGGGGGACCACATTCATGGGCGCACCTGCCATTCACACCACCACATTGCATGTTTGTGTGTGGTGTTCATTGGGTAGGAATGAGAACGGACCTTCATTTTTGGACCAACGTTTCTTCTTGAATGTATCCAGATAATTAATTATCACCTGAATAAAAGCTAGTCAGTGAAATAGTTTCAAAAATCCAAGAAAACTAAAATGGATGGGGGACCCGATAGCATACTCTCTCCTCATGGAGTACAGATCCACGTACCCAAGCACTGATACGTCCCAAACCATGGGTTGGGCCAAAGCCAGAATGCGCGTTTTGTATCTCAGCGACTCTGAGCTGTGTCAGGCAAAACCTTGATCCTCTGCTACCCTGGTGCTAATGGGCTGGCTTTGATGTCTGTTTAGGTGGGGGGGCTAGTGCAACACCCCAAGCCTGGGAATATAGACCTGATGCACACACATAAGGCCAACCAATGTCATTACATACAGTGACTTATGTTAAACGTCTTGCCAGTCGCTAGGCCCTAGTGGCATGCTACCGGAGTGTGTATGATGGATGTTGTGATATGAATATGCAACAGTATAGCTGCCAGTCAGTCAGGACACAAGCTCGGCTGTACAGTGCAATGGTGGTGTCTCTCCTCTTCCGCCTCTCTGCTCTCCTCTTCCTCCTCTCTGCTCTCTGCGATCCTCTTCCTCCTCTCTGCTCTCCTCTTCTTCCTCTCTCCACTCTGCTCTCCTCTTCCTCCTCTCGGCTCTCATGTTCCCTCTCTCTGCTCTCATGTTCCCTCTCTCTGCTCTCATGTTCCCTCTCTCTGCTCTCATGTTCCCTCTCTCTGCTCTCCTCTTCCTCCTCTCTGCTCTCCTCTTCCTCCTCTCTGCTCTCATGTTCCTCCTCTCGGCTCTCATGTTCCTCCTCTCGGCTCTCATGTTCCTCCTCTCGGCTCTCATGTTCCTCCTCTCGGCTCTCATGTTCCTCCTCTCGGCTCTCATGTTTCTCCTTTCCACATATTTCCGTGTTTCCTTTAAACCCCTTGCCAATGCCAAGGCTTTTTCGACCTCTCTCTTTCTTCCTCTACCCTCTTCATCTCTCTCTTTTGTATCTCTGTATCAGTTTCTCTCTCTTCATATGTCTCTCTCAGGTTAGTGGTGGATGCAGGGTGATGCTATCTGTCCACTGTTGTGGTTTTCCTCCCTGATTGATTCATTTAATTTGTCTCGTCTATCCAGCAGGGGAGGGGAAGTTGGTCAATTTACAGGCCAGCACTCGAGATTGGGTCCATTAATCTCTTTGATTGGGGTCCCTACACACGCACACAGACACACGCACACATGCACACAGACACACACACGCACCTGCCATTTTGTTGAAGCCACCACTGTGTCATATCCAGTCATTACTGCTGTTTTGTTGTGACTTTACGTCAGTGTCTCATGACTCAGTGCGCTTGTGTTCTGTGTATTCTGGGCAAGCCGAGGCCAAACCAAAGCCACAATCACATTAAACAACCAATCCAGCCTATTTGTTCTCACTCAGGCTGATGTTAAGTGCTATTCAGATTTGTTACTAGCCATTCTAGAGAACGGTCTCCGGTACTGGGTCCCATTTTCATGTTGGGCACTTCTTTTGAAGGAGGTTCGTCGAAATACTCTTTAGGCCCGTAGGTTTGCCATTTAGGACGCTGGCCAGACATACAGTGGTTGGAGGGTGTTTGTGTTAACCTCTTGACTGGGGCTGAATGGAGCGCTGATTGTATTTGGCGGCGGCGTTTGCCTGGAGTGCGCCGTGAATTGCAGATGTGTTCATCCGCCAATCGTCTGCTAATGAAGTTGACCTTTTTAATTCCCCGCGTTTATTTACATACACACGTAATGGGAAAGCAAACATCCGTACATATGCTGTCCAGTAGACCCACACACATACAAACACAACAGCCTGATATTGTTCACCCTCCTGGGTTGGCAGGAAACTCCACTCTGTTGCACCTTATACACGCGCACATCCACACACATACTCTATGCATTGGCTGTTCTGATGTGTACGAGCAAATGAGATTCCAGAGTAAAACGCTGGGGCTCCCAATGTAATTCTAACACAAAAGGCCTGTGTGAAATAAAACAATACATTTTAATGTGGATTCCATTTACCCAAATGTTGTTTGGAATGTGACGCTCCATTACCTTTCAGGAAATAGCTTGTGACTGAGCAACTCTTGGTGTATATTACTGCAGTTAAAGACTATCAAGGGATTTTGCACCCAATAAAACTTACCCTGAACCTTAGAAATTTGTGATGTAACCCCCCACCCAAAAAGAAAACACTCAGTTTGACAAAGCTTGGTAATCCGGTATGTTTGTGCAGATGTGTGTATGATCTGTGTGTGTGTTGTGTTTGTGTGTGTGTGTGTGAATAAGACCCTTTGGCCTGAGGTAGTTTAGTTTCTCGTGTCACTGCTGAAGGATGGTGTGTATCGGAGGAATGGACACTAATCTTTGCCTTCAGACAGACGAGTAGTTGAGTTGAAATGTCAGACATCCCCAGAAATGGCATTCAGGGTTGCACCAGTAATAGTTGAATAAAAACCTTTTGTTTGCATGTAGCTGTCTGCACTTGTCAACTGCTTTGACTGCTGCGATGTGTGGATAATTAGCACCGTACATTTCGGGAACTGTAGCATCAGCGCCAAAATATGTGTTTTCCAGGCCAGATGTTCAACAGAGACTTTTCTGTCTGTCTTTTGGTTCTACAAAGCTGTGTACAGGTATATCAGTTACATTCCGTAATCAACTAATTGGATTAATTTTTGTACCCTGCGATTAATTATGCATTTTATTATTATTTTCTTATCTATGATGTAGGGCTGGCAATTGCCAGGAACCTCAAGATATGATATTATCGCTGTAGTTAAGTGGCAGTATAATGTGCATTGCAATATTCAGTAATCAGTAGCCTTTCAGGCTACTTTAATTTTATAGCTATAGTTGATTGTCCAAACATTGCTCCATATGTCTCCAATGGTATTGGTCCTTCATGGAATTGAATGTTTTGGAGAAAAAAAACAAGTTCCTTATTAAAAAAGATGACCAGGTTTTTTATTAAAACACTTGCGCAGAAGAGCCCACATATGTCAAATCAATGCAATATTTTGTGAAAGTGAAATACCCGATAGGTCACTGTATAGACACTATTTCCCCACCACTATTTCCCCACCACACTGCCCTGGAGACAGCTTCTGTTAGGAGCCCGCCACCAAGTCACAGAGCTGGCACCGAATCCTGCTTTGGAATGGATCACAGTGAACGAGTCGAACTGACAGCGACCATGAACACAATTCACTCTGGAAAGATTTATAATGACTCTGGAGTCATTGCATAGCCACATTAAAAGGTTCCACATTTTGACTATTAAAAGGCATTTTGTACACACAGCAGAGAGCCCCTGTATGTTATAGTATATAATTCACACACTGATATCCTTCCTAATATCTATTTCATTGCCTTTAGTGGAGAGGGGTGTTTTCCACTCTGCGCGTCATTAAGTCCATATGGAACAATTTTAGAGTTGCCTCACACACACACACACACACACACACACACACACACACACACACACAACCCAGCTGAGTGAACATCTCTATCTATCTGTACTCTGATCACCCAACCCAGTGGTTGCCATGGGCGATGCTTTCTGTGGGTTGGTTTAAACCCCGCCTCTCCCTCAGAGCATAATGATGCGACCATCTCCATCACCATGGTACCCCCCCCCCCCAGGAGATAGAAGGTGGGGAAGAGGGTGATTAGGAGGTGTGACGTCCACCAACTGTCTGGAAGGAGACTACAACACCTGGGTAACACTACAGATTAGTTGCAGGGTGGAGACTCATAACTCTCTGTCTGTTGCCTGGCTGTTGCCTGTCTGTTGCCTGTCTGTTGCCTGTCTGTTGCCTGTCTGCTGGAGAGCCATCTGTTAGAGATTCGGATGTAATCACCTAGCGTTCATGACGATAGCCGCCATGGTGATTGTGATGGTGATGATGGTCTTCACCCACCCTCGCATAGAGCCATCTCCTTTGATGTTTCACAACGCCACCCCCCTGTGGACACTCGTCCCATCTACACATGGAAGTTTTCCTGTTGTTAGCATATCACGCCCACAGATTAGCCAAGCCTTTCCAGAAATGCATGCAGGATATGAACATAGGAGAATAAATTCCTCAGCATTCTGTCCTTAGTTTTGGTATCACCCAGTCAGTGCAGAAAGATATTGAAAACACTCACGGTGGCTGCTCATCGGCTATGATCTGCACTTTAACTCGCCAAAGGGGCATTTGATTGGACTTGATCGGAGGTGACAGCTAGTGAAGCCTATTATTCTTTTATTTTTTTACTTGTGATATCCAATATGCCAACAATAAATAAGAAGAAATGAAACGACTGAAATTACTATATGTTATCTTTTTGGGGACCTCAACAATTATTGCTTTTTAAAATACAATGTTTCATAATCCCCAAGTAGGGCTGCACGATATATCATTTCAGCATCGACATTGCAATTTATGCATCCGCAATAGTCACATCGCAGAACGTGCGATTTAGTAAGGTAAACATATCAGTCTATATATATTTTTTATGTTAGATTAATGTTAGATTAGCATTATATCTGTCTGATATAACTTATGGGCTATTAGATACACAGTTTATTATTATTATTATTTTAAACATTAAGTTTGTTGCTGTGCGTGGTTGACATGCAGGCTCTGCTTGCACGTGACGAAATGATGAGCGAGCAACCGGCAGAAAAGACCGAGATGGAGAATTCCGTATGTATGTAATGCCATCACGCAACTATTTTTCTCAAGTTGCCATCCCAGAGCTGTATGAGAAATGTAAGGCACAAGTTGTAACAGAGCTGTCACAAGTGGAATATTATTTAGCAACAACGGACTTGTGGTCCAGCTGGACAACGGAGCCCTACATAAGTCTGACCGTACACTTTATTAATGAGGACTTGAAAAGTCGCTGTTTGCAAACTGCATTTTCCCAGAGGATCATACAAGTGAGAACATCGCAACAGGGATGAGAGACGCTCTAGCTGATTGGGGCCTAGATGAGAGTTGTCTAGTCTGTATTACAACAGACATGCCGCGAACATGGTGAAGGCTGACGCCCTGAACAAGTGGACCAGATTGCAGTGCTTTGGCCACAGACTGCATCTTGCAGTTGGTAAGTTATGCCCAGTTGCGCATTCTATTTTACTACTGTTGCTATTGCTATACTGTTATTGTTACAAATTATGACCTAGCAACCTGTTCTGAACTATAACAATTTTCATAGGTTTCATATATTTTTATTGTTATTATAGGATGGGGCTGAGGAAGAATGAAGGATACAGACTGTCAGGTTGATAGCCAAATCTCTGAATGACAGGGCTGATATCCTATGGCATTAATGTTTCATATCTATATATCTCTGCTATCTTTTTATGTTTAAATGTTGCATTTGTTTACAATAACAAACAATGGAATTAAATGCATCTATATTTTGGGTTATCATTAAGTAAAATAGTTAGTGCTAAACTCATGACATATGTTATATGAGAATTAATGTGTTTTATTATAGGTCTTTAAAACATAAAGAAAGCATGCTGAAAATTGTATCTGTAAATAACAAATTGTGAGCAATTTATTATTATAAATCATTTATTAAAGTAAATGTATTAAATGTGTATACAAAAAAGTACTTTATTTTGTCTTCATTTTTTCCCTTAGAAAATGCAGTGAAAAAGGATGGACGCATTGATCGTGCTGCAGGTGTCTGCAATAAGCTGGTGGGTCACTTCTCTTACAGCTGGAAGGCCAGAAGTGCTCTTGAAAGAGCCCAGAAGGAACTCAATCTACCTTCACATTCCCTCATATCTGAATGCCAAACAAGATGGGTTCCAGACAGAAGATGATCAGCAGGATACTAGAGCAGCAGAAGGCTATAACTCAGGTCCTGTCTGAGGACAGGAAGACACAGCATCTAATTCCAACCTGGCAAGATATGAATGTCCTGGAATCTGTCAGTGAGTCACTGGGCCCACTGCTGCACTTCACAGATGCACTCTCAGGAGAAGACTATATGTGAAGCCAGTTCTTTACCTCTTCAACACTTCAATGCTGCTAATACAAGAGGGAGACACAGACTTGACCAAGACCTTGAAAACTGAGATGTTGCACTACATCAATGAGAAATATAGAGATAAAGCTTCTCAGGAGCTGCTAGATGCAGCTTCTTGTTTGGACCTCCGGTTCAAAATGGACTTCATCAGTGAAGACAACAAGCCCCAAGTCGAAGCCAGAGTGGCATCAGACATGATGGAATCCCAGGAGGAGACGTCAAGCAGCAGCACTGAAGTGGAGCCTGAAGTTGCTGATACGTCCCAAGCAAAGAAAGGAAGTTTCTTTAAACAGAACGGAGCTACAGCGAAGGGTGATTCCTCTCTGACCCACA
Organism: Esox lucius; assembly: GCF_011004845.1. Lineage (NCBI taxonomy): Eukaryota > Metazoa > Chordata > Actinopteri > Esociformes > Esocidae > Esox > Esox lucius. Next base: position 17,254,813 of record NC_047591.1, on the reverse strand, counting down.
AGGATGCTTTGGAAGCAGAATTAAACAACTACCTGCGAACACCTTCCATAGACAAAGAGGAAGATCCACCTGCATGGTGGAAAACACATAGAGGAAGCTTTCCACATCTCGCCATGGTTGCCTGCAAGTATCTATCCATTCCCGTTCCCCCTCAGAAAGGCTTTTCAGTACAGAGTGGAAACATTGTCACTTGCCAACGGTCATGTCTCAAGCCTGTAATGGTGATTAGACTGGTGTTCTGGGCCAAAAACCTTCAAGTTTGAGTGAGCAATGTATACATGTTTAAAGTCAAGTTATTATATTTGAATAGAATTTAGATGTACTATATTATTCTACAGTTGTGAGCAATTTATTTATTTTACTAGGTGCTTTGTTTAGAAAGAAACCAGATTTTATACAGCTAAAAAGTTTAATTTAATCGGCATTTGTCTAGCCATGATGATCAACTTTGTTTTCCTTTGGCACTAATGCTAAGAAAAGTTTATTTTAAAAACCAAAGTTTGTTAAATACAATGGTTCTGTGTTGATATTTGTTATTCATGTTAAGTTCATTGGTATTTATTAGTTAGGTTTTGCTTTTGTTATTACAAATTTTGTTTATTAACGCATTTTGTAAATCACTCAGGATTGGTGTAAAGCTGCTCTTTTAGATTAAAAGATATGTTTCTATTTTCAAAAAGGAGGTTTGTAATTGAATTTGTAATGTAATAAAATGTTAAATGACTTTTTGATTAGACTTTTTCGTTAATTCCCTATTCCCTATTTTATTTAAATTTTCCATGAAGATGCAGTTCCCTATAAAATCATCCCAATCATTCTAGAATAATAAATTATTCTCAAATAGAGCTTTTCAAGTCTTCTGTATTTTTTCATATCGCAATATATATCGCAGTAAAACAAAACATTGCAATGTCAGTTATTTCCAATATCGTGCAACCCAAACCTTACCCTGAACCGAATCCTCAAATCATAATCTTAACCCTGAATCTAATATCTAACCCTAATTCCAAGTAACCCTTTTCCTTTTGGTGACCAGGGAAATGAACCGTCAACATTTAATCCCCACATACACAGACACATGGGTTTTTAAGCTTTTCTCTCCACTTAAATTGCAGCAGTGCCCAACATGCCTTCTGCCAGCATGCAAGTGTTTTCATGTAGAAGTGCTGTGTGGGCACTTTTGTTCTTTTGACCGCATTCATCTACACACGTGACCAAACGCACAAAACCTCATGCTCAAAAACACACACACACACACACGTAAGCACAGACACACCAACAAACACAGACTAAGAGAATCTAGCCTTTGAGAGGAAACACGCATGCAGCCAGCCAGTCTCTGGAGCAAAGGTAGTCGCGCATTAGTCACATTCGCTAGGAGAGCATCTGGCAGATCATTCATCAACGTCAGCGCGGCCTGACCTCAGATCTTTGGGACTCCCTCCGCACGCCCTGGACAGCGCACATGCTGCCACTACTGCAGCGCGCACGCGTGTGTTTGTCTGTGTGTGTGTGTTTTTATAACCCTGGGCAGCGGACGTTAATGTGAGGTCACACAATTCACGGCCGTCATGAGAGTCACCGCTTCGGGTCGGCGATCTGAGTGACGTGGCGGAACGCACAGGGTTAAACGCTCCGACCCTCCCGATAGGAGTGGGGGATTAATGGGGAAAGCCCATGACCCGTTTCGAGGTCCTGACTGGATGTCTGGATGTCTGTTTGGTGCAACCAGAGAGCTGTAAAGGGCTTATAACAGTGGAATGAATTCCATGTAAATTCGGTATCGGGAGTGAAACTGTGGAAACCCTGTGGTCTTTGTTACCGTCGGTTATTGTTATTATACTTCTGCATTTCCAGCACCACGTGACCAATTTTGGACTATACAGTGTTGCCGCATGACTGGATCTCTTGATTATGTTTCAATTTGACCACATGGGCCACAATTGAACTGGAGAAAACTACGGACATATGGCACTTATCAGTTACTCAGGTTTAAAAGCAGTGCAATAAGGCTGATTGTTGCTGAATACTGAACCCCACCCAACTCTGGGAAGCTTCAATTTTATTTTAATTCTTTTGACAGACCATTTTCACCTATTTGGTAAGATTAGGCCTAGTTAGAGGGCCTTTAAAAAGGAACATTACGGCTTTTAGTTCTTCTGCCTGTTTCAGTCAACACGCTGTCTGTCCTATTTGGAAGGGTTTAGAAAAGCCAATAACTGCTATTAGCACTAGATCTGGCATTTCTACGGCAATGCCTCTGCATTAACGGCAGTAGCAGTCTGAGTGCTCGCCGTGCTTTGTTCATCATTGCCTTGGCTTTCACGCACTCCGGCGGAATATACTGGTAAATCCCTGAATTTCTGTAACCATTTTATGTAGCGCCAATAAAACAGCCTTTCAGATGGTCGCAGACACGAGAGAGAAGTGCAAAGTGCAAGCCAGACACCTTTCAGCGGGAATGTGTGTGCGCATGGGTTTTAACTTGAGGCATTTGGTTGATTAATGAGTGAGAGAGCAGGGTTACTATGGGTGGTGTAATGCTTAAAACCGGAGTGTTTGTGAAACGAGAGGAATGTTTTTCCATAGCCTTGAGGGAGGAACTTCTCCAGGCCAAAGAATGCGTCGCATCTTCTCCTCTTGTGACAGTTAAATGAGATGGGGAGAGGTCGTCCCGTTTGTTAGAACCCCTGTGAATTCGCTCTTTTTGTTTCTCGCTCACATACTCTCTCTCTCTCCCTCCGTCCCTCTCCCCCCATCTCTCTCACGCTCTTTTTCTCCCTTACTCTCTCCTTCTCCCAATCCGCGGGCCTTGATTACTTTTTAATGATTTCTGCTGCAAATACAAATGGCTGTGGTTAAATGGCAAAATAAGACAAGTTTAGTCGAGCGAGGGCCAGCACATTTTGTTCAAGAGTAATGGATCTGGTTTGCCCACCCAGTTTCCGAATCGCTCATATCAAGCCTCGCTGTCTTCTAGTGGTCCGTGTGCTTGCCATCATGCCTGCCTCTCTGCGTGTGGCAGACACATGCTACGCTGGGTCAGCGCTGGTCTGTCAGGCAGGCACGGGGCCGTGATCAGTGGGACATGGGGGTGGCCCCCTGGCGGAGTTCCATGACTGGGACCAGCCTGGTGGAGCTCTCGCTCCAAGCCTCACCGGTGAGGATCGTTACCCACTCCAGCAGGGAGGGAGTGGGCCCGGGGGCCCAGCCAGCTTGGGGTCCTTTTTAATATGGGAACATAAATAGGAAGCACAGCCTAATGCTTCGTTGTACCCGTGGAAATACAACCACATTTTTAGAAACTAGGGGAAATCACTATGGTATTAACATGATCATTATGGTGTGAAAAAACATGAACATATGAGACCAGGGTTCAATATCCGTCTCCACCCTTCACCTCTGTGTCTCCAGTTCACCTGGCTCCCTCTGACCAGGCTATAAGTGTCAATTATAGCCTGGGGTGTAGAATTAGTAAGCAGTGACTGCCTAGTCTCCTGACATTTCTTATATAAAAATGTCTGCAACCAAATCCAAATATTGTAATGAATAGGTTGACATTTAGGTTCCTCGTATGTAAATGTAATGTTTCAAAAAAGGTTCTGTGTACTAGCCTACTCCGGTACTGCCGACGCAATTGCTATGACTGATGCACATTTTGCAAGTTTATTTCTCGTTACACATTAACAACTGCGTTATTGGCAATGAAAAGGACGGTTCCCTCCGTAATTGGGATTACATATGTTAAGTAATTTCCTCCTTGGGTAGGAGAGAGTGGACTGTCCAACAGTCAACCACGGACTTTGTTTTACAAGAATCACAAGGATTATGCTCTAATGTTTTGCCACAAAAAATAGTATTTTGAGTTACAATAGTATTTTGAGTTACATTTAATTCATTAATCAGGCACTCCAATCCAGAGTTTTGTACTCACTCACCAGTACGACCATTGCGTAATCTTACAGTGAAACATATCGGCCGAACTAGCGGATTTAATGTAAATTCCACTCACATGGACGGTCCGGTGGGCAACATACTCTACCGGCCAGTCGACCGAGCTTCGTTCAGGCCCACGGCGTCCTCTGCGTCGGTAGCGCAAACACACGTTAGCGTCTCTGCTCTCGTCCTGCCATTTGTAACGCTACCGTGGCTAATCTGTAATGACTGCTGTCAGAGCTCTGGTTGTGCGTGTAGGCATAGGTACTGACACACTCATGTGATCAACCCCCCCCACACACACACACACACAGGGACACACACACACCTCCCCAATCTGCCAGTGCTCTGACACGCCAGTATATCGTTGACAATGACAAGCTCCCGACAGCATCAGTCACTCCTCTCCGTGGCCGGTGAATATGAAGTCATTGCATTAGATTTGCTGCCCGCTGCCGTTCCACATCGGACAGGAGAGACCTGACAGTCGTCCCCCCCCCCCGCCCCCGCCCCCCCCCGCTCCTCAGCGGCCCGCGTGACACCGCCTCAGGAGCCCTGTAATCTTCCGCTCCCCTTCTAGTGGCTGTGACGAGAGAGGGCGCGGGCCAATTTGCGCCCTGCGTTTCGAGGCCGTGGCCCGGGTCAGATTGAGTGTAGTGGATGGGGTGTCATTTGGCAGGTGGTCGCATGCGTCTTGTTAAGTGAGGACGAGGAAGTGGGTGGTCTTGATTGTCTGAATTGCAGGGGACAGTCGTCGTGACGTGGTGGGATCAGAGCAGAGGCCTCGCTGACACAACGGTTGTGTGGTTAAAATTGGATATGTGTCATGCTGGATGTGGGGGGGGGGCAGGGTCCGGACGTCTGTATTGAGTCAACCCACAACACGTTGATTTTTATGTTTAATTTTGACAGCTGTTAACTACTAAAGTTCCAAACGTGAACTCGTTCTTTGTCCGCGTGTGGAAGAAACCTTCGTAAAGAGATGTGTTATTTCTACCTGAAGTGAACTATTAACTTAGGAGCCCTTGATTTCTCTGTGTCCTCCCCAGAGCACGGTGGTGGTGGAGAAGTCCATCCAGGACCTAATGGACCTCATGCAGGACCTGAGTGCCTACTCCAACCAGTTCCTGGAGATGGTCTGTGACAAACTGAAGGAGTACAAGGAGATCTGCAACACAGCATACAGGTAAGAGCAGGACTGGGTCATGTCCAGAGCAAAAAGATTTCCAGTTGCTTTGCTGTGGTTTTTTGTCAATGAGAAGCCCCAGACTCCTAAATACCAGAATTACTCCTAAATACCAGAATTACTCCTAAATACCAGAATTACTCCTAAATACCAGAATTACTCCTAAATACCAGAATTACTCCTAAACACCAGAATTGCACACTGATACCCAAGGCTGTTCAGGTGTGAAACAAGGGGCTGGTGTTTTAGGGCTCAGTGTGGCCAAATGGGCTGCCCACTTTCAAAAGGTTTGCCCAGCGGCTCCACCCCAGCAGCTACCAGGTCAACAAGGTGGTCATGTCTGGGAGGTACAAGCCCCTACATGCAGCTAATACCAATGTGGGCGACAGATTCTAGCCTCCCACCAGGCTGAAGACCGTCGCTGAATATGCCCTGGAGTGACTCCCACGAAGTTAGATGAGGTCATTAACACCTGGCCAGTCTGACCGTGAGCGATCGCGTGTGTGCCCGGTTCAGCGGAGTCAGTGTTGGTGTTCCGACAGGTCGAGTGTTCAGTAGAGTCAGTGTAGGGGGTCAGGGAGGTCACGGGTTCAGCGAGGTCAGTGTTCAGTAGAGTCAGTGTAGGGGGTCAGGGAGGTCCATGTTCAGTAGAGTCAGTGTAGGGGGTCAGGGAGGTCCATGTTCAGTAGTGTCAGTGTAGGGGGTCAGGGAGGTCCATGTTCAGTAGTGTCAGTGTAGGGGGTCAGGGAGGTCCATGTTCAGCGGGGTCAGTTTTGGTGGTCCGACAGGTCGAGTGTTCAGTAGAGTTAGTGTCGGGTGTCAGACATGTCAGCTGTTCGGCGGTCTGATGGCTTGCAGATAGACTCGGTCTCCGAGCCTCGTGTGCTTTGATCCAGTCCCTGGGTGAGCATTGGCAGGCAGATGAACAGCGTGTGAAAGGCGTCTCATAGTCCTGACTGAAGTAACATCTGGCATCCCTGTGGTTGGACGTGCAGCGTTACATGTGTCAGTACTTATGGAAATTGCATCCTCCATTAATCCATTGTGGCTGTAGGCAAAATGAAGTGGGTCCAGCATGCCTTCGATTGGAGACATGACAATTTTCTCGAAGCGCTTCGTAATTTCATTAGGAAATATCGTCTGCCTTGGTCACTGGGACAGTTTAGGTCTCCTTGAAGAAAGTGGGAACTACAACCTGGGATATTGTAGCCCTCTCCTTTTCCTCAGAGCCCTCTGTGGGATATGCACATTGGCAAACAAGTGCTGGTTTGAATGTTTGGAAGGAGCGCCTCTCACTCACGGTGTCTGACTTAATGACCACAGGCAACGGGGGAAATGTTACACTCACCGCTACCTTGGCAACCTGATCAGTCTCTGTCAGAGCCACAGAGATTGAGTCAGACCTCTAACATAACAGATGGAGCATCAGCACTCCGCCCCCCCCGCCCTCCACCTCCTCCACCCGTCCCCTAACCTGGCCATGTGGTGCCCCTCCAGGGTGGGTGCAGAATTCAGTCAAAATACTGGCGTCCAGCTGGCGTCTGACGGACGCTCCTGTAATTGATACTCTCTCTGCCTGTCTAGGGGAATAGTCCAGTGCGAGGAGAAGTTGACCATCAGTGCATCGTGGTCGAAGGATGAGGATATCAGCCGACTTCTCCAGTCTCTGCCCAACTGGGCCAACATGGCTCAGCCCCGGCAGGTCCGACAGAAGAGGGAGGACGAGGAGGACTTCACCAGGTAACACCCCCAGTCGCCCCAGGCCTGCCCTGCCTCCCCCCACACCCGTTCGTTATGCATGTTGCGGTTGAACAAGACAGCCGTGTGAAACAACGTTCTATTGCCTCTTTCACACTGCTGCGTTTATCTGAAGAAATGAGGCATTGAAATAATTTAAGAGGAGAAAGGGGAGACATTCTTATCGACGTTGCTTTGCCGTCTTCAGGGGGGATGCGAATCGGCCTGGAGTTTTTGATAATATATTTTTTTTTGAGTGAATGGGCGATGACGTTTGCTGGTTAAAAGCCAATCTGTTGAGCGTTTTGAGTTAAATGCAAAGAGAAGCTCCCGCTCTGAGGCATTTTTAATTTGATTCACTGCCAAATATATTTTCATCATTCTTTGGGGGGATTAGAGGCTCTGCGTCTGGCAACCTAGCTCTCATTTTGATAAAGCCCTGGTAATAAGGTCCTTGTTTGGAACAATGTTGCGTGTGTTTTTGGTCTTTCCATGTGATGTTGAAGTCGTTCAGTTTTCCCACTGTCTCATTCTTTCGTGCTCTTGCTTCTTCTTTCTCTCTTCCTCTCTTTTCTCTCTCTCTCTCTTACTCTTCAGTTTTGATATTGAAGTGAATTCCCCAAGGCTGCTAGTCAGTAGTCACAAAGATGAGGATATTCTTTGTGGCAGCAACAATTTGTTGTCTTTTTCTCCTCAAGGCTGTGTTCTTGTCAAGGGTTTGCCACCTTATGGGGAGTCTGACGTGTCACTTTGCCCTATAATAGAGCTTGCTCTTTCTTTCTCAATTATATATATATACACACTCACATTCTCCTTATCTTTTTTACCATGACATCTCTTCTGTCTTCTTGTTCTCCTGCTACTAGCTTGTAACTGGGCCTGCAGGACTAGACAATCAGGCGGCCAGAGAACCATTCATTCGACTATTCATTCAGCAAGTCTGTCAGTTCTAAATTAAACTGTTTTGGGCAGCAGTGTGTCCCTGTGGTAGGGGCGTCTCTGTCCAGTAAGGTTGCTAGATTGAATTGACAAGGTGAAAGATCTGTTATTCTGTCTGCATAAGACCCTTAGCCCTAATTTCTCCTGGGTCGCTGCTGAAAATGAAGTTTCCTTAAGCATAACAACCTGTTTGACTCAGGGAAAAGATATTCATTTTGCATATTATTTATTTTCTCCAGTTTCTTCTCCATCTTCTTTCAAAATAGGGAAACCATCAGTATTATGTATTTTTGTTTCTTTTTACCTTGATTGAACACTATAGAATTTTTGCATGGCTCTCTCGTGTTTTGAAGCAGAAATATGGTGATCAATGTGTTTGAAACTGAAATGCTTATTTTATCCCAATCCATAGAGTTTACAATATTGAAATGCTCTATGTATTGTATTGGTGTCTGTGTTTCACGATATCATAATGTTGTGAGGTGCCTGAAAACTCCCAGTCCATAAGTTTGTTTCTGGTAGCCATAGGACCGATGCTGATGTCTTCTGGTTTTGACTCCATTGGCCTTGGTCAAACTCCATGCTGTGTCAGCTGACCGATGTGTACAGAAACACTGGATTTATGTTATTCTGGAGCTTCTCTTTCCAGAGAAAGAGACTCTGTCCTTGTCCCAACAGTCACGCAAAACAAAGATTGAAGTAATAGACACATCTGCAAACCACCAGTGCTGCTAACCCATTTTGGTATCTGTCATTTCTAACCACTTGCGGTTATTGGAGAGTCAGTGGGTTTTCGGATTGACCTTTTCCATCTCCCTTCTGTTTCGCCCATCCTGCCTATGCAGAGCTGCCTTCGCAAAAGAGTCAGAGGTGCTGACGGGTAACCTAGGTGACAAGCTGATTCCACAAAATGAGATCCTGCGTGACGTGAGCGATTTCAAGGCTCTGGCCAACCTCCAGGAGAGCATGGAGTGGCTGGCCACCAGACTGAAAGGCTTCTTCACCAACCTTCCCCACGCTACTAGTGAGTATATTCACACCTTATGGCTTTCATACAGCCTTTGTGAGTTTACAACCACCAATGTTTACTAGCCTAATGGTCTTAACTGCTAAGTCGCCTACTACAATTCCAACTTCAGTTTCAGTGTTATAGTTTAAGTAACCTAGAGATACGACATAACAAAATCTAGTCCTGTATCCCATCTTTGCAAAGATATTAATAAATATGATATTGTATGATAGCTTTAGTTAGCTATCAATGTACTCAGAGATGTTTACACTGTCAAAATGGTCTGAAAATGTGCAATCATGAATAGGCTTCCTATGCAGGGATGGGTCGGGGAAGCCACATTTAGCCAATATGTACATTTTTCACAGATTTTGGTAAAATATCCTAAAACCCAAAAGAGCCAGCCCCAACACCAAATGTATCTTCAGTAGCTATATAAAAAAATATACCGGTACCAAGTCTGATGTCTGTGGATGCAAGGTCCTTGAGGTTATGATACAAATAGGTGGGGATGAGGTGGCTTGGCTAGACAGCAGGATAGCTACTGCAGTAGCAGTGTCTGAAGATTGCTAAAGTTTGTGTGTGGCATAAATATGCATGTGTACACGTGGTATGTGTGAATGAGTGTGTCTGTAGAATTCTGGGTTGTGTACATAATGTCAGTACTAAGGGGCTTGTGCCAAAAGGGGACCAGCCAGATAGTCCGTGAAGCCATTGAGTAATCACTATCAGCATTATCAGCGTTTAACTCTAACTCGTAAGGAGTAGGCATAGATGTTCTTTCAAAATGATAGACCACTGAGATAAGCTGGTGATTAAATGCATCGACAATAGCATTTTTATCAGTAATGGGGCCCGAGTCTAGGGTAATTTGTTGGAGCGGAGAAGCTGAAATGCTATTTTTCGGGGGTTTAACTGTTCACCAGAACATAGCCAGTTCCCTTTTCAGTGATTGTGTTTACATAGGACGATGTAGATTTTCTGATTTATCTCATACATTGATTCCTCAGTTAAATCACTGTCAATCAGGTCTTGGGTCAGTAGTTCTGGCCTTAGACGATGCAGCATTGATTTTTTTGGACTAACTTCAGATAATTCAGTCCTGTAACAGAGGTTTGGTCTATTTTTCTGTTACTTTAAGCTAATCCTGCTTAAAGCTGAAATATATTCAGGGCCACTTAGGTTCTCAGGTTTGTCAAGATAAAGTAAATGACCGTTGACTTTTTGGGGATTCAGCCAAGTAGGCTTTAATATCAGCTGGGTCAAATTGAGGTCAATACAAATATCCTTTATTCCTTCAGAAGCCTGTTCTAACCAGTCCAGATTAAAATCACCAATTATTAACCTTTCCAAAGGCTTTAAATGAGGACAACGAGCTTTTTAGCTCCTGTTGTGTAGATACGTTTGTAAAAGGTGGATGACAGGCTCCTCTCACTGTTAGAGATTGAATTATTTCCCAAATTGTTTTTGGAGTGGAGTTGGATTACTGTGTGGAACCAGAGAGAGGATTTCCAACAGAGAGCTTCTTCGTATACGGTACTCATACTCAGTCTGTATCGTGTATGGAGGCGGGATTTGTTCAAAAACTAAGTTGGAGGAACTTTACAGGAGTTGGAAGATTTATGGTAATGGCACCACAGACACATTGTTATTGCAATATTACCCTTTCATGTACATTTAAACTGCTGTCATTATGAATAATGCAGAAACAAAAGCAGGATATTGTGTTTTAGTCAAATTTAGGAAAATGTCATGAGAATATACTCATTTTAAATGTGTTAAAAATAAGAAAAGTTTCCAATACATGGGCATGTTAATCCTCAGAACGATAGTATATTTTTGCCGATAAGTAATGTAATTTAATTTTAACTTTATTTTATACCAACCTTTTTTTTTGCTAGAGTCGAGACGTGTTCCATTGAGCCAAGCCGATCTGTTTCTTATCAAACTGCTCACTCGACCAGGAAGTATTTGCCACAGATACTTTTCAAGAGGTTTCAAGGCAACCCTACCCGTCCATGAGGGGCCGCCCTGGGTCATTTTATACCAGGATTTTAGAGCGCTGCAAAGACCCAGTTGTACCACTAAGAGGTGCTTGCTACAAAGACGTGAAAATTGATTGCTAGTTAAAACCTAATAGTTTAAAAGTAAATATCTGTTGTGTGCACATACACACACTTTCACTCACCTTTTGGCTTATACCCACAGTAGTTGCTCTGTCTCTCATTATGGGTTTGTTTGGGTGAGTTATGACTCCCTCATTAGAGCCATCCTGCAGCAATGTAGTTGTTATACCACTTTAAACCCTCTCATTTGCCCGGTGTGTGTGTGTCGGTGTGTGTGTGTCAGTGTGTGTGTGTCGGTGTGTGTGGTTTCCATTCCTACCTCTGTCAAAGGCCTTTTATTATGGCCATTACAAATGCCCTTATTATCACTGATCATAACATTTGCTTGTGTTACTGTCTCATTAGTAGACTGAGTGGAGTCCTGATCTTGTAAAACCCACTCTTACGTTGTTCTGCCCATAGAAATGGAATCCTATGGTGCCATCCTTCAATATGTAATCAAGCCCCTGAGTGAGGTGTGGTTGAATGCATTCAGTAGGGTTCTGAACACACACACACATCCAAAAGACAAGGGCCCAGTGTTACTGGTCATTGAAGTTTGACTTTTATTTCTCCTGTTGCTTCCCGTTTTACTGCTTGTCATTCTACACCCGTAAAGTTCCCATTTCTACAGTATCCTCCTGTGAACCACTCCTTTCTAAATGGCTGAGATGAGGGATTTTCTTTTTATTGTTATTTTTGGGAGGAGAAAGTCTGCAGGGGAGCTCTGTTTCTTCCTCCTAGGCAGTTAAGATAAGAATTCAATAAGAGCATGGGCGGCGAACGTGGCATAATTATCATTAATTCTGCAGAGTGGCATTAATGGAGTGCCTTTTATCGTGGCGGGACAGCCTCCGTATTGTTCATTATTTAGTGTTTGCCTTGGCTGATGGGGGCTTGGCGTGGGACGGAGGAGGGGCCGAAAGAAATGCCTCCCTCTTCCTTATCTGCCCAGCCCCCACCCCCTCAAATTGGATTTCATACTACAGAGGCAGTCAGGTATGAACAAGTCATTTTCCCTTGTCTTCCTCGACTCGGACACGTTTTCCTCTCCCTCTCCTCGTGGTGTAATGGTCTTGCTAGATTAAGGAGTCTTTCGGTTGGTGTGGCTGCCCTCTGTAGTGTCTGGAGTAGTACAACGAATGAAAGGACGACCTTGAGACCACAGATGAGGGGTTAGACAGATGAGGGGTTAGACAGATGAGGGGTTAGACCGATGAGGGGTTAGACCGATGAGGGGTTAGACCGATGTGGGGTTAGACCGATGTGGGGTTAGACCGATGTGGGGTTAGACCGATGTGGGGTTAGACCGATGTGGGGTTAGACCGATGTGGGGTTAGACCGATGAGGGGTTAGACCGATGAGGGGTTAGACCGATGTGGGGTCAGACAGTCTCAGATAGTTCAGTTATTGAGGCTTCTGCTGTATGTAGAATAATACACAAGGCATTTCCATGGCGATTCATTGCTGTCTCTCGATCAGCACTTCCCAAACCTCTCCTCTGGGACAACTAGACATTTGACTGTTGAAGCCCGGAACAGGCACGCCTAATTCCGTTAATTAACTGTCACCAAGCCTTGGTCTAATTCAATCGGACGTGCCAGTTCAAGGCCTACAACAATTATGTGAAATGTCTGGTTGTCCCTCAGGAGAGGGTTGGGAAGCGCTTCTTTACTGGACTCTTCGTGGGGCTGTTTCAGGCATGAGGAGGGGATGGGTTCTCCTTGTGTTCACTCTGTGTCTGTTATTTTTGGGGAGGCAATGGGTTGATGTCAGTACCAACAGAAATGACACACTCATGACTGTTAGACATCTTTGGTTAAAACTGTTGCCATTGTCAATGTGCGAACTATGTAGCGAGGTGCTGTACCAAGGACATCCTACTACAGCGTGCATTTTAGTCATTTGCCTGATACTCTTATCCAGAGCGACTTACAGTAAGTACACACATTTTAAAAGAGCTAGGTTAAACGACCAGACTGTGCATTCTCATCCATTAGTTGTTTCAAATGTCAGTTCTAGAAGAACATAAAAATAATATAAAATGTTAATAAAATATAATAGACATAGGTAGTGGCAGAAATATTTTAAGTGAAAAAAACTAAAATGTGAGGTTCGGTAGAGACTCTGCTATCCTAGCCTTTAAGGGAGGCTAGTTCCTCCATTGAGGTGCCAGATGAGAGAAGCCTTTTCACTTTGTGGTCCTGGAACTGCCCCGAAGGGTTGGGACAGAGCCCAGAGGTGACTGAATAAAGAGCCCGCACAGGGGTGTAGGGTTTGTGCCTTGCCTGAAGAAAGAAGCTCCTCTTGTTGCTTCATAGGCATGAACCATAGCCTTGAAGTGCTTTCAAGCTTCCTATTAGGGATGTTTGACTGTCCCAGCAGTGATAGGAAAGACCATGTGAGGGTATGGCGGTGTCTAGAGACTTGGTGTATAGAGAGAAGAGGAGAGGGGCCAAGAACCAAGCCTTGGGGGAAAGCCGTAGTATAAGAGGCTGCACGGCAAACATGATTCCCACCACCACACCTGGTCTGCCAGGTAGGAAGCAATCCAAGAGTGAGCCAGAGATGCCCAAATCAGACAGGCTGGAAAGGAGGAGGCTGTAGTTCAGTGTCAGATGCTGTGGATAGATCAATGGGGATAAGAACAGAGGCGACAGAGTTTGCTTGGGCAGTGCGCAGAGCTTCTATTATACTCCACTGAGGAGAGCAGTCTCAGTGGAGTGGCCAGTTTTGAATCCTGACTGGTTAGGGACTTGGAGATTGTTCTGTGAGTTAAGAAGAGTGTTGGGTGGAGAAACGGGTGCTCAAATGTCTTGGAAAAGAAAGACAGATGGGATACCGGCCTGATGTTCCTGACCGCCGAGTGGTCAAGTGTTGGTTTCTTTAAGACCGGAGACATCTGGAGGTCCGCTGGGACACAGCCAATGCTCAGTGGGGAGGTGATGGGAGTAGGTCTCCTGAGATGGTGTGGAGGAGGGGATAGGGTCTGGAGGGCATGATGTTTCTTTTCCTCCATTTTAACTCAGCTGCCCAAAGCCCACTCCTGTGAGGGAAACGGATTTAAGAGATGGGGAAGATGATGTGAATGGGGAAGGAGAGGGCAGTTGAGGGGTGTGAACGAGTGTTGCCGTGGCAGGGGCTGGCGGTTTAGGGTGCTTTGGAGAACGCCAGAACGAGACAAAGAAGTGGTCAGACAACTGGAGCGGTGTAGGGGTTGAGATCAGTTGACAGACGGCATGTAGGAAAGATAAAATAGAGTTCCCTGCCTGCTTTGTGAGTAGGAGTTGACAAGTAAAGGGCGAGGTCAAAAGAGGATAGGAGTGGGGAATGAAGAATTGGAAAGACATTTCTCAAAGGCTGATTGGAAGGTTGAAGTCACCTAATCATATGAGTGGTGAGCTATTATCTGGGAATGAACTGATCAGCATGTCAAGCTCATTGAGGAATTCGTCAGGAGCCCCTGGCGGACAATACATGACTTGAATGGAAAGGTCACACTGACAGGATGGAATTCAAAAAGGAGGAAATGGGTTGGTGAGCACGGGAGAAGTGTCAGAATATCTTATTTGAAGAAACAAGCAGCCCTTTGTCGCCTCCGCGGGCACAAGGTGCTTTTTGGGCTATGGGAAAACACAGGGTCATATGAAGAGAGAGCTGCTGGAGTAGCAGTCATTTCTTGGGAAATCCATGTTTCTGTAAAGGCCAGGATGTGAAGAGTCTGGAGGGCAGCATAGGCCTGGAAGAATTCGGCCTTGTTGACAGGAGATTACCAGTTCCAAACATTGCAGATATTCCACATGAGTAGCAGGTATTTCACATGGGTTATTCCTAGTTACCAGCTAACCAGATGGACCCAGTCTTTAGTTGTTATAAAATACCAGTCAAAAGTTTGGACAAACTTACCCGTTCCACAGCTAAGACCTTTTCTTATGCTTGACACATCGCGGAGTGCCTGGGCACAGCACTTAGCCGAGATTCTTTATTGGTATACTTGCTAGCTTCTAATAAAGCCTATTTAAAACATTAGGAATCAAGAAGGGTCACCCAAGGTACCATGTTAGAATAATGCCAAGTCTCTTATGCACTAGTTAAATGGATCCAGAGCAGTCAGTCTAGTATGGACATTTCCTATATCAATCTCCCTTTCTTCAACTGGGCTGCATCACTAATGCTAACACACATCACCCACACACGGACAAACTCATGCACGCACGCACACACACACACATGCAGGCAGAAGATTAGCATGATAAATACACACAGTCCTTCAAGACGCTGCTTAATCTTAATTTGAATCGTAATTTGATTTAACAGTCATTTGTGTGTGTTGCATGGTGTGTTTAAAATAACTGAGGGACGGCGGTCATCTGTGCGTGTGTGCGTGTGCGTGTGTGCGCCCGTGTGTGTGTGATCGTGTGCCTTTGTGCATTGATAGTGATTGGCTGTGAGAGTGGCGTGGCTGAGATTCTTATCGCCCATCTGGGCGCAGTGCTGGACACCTAATCCTCTCAGACAATATTTACCTGGGTTGACACACACCAACGGCACCTGCCAACAGGATGCCCGCTTTCTGCTCACAACAGGCTATTTATGTGTCCAAAAAAAACATTCTGTGTGCTTTGGTCTGAATCGCTGGTCATGTCCGTCCTTGTACGGTGCATTTGCTTATTTGCTGTGTGTGTGTGTGTGTTCATGTCTGCATTTTTGGTTTTATATTTTGCGTCTCTGTTTCTCCATTAGCAGGTGTCGTGAGCGGTTGATGTAATGCATTTATAGCAGGGTGTCGGGGCGGCAGTCTTTTTCTCGGGCTTGTCTCACGTCTGTTCATGCGTGCGAGCGTGGTCATGTGGGCGTATGCTAATTCCCTGTGTGTTTTATCTCCAGCATGCCGGTCAGTTTCTGGACCGGTCAAATGCCTCCAGGAAGCAGCCCGAACGCAACCCGTTAGCCGACCGTTTCGCTGCCGAAGCGGTCGGAGAGGGACAAAGTGCCCCGGTCTAAGGAGCGCACTAGGGAATGAGCTGCAGTCTGGCGCCTGATGCGCTGGGCCAAACTCTCTTTAAATAAGTAATATAGCAGAATCATAATGTCTGGGTTGTACCGCAATATTTCTTTTCTGGTGTCCCAGGGGAGAGGTTTTCTTTGAATGCTTGTTTTTGCAGACATAGGCAGGATTCGGGAATTAGAGGGGATTTGCTGGTGAGGAAGAACCTAGGAGGAATGTTTTATTTAAATTTTTTTACCTTGACCCTATGAGCACATGGCTGCCCCATCCCTACAGCAGTGTTTTGTATTAGCATAATCACTTTTACGCTTTCTTTATCCAACACACAGACTTAGAATACAAGCCTGTACAGCTCTGAGGCGTCCCTTGATACATAGAATTTTTCTCTTACCGTTGTTGCTACACATGCTGATTTTATGTTTTAATCACCTAATCTTTGTTTTTCACTGACACATACACACACCACAGACACATACACACACCATTAAAAATAACACTTACCATAACCAAACCTAATCCACAATAAATAATTTCTTATGCCTGACATTAACCTAACCCCTAGACCTAAGCCGTAATGCCTTAACTGAAACCCAACCCTATTTCTATCCCCAACCCTGAATTTAACCCCGAGTGAGATTAAGCTTGTTGTTTAAGTGAGGACTGGCCAAATGTCCTCACTTGGCATGATTTCTCCTGTTTCTACACTACCCTAATGCCTATCGTTTTTTCCACTTCCAAAGTTTAGCTTCCACTTCCAAAGATTGGCAAAGTTTTCATATGCTAGTCGGATTCTAGACATCACAGATACTTGGACATGCACAACATCGTAAGCGTATCTTTCTGTAATAATTTCCCCAAGCCATTTCAATGCATTATCTAAACTACAGCCTCAATTCTGCCAAAGTCTGAACTCTTTAATATGAATACAATGGTGTGCAAAATGAATTTGCTTCAGAATTTCCAGTAAATACCATATAGTGAGTGAATCTGGAGCTGGGTTCTTAAAGACAGTCTCATCATGCAATTTAATATTCAGTATATTAATGTAAAAGATTGGTAAAAATGTGGAGGTGTAAAAACCTTGCATCAACTATTTCATTCTTCTCCGTTTCAGGGCTGCCAATTAGGTTACAGTGTAGAGCTGTTTGGCTGTCAGATGCTACTCACAATGGGAAGCAGTTGTTTCTAATTAATAACCATTGCCTTGCAGGTGGGTGGTAACATTCAAATAAAACTCAACCTGAAAGGAAACGTACTCAAGGCTGAAAACAATATTCACATAATCATTTTCATGTTCACGTAAGGACAGAGACTTTCAGGTTTGCCATGTCAAGGCCGAACACGTCATACTTTGGCTGAAAGAATGACCTGTTGACGTAAATGGCTATCATCTCTCTGCCCACAAAATGGGATTTCTAACCATGTGGGGGCACGAAATGGTTCAAAGCCTCAACACAGCACAATTCTTTCTTCAGTTGTTTGTGTCTCTTCCCCACTTTGTGTTTCCTCTTAGGTGTCGCTTCATTGACAAGGAGAGTATTACTCCTTACTGTGTGTGTGTGTGTGTGTGTGAGCGCAACTGATCTTCCTCGCATCTCTCCCTTAATGTGTGCCATCCTCATCTTCTGCAGATGGCAAGGAACAGACGACTCCCTTAGATGGAATTGAAAAATAATTGGATAAGCGCTTCGCATGCACGCACACACAGACCCACAAAGAAGCCTACATGTAAACAGTACATACCAGGACCAGAGACACACACACACTCTAATTTCCAGAAGCACACAAAGAGAGAAATGCACAGAGCGAATCGTAAGGTTGCAATGAGATGACGGCGCCTCAGAACTGTCTCCGTGGTCCTCTGTTCCTTCCTCTAAATTGGTGACCCCCTGCTGTGGACTGGTGTGTTTGATTGCATTATCAAAGTAGGAAAGACTAGGATGCGTTTTGTGTGTTTTTATTCCTCTCTGAACTTGTTAGGACCCAAAAGTCCCCTTGCGAATAGGGAAACCTGTCAGTTTTCATCGCCACAAAATGTCATTTTTTTTGGTTTGGGTTTATGGGTTAGGCTTGAAATGAGGCCTAATATATGGAGTGACAGAACAACAGAAATGACCCCCTGTTGAGACCTTCCGGTGTGTGTCAGTGAGAGGCAGCACACCAGGGCCCACGAAAACACAAGGCTTACTTTGATGAAGACCACATCTCGTACACACAGCGTTGGAGTTAATCACCAGAGGTGTCATCATGTTTTAATTAGTGAAGCTGATATGCCTGGCACAAGTGTTTTGCTGCTCTTCTCTGTTAATGAGATGGTGGGTGGGACACTTTTGGTTAGTGGACAAAAGGTACCCATGGATACGTGTACACACACACACGCGCGCACACACACACTCACAAATATATTTGTTCAATTTTGGATTGTTTTAAATATAATGACTGTGCTTACTGACCTGTACGATGAGGCCAACCTACAATGATTCTAACCATTCTGAACATGGACAAGATCCCTGTCATTGTCCAGAAACCTGTTGCATTGGCTCACTGCAAAGCTGCGTTAGCCCTTACCCCTGGTTTACATAGAGCAGGTGACTTCATACTCATTAGGGTTTTCTCTCCTTTCCTCCAACCACTGTCCTCAGTACGCCCACTCGCTCGTGTCCACCCCTCCATCACAACCCACTCACCTTTGCCTCTTAATAACCACGCCCACGTATGACACACACACCGTAACCCCCGCCCATGTGACACACACACACACACACGCACCTGGCTGTTTACCCAAGGAGACAGTTAATTAGGTAGTACACACACACACAGGCACCTGTTTTAATAGGAATAGCAATCTTGAGTATACATCTCCATCTTCCGCTCCCCCACACACACACACACACACACACACGCTGCCCGGTAATGGTGTTTGCGCTGTTGATTGGAGAACTGTGTCACTCTCCCTCCCAGTGTTTGCCTAAGCCAATGAGGTCTCAGTTTATCTTCAGCAACTTAGACTGACTTTACTAGTGACCGAGGAAGGGCACTGGGGACTTCTCATGTGTCTTTGTCAAAATGTCCCAGGATGCATACTGCGCTGTACATACAGAGCTTTGAGTATTTATTTAATTTACAAAAAAATGTTTTGTTCTTCTTTTGTTGTTTTCGTTTTGGTTCCCTCTTGGCTAGAATCAACCAAGTTCAAGTAATTGTAGAGTCTGAATGTCTACCACCATGTGTAGAAAAAGTAAAATGAGTTGAGCTGGGTCAAATCCTATCGCAGCTCATTAGAATGTCGTTAGGATCATTGATAGCCAAAAGCCACAATTGGTCATTATATGTCTATACATTTCCAGTAACGATACATTGCGACTATACATTTGAAATTACAATGCATTATTTGGGATCTGTACATTTAAAATGCTTTTGCTAAAGGCGCTCCATTTTCAGTGGCGTTTGGACTGCGTGTTTGTGAACCAGATTCAGTGACTTCCCTCCGTACTCTTTCAATTCTGTCTCTGGTTGTGACCTTCAGAAAAGGCCCAGAGAGTGACTGGGGAGCCGGCCTTGACTGTAACCCATCGATTGCTGACCCTCAACCTCTCTGTTCAGCTCAGCAGTCACCACACACACACCCACACACACACACACACACACTCAACCGCTTCATTGCCCAAATAGACTCACCTAAGAGTGACAGGGCCATTTTCTCTCTACTTCCACTTCCCTTGTCTAATTCACAGTCATTGATTTATTTACAAATGGTGGTCTGTATGCTCTTTATACACACACACACACACACTCATACATGCATACGTACATACACACACGCACACCTTCTTTGTATGCATCACAATGCAGACACACTTGCTTTGTCAGCACAAGTGGACTGCAGAAGTGAAGGGACTGAAGGTCTGTAGAAGGTCTCCTGATGTGTGAGGCAGTGTTTCTCCTCAACATTTTAATCAGTGGCGTTCCTGTTATTTGATTTATTTCCCAACAAACTAATTCGACCCATGGTCTCAGCAAGCCTTTCTTTAGTTTAATTACTTGTGTTATTCCTGGAATACATTGACTATGTGCGTCTGGTTCCCTTTAGTTGTCTTTTATGCTAGTTTTCCCTGGTTCATGGGTTGGAGAACTGGCTTTATACCAAATGGGGGGGGGGGGGTGATAGGTGGACTGGTGTATCTCCCTTGGCTCTTGATTGGTGGACTGGTGTATCTCCCTTGGCTCTTGATAGGTGGACTGGTGTATCTCCCTTGGCTCTTGATAGGTGGACTGGTGTATCTCCCTTGGCTCTTGATAGGTGGACTGGTGTATCTCCCTTGGCTCTTGATAGGTGGACTGGTGTATCTCCCTTGGCTCTTGATAGGTGGACTGGTGTATCTCCCTTGGCTCTTGATAGGTGGACTGGTGTATCTCCCTTGGCTCTTGATAGGTGGACTGGTGTATCTCCCTTGGCTCTTATTAGGTGGACTGGTGTATCTCCCTTGGCTCTTGCACTGGCAGGGTTCTGTGTTCAATTCCCACGGCGGACCTGGATGGAAGTTGTATGCACTCTGTTTTGGATGATTGTCAACTAAATGGTTTAAATGCTAATTTAATCCATAAACTCTATGCAGTGTTGTAGTTCCCATATCCAGGACTTGCCTTCTCACCAACTGGTGAATCGAACTTGAACTTGTGTTTGCTGTGCTACAACAGTATCACGACGATACTAGTATCAATGCAAATGCATTACAGCAGCACTAGACGCTAAAGGCAGGATTAGGAGGTTCAGGAGGCACCCACCGCAGTCTTGGTCGTCACAAGGTGACTCTCTTGCTTTCCATAAGCTAACTAGTGACAAGCCTTTTAGTTACCCACTCCTAGACTAGTTGAGATACACAAGGGCTTTGCCTTTCCCTGTAGAGAACTTTCTTGTCGGTTTTATCGGCTCACTTAACACTCACACATTGTCGGCTGTATTGCCAGGTTCTGAAATGTTCCGCTATCTTGCCAGGTTCTGAAATGTTCCGCTGTATTGCCAGGTTCTGAAATGTTCCGCTGTATTGCCAGGTTCTACAATGAAGCACTGACTCATAAGTAATACTTCAGTATTTGGGTCAGGACTCAAACACTGGAACTCAAACTTCAGTCATAGGGACTTCTTTGACTCTGACTCAACCACTGGAGACTTGGGAGTCGACTCTGACTCAAGGTTCACTAACTATACTACATCCCTGGCTGTAGCTGACGTGTGCGTGCATGTGTGTCTGCATTCAGGCGTGTCTCCGGGCTCGGAGCCCCAGGTGACCAATGAAAGTGTGCGCAGTCGGGAGCAGATCCTCCAGACTCTGACGGACCTGTCCAGGGCCTTCCAGGACATTGCTGACCGCTGCCTGCTGGTCCTCCACCTGGAGGTCAGGTACGTATGGATGGGGTCTCACCAGGATGTGTTTGGAATGAGATCGTCTGGGTGCAAATGGCACTATCTCCCGCTTCACTCTCCATCTCATTCTGTCGTACCTGATGAACACAACCCTGCATTACGGAGCGTTCCCTAGTTTTACAATGTTCTTTAGTTCTGGATGCTGCTCAGTCATACAGTCACCCTGACATTCTGGACAATCAGACAACACATAGCTCCATGTTTCAATTTAAGGGGGATTCTTTCGCACCTTGGTCCGTTTCAAAAATGTTTTTAGAACTAGGTTGTTCTAGCCCTAGGCTGCTAGACTACAGTTTCCCCTAGCTTAGTCACTCTCTTTGTTGCCACAAACTGAAAACGTTTATCATCGGGTAGGTAGTAGGTAATTCTAACAATACACTTTTCAATATTTAATCTCAAATTATTTTTCTGCCATACAACCTGTTTCCACTGATTTTCATATGTACATATTGGAATATAAATGGCATGCTTTTGTAAACTGAATGCGAAAGCTTTACTTTCCAGAAAGTAGTTACATCCTCAGCTGTCCGATAACAGGTTCTGATGCCTTGGCGTTTACCCAGAGTGGTGGGAGTGAATGTTAGAAAAAGTTCTTGATTCATTTCTGAGCATAGCAATGTGAATGCAAATAGGGCTTGGGACGCAAAGATGTTGACGTGAAGTGTCAAGATAAAGGCGAGTGCAGGGTGAATACGGAGTGCTGAGACTGGTTCTCTTAAAGAGGACTGTGTGTCGAAACACCAACGTACTTACATCTCTCCAGAACCATCCTATCAAACCGGTTTGCACGGCTGTGGTTCTCTTGTTCTAAGAACAAACCCTTTAATAATCTTGTAAAACCCAATGCCAATACAAATCCGTAGCAAACCCAGTGACTACGTCCGTAAATGTTTTTAAAAGAACCCACATAACCTCTTCATCAACTGCCTTCCTCTCATCTTCTGTCCTTATCGGTCCTCTCCTCTTTATTGCCCAAAGGTGCTGTTTAGCTTATGCAATATTGGTTATGATCGCCCCATAAAACAGGACTGCTCCTTAAACTCTGCAGTACTTTATGCGTTATTTACTTTCCTGGTGGTTTTATGACGGTGTGAGCGACATGGGGACAACCCTGAGGAGCCTGTATAACTACACACACACACACACACACACTGTGTTTGTGTCAGGCTACCACAGCACACTGTCAAAGGTGTTTAATCAAGACGGAGGCGGAAGGGGAACATTGTGTTCGTCAGCAGGGGAGACATCAGTCTATCTGCTTATCAGAATATGTCCGAATACTTCCGTAGTGAGTGAATGTAGTTTTACATTAACGTCATCTCCTGATGGTTCCATAGTGGATGAATTCAGTTTAATATGATCTCCTGATACTTCGGTATTGAATACATTCTATTTGACATTATCTCCTGATGGTTCCATAGTGGATGAATTCAGTTTAATATGATCTCCTGATACTTTGGTATTGAATAAATTCTATTTGACATTATCTCCTGATGGTTCTGTATTGAATTAATTCAATTAGACATTATCTCCTGATAGTTCTGTATTGGATTAATTCAATTAGACATTATCTCCTGATAGTTCTGTATTGGATTAATTCAATTAGACATTATCTCCTGATAGTTCTGTATTGAATGAATGCAGTTCCATGTCAAAATGTCTCCTGATAGTTCCATGGTGGATTAATGCAATTTGACATTATCTCCTGATAGTTCCATAGTAGATGAATGCAGTTTGATATGATCTTCTGATACTTCGGTATTGAATTAATTCAATTAGACATTATCTCCTGATAGTTCTGTATTGGATTAATTCAATTAGACATTACCTCCTGAGTTCTGTATTGGATTAATTCAATTAGACATTATCTCCTGTTAGTTCTGTATTGAATGAATGCAGTTCCACGTCAAAATGTCTCCTGATAGTTCCATGGTGGACGAATGCAATTCGACATTCTCCTGATAGTTCCACAGTGGATGAATTCAGTTTGACGTTATCTCCTGATTTTCTGTTCATCCATTGATAGGTTTGTTGTGAAATACAAAATAAACACTGTCCCCTCTTCCTTTCTTCACCCCTACTGTCTCCTTCCCTGCTCTGTCAACCTCTGTCCTCCCCTCAGAGTACACTGCTTCCACTATCTGATCCCTCTGGCTAAGCAGGGGAACTATGCCATAGTAGCAAATGTCGAGAGCATGGACTACGACCCCCTGGTGGTCAAGCTCAACAAGGACATCAGCGCCATCGAGGAGGTGATGGGTGCCGCGCTGCAACAGCACAAGTTCCAGTACATCTTTGAAGGTACTCCTGTTGCCGGGAATCTGTACTGGGCCCTCCAGATTTATTGGACCCCGTGGTAAAGATTGTCAATGAAAAGGATAATTTGCCCTAATGTTTTGAATGTAAGATCAAGCTAATGAACAAAGATTATCTTTACCAAAGGGGTCCAATAATTCTGCTGTGGTCTGTATATATGTAAATTCTATTCCTCTTAGAGGGCTTTATTGGCATGGAATACATTTGTTACATTGCCAAAGCAAGTGCAAATTAAGACAGATGTAAGTGAGAACCCAACAAAAAAACACTCACATAAATGTTTGGAAAGGTTAAAGTAATCGGTCTCTTTCTCTCCCCCTATCTCTTTCTCAATTTATGAATAGGTCTTGGCCACCTGATTTCCTGTATCTTGATTAACGGGGCCCAGTACTTTAAGCGGATCAGTGAGTCTGGCATCAAGAAGATGTGTAGGAACATCTTTGTACTGCAGCAGAATCTCACCAACATCACCATGTCCAGAGAGGCTGACCTCGACTTTGCGAGGTGAGACACACGTAGAAGCTCAATCAATATATGCTAGTGAAAATCCTGTGTGTTTATTTACTCTGAGATGATAGAATAATTTTGCCCTGCAGTCTATAGATAAACTGTACATCTGTTGTGTTGCCTTTGAGTCAAGGTTCTGCAGGACCTGTGATATCTGGTCCTGACTGGACTAGGCTGGGATAACTGGTCCTGACTGGACTGGGCTGGAATATCTGGTCCTGACTGGACTAGGCTGGGATAACTGGTCCTGACTGGACTGGGCTGGAATATCTGGTCCTGACTGGACTAGGTTAAGATATCTGGTCCTGACTGGACTAGGCAGGGATAACTGGTCCTGTCTGGACTGGGCTGGAATATCTGGTCCTGACTGGACTAGGTTAAAATATCTCGTCCGGACTGGGCTGGGATATGTGGTCCTGACCAGACTAGGCTGGGATAACTGGTCCTGACTGGGCTGGAATATCTGGTCCTGACTGGACTAGGTTAAGATATCTGGTCCAGACTGGACTAGGCTGGGATAACTGGTCCTGACTGGACTAGGCTGTGATATCTGGTCCTGACTGGACTAGGCTGTGATATCTGGTCCTGACTGGACTAGGCTGTGATATCTGGTCCTGACTGGACTAGGCTGTGATATCTGGTCCTGACTGGACTATGGGACGATCAGTAGACTGACGACGTAACTGGTGTTCCCACCGAGGGGGCAGCAGGCGACAGGAAGGGCATAACGAGAGGTAAGAGATGGCTGAACACGAAGGACAGAGAGGGACGATAGAATGAGAGAGCGGTTACTGTGAGAGAGGTCCGGGGAGGCGGCAGGAGACACAGAAAAATCAAAGCGAGCTGGTGGGAGGCGTGTTCTCAGAAGGGCACAGGACAGCTTTATTTGGCCCGATCGATGTGAATCCATTGTCCTCCAGTCCCTCTTTCCCCGTCCCGAATGTTCAGCCGCTATTCAGGACGTCACCAGGTGGAGGAGGACCTGATCCTGCTGCCATGTCAGTGACCCCGTCCCCCTCATGTTCTCCCGTGTCCTTGGGACCGCTCTATTGACATGTCAGCAGGAACACAGTGCAGTGTGACCGCCTGCTTATCACACAAACTTATTGCTATTAGTGTTTCCGTTCACACTGACCGGCGTCCGGCGTCGACCCGGGTTTTTTGGTCCCTCTAGCGCCATGTGTGTCGTCATTTGACGGGACCTTTCCGTGTCCTCACAGGTATTTCCCAGGAGGCATACAGTTCCTAGAGAACGTGCACACCCCCTTGACCTTTTTTCACATGTTGTTGTGTCCGTGCCTCTGTTTCATGCATTTCATTTAGGTTTTGCTTTCCCAGTTATCTGGACACAGTACTTCACACTTTTGAGGGGAAATGTTTTGTCATTGTGAAATGAAACCGCATACGATCTATAAAAATGCATAATTGGAGAGGTTTTCATCCCCCTAAGTTAATACTTGGTTTAAGCACTCTTTGGCTGTAATTACAGCGGTTAGTCTTTTGGGAAAGCCCTTTCTTTTCAGATTTCTTGGGATATTAGTCAGTTGCATACCTTGACCTGTCCCAGTTGCCACTGGCCTGATGGTCGTCTCAGTGAAGTCTCGCACTGGTTGGGTCGTCCAGCTTGGAGTTATGGCCTTGACTAGGCTCTTAGTGAGCCATACACCTTCTGCTAATTAGATCATCCTGACCAGTCACATTGTGATATTAGAAGCCTTTTATTACCGTCTCCTGATCTTTCCACAACTTTCCCCCTCGGCTGCTTTTAATGCTCATTCATGCTCATTGTCGAGCGCTTGCTGTGCAATTCATTACCTGATATATAGTTTAATTTTGCCATAATACTGGGGAGTGTAATAGACTGTTGAACAGCCATTGTTTCTACTACCTGGCTCATGGAGGAATAACAGTCTCTTTCCCTCTCTAGCTCACTACCTTTCTGTCTCTGTCTCTCTCTCTTTCTTTCCCTCTTTCTCCATCTCTCTCCATGTCTCCTGTGTGTCTGTGTGTGGACAGTGTGTGTGGGTGTAGTGGCTGTTGATTTGGAATTAAAGTGTGCATTGTTTACTGATTCAGGGTTTTTCTGATTGCCCAGCCTCAGGCTCTGTATTTACAAACGCACAAGGACGGGCAGGGAAGACACACACACACACACACACACACCTTCACATCATTCATGGCAAATGAAAGGGCTCAGCTTTCACATTGTTTATCTACACATAAAGACTGACACACTGTAAATGTAATTGACTGTATGACAAATATTACGAAATTATCGAAAGTCTAATGACTGACAGAGATGGAGAATAGAAAGAGACGTTCACCGCTCCTAGTTCCCTGTCTCAGAAGGACAAGTGATGGGGAGAAAATGGACCGAAAAGGAGTGAAGAACGACAGAAGGAAGACGGGAGTGGAAAGCCGGCGTGGTGTTGTGAGAGTGGCCCTCAACATGGTTGACCCTGGCAAGGGCGCGGTAATAACCATCGATCCCGGTTAACACTGAAAAGCCCAGGAGCAGCCTGCTCTCCATGGAAACGCAAAAGGAACGGAGACGGACACACTTCTGCGTGTGACGGAATGATATGGAAACAGTGGCACCCGGTGGCCAATCCTGGGTACGGCATGCCTGTAGTCAAGGTGCGCGGAGGCCGATGCAGTCCTGAAAAGTCCTGTTTCAATTCTGTTATTTACCGATGTGTTGAACTGCGTGTGATACTGCTGTTTTCAGCTGTTACCTAATAGAAATATAGGTAATGTAATGTGTACTGATTGAGAGAACGGGTTGTGCAAAGTTTACGTGTGTGTGACCTTGACCCTGGTGCTGGTCTGAGCCCAAAACTCCTGACTGAGAGGGATAAACCCCCCAGTGGGCCTTGTTATATATACACACACACACACACACACACCATCTGCTCAGAGACGGCACTAGAGCCAGATCTCATCCCATAGATCTGGCCGTGTCACTAGAACATCTGATCACCGTCATCTCATGAGTGTGTGTGTGTGTGTGTGTCTTTCTATTTTCACCCTCTCCTCTTTCTCTCTCCCTCCATCGCTCTGCTGCTGTTTTTGAATGTATTTCACTGCAAGAGAGAGGCAGTGAGAGGCAGAGTGAGTGAGTGAGAGGCAGAGTGAGTGAGTGAGTGAGTGAGAGGCAGAGTGAGTGAGTGAGTGAGAGGCAGAGTGAGTGAGTGAGTGAGAGGCTGAGTGAGTGAGTGAGAGGCTGAGTGAGTGAGTGAGAGGCTGAGTGAGTGAGTGAGAGGCAGAGTGAGTGAGTGAGAGGCAGAGTGAGTGAGTGAGAGGCAGAGTGAGTGAGGCAGAGAGAGAGAGGCAGAACGAGGCAGAGAAGCAAGGCAGAACGAGGCAGAGAAAGCAAGGCAGAATGAGGAAGAGAGAGAGAGAGAGAGAGAGAGAGAGAGAGAGAGAGAGAGAGAGAGAGAGAGAGAGAGAGAGAGATAGAGGCGGAGAGAGAGAGATCAAAGATGTTCTGAAATAAATGGATGATGTAAACTTGGAGACACCACTTCTCCAACCCGTCTCTGAGAACCACTGTCAGTCCACCAGTTCACCGCTGGGCTCTGCCCAACAACTGTAAGTTTGCCCTTTCCTTGCGGGTATGTTGTCTGAGTGTTTTCCGACACCTACCAGAAATGTCCTCAGAACATTAACATGACGTAACATTCTCATCTGCCCGCTTGGAGCGTTATGTGGACATTCTGGCCAGTTAGAGACTAGCCGGGTGTTTCTTTATGCTTGGCCAGTGTAGTGGATCAATTACCATTAACACGGAACGTCAGAATGACTTTGACATTTCCTGCTGACACAGCGCCTCTGAAACGTTCGGTGGATGTTCTAGCCGGACATTGTTGCCACGCCAGGTGTTTCGTCCTTCGCAGCGGATCAATGAACCCCTGATATCGCCGTCTCTCCAGCGCGGCATGTTGGTGATCACACTGGACCTGCTTAGCCATTCAGCACACACTGGTTGGCCTGGGGGAATTACCATTCCGTCCAATCAAGCACTTTTACTGCTGAGCAACAGTGGAGAGCGAGGCTGCCTAACATTAAGGACGACAGGGCCGCTTAGCGCATTGTCTTCTCGATTGCACACTCAGGGAATGGCATGTTTTGTGTGAGGTATGCTAAGATTGTGTGTGTGTGTGTCTGTGTGTGTGACAGCTAGTCTAGTTTATTATTTGTGTGTATGATTGTTTTCGTATTAAATATTCATTACAAAATGTCCTGTGTGTGGGTGAGACGTTAACCCTGTCACTGGCCTCCAATCACTGGTGTTATCCTGCTCTTACCTGCAACCTCCGCTTCCATGATAACCCAGTGCATCTTTAGCGGTTAGCGCTCGCCTGCTATGACAGACATGCAGGTGTCACAGGGTTGAGCTGAGAGCAGGGTGGGTGGCGTCTGGCAAATAGCTCTGCCGAAGGAGCCTGTGGTAAAACACAGTTTAACAGCGTTGTCACGGTGATGGGCTGTGTCGCTGAAAAGAGCACACAACCCAGCCATATTCACTTACAGCTGGTGGCTGAGAGAAGGATGCTGCTTCTCTTGAATAGTATCCAACCCCCCCCCCCCCCACACACACACACACACACACACACACCTCTACTACCCCTCTCACACACACAAACACACTCCTCTACCACCCCTCACACACCTAATTTTTTGAATTCATGTGACTTCCTCATTTGCACTGGTCAACTATTGGTGATTTGATTTGAGTCTACTGTCGGTCCTCTGTCGTTCTACTGTCGTTTTACTATTGGTCCACTGTCGGTTCTCTGTCAGTCCACTGTCTGTGAGAGGGGCACAGGGTGAGAGGGGCACAGGGTGAGAGGGGCACCGGGTGAGAGGGGCACCGGGTGTGAGGGGCACCGGGTGTGAGGGGCACCGGGTGAGAGGGGCACAGGGTGAGAGGGGCACCGGGTGAGAGGGGCACCGGGTGAGAGGGGCACCGGGTGAGAGGGGCACCGGGTGAGAGGGGCACCGGATGAGAGGGGCACCGGGTGAGAGGGGCACCGGGTGAGAGGGGCACCGGGTGAGAGGGGCACCGGGTGTGTAGGGGCACAGGGTGTGTAGGGGCACAGGGTGTGTAGGGGCACAGGGTGTGAGGGGCACAGGGTGTGAGGGGCACAGGGTGTGAGGGGCACAGGGTGAGAGGGGCACAGGGTGAGAGGGGCACAGGGTGAGGGTAGGGAAAACTAGACAGTGCCCTCATTTGCGTCAGGAGCCCTGGCGTTGGTTACTGTGGCGATAAGGATGCGTTCCACTTGATGGAGAGGATCACCCAGGGAGTGTATTCTGTTGTCATCCTCCCCTCTGCACCATCCTGCGCTAACTAATGTGTTGTTCCAAACGCGCTGACACAGGCAACCTTTAATGGCTATAATATTGTACACGCTGGAAATGAGAGGAAATGAATTGTGCTGATTCTTGTTTTCTTCTCTCTTTCCTTCTGTCTCTGCCTCTGTCCATCTCTCCCTCTCTCTTTCTGTCTTTTCTATCTCTCTATCTTTCCATCTCTCCCCTGTTCTCTGCTGCATGCGTCATAAATTGCCTTAATACTCTGTGTATACAGGGGGCTGTGAACGGAGTAGATGGGGGGCTAATTAAAATGTAATCACACGCACACAGAGTTAGTGAGCAACTGAACGTTTTCGCAGGTGGTGGGGTGAAAGGGGGTGGAGGTATGGCGTGGGCGGGGGGGGGGGGGTTCAGATGACACCAATGGCGCGTTCTGGTTTGTGTGAGCGGTTGAAGCCAAATGCTGGTTGTGTTCATTATCTTCTCCTGATCTGTGAATGGAGAGGAATAGTGGGGTTAAAACCACAGAGAATTAAATCTTATTAACAGCCCTGTTGGTGCTGTTGGCTAAATGGCTTTCCAAGAGCCTGGCTAATGAAGTGATTGGTTGGAAGAGTTTTTGGCATGGGGGGGGGGGGTTGTTTCTCACACCCACACACTTGTGACCCTCCCCCTGGGCAGAGTTGGGAAGTAATGGATTACTTCTACAAAAAAAATAGCGACTGTAATCTGTTACGTTAACCAACTAAAATATTGTAATCGGATTACAGATACTTTTGAAAAAAAATTATGCTTACTTTTGGATTACTTGAAAAATTGAAAAATAATAGGTGCACAAAATAAAACAGGCTGCCTGCTTGTTTTTTGGATTTTTTTATCGTTATTTGAACCAAAATAACAATTGAGTGGCTCAGTTGTTGTGTTTGTGATCATCATGCGCGAAAACGTGGACGCGCATAAGCAGTTTAGTGACTGATGAGGCGCTTGTTCAATTGGTAAAAACATTTTGTATCTATATTAGCCGACTCATTTAATTGTGATTTAGTTATACTCCACGCGTCTTTCTCAGAACAATGATAGGCGATAGGTCTACCTTTTGTTATGTATTAGTTCAAGTGTTATATATTATATAGTTAAAGTTTCAATGCACCGAACAACACAGTCGAGAAGAATTCCACTGAAACTGTTTTTCAGGATTAGGCAACTATTACTTTTTGAAGATTAGGCAACTATTTGTTAGATAGCTGTAACATGGGCTGCCTTCAAGATAAAACATTATATGGAATGAATCACGATATTTAAGGAGAAAATGTGTGTTGGGAAGCACTCTGTCAAAGGATGATGATATGCATTTGACACAACCACCTCAACTCCGCCCATACAGGTAGACCATGTGATTCTGCTTGCTTTGCATCTCAGAATATTGCATCCATTGGTAATCATTGGCTGCTGACGATGTTGACTTTAAACTAAGAGTGCAGGTGTGTAATCACAGTTTATTTCTATAGTTTGAGATTTTAAAATCAATTGCCGGTGGCCCTAATCACCATGTTACGTTTGCGCGGGTAAAACGTATTTGTGTGCAGGTGTTCACGATTGCAAACATGCGTTGGCGAGTCTGGGGTTTCTGCACTGTTTTGACAATGTTTGTGGTTGTGGAGCAAACCACCAACATTGGGGGGTGGGGGGGTGCATAGAGACTTATAATAGACAGAAACACTGTGACAAGGCTGTGGCGATGTTGTAGATTAACGATATTTAGCTCAAAATCACCTAAAATGAACTACATATTAAAAAATAAACCTGCTCTCACATGCTCATTGGGCCCATTGACGTTTAGCTTGCGGTGATAACAGTTAGCTGAAGTTTGAAATGGCTGTTTAAAGAAAACAGAACTATGGACTGCAGTTTGTTTTGCCCTTAAGATTTATTTAAGGGTGGACAACCAAGGCTGTGTGAGTGCGGGACTGTGTGAGTGCGGGACTGTGTGAGTGCGGGACTGTGTGAGTGCGGGACTGTGTGAGTGCGGGACTGTGTGAGTGCGGGACTGTGTGAGTGCCGGACTGTGTGAGTGCCGGACTGTGTGAGTGCGGGGCAGTGAATCAGAGATGGGGGGGGCCTTTTGTGGCTCTATAAACCGGTTTACCATACAAACACTACTTTACAACAATGCAAAGTGGACACTCAATAATCGTCCGCTTCTCTACCAGCAATTTTTTTTCATCTATACCCCACTTTTTCCACCTCCCTCTGAGAACCATGTGTATTGGGTTTCTTCATTGTTCTCTTTAAAGTGCTCTCTTCTTAGTACAAATGACAATGCGGAGATTACAATGTGAATGATGGTCTCCTGTGTACTGTTAACTGCACCCATGGTCTGCAGAATGGAAGTGGTGTTTTGGGGTTGAATAGAGAGGCACACAGACGCAAACAAAAAAACACACACGCACACTGATGGAGACAACTCACGCACAGAAACAAACACACAAAGACACACAGTGAAACAGAACACACACAGACCTACAGTAGAGACACACATCACATATTCCATTACCTGATAAGAATCCAAGCACTGCCCATCAGGGGTTTCTCTCTATGAATCTGCCTGTGGCGAGCAGAGAGAACTGTATGACCCCTCATCAATATTGACGAGCTCATTGAGGGCGCAGAATGAAAAAACGAACAGGGCCTTGGAGAGAGCTTAAGACACAGAGCGAGCAAGAAAGAAAGAGAACATTTTTGAAAGAGTATGCAAATTGGCATACCAAGGGCACCACTTGTCAGAAAAATATTAATGAATTAATCCACTCACACATCTGTTAAAGACTCTGCTATTACCGAACCCAATCTATCTTTCTTCCTCTCGCTGTCCTTCTCTCTCTCTATTCGACTTGAAATATTACAACAGTATAGAAATAGCTTCACAGAAGCCTGCATTCCCTATTTATACCGATTTAGGAAAATAATCCTTAGATATAGTAATGGGGGAAAAGGAATACAACGACTAAGATAAGAAATGTTATCCCCTGTGAACACACCATCACCACAGTAAACAAACATATGAACACACACACCGCCACCATAAACACACACAGAACACACGCACTCAGTCAACACTGGATCTGTACCCGTGTTCTTGGGACTGTTCCCTTTCACTTCCTGGACACAATGGAAGACTTTTGCTCATTGCTCCTTTGATGGACACAACTTAAATCGCTGTCTTTCTCTGGACACAAAGATCTGAGTTTAGAGACATGGGTGGGGAGATTTATCTTTCCATTGTCTACACAGAACAACTCCTTTTCTTTAGGTGACAATGTGACAATGTGACAGACTCCCTGTCTCCTCAGTGATGTCAGAGTCACCATTTTGACGGGCACACACTTTGTCTGAGGTCAGATCAGTTCAGGCATGTCCAAAACCTTGTTTATCTTTCTCCACAGTGGCAATTTGAGTGTCAGAAACCATTCAACCTCATATCCTCAGTGATTCATAATCTCCAGGGTGGAACAGTAGACTATGCTAGGTTCAGTAAGTGTCTGTCTATCTGTCTCTGTGGGTGTGCCTGTCTCTGTGGGTGTGCCTGTCTCTGTGGGTGTGCCTGTCTCTGTGGGTGTGCCTGTCTCTGTGGGTGTGCCTGTCTCTGTGGGTGTGCCTGTCTCTGTGGGTGTGCCTGTCTCTGTGGGTGTGCCTGTCTCTGTCTGTCTATCTGTCTCTGTGGGTGTGCCTGTCTCTGTGGGTGTGCCTGTCTCTGTGGGTGTGCCTGTCTCTGTGGGTGTGCCTGTCTCTGTCTGTCTATCTGTCTCTGTGGGTGTGCCTGTCTCTGTGGGTGTGCCTGTCTCTGTCTGTCTA
Organism: Esox lucius; assembly: GCF_011004845.1. Lineage (NCBI taxonomy): Eukaryota > Metazoa > Chordata > Actinopteri > Esociformes > Esocidae > Esox > Esox lucius. The sequence continues at coordinate 17,221,474 of NC_047591.1, read as the reverse complement.
TCTGTCTCTGTGGGTGTGCCTGTCTCTGTCTGTCTATCTGTCTCTGTGGGTGTGCCTGTCTCTGTCTGTCTATCTGTCTCTGTGGGTGTGCCTGTCTCTGTGGGTGTGCCTGTCTCTGTGGGTGTGCCTGTCTCTGTGGGTGTGCCTGTCTCTGTCTGTCTATCTGTCTCTGTGGGTGTGCCTGTCTCTGTCTGTCTATCTGTCTCTGTGGGTGTGCCTGTCTCTGTGGGTGTGCCTGTCTCTGTGGGTGTGCCTATCTGTCTCTGTGGGTGTGCCTGTCTCTGTGGGTGTGCCTGTCTCTGTGGGTGTGCCTGTCTCTGTCTGTCTATCTGTCTCTGTGGGTCTGTTTGTCTATCTGTCAGTGTGTCCGTCTCTGTTTAAAGTCCCCCCTTACCCACCATTGTGTTAGAACAATCCCCAGGCCTTATAAGTGAATGGCCAGGGGCAGATAGTAGTGCTGTCTTTGTGTCCGCGTGGCTGTCCACCTCTCTCTGGGGAGCTTGGCTTGTTGAGCCCCAGAGCAAAGAGAGACAGCCCTGCTCTCTGCCACTGCCCAATGCATTGTTATGGTGTGTGTATATACAGGCATTTACATATTGTCACCGGCCTGTGCTGTAGGACAGGCTACTGTGAGCTCCACGTTACCTCCATAAATATGGATTACACCGCCATCAATATTTATTACTGTGGGTTGACCTGATCTGTTCCTTTGTGAATAGAAATGTATTGTCTCTTATCTCTTTCTTTCACACACACACACACACACACACACTCACACACACACACAAACACCTTTCCTGTTCCTTACATGTGTATTTGACCTCAGATACAGGTTCTACCCGGACACTTGTATGTGATCGCGTCTCCTGTCCCCCTGTCCCAGGCAGTACTATGAGATGCTGTACAACACGGCAGACGAGCTTCTCAACCTGCTGGTGGACCAGGGCGTTCGCTACACCGAGCTGGAGTACATCCATGCCCTCAGCCTGCTGCAGAGGAGCCAGACCGGTGTGGGGGACCTGAGCACGCAGAACATCCGCCTGCAGCGCCTCAAAGAGATCATCTGCGAGCAGGCGGCCATCAAGCAGGCCACCAAGGACAAGAAGATCACGACTGTTTAGGGGGGGGTGGGGGAGGGGCTTCAGGGGTTGACACTAATCTGCATTACTGTCCTGAACTGTTTCTCAACCTCCGGTCCAGCGTATTGCCGTTGACCAAACAGAATCAGCTAATCGTCTGGGGGGGTGTTGAGCTAGATGTTCTCCAAGGCTCATGCAGTCACTGCGGTTTAAAGTCCCTAATAAGATTATTATGGGGTCCCTATTGGAGTCTGTGATGTTTTTGGGGTTCTGAATTGGGGTTTGAGAACGTTGGGGATGTTCTGCTGTAAATTGAGTAGTTACTGATTAAGGTTTGAAGACATTTCGTTGTTACCAGTCTAAATCTGTTGTTGTAAGTCATTGGCTTATTCTCTGGCAAAAATAGTGCAGCTTCACTCACACACACTCCCAGACTGTCTCTAACAAAAAAAAAATTTAAAATCACTTCAGTCAGCCCTTGTCAGCTGTAGTCTCACCTGTGTCGGGTGGAAGAATGGAGGGACTCTCTGAGGGCCTGGCTTCAGGGCCTTCCTCGTCTCATTTTCCTATTACGTCTAACTGCTGTTCTCAATTACTGCTCTCCCTCGACCTCCATCTCTCCCTTGTGGGTCCGCTGTGTCTGCATTACCAGATGCCAGATTAGACCGTCTAGATTATCACATTTCTCCTCCCGCTGGGCGCCATTTTGTGGCCATTCCTCTTCCCCAAGGACAAAGAAAGGAAATTGGTTGTCCACTTCAGCTGTGATTCACTCCGTTGTCTTTTAATCACTTTTTGAATAATGTAGATTGGACATAGTGTAGCTATAGCAGTTTCAGGTTCTGGTGTGAATTGCTTTGAAAATATGGCAGTGTTACCACTGCACTTGTAGTATATAGTCCAAAGCTCACGGTCTTGACCCTAATTGAGATGCAACAGCAAATCATGTAAGGCCTGCCTACTGCTACAACTGCCAAAACTTCACTTTATTTGAAGCTTTTCTGACGTAAATACACTCTAAATAAGTTAAATAAATCCCCTGTGTCTTTTCTGTATATTAAGTTAATTTACTCAGAGAAACAGTACTTAACTACAGAGTGAGAAGAAAAACACAACAAGCGGGGCCCGCTCCCCGCAACACGGCGTAACGATCCATCATAATGACACGTAGGCTGGGATCAATATGAGTGCTGTGGCTGCCTGAGGGACTGCCTAGCACCATAGGAACAGTGTTTGTTTTACTCCGCACACTCAATACACACTATACTAAACACACACATACTTACACAAACTATATTAAAAAACGATTTACCCACACACACACTCACCATGGGGATCCAGGACTAGCAGTACTTGGAAAAAAGTCTCACATTTAAAAAGTAGTTTATTCTGCCACCTGTGTGATCAAGGGCACACTTTATCCAGGCATTAAGAATCTGTACCTCTCATACCCAAAAATAAAATCAACATGTTCAAGCCATTGTAAAAAAAAAAAAAAGTATCTTTTTTACTCTGTTTACTAAAACGTGTTTTATTTGCACATCGAGGCTATACGATTGTGGTTTCATATCTGTTTAGATTTTTCACAAAGATACATTGATTGTTGAAATGTGTCCCAATGCAATTGCAGATGCCTTCCACACTGAGTTAAAGACAGATCTTTTGCCCATGTATTAATCGCTAATCTTGCCGTAACAATAAACATGACCTTGTATCTGTCTGCGCAGTTTGTTTTGTGAAGAGAAATATGTTCTGGCTTCATCAAGGGAATTGTTTCTTTCACCAGCAAAAATAAAGTGCCATAGTAAAAAAACACTAATCAAACTAGATCAGCCTATTCCAGCACTGCCAAAACAAAGGGGCAACAACCTCATAGGGGTTGCTTGATTTATAAATGGGGCCTTGAAATTAACTAGAAAACAACCAGCAGCTTCATTGTAAACAGAACCAGGGTTATGTAACCAACTTATGGTGGCCGCAAAAAACAGTTGTAATAAACAGCGGCCTCTGTTTTCTTTCTAGGAATGTTTAAGATAGACCATGACCCCATTTTGGATGGATTAGACCATCAGAAACATGTACGTGACTTGTGTACAGAAGAGAAATATTACTGCAAATCGGTCATGCTTTTTCTTTCACTCCACATTCCTAAAGAAAATGTTTGCTTTTGACTACCTTACATTTTCCCTTATAGTAATTTCTTATATGAACGCTTGACGTTTCTGTTAGATAACAGTTTGTGTGATTCAATGACAGATGAATTGACTGAAACATGTCTAATGTTTCAATATGGTGAACCGATTCAATAGGGTGAAATATGGGATAGCCAAACTATGACCCCCACAAACACCCCTACGCGCACACACACCCACACCACCTACCCTCAATGCACAACAAAGTAGGGCCTACTACACTGAACAAAATTATAAATGCAACACTTATTGTTTTTGCCCCCATTTATCATGAGCTGAACTCAAAGATCTAAGGCTTTCTCTATGTACACAAAAGGCCTATTTCTCAAATATTGTTCACAAATCTAAAACTGTGTTAGTGAGCACTTCTCCTTTGCCGAGATAATCCATCCACCTCATAGTTGTAGGATATCAAGATGCTGATTAGACAGCATGATTATTGCACAGGTGTGCCTTAGGCTGGCCACAATAAAAGGACACTCTAAGACTGCCTTATGTCTGCGCTCCATAGACATCACCAAACGTTGGGTGTCTTCTGGTATCTTGCTTCAGTCCTGTACAGTGCTGCAGCTACGGTACCTTCAGTTCCTTCCAGTTGTTTCGGTCATCTTTGTCTTGTCTTCAGCAAGTGAAACACATTTCTCAATTTGATTCTCAGTTGGATTTCTCAGTTGGGTGACTGACGGTCATAAGCTATGCTTTTGACAGAAAGAATTTTTCCGGTGCTTCTGGCATCCTGGCTTACCTCTCCTTTGACCATGATGACCAATGAGAGGTAAGAGAAGTGTCATGGCCGTCTGCCTATTTTTCCCGTTACGTTCTCATTGACAACAGTGAGGTACAAACTTTATCAGCAGAAAGAGAACGGCAGTTTGCTGACGTATTTAATTGTACGAGGACCGCAGCATAGTCATATCGAATTATTGGCTTTGTGTTTTGGGGAGGTTTCTGATCACTGAACTACGAGATTCTTTCTTAGCTTACAGGGTAAGTGACAAGAGGAAGGATAGAAAAATATGCTAGAGTCATAAAGTATATTTACTCACTTTATTTCATGTTGTGTTGATTTACTGAGAATAAATATTGGTGGTGAAACCGGTGGTGAAAACCGCCCAGCACATCACTGGTTCCAGCCATCGTAGACCTCCAGCGCAATGCTGTCTGCACAGGGCGTGTGGGATCATCAGGGACCCTTCGGAACCATGCGACAAACTGTTCGCCCTCCTACCATCAGGCAAACTGTTTTTCCATCTACTGTAACCCTGCTGAACTTTTTGAACTCTGTGAAACATCACTAACCATACCCTCCCACCTCTCAAGAACTTTGTTGCACTACTCCCTTTGTACTACTCTGACACTGCCTTGCAAAGTTTGATAATGGAAGTTTTCAGTTGTACAGGTACGTGTTTAACCTGTGAATCTCACTGCTGATATCCCTGCATTTCAGTTGCACATGCACCTTGCACATTCAGTTTGCCACATTTAGAATTGCCATCGTACTTGCATTTAGCTGTTACATACCTCGGGGACCTCATTGCTGCTATCTCTGCATCCTGGTTGAAGATGCTTCCTTACTCCTTCAATTTGCCTAGATTGTACATCTAGAATGTCATTTTCAATTGCCATTTGTACCCGCACAACTATTATCCCACTTGCACTATAACATGCACTATACTTAGTACTTCTGCCCTACTCTATTTGCCTTAATTGCACATTTAGTATTGCCATTTATACTGCATTTGCCTTCATTGCACATCTATACATTCTAATTATAGAAGTATTATAAATATACTTAATACTTAAATGTATATTTTCTGCCCTCTTCTGTTTGCACTACTGGTCAGATGCTAATTGCATTTTGTTGTACTGTACTTGTACTTGTTCAATGACAATAAAGTTGAATCCAATCTAAATAATTACGTTTTCAGTTACTTTGGATTAAGTAAAGGTTGTTGTTATTGTATTAAGAACTATACAACCCTTCCCTTAAGAGACTTTAAACACTTATGTTTACTGTATTACAATATCTAGGTTAATCTGCTTGCCATGATCACATAGAGTAGGCTTTGCCAACCTGTCTATGTGATGTTGAAGCCAAAGTACAATGTCTTATAGGTCCTCCACTTCTCTGATGAGAATACCACGTGTGATGAACTTGTCTTCTCTTTGCGACTCTGCTGCTAATTTCATTAATTCCGTTCAAAAAGTGATTGTGATGATTATAACTGACAACTAATGAAAATCTCCAATTCAGTATCTCAGAAAATTTGAATATTACTTAAGACCAATACAAAAAAAATATTTTTAGAAATGTTGGCCAACTTAAAAGTATGAACATGAAAAGTATGAGCATTTAAAGCACTCAATACTTAGTTGGGGCTCCTTTTGCCTGGATTACTGAAGCAATGCGGCGTGGCATGGAGTTGATCAGTCTGTGGCACTGCTCAGGTGTTATGAGAGCCCAGATTGCTCTGATAGTGGACTTCAGCTCTTCTGCATTTGTTGGCATATCTTATCTTCCTCTTCACAATTCCCCATAGATTTTCTATAGGGTTAAGGTCAGGTGAGTTTTCTGGCCAATTAAGAACAGGGATACCATGGTCCTTAAACCAGGTACTGGTAGCTTTGGCACTGTGTACAGGTGCCATGTCCTGTTAGTAAATGAATCTGCATCTCCATAAAGTTGGTCAGCAGCAGGAAGCATGAAGTGCTCTAAAACTTCCTGGTAGACGGCTGCGTTGACCTTGGACCTCAGAAAACACAGTGGACCAACACCAGCAGATAACATGGCACCCCAAACCATCACTGACTGTGGAAACTTTACACTGGACTTCAAGCAACGTGGATTCTGTGCCTCTCCTCTCTTCCTCCAGACTCTGGGACCTTGATTTCCAAATTAAATGCAAAATGGACTTTAATCAGAGAACATTCACTCACAACACTCAGCAGCAGTCCAGTCCTTTTTGTCTTTAGCCTAGGCAAGACGCTTCTGATGCTGTGTCTTGTTCAAGAGTGGCTTGACACAAGGAATGCGACAGCTGAAACCCATGTCTTACCTCTGTGCGTGGTGGTTCTTGAAGCACTGACTCCAGCTGCAGTTCACTCTTTGTGAATCTCCCCCACATTTTTGAATGGGTTTTGTTTCACAATCCTCTCCAGGGTGCAGTTATCCCTATTGCTTGTACAGTTTTTTCTACCACATTTTTTCCTTCCCTTCGCCTCTCTGTTAATGTGCTTGGACACAGAGCTCTGTGAACAGCCAGCCTCTTTAGCAATGACCTTTTGTGTCTTGCCCTCCTTGTGCAAGGTGTCAATGGTCGTCTTTTGGACAGCTGTCAAGTCAGCAGTCTTCCCCATGATTGTGTTGCCTACAGAACTAGACTGAGAGACCATTTAAAGGCCTTTGCAGGTGTTTTGGGTTAATTAGCTGATTAGAGTGTGGCACCAGGTGTTTTCAATATTGAACCTTTTCACAATATTCTAATTTTCTGAGATACTGAATTTGGGGTTTTCATTAGTTGTCAGTTATAATCATCAAAATTAAAAGAAATGAACACTTGAAATATATCAGTCTGTGTGGAATGAATGTATTCATTATACAAGTTTCACTTTTTGAATGGAATTACTGAAATAAATAAACTTTTTGATGATATTCAAATTGTATGACCAGCACCTGTATTTGTCATTTTGCACACAAATCAATCCAAAATATGCTTTCCATAGTTACCTGAACTACAAATTCAGGAGACAGATTGACCAATTTGGTCTTGCTCAAGGACAGTTCAACAGATTTTTCGACTTGACGGCTCATGAATTCAACTACAAAACCTTTGGTTACCAGTCAAATGCTTTTACTGCTAGTCAGCTCTGTATCTGACACCGAATTATATATATTTCAGGAAAGAAGCTTTCCGGTACTACTGTTGAGATTGTTTTTATTATTGTAATAAGATCTGATTCGCTAGCAGTTTTCTGTGTAATCACAGTCAACTCATCCTCAGACTTTTGCTGTCAGCACATGTGTAGCCTCACTCAGAGTGCCGTGTCCATCACCCTTTAGGAGCCTGCCTAAAATGTAAGTAGAACATGCTGAGAGGAGAGGAGTCCACGAAATGCAGGAATGTCGCCCGACTGCATTTCCTGTGATGGTAGGATACATTTCAAGGTCTCCTTCTCAGGCCAACTTGTCTTATTCACCCCTGGTGGAGTTGACATGGCAACTATGCTTCCTGGTCCAGGAGGACTTGGCCAAAGCTAACAAGGCTAGAGCCCAATAAAATGCCGAGAGGAAGCTCTCGGAGCCTAACTTAAACCACGGCCCATTGGAGCTCCAGCTGGGAGACCAGCTTTATCTTCACCTTGAGGAGTTTCCTCCACAGTGCCCCGTCACCAGAGGCCTTCCTGGAGGAGCGCCAGCTCTGCTTGGCAGTGTCTGTGATGGTCAACTGGGTACTGCTCCGACACTGGACCCCCAGGATGACATTCACCCCTGACTGTGAGGTGTTGGAAATCAGTCCCAGCCTGAGGCATTGCCAGGGGAGCCTGATTCAACAGTGGTCATCAGTGGGCAGTCTCAGAAAGGTGAGTTTTGGGCATCAAAACCTCACCCGCGTTGCGCCAAAGCAAAGGCAAAATAATACATTTTACAGTGGGCAGAATTCTAGATATGGATGGATTGGTTCACTTATGCATCAAAATAGCAGAGACCTAACTAGTAGTCACATTAATTAGATGAGTAGTGTTTTATTTTTCACCATATTCTAAACATTGATATATCTCTCACAGCAGACTATGGGTTGTAGAAGAAATGTAGGTTTGATATTGCAAGGTCAATCAGTTATGTGGCACTGCCATCTGGCCAGTCAGTGTAACAAAAGAAATGGATCTCTAATGCAAGAAGCGTCCACCAAGTTTCCATAAACCTCCATCAAAACACTGAAGGACCATCTAATTGACTTCTGTGTGTTTTTGGTTTTCTGAAGAAAGCGATGAGGATTTGCACTATGTGGGTACATTTTCTGTTCACACACACACACACACACTTGAGCCAGTGCTGGGTTTGAAAATATGACAGCGAACAGGATGTTTTAGAAAACCAAAGGGCCAACTCTTCTGCTTGTGATGTTTTTATTTCCTTACGGACGGTTATAGAAAGCAAGAGAAGAAAGGAGTGAAGAGTTTCTTCCAGAAGGTTTGGAAAGGCTTTAAACAAATCCCTACTTGTGGCTGCCTGCACTCTAAACACTCTGATTCTATTTTAATGAAGATATGTTGTTTCATTCAAATAAACTAGCTTGCATAATTGTACTACAATTACTATTTCTTATCATAATAACTAATGGATTGGCTGTGACTTTGTCTGCTCTTAAAAGGTCTGCCAACTCTTTAGGTCTGAATATTTTTACGGGACCTAATATAGCAATCTAGCATCAATAATTGATGTGTGATTGTGAGGAGTTGGATCATTATTGCTGAAGCCAGATTCTGTTCATATTGCCGTTGGACTGGAATGTCACATGATTTGATATCTAACATTTACATGTATCTATTGTTCCCAGCTCTTTAGGATTTGAGCATACGCTACATGAATCAATAATACACCAATGTGAAGTATTAACTACTGTAGTTGTAAATAACTGAACTTGCTAAATCAAAACCTGTGTCAATATGGTACCATTGACACAGATCACAGACCCTGGTAGGTCACCATAACCATTCAAAGTGGGTAATGTTGTTTTGGTCTACATTCTCTTTACTACAGTCACTAAGCCATTAATGGTGTTAAGTTCTCTACAATATTATGCATTAAGCAGCCTTAATGTACAAACAAAGACTCTGCTTTTTGAGTTTAGACAGAATGCAATGTTAAATATTTTTCTTTGTATTATTATTTTTATTTTTTCTCCTTTCCTCCTAAACATGTTTTTGTCACAATTCTTATGAAAATGTTTCCCAATTTCAGCGACTGTAAACTGAGAGATTTGTTGTGACAGATGGAATCCTGGAGTTCCTCAAGACACCATTGCAATTCAGTCTTTCTTATATTGCTGGGTAATGGTTCCTATTGGTTCCTATTTGCACGATCAGTAAGTTGAGGGGTTCTTAAAGGAAACTTCAATGTAACAGTAGTTTCCAGGAGGAACACTGGAGTTATACTGTGGTTTAGATTTAAAATATAACTGTTTTGGTCACACATATGATCAAATGTCATTCCTTTTCATTTGTTTTGACACTTTAAGGTCGAACACACCATTTTTATGCTTCAATGAGGCTACGAAGGTGTATGAATTCCTCAAGGGCAGATGCAAATCCTAAATTCGAATAGTTACCACTTTATACAGTGCAGTCCAAAAGTATTTGGACAAGTGACAAAAGTTTTTTTTTGCTTTGGCTATATACTCTGTACATGGATTTGAAAGGAAACAAAACGTTAAAATGCATAAACCGAGAACCTTGTAGAAATCTAATTTAAAGTTTATTATGTGCTCCCACTTATTCAGCAATACAATATGCAAATACGTTAATTATAGTTTGGGATCTGAATGAAAAATACATATCCCACAGTTCCATTCACCTACTGACGTTTAGACATCGTTACTAAGCGACAGAGAACGCTGTAGTATACAGAGCAAATTGCCGAAATTTGTTAACAATAATAGCCAACAAGTATTTACTTACAAAATGGTTTTAATCTAACTTGTATTCTACTTCAGTGCAAAATGTGTGGATGCAAACAACCCCTAGTATTCCTCTGGGTTAACGACTTTCTAGCCAATAATTAGTCAATGACACAACAGTCCGGAGTTGGCCACGGAAGATAGCAGCCCTTACTTGCACATTTGCTGTCGTTTGCCAATCAAGTGCAGATACTTTTTGACCTTCAAAGACGAGGAAAAGACAATGGAGGTAGGGGAGTATATAGTTTGCTAAGCGCAACATACAGTAGCTAGATCAATGGTGTTGTGGACGAGTTTCAGATTAGCTACATATTTAGTCCAATGAGCCATGGACGTTACTTAGGGGATGACACGCTCAATAACACGCTGCTGTTACAGCTGGTTTTAATTACTTCGAAGCATGCGACCGCTGTTACACTACTATTTATAATTATTTTGATGTATGTAGAAAAACGATGGCGTATTGACGGAAGAAGACATGTCCACCTGTTTGTCGAAACTGGGACGCTCTGCCACCGGACTAGAGTATATCTACCAGTTCCTCTCCGTCCCTGTAAGATCTCTCATACGTTTATTTAGTTTGCGTTGCAATAAAAAAACATTTTTACTGATCTTTTATCAATGTTTATATTCCTCAAGTCTTTTTACTTTCCATTTGTATTATATTCCAGGATCAAAATCTGAAAGATGTGTCCATCTTAAGCAATTACATCTATCTTCAAAAACTCGAACTTCCGAACAACAACATAAAAGGTGTCTCCTAAGAAGTGTACTGTTCATTTGGTTATGAATATAATTAATGATTTAGTTAGATTGTGTAGCCTCATTAAACTATTTCTAATTGCTGTCAGTGCACATCAGAAACAGTTCTGTGCTGCTGGTTTTGATGATAAACAGTTGTGTATGTTGTGCCATCACTCTTCTTCTCACCCAACTCACCTTATGTTTGCTGACTGACAGATTTGTCCTGTGTAAGTCACATGCCCTACCTCATCATCCTGGATGCCTCCCACAACCAAATCACAGACTTCTTTGGATTCAAGCCACCAAAGAATCTCAAGGTTGGACATTCGGCAGATAGAAGTCTGCAGTTGAATTGTGGATTGGATCACAGTCCCAGAAGATGTTCTCCAATCATCTACAGTATCATTGCATATGCTTACCGCATACCCTTTCCAGGGTCAAATTCAGAACTCTTTTTTTTAATATTTTTTTTAGCAGTACATCATGTATATAAAATTATATTATTATAAAGAATTGTCCTGGATTTAGTAGATTATTTTCATATTTAATCTTTGCCAGGGTCCAGTTAAGAACTTGTCAGTAATATCTTACTTTTTTTTTTTTTGCAGGAGGTCAACCTTTCGCATAATCAGATGTCAGTGATGACAAACCTGTCAGAATGTTCTTCTCTGAGTATACTGAAACTGGACTGTATCCTTTAAAACAAGTTTTCACACAGAGGTCACATATTTCACTAAATAAATGTTTTATTACACCTGTAGAAGAGGAGTTCTAGTAATGTGATATTTTTCTGTCTCCACCCACCCCTACTAACAATCATATATTTCCTGTCCAGTGATTTTATTTATGATTAGGTTCTGTGAGCCATGAAGCCGCTTTCATTTGTGCCCTGCTGTTTCAATTGACAGGTGCTGTGCATGTAGCCATAAAACCATGTGGTTTTTATGAAAACAACATCAAATGTTGGCTTTAGAAAATATATATTACCCTACCGTTTCCCACAGGTTATTCATATCCAGCTGTATCTACACTTGTGTCTCATTGCGACAACTCCCAATGGATTTGGCAGAGTTAAAGATCACAGCAAGCTTTTCTTATAGGCAGTAATGCCCAAGACATTCACATATTTTCACACTGCTTTTCCAACCAGGAAGTTACATTGTGTAACACCTGTGAGGGTATGCTCAATCACCTGACTACCTGAGCTTAGTAGGTGTGATGTTGATTAAAAATTCCCTGCTTGCTATAGTATTATCTGCCTAAGAAATTTTGATATTATTTTTACATTTCATATAGACCAAAAGTTGTAAGGTCTACACTGCCAGTCAAATATTTATTCAATTTTTTTTCCACATTGTGGAATAATAGTGAGAACATTAAAACTATGAAATAACAAACATGGAATCACGTCGTACCCACAAGTGTTAAACAGATCAAAATACATTTTATATTGTAGATTGCTTGAGGTAGCGTCCCTTTGCCTCTGTGACAACTTGGCACACTTTGTGAGGTACACATACACACACATACTCTTCTCAAGAGTACCGTCTCATTGGAAAAACCCCCTTAACGCGTGCCTTTTCTGGACAGACAACTGTTTCAGTGAGATCCGTGGTCTGGAGCATTGTGCCAGCCTCAGTCATCTAAGTCTGGCACACAACAAGATCTCCCACATCAGTGGCCTGGACAACCTGCCCCTTAAAGAACTCTGTCTGGTTGGTCCTAACTCCTTTACCAGTCTCTTAAATAACCGTTGACAATTAACATAATTTAGCAGATGTTCTTACAGTATGGAGCGTGTACATTCCTGTGTTCTTTTCATCCTGCTCATCCTGTTCCACAGTGATGGATTTCTGAAATCATAAGCATTACTGTGGTTAGCAGTTGTTCCAGTGGTTTAATGAATGTGGCCCACAGACTAGCACACACACATACACACACACACACACACACACACACACACACACGTTTTCCTGTGAATACGCTGTTTTCCATTCACCTTGATGTTTCTCCTGGTCACCTGGTGTCTGTGTTTCCATTATGTCATCACTTCACAGAAGGTTCATGATACCCCAGTATGGAGCCTATTATGCATGCACACAGTATTTTAGCCCTTTCTTCTCCTGCGACGTGATGACAGCAGGGGGTGTTTTTTAACCCCCTTACTGTCTCTGATTTAAACCACAGATGTAATTGAGCTCCAGCTTTTGGAAGACACCATATGGTCCTGGCAGCCACCCTTTGGACCCCAGCCTCTACCTCCCGTTGTTCCGCTGTTGTCCTTTATCAAAGTGATTCCTCATCGTCAGCACGCTTGTCTTCTTCACTTCCCTCCTCCCCTATGGGGAAGTCTGCTGGAGGCATGAGCCTGTTTAAACCCCCCCCCCCCACACCTCACTTTCCATAACATCCCTGTCCACCAGGGAGGCCAGTCGCTGTCTCTACCTCCGCTCCCACCCCCACCCGGCACGGCTCGGTCCGTTTGCTACCTGTCAGGCGGCTTTCTGTCTCAGCCCTTTGTACCAAGGCCATCGGGGCTCAGCGAGGTCACTGTCACCCGCTGTCGACAGCACTCTGCCAGGCTGGCTAGTGGAAGATGGAGGGGGGCTCTGGGGCTGGATCCGTGATGATAGCCCATGCAGGGGGAGGTGGAGTGGTTAGTCACAGGGCTGGTCTTCAGTGATTTTGGCAGGCCCACTACAGCGTCTATCCAGCTGTACCACTTGTCGACCTCTCTGAACTTTGATTAAGTGTTCGCTGGTGGGGACCAGTTGTGTTCACAGTGTTAGTCACGTGTCAATTCCTCTCCATCCAGAGGGGGAATCGGATTGAGACGATCGAGAACATGGACACTCTGAGGACCCTGCAGGTTCTGGACCTGTCTCTGAATCGGATCAGCAGTCTCTTTGGCCTGCAGAACCTCTGTCTACTGGGCTCCATCAACCTGGAGAGTAACCAGGTGAGAACCAGTCCAATCTGACTATCACTGTTTACTGCTCTGTTGTCTTGTTAATGCTACTGTCTGCATAGTGCCAGTGCTCGGGTTGTGAACCACAATGTGACGGCATACCAGGAGCTGAGCAATAAAGCCTTTTCTCAGTGCATCAACTGGTTGACTGTGGTACTAAATGCTGTTTAAATAATTTTTTGTCCGTTTGTTAAATGGAAGTCATCGTAGTCCAAATAACAGTTTTTTGTTTAGTGTAATATTATTTTGTTTTCAGATCAGTGAAATCAAGGATGCCACACACATCCATGAACTGTTCCTTCTCCGGGAGCTGAATCTGCGCAGAAACCCTGTCCAGGTAGTGGAATTGCACCTAAAACCAACGCATGGCTTTTATCAAGTTGGTTTTCTAAATCTGGTTTCCACCTATCAGATTGGATTTAATACTCAGAAAGCGCATGAATTTAGCTGAAGTGAACTGACATTTATGGACAATCCATTATTTTTCTTATTGATTTCTATGCATTAGATAATTTCAGATGGACAAAAAAAAAATGTGTAATATATCTCCCTCCTGTGCTGTATGCTGTCACTATACTGATAGTAGAAATGTCTGTTTTACTGTTGACACCAGGAGCAGCCTGACTACAGACTGGCAGTGATCTTCCTCCTCCAGCACCTGGCTGTCCTGGACGAGGAGAATGTCTCTGCAGAAGACAAGGTGTCTAGCTAGGTGGATGGGTGATGGGATGGGACACGCTCGGCCTAGCATTTGGCAGAGGGTCATCGGGAGCATGTTGGGTGAACGGGGACGGTAAATGCTAGCAACGTATGGTAGTATAATAGCCATTTGCAGATATGACGTGAATGTCTCCCCTGTGTTGACCAGGTGTCGGCCACCAACAAATATGACCCTTCTATGGAGGTAGTGGCGGCCAGGGATCACATGACCCACATGGTGTACCAGCTGATGCAACCGCAGGTCATCTACGATAGGTAAACACCTGCTTGCCACCTTGATTATTTGTCTCCCATTCATACATAATAGAAACTAACCTGGCCCAGGTAAATAAATAGATTTTCCAGGTTGCTGCAGTATGTTGTCCGTAGCAGCATCACGCTATTTCCCAGGAAGCGTGTGGGTGAGGCCCCCTGTGTCTTAATGTCATCCTGAATAATCCTTGTGTTTCTGTGTTGGTCCCCAGCACCCTTCCCAGTCTGGACACTCCCTACCCCATGCTGGTTCTGACCGGCCCACAGGCCTGTGGGAAGAGGGAGCTGGCTCACAAGCTCTGCCAGGACTTCAGCCACTTCTTCGCCTATGGGTGAGTCCCTAGAGTCTAGTATCCAAGTGATGTATGTCTTGTTGGGCAGGCTGTGCCCAAGATCTATGTGCTAGTATGCATCCAGATGAAATATGCTGTTTATATAGAGTGCGCTACTTTAGATGAGCATGCATTGTGCATTTAGGGGTGTTGTTTATGATTGTGCCAGATAGGGACTTAATTGAGTTCTCTGTCCATAGAAACATGATACTTACACTGTCAACCAGATGTATGTCACTTCCCGAAAACGTAATGATTACCCCACGTGAGCGATGGTGATAACTAACAAGGTTCCCCACCAGCGTTTCTCGCCACAGCAACGACATAAAGGTCCTTTAATCTAGTAATGGAATGAATGGAGCCCTTTTAACAGAAGCACATCTGCCTGAGATGTTGCTCTCACCTTACATGTGGTTTTAATAGGTTTAACCCCCACAGACACACACACATACCCACACACTTCCCTTTCACATTCCTAGCCCTCTACTCTCCAGAGGCTAACATGAAAGGTAGGTTTAATCCTCAGCCCTGGTAAACACCTTTTTCAACGCCCTTCTCAGTGGTTTGCTGTGCCAGTGTAATTGTCTGTCTGTCTCTGTCGCACTGTTTGAACTAAGTATTTTGACAATTGCTTTGTGTCATTCCATGTCCCAGAGCCTGCCACACCACCAGGGGGCCCTACTTTGGAGAAGAGGACGGGAGTGACTACCATTTTGTCACGGAGGAAGACTTTCAAAACATGATTAACATGGTACGCGTTTGCGATTGACCACGAGCAGTGTTGCTAGATTGGAAGGTTTCCGCATCATTGGGCTAATTTTAATGACAGTGTTTGGGCAAAATGTGCATGGGCCGGTCGATTTACAAGTAGGGTTAAAATGGCGCTTGGCCAGGTTATTTTTGTGCAGGCTGCGGGTAATTGGCCGATATACTGTCAATTATATTTGGCCGATATACTGTCAATTATATTTGGCAACCCTGACTGCAATGTGGTACGTCTGTGCAGAATTACTAATCGACGAATCGGCTTGCATCCTATGTGACAATCTGTTGTGTGATTTACTTTAATGACTTGGCCCTTTTAATTTTTTTATATTGGCACTCTGAAACACCGGGATGGTTTGTCAGTTTGGGATTAATTGAGTATTCATATTAGAATTTATGCTGCACATGTTAAAATAAACTGGTTATGTTATCGAGACAATCGAGGAACACGCGTGACAAGAACACCTGGAGCGTATCTTACTCTTCGGGCCGAGCATGAATATTCATTGGTGAAAAACATGATTCGCTGCAGTTTCATTAAATAACATTATGATTGTAGTTTGACAAATATGTTTAGGTCAAATATTGTAGCGCAAATTTGCCCCTGGTTTATTTTGGTATTTCCAAACTGTAGACTAATTAAATTAATCAACACAAACATAAAATGAATGCTGTTATTACATTTAAATCTTTCAGACGAAGAATCATGTGTGGCATTTTTGAAAGATGAGATACAAGCTACATGGAAAATCTTTACTGGACAGCCTTTTCTGAAGTGAATCGGTTTCACAAGCTTTCCATAAGGTTATTAAAAATGTATTTAAAAATAGGCTCCCGTGGAATAACCATTTGTGAACAACTCAATGGACGGACAAGTACAAAACGTTTCTGTGGCTAATGAAAATCGTCGAAATGTGGGAAAGAAACGTAAAACTAAAACAATGGAAATAACAGTCGAAGGGAGATCTTACAGGATGCCGGAACAAATTGTAAGGGTCAAGAAAAATCTCTGAAAACTGTCCGAAAGAGGTACGTGGAAGAACCGTATATCAACCAATCAAGCTAGCTAGCTGTAGAGTACAGTACCTAAAATTGTTCTGGGGTTTTTAAATTTGTAACAATAGAGAAAAAACTAAGTTTGTTGGCTATTAACTTTATCGTTACAAATGTTATTGCTAGATTATAGAAGAAACACTTCCATCCATCGAATGATTAGACATGGCTGTCTATTGTCTGTAACGTTACAATATATCCTGAAGGGAAGTGCAGAAAGGATGTTGGAAAGTTGACTGATGAGCGCTAGTTGCTACTGTTCAACAGTTTCTGCACAGTCCCATACGAGAAACAACAAACGTTTATTCACTCTGGCTTCGAACAGGTTAGAAATAAGACAAAACTGCTGTTATAATAGCTATACAGAACATTTGCATGGTTAAACTTTCACAGCAGTTTCGTGGGTGGGGTGGGAGGGGTCCTGTAACCTGATTTGTACCTGGGTTATAGTGACTCAGTTGCACTCCAAGGCAGGTGCTTAGGCCATTATGAAAATACAACTTTAGGAACATCTTGATGTCTTCTGTGATCTCCTTAGAGGACACATTGGATGCATGCCCCAGTGAAAGAGGGCATCAAGGTGCACATTCTGTCTTTCTGAAGTACCCAGAACCACCACTCTCGGATGAAAGGAGACGTACACTGAGAATGCCTCAGCCCCGATCTGAATTTGTCGTGAATGTACCGACTCTAGAGACAGAAGAACACCAAATCTGCAACATTCAGTGTTTAGAGGGACATTTTCAAACTGCAGAGTCTCAATTCTGGCCGACCCATGAGTGACACTTGTGGCAAATTTGACATGTTCTTTGCTAAGATGTCAGCAGCAACATCTGCAAAGGGAGATTGCAGTTGAGTTTCACCATCCAAAAGGCCTACACACAGCTTGAATATGACACTGTGTGGGCTAAAGCCAATGCTGACTGCCATGTCATTTCTGTGGATCTACAGGGGGTTGTGTACACCCCTAATCTGGCCCACTGCGATGTCTACTACTAGCGTCAGCTGTTATATTTTAACCTTTGCATCCAGGAGCTTGGAAAAGAAGGTCCTTCATGCATGTGTGTTTGGCATGATGGGATTGCCCCCTGAGGAGCCATTTCCAAATTCACGCCACTCATCAAACCAGAGGGTACGCAAGCTGATCTTCAGTGACAGATGCTGTGGGCAGAATAACAACTGGCGGATAACAATCTGAGGTTGATGCTCATCTCTGTCACTTTAACGAAGTTGAGCGGAGGTTCATGGTCTCTGGTCATTCTTTTCTTCCTTGTGATCAATCTTTTGCCGCCATTGAGACGAGGCGGAAGGTTTCAGTCCTGCATACACGTGATGTTTCACAGATGATACCTGAAGCATCAACAGCGAACCAATTCAAGGCCATGAGGATGCAATGTGAAGACTTCAGGCATCTCCCAGATTCTGCCCTCAAGCGACAAGCTGGACTACAGATCACCTCAATGAGGTGGTTGAAAGTCACAGGTATTGCACAGAGAATACTAACACCCATCAACATGAAACATGTTGTTCTAACAATAAAATATCCTAATTCTTGGCTGTGAACGTTGTTTATTAATTTCAGGAACCTAAAATGTTTCTGTTCTAATTTCAGCTGAGGATCCTTGATTCTGTTCACCAGGCAGAGCCACTGTTTGTTGGAGGGCTGAACATCATGGCTGATGGCCAAACCAGAACCAAGAGGGACACTTCAACCTCCCTACTTGGCATGCCACTACCCAGAATGAGTCCTTTGTCCATCAAAAAAGACCAAGACCTAATGACCATGCTGAACTACTTGCCAGCTGCTTCACTCTTTTTCACTGCAGAGTTAATAATTTGTTGTTAAACCAAGCTACATAATAAAAAAATATCTGTATTCTGTGAGTTTATGATTCTCTGAACCTGTATAGTGTGTTGAATCTGGATACATTTCCAAAGATAATGTAATCTGTATTTGAGAAATTGACATGTTCAGTAGGTATTTTCTATGTGAATCAATTTGTGTAAAATGTGTGCAGATCCCAGTGCAGAGAATGTTATGTACAGTGTTTTCTGTTGTGAATTATTTAGTGTGATTGTTTAAACTTTTTATCTGAATTAAAGAAATGTCATTCCATACCGTATGTGAGTATTTGTTTGATCTTGCTCCCCTTTTTCTTCCTTCCAATATAGGTCTTTGTGTCACCAGATTTAGTGTTAACTCTGAGCCTGTAATTATTTACTGCTGTGAAACCTCAGTACAGAAGAGCTTTTCTTGGCTTTAGCATGAGTTTAACTCAATTCAAGACAGAAGGGCATACTATTCCAGAAATTAAAATCATCCACATCCTACAAGTACCTTTTTAAGCAGCAAAGAAATATCAATTGGTATTGGACGATGAGTATAGTGAATATATTTGTCGACTATAAAACTCTTTAAGGTGGTACATGATAATATAAAATGAAATGATTATATTAAAATGGACAAGTTGTCACATATATGGGTATATAGGATTTATTTGCTCAAAGTAGCGTTCACTACTGACCAGGAACATTTACATGGAACTAGCTGTTACTCTCAACTCCTTGGAAATACCTGGCAATACAAAAGTAGTTCTGTCAATGTATTTTATTAAGTGAATTTAGGGCTTTTAATTGTCCGTATCATATGTTCATGGTTTATCATAACAGTTTATCTGGCCCTGTTGGTCTCTGTGGAAATTGTAGAACAAGAAAACCAAGCCCTACTCATGTCCTGGCTCCCCCTTAGTTCCCTAACCGTTTTTATTGGCTTTAATGTTATCGGATACTTAATCATTGGCTACTTAAATGTGCCCTTCTATCTGCCATATTAGACACTTCAAAGCTCTAGGTTTAACATTCCTGAAGGCACGTCCTAGATATCCTACCCTGTGGTGGCCTGAGGTACTATAGAGGACTCCTGCCTGAGCATTCTTTTGTTTTTTAACATGTGGCCCTTTTTTTTCCTGATGTTGATTATGTAAGCGCTATGCTGTGGGAACTGGATAAATACAGATCTCTCTCCCAGTGATACATGGAGGAAACAGTTTGAAGTGGGAATCCTAACCCTGCACCCTTTACAGTTGAGAGGACGTCTCAGGTGATGTTTTATCGAACTGTGGTTTAGACAGCTTGACTTTTCCTTTACATTGGATGTTTTACCGACTCCCGTGATCATTCAGAACATATCAGACCAGAGCAGTTGTGCCACACTCCTCACCACATACTACTCTAATTACTGCCTCTTATCCGCTACCACACAAAACACACATCTGCAAAGCTCTTCGCTGCAGATTAGCCTGGTTCAGCTGGCCTGGTGCTTGTTTCGTTCCGTCACTTGGCCCGTCAACAGAGGAACAATTAGGGCACTTTGTTTTGTGGGCTGGATGGTTTCCAGCTCCTTAACATAGGTAGTGAAGTTAATCTAACTGTAGCACTTCTGGGGCCAAGTTCCTGAGGGACTGTCTGAATCTCTGAATGGGCCGGCAGTTAATCAAAAAATTTGTCAGAATAACAGCAATAGAAGAATGGAACACATCCAATGGGTGGATATGTTAACCATGTGGGTGTGTTATAACACATCATGCCAAGCAAAAGAACTATCCAAGGACCTCAGAAGGTTTATTGATGCCGGTTAGTCAGAGAGGGGTTAAAAAGACATTTCCAAGCAATTTGAAGTCATTAAACCATCATTCCACTGTCCAATGGATCATCTACAAGTGGTGAAAATTCCAGACCAATGGCAATCTACACGTCATTTCACCAAATGCAAAACAAGAACTGACTGAAAGATTCTCATAGACGTCTCTGAGAACCCTGAGATGACATCAATGAATCTACAGGCCTCTATTGCCACAACCAATGTCAAATTGCATGAGCCAACTGTCATAGATCGCACAAACCTGGCTTGCACTTGAGGTAAGAAAGGAAGACACCTCTGCTCTCAAAAAATAACACCAAGACTCGACTGATGTTTGCCAGACAGCACCTGGCTAAAGATTTAAACTTGTGGAGAAATGTGCTCTGGGTAGACAAGTCCAAGTGGAGTTGTTTGGCCGCAGTGCCAAACGCCTTTTTGGGCAAAATACAAAATACTGCCTTTGAACAGAAGAAACTCATACCAGCCGTAAAGCATTGAGTTGGTGGCATTATGGTTTGGGCCTTGTAAATTTACCATCATTGAGTCAGCCCTGAATTCTGTATTGTACCAGAGAATTCTTAAGAAGGATGTGAGGCCACCTGTCAACAAGCTGAATCTAAACTGACAGAACAACAGGACAATGATCCAGAACACACCAGCAAAGATGCAGTACAAGGTTTTTGTAATGAAACAGGTATTTTTTATTTATTTAACATTGCACAACTTTTCCAGTCTTTTTTTGCCCCTCTCCCAGCTTTTTTGAAACTTGTTGCTGGCATCAATTTCAAAGTGGCATAACATTTCTAAGATTCAAACATTTGATGTGTTGTCTTTGTACTATTTTCTATTGAGTGTAGGGATTACATTATTTGCACATCATTGCCTTCTGTTCTTAAAATCTGACACAAGGTCCCAACATTTTTGGAAACAGCATTGTTTATTTTTAGTCTGAATATTGAGAGAAACAGTATAACCTAACTTGATATGCCTGCAGTTCTCTGAACTGTCCGTAGGGTAATAAAGTGTGATAGATGACAACTCTGAGAATATTCAGTCCAGGTGCGAGTAGACCAGGGGTCAAAAGGTGCCTGTTTGAACTACAGGGCAGTGATGGAAGAGATGGTGCTCCTGACTGCAGGGTCATGAGTTCACCTCACAGGCAGGGATGTTGGCGTTTTTAATCTCAGCTGTACACAACTGGGTTCGGGTTGGACCACGTAGGAACATCAAAGACAGTTTGACTTCTAAATGTAGGTGTTTAACCCAACAGTAGTTAACGGTCCCACCTGACGCCTCTGTCTATTTGTCTTTTTCTCTCCTTCCTCAGGGACAGTTCATCCAGACCGTGCAGTATCAGGGTCACTGGTATGGGTTGTCTCGCGCTGCCATCGAAAACGCAGCCAGGCAGGGCCTTGCCTGCTGTCTGCATATGGAACTAGAGGTGAGTGTGGCAGTACACTTAATCACACCCGCAACCACTATACATACACGCACTCTATACAGACACACATATGTTACACACACATTCACTTGGACCAGCATCATGCCTAAGAGGCCAGAAATACACAGTACACAGTGTCCTTGTTTAAGGCGAACAGCATTTTCATCGTGTTTTGACCTCTGTGATCTCTACTTTCCCAGTGTGTTGTTTTGCTCATCACTAACCCTACCTAATTTACTGGACCGTCAAACCTTCTTTGCTGTAAAAAATGCTGATATTCTCATTCCAGTGTTGTACACTTGTGGTGTTTCTGTTAACAATTCAAATGTTTAAAAAGAGCCTGAAGAAACACATTAAAGGAGATATACCTGTAAGAATGTCCATCCATATCGCACTAATTAAAGCCATTGTAAACTTATACAGCAATGTTTTTACCACATCATGTTTGATTTCATATTATACCACCCTACAGACAGAATTGTAGAATGTGGCTTAGTATTTTCTGGTTTAACCTGTACGTCAAATACCTTCGCATGCAAAATGTATTTGCTGAATGAATGCAGCTGGGTTTCCGTAATGCTGGCTGTCTGTGATCCCGTCCCAGGGTGCATTCAGACTGAAGAACACACACTTTGAGCCGCGCTACGTCCTGCTGCTTCCCACGGACAAGGAGTGGTATGCTGGACGACTGATGGCCAGAGGCCTGTACACTCACCCCCAGATTGACACGGCCCTGGCCCGCGTGGACACCTACGCCCGGGTCAACGGGGAGCGACCTGGCTTCTTCGACCGCGTCATCCCCTGCGGTACGTTGCTCAGAACCAGTGTGAAGGAGCTCACGATGGCAGTGATTGTACCTTATCGGTGATGTGTTATTTTCTCTTGCGGATGTATTCGCAGAAAGGCCACACATGCACGTGTTTGCCTGTGCTGCTGTCTGGGTTTCTGTTATTGTTCTTGCTCCTTGGAAAAACTAGGTGATGGTTTCAAAAAAATTGGTGGTACTACTGTAGATTAAAAAAATTTAATAAACTTCTGGCCACAAACGATGCACCCTGTGGAAACTGACTGACTCACTATGAAGAAGACTAAACTGACATACCGAAGCCTTCAATGTCATGAGATTGGCGTTAAAAACTTGTTTAGTTACCAGATGGGGAAATGTGTTCCAGTGAAGGCACTTCGACATGCCGAGATGTGTCTAATGACCCCAAGTACAATGTGTCACATTTACAGGACAAATTTTCTTTCTTTGAAGCAACTCAATTAAATAACAGTTATCATTCTGGCCTACTATCTTTTAAAAATGTTTATTATAATTTTTGTGATTTTAACATCCCAGTGTGTTTGTGTGGACAGTACAGGTCTGTCAAGAAAGATAAGCAGAGTTGCACTAATGTATGACATTTTTTAATACTGTTTGCGTGCATTCAATTAAATGGTAAGAAGTTAAGTGAAGACACATTGTCAGTTCAGAATTGATCACAACCCTTATGTATGTGTTTGTGTGTGTGTGCTCAGACGACCTAGTGAAGGCTTACAAAACTCTGAGACATGTTTTGATGGAGTATCTTGGAGAGGAGGAGTTGGATGGAGTGGACCGAAGCAATACAGCCACCCCAGACAACATCTCCACAGGTCAGTGTCTACTACCACAGCCACCCCAGACAACATCTCCACAGGTCAGTGTCTACTACCACAGCCACCCCAGACAACATCTCCACAAGTCAGTGTCTACTACCACAGCCACCCCAGACAACATCTCCACAAGTCAGTGTCTACTACCACAGCCACCCCAGACAGCATCTCCACAGGTCAGTGTCTACTACCACAGCCACCCCAGACAACATCTCCACAAGTCAGTGTCTACTACCACAGCCACCCCAGACAACATCTCCACAGGTCAGTGTCCGTGTGTGTGGGCTGTAATTCTAAGTGTGGTCACTACGGTCAAGGTTTGGTGATGAAGTGTGTGTTAAGGTGTCGGTGTCTGTGACAGGGTTGTCAAGGAACTACTTGGTGGACGATGAGCTTCGCGATCCCGTCCCCAGGCTGGAAACAGGCTTTATGTCTCCCTCCGCTACGGAGACAGACCCCCCAGACCCCAGCTACCTCCAGCCCCAGCTCAGCCCACAGAATACCTCTGTTGTGAGTCCCTCAACTACACATTCAGCCACACACACACACACAGAGGGTGACACATTATAATGCCTGGCCGAAAGACGAGAGGTTTGATGGATGCGATCAACCTCACTGTCCTCATAAGGACTGCAGACCTCAAGGACAATCGTGGTTTCTCCCTCTCTATGGGCTGTAGGAGCCGGCCTCCATCCGCAGGCGGCAGCAACGGGTCAGGGAGGCTCTGATGGGGAGGAGCCCTGGAGCGTACACCCAGCTGTTCAAGAGGTACCCCGGGACATCCTTCTACCTCACATCAGCAACCTCCTCCTGTTGTGTTAACTGCCCGGTGACAGCTTATGTGTAGGACACCAGTATTGGGTTGTGTGTCTCCAGCAGAGGGAGCTAGCGAGGTCATAGTGAAAAGCGTGTGTGTGTGTGTGTGTGTGTGTGTGTGTGTGTGTGCGTGTGCTCGTGTATGTTTGTGTGGCCTTAATTTGGAACCTGGATTCTTGAAGGACTCATCCAATAAGTCAATTTCCAGCTCTGTTTACCAAATACCAGTTTGGTAGATTTATTCAGTCAGCCATCTACTCTCATGTTCCGACTGAGAGCTAATCTCTCTCTGGTGGACGTGCTCTCCAATGGACTGGACCTGAAATCCTGTGGATTGGTATTCAGCTCTGTTGGTGTCTTGGTGTGTGTTGTGTCTTTCTGTGTGTGTTGTGTGTGGTGTCTTTCTGTGTGTGTTGTGTGTGGTGTCTTTCTGTGTGTGGTGTCTTTCTGTGTGTGTGGTGTCTTTCTGTGTGTGGTGTCATTCTGTGTGTGTGGTGTCATTCTGTGTGTGTGGTGTCTTTCTGTGTGTGCGGTGTCTGTGTGTGTGGTGTCTTTGTGTGTGTGTGGTGTCTTTGTGTGTGTGGTGTCTTTCTGTGTGTGTGGTGTCTTTGTGTGTGTGTGGTCTATTTCTGTGTGTGGTGTCTTTCTGTGTGTGTGGTGTCTTTCTGTGTGTGTGTGTGTGCGTGCCTGCGTGTTTGTGTGTGTGTGCGTGTGGTGTGTTTTTGCTGGAGTGAATTAACCCCTTGACTCAAACTCCTGTTGACAGAAGACATACTCCATGTCGAGTTCCGCATAATTAATCATCATGGTTTTATGTTTTCCTGAGACATTATCTGGTAGTCACCTAATGTGCAGCACAAACTCTGGGTGTGGGTTTATATTATTTATTTACCAAGTGTTTCCTTCCTCCCGATGTCATGTTGTCCAGTTCACGCTTATAGCCTTGCCTGATGGCAACAACTCCCCGGGAGGTTTGTGGAGTTCCTGATCGAATCGCATCCTGTGATGCATATCTCGCCACACGTTCTGCTTTTCATCTCAGTGCTCAATCAGGAAGTATCGCTGGCACACATGCTCTGGGGGAAGAGAGGAGTGAGCCTGGCCAATAACCACAAGAAAGCTTGCAGGTGCTCGACTTACCACACAGAGTTACTTGAGCGTGGTGAGCCAATTTATACCACCCTCTGTGGAACCTCTGGGCACTGCTGCTGGTGCGCTCTAGGATTTGAACTCAGTGTGTGTTCAGAGGAAATCTTTCCTATTTGCACTGCAGGTCAAAAGTGGTGTTCTGCTTCTATAGTTGGCACTGTCATGGAACTAGGAGGTGAGTTTATGTGTGCTTTAACCACCCACAACTGTGTGTGTGTATGTGTGTGTCTCTCTGTCTCTTAGGTGTCCTCAAACAGCTCCATCATCATTAGCCTCTCAGTTTCAGCAGGACCCTGCCTTCTTATCCCCCATGATGCCTAGAGCCAGCCACGCCCCAAAACACAACCACTCAGAAAATAGCAGGTCTGTATCAAACCCATATGCACCATCAAAACCTACATTTGTGCACAGTTTTTTTTATCTCATTACTTTTGTTGCTCAAGTGTAGCATGTACCACTTTTAATATTCATTGGCTGTGATTAAGTGTTTAAGAGCATATGCATTTCTAAATTAGAGTTTTCAGTTAACCACTCAACACTGTCTGGGGACAGGTCTTCATAACGTCTTCTGCTCACGCCTTCCGTGTCTGTGTCCATTCAAAAAACTATCAGAGATTACAATTTTCCCAGGTGAAATAAACATTTTTCTGTACATATGTGTGAGAGCCTCAAGTAATGTATTCAAAACCAACAGGGAGTGTGGATTTGAGTGAGGAGCAAGTCCATCACCTGAGAAAATAGGTTTTTATTACCTCTTCTCTAGTGACATCTGAAGTAGTTAGTTATACTTCTGATTTTATGAAATCTTTACCCCATTTCAGCAACTCTGTTTTACTGAATTACTCATTTAACTACTGATTTAATAGACCCTTTTAAAATCAACCTTGTTTGCTTCAGATTTATTTGAAATTCTCCTGTGGGAGCAAGCCTGGGAGAGTCTTATAATGTTCTTGGCCTGAAGTTATTCAGAGCATCCAAGCCTTAAAAAACAAATATATTTGAATAAATTATATCTGAACCAGCCCAACACAACTTTCTTGTAATGACATACCCAATGACACACTTCAAGTATGAACATTAAAACGCTATATATTTATCTGCACAAATGCACCTCAATAGCAATGTATAATGTCTGCATGCACATTACAATATGGCTTCAACCCAGAACACTTGAAAACATTTCAGTGGGATAGGTTGTGACCTGTCTCTTCTTATATCAAACATATTTGATGGAATGTATCCTATTGCTGATGGCATTTTCTGTCCTTGAGTTCACAGTTGAATGTTCTCCTAACAGTCCTATATGGAGGTGGGGTTGAATCAAAATGATATCCAACACTGCACTGGGACAAGGCCAATCTGCCCATATGACATTAACACTTTATGACAGGTGTATTCCAGTGTGTCTTCTTTAACACTGTGTTCATCCAGTTATTTTTTCTATTCATTCTTTTCCTCTCTAAGTGTCTGTTTCACTCTTTCCTTAGCTTTTGTAGTTTCCTGACATAACTCGGTTCTCATCAGTCCTCTCTCCCCTCTTCCTTCTCTCTCTGCTGGGTTGTACTCATTAGTTGTATTCCGCTGCAAAATGTTCAGCCATAAACCGAATCCCTTAACTTTAGAAAACAAACAGGAGCAAATGGAACTAATCGTGCAGGGACCTATTTAAATATGTCCAGTAGAAACAGTAACTTTTTGAAACTGCATCTGACTAAATGAATCTCTCCTGGGATCAGCTGTGATGACTCCCGGGCCAGTTCTGGTCTCTCCATCCCCAGCTCAGCAGGGGCCTTCTCAGAGACGGCAGGGCCAGCTGGGCGTTTGGATGTGGAGCTGCTGAATCTTTCTGCACTGGGAAGCAACTTGGACGAGCTTCAAGGTGACTGTCCCGACGACTGGCTCTGTGTCTCTCTCTGTCTATGATTTTCTGTCTCCATCTGTTTCTCCCTCTCTCTACCTCATTTTTGCTCAGTCTCTCTCTGTCTCTCTCTCCCCCCGTCTCTCTCATAGTTGTATGTTTTATCTGATACTCGGTTTAACTACTCCACAGAACTGGGTTTGCTAGTCATACATTTTCTCAAATGTTCTCCTTCCCTCCCTTTTTATCTGTTTCTCTTACCCTCTGTCCCTCCCTTTTTGTCTTTTCTTCTTTCTTTCCATCCTTCTGTGCTTTTTTCTCTCTCATCTCTCCCCCTCTGTGTGTTTCTCTTAATTTCAATTTCAAAAGGCTTTTATTTGCATGGAAAGTGTTACCACATACAGCACATTGCCAAAGCAAACAGAATAATACCTATAAACAGGACAATACAGTAAGAAATGAATGAATGCAATAATGAAATTGTGAGAAACAGTTTGTAATGAGATGGTCCTGATTGGCTATTCCCACCAGTTGTGACAGAGGTTTTCTGGTTAATATGAAGCAAATATACTTGATTTTGTCCTTTTCAATCTTTCTTTCATAATTGTTAGTTAGAATTTTGGTAAAATAACATCAGTTGCCATAGTGCTCAGGGTGTAGGTCTGCATTTGCACTACATGTCTTCTCTGGTTAGTCAGATGTGGCTATGAAAACTGGCCTCTATGGTCAAACTGAGTCTGTACCAAGAAAGTGTTTTCCTTAGTTTTTTCTTTGTTAGTTAAAATGGTCCTCTTTTTGTTTTTCTTTGATTGGTTTTAATTGGT
Organism: Esox lucius; assembly: GCF_011004845.1. Lineage (NCBI taxonomy): Eukaryota > Metazoa > Chordata > Actinopteri > Esociformes > Esocidae > Esox > Esox lucius. Next base: position 17,193,326 of record NC_047591.1, on the reverse strand, counting down.
GTTAGTTTGGTTCCAAGTTAGATTGATTAAGGCAGATCAGATCTATACCACAGATATTGGTATATCTATTTTGATCGCTAATTTAATGGCATAGTGAGGCCGGAACACTCCCAGGTTGTGTTACTCTTCCAGATCAAGTGGATTCGAGCCACCCTCCTGACAGGCCTCGCCAAGGCTCCGAGCGCCTCTCTCCAGCTGCCGTAGTACGACCAGGCTCCAACGCCAAACCCATCCTACCCCCCATCCCATCGGGACGCAAGACCCCCGGACCCAGTCCTAGACCGTGAGAACGGAGAGAGAGGAGGAGTGAAGAGGAGGTATTGATGAGGGCGGGGCATTCAAATGTAGACCATGATGGCCTCAGTTACCACGTTTCCTACATTCACAGAATTCGGGCAGGAACACTTTATGATTATTATTATTATTATTATATGAACCTGTTTTTATTAGCTAAGAGGGTGAGGAGAGGTTGGAGGAGAGGGTGTGCTGGGTTATCAACGGGCCTGATACCAACCCACTCCTACTGGTCCATGTGTTCTGGAGGCAGCTGTATAGATGGCCAGACCATCACAGAACCTTGGCAATAACCATAGTCACAGGATGGTATAAACTACGGACAACACACTGAAATACGCTCATTCGCTTTTTGCAACCCGACTTGTACCAGAGATGTTATATGTAGTTAATGGCTTGTGGCTCTACTTGTCCCAGTCATGGATCATGCTCTTGACTACATGTGATATTGTTCTTGCCACAACCTGTCCTGCGGTCTTCATGAGTGAAGATGATGACAGTGTAATTAGAGTGGTGTTTACTTACACTGCTGCGGAATTGCAGGTAATCAAATCATAAAACCCACCTCATATTTTCAGCAGTCTTCAGAAAGGTTTATTTGGCATTCTTGAGAAAAGTTTAGTCAGCAGTCTAGAGAAAGGTTCAATTGGCAGTACGATACACCCACACCATTCTGTTTTTGGTTTATGCCCATTCCATTCTGTTTTTGGTTTATGCCCACACCATTCTGTTTTTGATTAACGCCCACTCCATTCAGTTTTTTGGTAAACTCCCACTCCATTCTGTTGTTGGGTCACCCCCACAACATTTCCTTCTTGGTATATTCCCACACCATTCCTACACAAGTAAAATGTTAACATACCTAATTACAATTTCTTTTGGAAGGAAAAGTATTTTATTTTGTATGTATTAACTCTAGATAATATTTCAAATAAATGTGGTCGTTAGAACTTTGCATTATTGTAATTATTGATATGTAAAACTGAGATCTCAATAGCCTACCTTTTCAGTTGTAGGGTTAATACTGGTAGGTTTGGAAATATGAGAGGAGTTGTGTTGCATATGTTTATGCAGGAAAATATTCAAAGTATGTTGTGGATTTCAACAATGCTTATAAAAAATGTCTACCAGAATTGTTTTACAAGCTAGTCATCAATGGACTGCGAGCTAGCAGTATCTCAGCTTGGAACTATTAGAGATCCCTGGTCAACCTAATTCCCAAACATTCCATGAAAGTAGGAACGTTTCAAAAAGCCCATATCCATTGTATGTGCTTGCTTGTTTTTTGTATTCCTTTTGGTGTCATAATATTTGTGAGGGTGTATAGAAACACTTTTTAATAAAATATCATTGCTAACCATGCTGTCAGTTCCGCTTTAAGGTTGCCAGCATAGTAATTCATGTCAAATTATTAATTCATGTCAAACCTTAACATTTGTATTTTATTTATGTTGCTAACCTTAACTCTGACCCTTAACCAAATCCCCAATACCTTACCCTAATTCGGACTTTAACTCTAATTTCATTTCTGCTCCCTGTGTTTAAATACATTCCTGCTATAATGTGTGTGTGTGCATTTGTTCGAGTGCATGTGCACATGGGCACAGCTTATACACACATGCACGCACACCCACACACACACACACACACACACACACACCTGGCCATCCATCACTGTCTTCCCATCGTAACCGGCAGATGTTGCAACCATGATCTAATAATTCAGAGGCAGTTTCTGACAAGACACCGCCTCAACCGCAATCCCTCAGGCTCTCCAGGCCTATAACCTGCTTACAGAGACCCTCTTCACACCCGGCTCTCCCTAAACCAACACATGACCTTCCCCTTGTGGAGCGCACAGCACCCACACAACACCTCACAGATAGATGGCTCTATTTTCACTTTGTCAGTACTGACGCTCCAGCTGGCCCTGATGTCTAATAGTGTGTGGTGTCCTGTAGCTGGCTGAAGCCGTTCCCTCTTCTCTACAACAGTCTGTGTGTCTGTCGTCACGTGTGCCTGTCTGTGTCTGTACCAATGTTTGTCTTTCTGCCTGTCTGTCGATCTGTCTTTCGGGGTAATCCATTTAGCTCCTGTCTGTCTCACTTTACAGGACCTAGTCTGGGGGAATTCCTCTGTAGGTCCATATATTCCCCAGACAGTAAGGCCCAGACACTCTCAATCATGGCTCGATACTTCGCCCCGGCTTGGGACGGAAACATTTCACTGTCTTTCATTCAAGACATAACTCCACAAGACAATAGAACTATTCAGGAGAGACAAAGGGAGATTGTATTGTGTTTGAAGAAGGACATTCATACATCTTTTATATTCTATTCCATTAATACAGCACAAAGCAGTTGGAAGAAATATTTAGAGATCATCCCTTCTACAGCGGAATTTAAGTTAGTACATCAGGAACTATCTTGTACATTTGGAGCTGCAGTAGCCAGCTAGAACATCTGAACCAAAGAGTATGAAGTCCTTATAACTGATTACCTCTGTTTTGCACAAAGGGACGTGTTGCATGCCAAGGCTTAATTAGGCTTAATCTGTGTCCACAAAATTGTCCCGGTGTCTCCCATTTCTCATCAGGTTCTGTCACGGTAACACATCTGTGATTTAAAAAGATGTTAATGTTGGCTGTGTTGCGGTGGTGTGCTAGTGCAGTGGTGTGTTAGTGCAGTGGTGTGTTAGTGCAGTGGTGTGTTGGCAGACACCGACCATCGATCACAAGCTGATTTCGAAACTTGTGCAAACGACCATGTTCATCACCAAGGATTAACACTCTGCCCTCCAGGACCTCTACATACGTTGATGTCACAGAAAGACCCTAAATGTAGTCAAAGGCTTCTGCCATCCGAATCAGACTATTATCTCTACCAAAGTCCCAAGTCTGTAAACAACAGCACCCCGCACAGCTTCTACCCCCAAGGCACAAGGCAGTTAAAGAGCACAATCAAAATTTTATCAAATGGTTCCTCGGCTATCAATTTACTTTTGAGCACAGGCAAACCCACTCATGCATACTTGCAATCCAACATAAATACACATTCATGCTAAAACAGCACAGACAGACCACAGACATACACACTCATCGTATACAGTACCGCTGATGTTAACTACCTGTCTGCTACTTTCACTAACACTATGTATAGTAACCTACAGCAACATTCTCTATCTTCAGTGGCAAAGTTAGGGTTATTTGTATCGTGTGTTTATTCTTGGTTGTTCGTTGTTATTTATACTACTGAGTATATTCTGTATGTTACTGTATGTTTAAATGTTTTTTCATTGTTGGAAAAGCGACTTGTAAATGTAAGTATTTCACTATTAATATGTACTTGTTAACAAACCAGGTTACAAATATCATTTGATACTGTATGAAAACCTTCAGTACAACACATTACAATATACATACTACTAGAATATGTAGCCTATTAGGCCTGTAAATATTATTTTAATTATGTATACTGTGTGTAACATATCCCATACTAGAGTTCCATCCGTCATAACAACACCAGTGTTCTCAATGTGCAATGTCTTTATTACTAGCTTGAGTTACCTGAGCGTTCCATGTGTTCATTTATGTAAGCCTTAACCCAGAGGTGTCAAACCGGTTCCACGGAGGGCCGAGTGTCTGCAGGTTTTTGCTCTCTCCTTGTACTTGATTGGTTAATTAGGTCACTGATTGGTTAGTTTCTACCCCCACCTGGTTGTGTAGGTATGAACTAGGAACAAATTTATAGGAAAAACCAAAAACCTGCAGACACTCGGCCCTTTGTGGAACCGGTTCGACACCTGTGCCTTAACCCTTCCACAACCACGCAAATACGGGTGATGCGGTCAGTTGCACCACACCGAGCCAGGAGAAACTGGCAGGCATGTCAATAGCATTTGTCTTCTATGTACGTTGAAGTGCTATAAGTGCTGCTCAGATCTGGACCGTATTTAATGAACCCAGGAGTGGTGGAGTGCTTGGGTTGCTACTTGGCTGTAAACATTGTTACAGGATGTTAGGGGGATGGATAGTGCGTTTGTACCAGCTGGTTATGTTGAACTGTTCTTGACCTGGAAGTCCTGTCATCTGTGGCCAGGTTGATTTGAATCATCTGAATTACTTCACTTTGACCCCTTTAAGTCATTCAGCTTACAGCCAGGTGGACAAATGACACATATTTATGATCGGTCGCCACACTTTAACGGCAGGCATCAATTGGTTCTGTATTTGTACAGCCTTTTTACAGCGACTGGAAGAGATTTGTAACAGGTTCTAGGTCAGACGTTTCACCTAGTTTATTCTAGTGTGGGGAATGGGAAGGTCCCAATAAATTAGAGTATCCTAGTGAAAATAAGAAGTTGAAAGAAGGATGGTTTAATAGGATAGGATCAAAGATGGTTACTGGGAAGTAATATGCACAACAGTGTTTTACGATGTCGGCTGTAACCTCTCTTGGTTTCTCTCAAATAGACACTCACACCCGAACGCAGCGGCATCCCACTGTGAAATAGACAAGGCACAGCTTATGATCAATGTGCAAAGCTTCGCTTCATTTATTTTCTGTTCACCGTCTTCGCGGAGATTCCCGTTTTCTCACACTCTTAAGGTCAAAGGGCAGCTGGCTGATATCGTCAACAGGTTTTAGATCAGTTACAGAGATGCAGGACTTAGGGTCAGGATACTGTATGGAAGTGTTATGCACCAACCCAAAGGTGTATTTACTGCCTAGAATGCCTTGAGATATAGGCCAGCTAATGCTAGTAGATCTGTTCTATCTTATCCCAACTTCCTGGAGTTGTCCTCATGCATGGGAGTAATACCAAAGCTGTACAGTGGGAATTCTCATCCCTTGTGTAGCTCCAAATCTTTAGTGTAAATCAAAAAGGATACTAACACAACTGCTAACACAGACAGAGTGAACATTCCTTGACCTCAGAAGCACACCATAGGCCAGGGTACCAGACTACAGTTAGCTAAAGTGGTAGAGGTCCAGTAGGACTGTGTACCAGTTATCTAATGTGGGAGAGGTCCAGTAGGACAGTGTACCAGTTATCTAATGTGGGAGAGGTCCAGTAGGACACTGTACCTGTTATCTAATGTGGTAGAGGTCCAGTAGGACAGTGTACCTGTTATCTAATGTGGGAGAGGTCCAGTAGGACAGTGTACCTGTTATCTAATGTGGGAGAGGTCCAGTAGGACAGTGTACCAGTTATCTAATGTGGGAGAGGTCCAGTAGGACAGTGTACCTGTTATCTAATGTGGGAGAGGTCCAGTAGGACAGTGTACCTGTTATCTAATGTGGGAGAGGTCCAGTAGGACAGTAGGACAGTGTACCTGTTATCTAATGTGGGAGAGGTCCAGTAGGACAGTGTACCTGTTATCTAATGTGGGAGAGGTCCAGTAGGACAGTGTACCAGTTATCTAATGTGGGAGAGGTCCAGTAGGACAGTGTACCTGTTATCTAATGTGGGAGAGGTCCAGTAGGACAGTGTACCTGTTATCTAATGTGGGAGAGGTCCAGTAGGACAGTGTACCAGTTATCTAATGTGGGAGAGGTTCAGTAGGACAGTGTACCTGTTATCTAATGTGGGAGAGGTCCAGTAGGACAGTGTACCTGTTATCTAATGTGGGATTGGTCAGTTTCACACTTTTTTCAGAAAGGTCAGTCAAGGACAAAAGGATGTTTGCGTAGTTAATCATCAGTATTGTCAGTTTCTGTGTTTAAACACAACTGACAAAGGACTCATGTGTACTCTAATAGATGATCTCTTGAATTTCAGCCAAATAATGGATGAGAGGAACATTATCTGGCTTGAGCCTCGGTAGTGACACACGCCTAGAACAAGTCTAACTCTTCTACTATTTTATTTTGTTGATACTTGTACCTTGGGCATGTTAGGACTAGCTGTGGTTAATGTGGACATGTATATATGCCTATTTTACATCCCGATTATATCCAAAGGAATTTCCTCTTGAGGGCCTGGCTTGACTTTAGAGCTTTTGGTTTTATTTGCTTTGGTGACGCCCTAATCTTAATGAATGCAGTAAATCAAGGAGAAGTTAAAGACCCTCTTTGTTGTAAGATTTGTGGCCACAAAAAGGAGACACCGACTTAATTCACCCGTTCTAACAATAGCTGTTTATTTTTCCTCAAATCTGTCTGTAGATGTAAGTTGTCTGTAGATGTACGTTGTCTGTAGATGTACGTTGTCTGTAGATGTACGTTGTCTGTAGATGTAAGATGTAAGTTGTCTGTAGATGTAAGTTGTCTGTAGATGCAGGTTTTCTTTGGATGCAGAATTTTACCAGGTCAAGGTGTCAGCTCTCCTTCTCACACATAGAATCTCACTGACACACACACACACACACATATACTCTCACTGACACGCACCCACTCTCACAGACACACAGGCACACACACACTCTCTCACTGACACACACACACACGCACTGAAACATTCACTCACACCGACTCAGTTGCATTAACACTGCGGTATGGTGTGGCTCACCACACAGTCACCATGACAACCACACTCAAGACCCTCCTCTCCCTCCCTGCCAGAGTGAAAGGAGATGGAAACAAGAGAGAGAAAGGTCTAGTGTTTGGCTTCTCACTGTGTTGCCCTAGCCACAGATTAATTCCCTGTCAACTCACTGAAACAAAGTTTCTTCTTTAATTACGCCGTTTCTATCACTCCCTCTGTTTTGTTTTTGGACCCTCACACTCATTCTCTGGCTTGTGTCTTGACATACTGTATCCCCTTCCTTCCTGTTACTGTCCTCTATGGTTATGCACTCACCCTCTCTGTCTGCTCTTTCAGTTTCTCCTTCTGCCTTGCCCCCTCCGTCTCTTTCTCTCTCTTCTTCCCTCCATCATTCCCTCCATCTGCAGTGTGTGGGTGCTTTGTCTAGTGTCATTAACGCTACTGCTTGAATAATAGAATGCTAATGGCATGTAATGGCACTAATCAATATACTGTGTATCCTACTGCAGGGCTTGTTGCTATGATATACGCACAGGGACGTTCATTTTGAAAGGTTTTGTTTTCTAAAGTAGAAATCAAAGCAGCTTCTCTCCTGCGAAGTGTATTGATTTGTCCTTGTGTCCCTACAGCTCATGTTGAGGTTTTCGTTCAGCTGTTTTATCTCTGCATAAATCTGTGGCATGTACAGGTTTCTTAGCCCTCTGGTAATAGCAGGTGGTTTATAATACTGTAGTGCATATACAGTAAGGTCCGGATTTTAAGTGCACTCGCTGGGTTTTGGGTAGTGATTATATGATGAGATTTACGGAGATTTGCTTATCGGTAATGCTTCAGTTTGTGTGTGTGGGGGCGACTTTTGTTTTTTTGGTTTCTGTTTTGTTACTAGTTTTTCACTTGTATTAACTTTTGGTATTTTCTTCTTTCCTTGTTTGTGTTTTCTAAAATGTTGAGGACACATCTTAGAATTTTTGTTTGTGAATGGTCCTACACTACCCCAATTTCTAACTCTATTTCTAACTCCCACTCGACTTACATTGTAACCTTGATTTAGCTTTTATTGAAGTTGACATAACTGCACTCCAAATTGACTTGTGCTAATGCAGTAGGAAAAACTATATTACCCACATGATTATGCATAATTCCCAACATTACAATTAATACTTCTCTAACATTAGGTTTTTCTCTTGTCAGGTTACTGCTCCATGTAACCGAAAGCATCTTACTGGGGGGTAGAAATAGTTTACCCATCTTTATTTTGCATGACTGTTTAACCCCCTTTTGAGGAAACATGCATTGAAAGTATATGGAGCTTGGCGTTATTTTTTATTACCATGTCCACTGATCCGAGTTTACAAGCTTTTTTTCCCTGTATTTCACCACTACACTACTGATCCCGCCCTCAACTTTTATCTAACGTTCGCCAGACAAGATACCGCAGGGCTGGGAGCCAGACCTCCAAGGCCTAAATCTTGCTTCAAGGCATGTTGCCTAGACCATAAAAAAGTGTTACTCATTTTACAGTGGTGTTCGTTTTCTGATGGACTGCAACCTCAATGAGGTCACAAGGAGGCTGTGGGATCTTGTATTACGGTGGCATTTAGGAACGTGTTAATTTAAATGTATTTAAGTACATCCTCCCATTCTAAACTGTCTGAAATGTCAGTCAGTTTACTTGAAGCAAGTTTTATAACTGTGATGACATTATTAACAGCGACGATGGTGGAAACACCAATGAGAATGATCAGGTATATTGGGATTTCAAGTCTTGTCCTCACACAGTGGAACAAGCGTTGTATGATTGGAAACACTACATCTATTGTACGCTGGGGTTTCTCCCAGTTGGCAGCATGCATGATGTCCATCCCCTTAAGTCTCTCCGCCCTCATTTAAATAATAATATCAGCCCTGCACACTCCTCATTGGAATAATATTATCAGTCCTATACCCTCCTCATTTAAATAATATCAGCCCTGTACCTTCCTCATTTAAATAATATGAGCCCTGCACCCTCCTCATTTACATGATAATATCAGCCCTGTACCCTTCTCATTTAAATAATAATATCACCCCTGTACCTTCCTCATTTACATGATAATATCAGCCCTGTACCCTTCTCATTTAAATAATAATATCTTCCCTGTACCTTCCTCATTTACATGATAATATCAGCCCTGTACCCTTCTCATTTAAATAATAATATCAGCCCTGCACCCTCCTCATTTAAATAATATCAGCCCTGCACCCTCCTCATTTAAATAATATCAGCCCTGCACCCTCCTCATTTAAATAATATCAGCCCTGCACCCTCCTCATTTAAATAATATCAGCCCTGTACCCTTCTCTTTTAAATAATAATAACAGCCCTGTACCCTCCTCTTTTAAATAATAATATCAGCCCTGTACCCTCCTCATTTAAATAATATCAGCTCTGTACCCTCGCCATTTAGGTGTCGATAGCAGTTCTTTCTCACTTCTCATTTCCCAAGAGTCTCTCCTGGACGAAAGCAGCCGTCCCTGCTGTGAGGTTTTCTGTTTTATTCAACAGCTCTGACTGTGTTTTACCCCTTAGAGAGACAGTTCATTTGTGGTCTCTGACAGAGATCTGCATATTAAATGAAGACACATTTCAAAGGCGGGATGTATTAGAGGGTGGCGTTTTAATGCGCCCAGGGGACGGAGAAATGGTTGGGAGGAGAAGACAAATGCAAAGTCAGAGGTTAGCTAGCAATATGGAGCTGTAGTGAAAACCCCATGTGTGCTGCTTTGAAAGGCTTCCCCATGAAACATATGGAAGGCTCTCTGCACTTTCTCCTCCCTAGTCCTGCTCTGGTGAACTTGATCTATTTATCCCGGGATAGAGGATGTGTGCATATGAGTGTGTGTTGAAAAAAGACACGTTTCACCGCTTCACGCTAGGCTAGCCATTCCTCCGTGGCAGTTTCATGCCATACAGTGGCTGGTGACCTACTGTGGGGAAATGTAGACATGCCACTGCCTGCCTCTGACTAATGGGCCAATGGGAGAGACGAGAGACAGGTAACCACATTCCACTCATAGTCTGGAAAACATGGAGAGGGTATTGACATTAAACAAGACTTTAATCAAGACCAGAGGTCACATTAGCCTGCGTCTTTCTGTGTGTGCATATATCTGTTTGTCTCTCTGTCTGCCTGGTTCTTTCAATTTACCTGTCTGACTGTTTCTATAACTGTCTACATTGTTGCTTTATCTCTGCCTGACTGCTTTTTTTTCTTTCCGTCTTACTTTTATCTGTCTGTCTGTCTGGCGGTGTCAGAATAGTCAATGCTCAGAGTATATGTGGAAATACTCTACTGTGCAGACATATGGATATGTCATCTTAATTTTAACACTGTTGACAGACAAATAAATTCACAAATAAATTATGGAATTAACAGAAATGCTATTTTTACCGCTGGCCTTTGAATCTAAGCGGGGTCGGTACTAGTCAGTCCCAGGATGGGAGACTAGGCTGTGCTTGAAGTGTTGCAAAGCCAGTAGCAGGCATTCTTCCTGCTAGTCAAGAGACCAAATCCCCAATGACCCAGTGCAGTGAAGCAGACGTTGCCCTGCAGAATGTTAAATCGGTTCCCTGACTCTCTGTGGTGACTAAAGACCCCAAGGCATTGATTGTAAGAGTAGTGGAGTTAACCCCGTTGTCTTGGCTACATTTCCAGTCTGGCCTTCATGCCAGACTGGCTACCTAATCATCCCCAGCTTCCAAGTGGCCAATTCATCCCCTCCTCTCCCCTTGTAACTGTTCTCCAAGTCAGGACTGCAAATGAGGATGTACTGTTAGTCAACTTAGCCGGTAAAATAAAGGTTTAATAAGTACAAACTGCATTTATTATCCCATCCAAAAGCTGAAACTGGTGTAATGATTAAACCACCTTTAGAGGCAAATTCAAAGGGTCCAACCACACATAAAACATCAGAAACTTGGTTTGCTTTGGTCTTCACTATATAATGTAGGTGTTTAGTAACATGTCATGCTATTTCAGGAGACAATCCGTGCAATCATTGTGGGCAGTCCCACCAAGTTCACAGCATATCGAAAGACTCTCTAGGAGGTATAAGACCACTACAAATGGATCTGCTCATGCTCACAGTTTATGTGAAAGTCAAGTCATCAAACAAACTGTCAAAAATCCACTTAACAAACATTTTAATTAAATCAGGACTGAAGTCTACCAGGAAATGTCTGGGTGGTGAAGAACAAGACCACAGGATCAATGAGCTCTAGACACGAAGATAGAAATGTCTGTCCTATACCATATGTCATTTCTGGGGGAAAACTATGAATTGCACATAGTCCTGGAAGAATACACAATGATACAAATTGCTGTAGCCAGCCTGCAATCGAATGGCATGATTGGATGACTGAGGAAATGCCCTTAATCCTAAAGAAGGGTTATTTCCAGTGTTGTTTAGATCAAGTATCCATTCAATCATATAGGTAAAGGTATAACAAAACGAGTGTCCTTCCTCACACAGCACTTTCTAAGCACTGCAATTTCTAAAACTGTTTACAGGGGATTTGGATTTTGTTTGAATGAAACGACACAAGGAAATATGACATTTATTTCCACTGTGTGAACTCTGTCAAGCTTATCTTCTTTTTACTACGCATTCACTAGACTAGGTCTATTCATTGAAGATGATAAGCCTTTGATACCCACGATCCAACCCCCTCTCTGATCTCTACCTTCTAAACTACTCTCTGCTTATACTCAGCATGACCACGGTTTTGACTCACTGGACAGAACATCACAGGCGCAGAAGACGGATGGATGTCTGATTGAAACCAGTCACTAAATTTATATTTATGGTGGTACTGGCAAGTCTAGATATTTTAATGTGTGGGCTGGAGGAAAACTGGGGCCCATAGTTTTTTTTTTGGGGTTGAATCACAGTGTCAATACTATATGTGATCCTTATTTAGTTTATCGCCATTAACGTGTGTGGTATTTGAACCCAGTCACCCGTTGGGAGTGCATGTTAATGGACGCACATTACTTAGAACCAACATTTAGGATGATGAGGGTCCTCTGGCATTTCTGAGGGCCTCCAATTAATGCATTACGACAGGTTTCAAACAGTGTTTTTAAAATGGCAGTATATCCTGTGTTGAGGGTGTGTGTTGACAGAGACGTCACGTAGGTGGACATTTTGTCATGCTACTTAAAGGCGAATTCCTGTTCTTCACTGAACCGTGTTGGGTAATGATACATTTTCCATCTATCTCTCTGCCTTTCTCCCTTCTCAATCTGTTTTCTCTGTCAATCTCTTTCTCAAGGACAAACCTGCATGCGCGCGCGCACACACACCCACACACAAACACCCACACACAACCACAACCTGCGGGCGAGTGTGTCAGCCACCGGACGGTGCTCCTGTCCAGTCCCCTCTGGCCTTGTCGGTTGGCACTGAGTCTGCCACCCACGTCTGTCTAACAGACTTCCACCAGACACACACAAACAAGCAGGTGTTGGTAGAGTCCCGCGGCCTCGCGTCGGTGGGGGTGGATGTCTGACACGGCCGCCTTGCCTTGCAGTGGGCTTTGTTGCCCTATGCAAAGTTGTCGTTTTTTAACCGCCATGTCACCTGAACAGTTACAGGGCCAAGGAGAGGGGATTGATGGGCCAGTTGGGTGCTGGGGATGTTGGTATGAGGGCCAGATTAGAGAGGTAGCCAGGAAACGGAGTGTGGGCAGGGGGGGGGGTAGTGTTCAGCCTTGTAATGTCCCCGTCCAATACACCCTATGCACAGCAGTGTCCCCCCCGCTGATATAAAGACTAGTGGGTAGTAGCCTCTGGTCCCCCATTCAGTGGTGTGTTGCAGGTGATTGGGACCAGTTTCCTTATGGCCTGATTGGTTGCTTGTGTGCACTTTTACTGTTGTTATAGAAACGGTAATTATCTTACCTGTAGGTGGACCCTGAAGCTTGTGTGCGTTGTAAAACTATAGATCTGGGTTCCTGAGCATTCGCTGAGATTCGTTTGTAGCTCCAAAGGTTTGTTCCAGAAAAAGGGTGTGGGTGTCACCTACTTGAAAAGACGATTATCTTTTCTGGATCCCCTTACTCTAATAAAATAAGAAATATAATGTCTCCCACAGGAGACTGCATAGCCTCTAAATCAATCTGTGTTGAAGCAAGAGAGAATGAAAAGTTTTGCTTGGTTCCTTGGGGAGGCGGGCATTGAGCATAAAGAAAAACACTTCTATTAATATTTCACTTGTTCCCTTTCATGATGCCTCTTCATGATCCGGCCTTTTCTACCTAATCATAAGTCCACTAGTGCTGGTTTTACCTGACCAGTTGTCCCCCAAAATTAAATCGGAGCAGAGATTGCAGATGTCTGTGTCCATATGAATGTCACATGCAATGTTTCTGACATGGTTGACGCGATTTTTATGGAAGTTGGTAAAATAATTTGTCGTCATCAAGATCAGGCATTTGCAAAACGACATTTATTTCCTGAATGTTGAACTCAAAATGCTAGTTTTGAAAAGTCTCGCCCCTCACCCAACTGGACTTACAGACAGGAAATTCGGGGGATGCGTACATCTCTCTATTAGCAACCCATTTGCCGTAGAGGGTTTTGCTCCATTTAGAATAGTGTGCAAAAACACTTGACCTGCTGCAACTCTGGTGCTTCACTGGACTGTTCAACGCTGATTGGTCAATAAAGTAATCTGTTGGTCAATAAAGGCATCCGTTGTCGTTCTTGATTTGCATGGAAACATCTGGTCAGACTCCCACTTATCAGCCCTTCAGACCGGCATCACTCTGGTACTGGGTCTGAAGTGTCATGAAATGTACTGGGACAGTTTGGATTTGGCAGAAATCAGCAGAAGTGGCTTACGCTGCTGGAATTACATTTATAGATCCTGTTTCTTCACAGGAGGGCTTTGTCACAATTTTCTTGGTTTTTACTGCAGCTGTTGTGACTCTTACTAAAGTGGAGAATAGCAGAAATGTATTTGTAGTTAGATGTTTTGACCTGCACATTTATTACTCATAGCCCAGAGTAATTTGGAAGACCAATTCTTCTGGTGTTTTGGTCTGTGTGTGGGATTGTCCCTGGCAAACATTTCCTTGTATCTCTGTTTCACACTTGAGTTTTGCTTGTACAAACAAATACTCTTGCCTGCAGTGAATTACTTTCTTTAGTTACCCGGACAGCTCATTTCTCCATATTGAAGGTATGATTGCAGATTTTCCTGTTAGGGGTGCATTGATTTAGAAGATATGGTTTGGATGAGACCGTCAAAGGGTGCCATTTTCCAAGGGAAAGTTGTGTGAGGTAAACTTATCCAACACACACCCATATGATTAAGACCAAACCTGACCAAAGTTTCTAATCTTTATTAAAGTCTTGAACCAACCCTAGTTAATCTTTCTCAACATTTGCACAAGTTTTGGTGCACCTGATTCTTATTTCAGCAAATTTATATAATGGCATAAGTAGGAATGTATAAAATAGTTCTACACTATGAAATGACATTTTTTTTATTGCTAAATTGAGGTACCTTTGTCAATGATTGTGATTGGAATTTAGCTCAAATATCCATGTGTCCAGATATGTTAAAAACAAACAAGAGAATGCGTTGAAAAATCTAATTTATAAACGATGATCTACTCTACCACAAAGATAGATATATCTTAAATACTATAAGTACATTAGCATAGATTTATAATGAGGAATTCTTGTTCATAATCGGAGTGTCGAAGTTGACAAACATTTCAGTACAGAACATATGGTCCCACCTCTATCTCCTCTTTGAGAACATCTTATCTACAGTGGGGAGAACAAGTATTTGATACACTGCCGATTTTGCAGGTTTTCCTACTTACAAAGCATGTAGAGGTCTGTAATGTTTATCATAGGTACACTTCAACTGTGAGAGACAGAATCTAAAACCAAAATAAAGAAAATCACATTGTATGATTTTTTCATAATTATTTTGCATTTTATGGCATTACATAAGTATTTTTATCACCTACCAACCTGTAAGAATTCCGGCTCTCACAGACCTGTTAGTTATTCTTTAAGATGCCCTCCTGTTCTCCACTCATTACCTGTATTAACTGCACCTGTTTGAACTCGTTACCTGTATAAAAGACACCTGTCCACACACTTAATCAAACAGACTCTAACCTCTCCACAATGGCCAAGACCAGAGAGCTGTGTAAGGACATCAGGGATAGAATTGTAGACCTGCACAAAGCTGGGATGGGCTACAGGTCAAGATGACGGTCAATCTCCCTCTGTCTGTGGCTCCATGCAAGATCTCACCTCGTGGGGCATCAATGATCATGAGGAAGGTGAGGGATCAGCCCAGAACTACACAGCAGGACCTGGTCAATGACCTGAAGAGACCTGGGACCACAGTCTCAAAGAAAACCATTAGTAACACACTACGCCGTCATGGATTAAAATCCTGCAGGGCACGCAAGGTCCCCCTGCTCAAGCCAGCGCATGTCCAGGCCCGTCTGAAGTTTTCCAATGACCATCTGGATGATCCAGAGGAGGAATGGGAGAAGGTCATGTGGTCTGATGAGACAAAAATAGAGCTTTTTGGTCTAAACTCCACTCGCCGTGTTTGGAGGAAGAAGAAGGATGAGCACAACCCCAAGAAGACCATTCCAACCGTGAAGCATGGAGGTGGAAACATTCTTTGGGGATGCTTTTCTGCAAAGGGGACAGGATGACTGCACCATATTGAGGGGAGGATGGATGGGGCCATGTATCGCGAGATCTTGGCCAACAAACTCCTTCCCTCAGTAAGAGCATTGAAGATGGGTCGTGGCTGGGTCTTCCAGCATGACAACGACCCGAAACACACAGCCAGGACAACTAAGGAGTGGCTCCGTAAGAAGCATCTCAAGGTCCTGGAGTGGCCTAGCCAGTCTCCAAACCTGAACCCAATAGGTCTGTATGGAGGAGTGGGCCAAAATCTTTACCTGGTCAAGAACTACAGAAAACATATGATCTCTGTAATTGCAAACAAAGGTTTCTGTTCCAAATATTAAGTTCTGCTTTTCTGATGTATCAAAAATGTATGTCATGCAATAAAATGCAAATTAATTACTTAAAAATCATACAATGTGATTTTCTGCTTTTTTGTTTTAGATTTCGTCACTCACAGTTGAAAGTACATATGATGAAAATTACAGACTTCTACATGCTTTGTAAGTGGGAAAACCTGCAAAATCGGCAATGTATCAAATATACCCACTGTATATTACGGCCCATCCCCAATTAAACTTTAAATTAAACGTAACAGCTTGTAGAAAAATGACCCACTCTAAGTTTCAGGCAGAAACTTCAACTTTACATAATTAAAGTGCTGTATGAGAAATTGTACAATTAAAGTCTGTTCTGTAGAACTGCAGGCGAAAGTAATGTTTGATTCATAACCGCTCTGATGGGAGCAGCCAGGCACAGAAAAGGCGGAGGGAAAAAATTAAGATTTCACAATTACATGAAATCTATATTTCATACAATTAGAGGCTTTGTGTGGCTGAAAAAACCCATACGGCAAAGTTGGGGTGTTCTAAGCTCAATATTAATATATACCTTCTATTCAGGCTCTGAATTGGCTTAGGGTCACAAAGAGGGAGAGAGGCAAAGTGTCTGGTGCGTGCGTGCGTGCGTGAACATGCAAAGAGATAGCGTCAGAGTATCGGGCCAGATTGCCTGTAAAAACAAGCCATGGTACCGAAGGAGCAGATACCCATGAGGCTGCTGGTGTATTTACTGCAGAACAGTTGTCGAGCCCATGACATTCCGGATGGATTACAGGCCCTCCCCTTCAACCCCCTGCAGACAAACATACACATACCTCCCAATAGCTTTGGTAATTGACCCCTCTTTTGTCCCCTCTGCCTCTCATTTCTTCTACTATTCCCAGTCCCTCTACACATGGCTGTTTTCCTCTGTAACCTACTGTGGGAATGTATTTAAACTCACTATTGCAACACAACTGATGACTTGGGGGGATTTTCTTCACATTGAGGAGTACAATTAGCTTTTGGTTTAGAGAGACATGCCTGCTTAATACTTCCCAACTGAATACCCCCAGTAGCAGTATACCACGTTTTATTTAAATTTCACACGCCGTGTGTCCCAAATGGCACCTTATGTCCTTCATAGTGCACTACTTTGCGTCAGGACATGTTGGGAATAAGGTGCCATTTGAGTCTTCCACCAACCATTGGCTAACGCTATAACTGCGTTCAACGCATAAATACGCCTCAAAAAAGGTGTGCATTAGAAGACATTATAGGGTTTTAATGTGATATATGTTCCTGTTGCTTGGCTTAAACTTCAGGAAGGTTGCTCCGGCTGTTTGATGGAAACAGATGGCCGAAGACGGCCGTTGTTGCCAGTTGTTTCAGTTTAGTTACCGATATGATGGTATTATAGGCCTACTTCAGAGTGTTTTACTTCACAAGTTGCATTCGTATTGGGGGTATTTTAAAATTCTTATCTTTCTATTGTTGTCATGCTTGTGCTTCCCCTTTGGTGTAAGGCTGCTTGCCTGGAGCTAACTAGCACGCACGGGCACGCGCACACCTTGATAACACGCCGACATGCACTCCCCCAACTGCCCTTAGAACTTGATTTATGAGCCTCACCGCACCCCGTAGCTAGTGCTGACCTCCTCTTGTGTCCAGGGGGTCAGCACCAGGACACCAGGGGTGGTCAGTCAGGCACTCTTAAGCCTAGCCTGGGTGCCAGTCTCATCTATTTGAATGTTAGATGCTGTATAATCAACAGACTACTTTAGGGCCAGGTGATAGAAGGTGCAGGGTTGGTTCTAATGGGACCCCCGTTGTTCCCTCCTGTCGCCCACCACCGAGAAGCTTTTACCTCAGCCGAGCGCTGGCGTTATTGTGGCCAAAGTGGCTGAATCCTGGCCCTAGCATTCCAACAACGGCCCAGGGTTCCGCGGAGGGTTGCAAATCGTCCGAGGTTGAGTGGGCGGGACATTGGACAGGGCTGCCTCGTCACGCTCTAGAGATTCCTTTATCTTTTCCTTTTCCATGTATTTTTCCCAGGTATTTATGCCTGAGATCGCAATCTCATTTTCAGCACCGATGACCTGAGAGAAATTGAGGTTAACTGCCTTGCTCAGGGACAGGATGATTTTACCTCACCTTACTGGTTTGGGGATTCAATCTAGCAAACTGGTCAAATGCTCTAACCACTAGGTTACCCTGCCATCTCTAGCGCTATGTCAAGGCTCTACGTGATCATGGTTGCTGGCCAGAGAATTTGCTCTCCTCCAGCCATGTGTACTGTAAGTACTGGCCAATATTTTCCAGCTGAGCGAGCAGTTTGGTTAGAATCTGAAAGACATGATGAGGTCCTGTGGATTTGCAGCAAGGAGGAATGGCAATAATTGCATATTGGACATCATAAAACTGGGAGGGGACAGGGGCGAAAATTGAGGTAACACTTTTTATTTTTGGTTTTAGCATAGTGTAGGCCTATTGCAGGAATCGTTCAAAGGGACATTGAAGCAATTTGTGTTGAGATCCAGCTCCACTAGCAACCTTTGAAATAGGCCCCCAGATCCTAAAGGATTGACTGCCTCACAGCAAGTGGAGTGCTTCTTGGGATGTGAACGTTCCGTCAGGGGGTGGGATCCGAATCTGCTGAGTCATGACTGACAGCTGGCGAGCCTCTATAAAATCGCAACATTCCTGTGGCCAACCATTAAGGGTGACCTCATTGATCTACGTCGGCTTGTCAAGTGCAGCATCCCTCAGAGTTTTAACTGTGTGTCCAATCTTGGCCAACTCACTAAATTTGATTAATGGGTGGTTTTCTTATGCCCAATCCCTACTCAGAATCTTAGTGGATATAATGCATGAGTAAAAGGGAAAAAGACACACACACACACACACACAAAATGAAGATTTTGCCCTTAGGTGCAGCACAGCTGTCAAGTCTGTGTGAAAGTGTGGAGAATTCAGACTAACCCTGATTCCTTGGTGTCCTGTTTTGGAGTGCTCAAAGTGATGGGAGCAGAGAAATCTTGAGGAGGACTAAGTCACGTTAGCCCCCCCCCCCCAATCTAAGCCCCTCTTTCTTTTTAGTCAACTCCCTACACATTGTGTTCTCTCTCTCTCTACATCACCCCCCCTCTTTCTCTGGGAGTTGGAGCCAACAGGTTGCGGCAGCTCCACACACCCCTACTCTAACTTTAACATTACAGTACAGGAGCTCTGGGGCGAAGCGTGTGTCTCATTCATTCACTCCCTATCCACTCACTAACAAACACAATTTACCTGTTACGGATTACAATACCATTCAATCCTGGATTCAGTCCTATCACCTGTGGGCACTTCTGAACCTCTTCACAGGGATTTTGCTCTCTCACAACCTGGCCACCTGGAAATAACTGCAGAAGCTCCAGTTACCTGAAAAAAGTTGCCAGATAGGATGTTGGCAGTCCCTGTAGAGGTAAGTGAGAAGTTTGTAAGGCTTTTAGGGGCTCAGTGAGTGGACCTGTTATTTTCACTGTCTCTCACTTAGCACTCTCTTCCCAGGATTATGCACTACTTTTTACTAAAACAGTAGTACAATAAACTGTATTTAGAAAATGGTGTCATTTGGGAAATGAGCACTTTACCTAAAGTTAACACCCAGCTAAAGACGTTTATAGAAAGCTGCTGTATGATATATTCTGCCCAGAGACACAGCCGAGCCAAGCTCCAGCACCACTCTGGACTGGGGCCAATGCCTTTATACTGGAGATAACTATTGTAATAGTACCTTTCTCTCTCTAACCTCCTCTCCTTCTCATCTCTGAGGCAATTGTGGAACACATTTGGAAACTATTATTTTCTGAACGCGTCGTTTCGCTCAATGTCGTTTTCAAAGCTGTGAGTGGTTGAGGGAGGTCACTGAAGCCAAACAAGCGGAGTCTAAGGCAACTCAAAGAGTATGCAGAGGGGCTCTAAATATTATTAAATGTGTTTGAAGAGCCTCTCCCCACACTTTAAGTTCAGGAATGCATTTAGAGTTTTTAGGGTCCCTATGTGCAACATTAATCATGCTTTTAAACATTGTTAGAGAAGTGTAATGTGCATTATGGTACAGCCAAACTGACCAGTATGGAACAGATACCAAATGAGAACTTATTGGTTTTGGTCTGTGCTCATGCTGCTTTTTTCTAGTTGGTCTGTGCTAGTGTTGCTCTTTTCTAATTGATGCATGCTAATCCTGGTCTTTTCTGTTTGGGCTCTGCTTGTGCTTCTCCTTTCTTATTGGTCTGTGCTCATGCTACTCTTTTCTGATTGGTCTTTGCTCGTGCTACCCTTTTCTAGTTGGTGTCTGTCTCTGAGTGATGCTTTTTTCCAATTGGCTAAACTATCCGTTTGACTTTCAAAAGTGTATCTGAACTCATCTGAACTTTTTGTCTGTGAAAGTGCCTGGATATTTTCTGAATGGGAATTCGTCATCCCAGCTATGGAAACCACAGATAAACTCAACGAGACAGTGAGGTCACATCCTTAAAGCAAATGACCTGCTCTGTGCAGCTGATGCCGTATCCACACAGACACTGCTATGTCCCGGTACCTGTGATAGACACACCAGTTGGACATGAAGATCACTGTTGTTTGTGAGAGGATGACAGTGATTTGATAAAATGTAATACCATAGTACCACATTACTCTTTGAAAAAACTGTGTTGTGCATGTGTGTGTGTGTATGTTTGCTCATGCGCGTGGCATCTGCATTCCTGTGCATGGTTATTGCATATGCACATGATACTACATATCCTAATGAAATATGGGAATCACACAGGGTGCTATACCTTGGGGCAGTTTGTGTGTGTGCATGCGTAAAGGCGTGTTTTCACTATTTGTCTGTACACACACACACACACACACGTATACACCCACTGTGTGTGTGTGTGTGTGCCTTTTCACTGCTCCCAATTTCACACCTACAGGGATAATCCTCTGTGAAGTAGAAAAGACATTATGTAGAAATAGCTGACATGTGGTTGGACTTGTAGTGCATGAAGTACCAAATCGACAGAGAGAGGGGAAGAAAGCGAGAGAGTGATGGAAAGGGGGAGGGGGGCTGGAGTGAGAGGGAGCTAGAAAGAGAGAGGGGTGGAGGGGTGTGGAAAGAGAAAGAGAGGGAATGAAAGAAAGAAAGCAGGAGAGGGAGATCAATTCGACGAGATGGGCGGAGAGATTGCGTGGCAGAGAGTTAAAGGTTTGGATCCGCTGTCTTTAATCCTCTCTGAGCTGTAATACACCAACAGGGTCAGACAGACACAATATCCTCTCCACTACGGAGGTGAGACTGCCAGGCTGGGCCCAGCTGATTGCATTGTGGGAGTGTTGCAGGGATGTTGTCAAAGGTTGCTGAGTGCTGCTGACCTGTTTGTGGGTGTAGACTCTACAGAAATGTCCCCTCTGCGTTTTTAGAGAGAGGCCTGGCCTATTGCTGATTAAAAGGCCTAAGATCAAAAGTTAATAGAAGTTTACAGCCCTTGCTTTTTGCAGTAACATATTTGCAGTGAAGGGCATTCAAGTGCTTTGATGTATTTAAAATGAGCTTGAATTAGCCAGGAATGTTTGTCAGGACCATATTATTTTGTTATTTACTTGTCATTTTCTCAGCTTACCTCAAATATTAGGTCTATTCTAGTTTCACAAGTGAAGTTGAAATTAGTTGCTAGTCCAACTGACTAACATTGTGGGCCTGACTCCTGAAAGGGGACATTTTTTATTACCTTTCTGACCTCAAGGAAAATGATTTTGTGTAGAATTCCTGATGTATTTCCAGTCTGGGGAAGTAGAGACTGGCATACCTGGTTGTTACCACAGCAACCTATGATTAGAACATAACTCTGTTTTGAGATCCGCTGGTTTCAGTAGATGACTCGTACAAAACAAGCTTCTCTGAACATTTAGTAAAACCAACCCCCAGAAAAGCATGTTCTATTGAGACTTTTGAGTATGATAGCAAATTAATGTTTGATATACATGTTTGTTGTGGGGCAATTGATTTCTACTGGCAGTCGTAGTTGTTAGTGGTGGTGGTAGTTATTACTAGTTGAGTAGTTGTTGTAGTAGTAGTAGGTGGTGGTACTGTAGTAGTGACAGTAGTAGTAGCTGTTAAAAAAGGTGTCTGTCAGGTACAATAATGTTATAAACTCACCACTTAATTCATTTTTATTGACATAATTCACTCCGTTCATCTCAATTCTTTCCTCCAGCAGGTCCCCTGTGCTCTAAAAAACTGTGCTGGTCTGCCGAACCTTGACAACTTTAGATTAGCTAGGTGGTGAAGTGTTCAGGTCTAGGGACAGAGTTAGTCATCAAGCCAGTTCACCAAGCCATATCCTGTAAACCACATTCCATCAGACCCCCCCCCCTCCGCACGCACGCACGTGCACGCACACTAACCCTACCGTGGCTTGTGACTATGACAGGCCGATGTCAGGTGAGCTTCTACACTGTCTAGTGAAGTACCCATGCTCATAGAGCCGAATACAAGCAGGGGCAGGACTCTTCTTGGTATGTCAATGAAGAGGTGTTTTGTAGCTTTTGGCTATTCAGTGTAACCCCATAGATGCATTCTCACTTCCATCTGAGTGGCTTTAAACTCAAAGTGTCTCTCAAACTATTGTGTATCCTGCCGGTTATTACCAGGGCTTTGCTGCTGTGAATACGACAAGAGGGATCAATGTTAGGATATCATGTTGATCTGCAGCTGATCTGATGTTGATTTATGGTTTTGAGAGGTGATTGGATGACTATGTGTTGAAGGTGGAGTGGATGTTGGGTGGAGGGTTGATGAGGGATGAGGGATGAGGGATGGGACTGGAGGGTTGAGGGGTGATGGAGGTAGGTGGAGTTGGAGTTTGTCTTTATTAGTGTGTGGCAGTTAAACAAAGAGAGGCGTCACACCCACACTACACCTGGGGAGAGGTAAACCGACAGAGAGAATATAAAACCTACTAATCACCCATACCTAACACTGCTACTGCACATTCTCACCTTCTTCTGTTGACCTTTTCATTGCATCTTAAGCGTTGCTTTTCAAAAGCACTTTTTATGTCACGCCAGTAAAGCAGTTTGAGAATTACTTTTGGCCTGAAATGTCGAGCTAAAACCTCTTGCCTTGAGGGTTCACTCCTTTGGTCTCCATGGCCTGGAATGCTGTGTGTGTGTGTGTGTGTGTGTGGGTGGGTGTAGGTGTGGGTGTGTATGTGTAAATGTGTCATCCTCATTCAGAGCACATTTACCTTCATAGACAATAATATTCATCCTCATTCAGAGCACATTTAACTTTATAGACAATAATATTCATCCTCATTCAGAGCCCATATACCTTTATATACTGTAATACTCAGTAATAGGTTGATATTGGATGCACATTTTGTCTGTGCATGCACACACACACACACGCACGCACCCAGGAAACTGTTAGCTATGGGGTCTTAGCCTTGCTCAAGGGTTAATCAGATCTGCTGTGAATTTGTTCACCTTTACAGATTGTGTTGACTCGAAAATGCAAAATGTGGGGTTACTGATCAGATGCTGTAGTTCTGGTCAGGCTACCTGTTACCCCTGCTATTCTAGTCTGGGGGTCATTAGCAAGCTAGGTTGTCCCCCAAGACTTCGAGGGTACCTTTCCAGTTCTTTAGTATATTAATATTGTTTTTCATTTAGCCCGGAGCTGTCAACATTCTCCACTGTAACAACCATGGCATTGAAATGTGTTGTTGACGGGGAAATATTCATGGACATGTGCACAAATAGGAACCATGCTGTTAAGACTTGATCATGCTGCGTCTTCAGAAATGAACATTCATTATGGCTCCAGCAGGATTAAGCAGCCCTGGTCCTGGAGTGCCACAGGCACTTTGTTTTTTTGATTTAACCAACCTGGAAGGCCAGGTGTGTTTCATTTAGTCAATCACTGATCAGATCAATTAACTAAGTGTCTCTGTGTGGTGCTTTGTTGGGAGCTGCGGTACCTCCAACACTTGATTTAGTTTAGTTTGCCTGTAATGTCTTTTTGGTTGCGTCGCGCCCCAGGAAGACGAGCAGTCACTGATGAAGATCCAAATGCGCTAACCGACAGTGTGATTGCAGGGTTCAGCTGCATAAGTCCCAACTCCTGATGGGAGCCCGTAGTGTTATCGATTTAACTTCTTGGACATCGTGTATACTTGTAGTAACGAACTATATAGCATTTCGGCATAGACAGGTTAGGTTAGAAATGTGGGTTAAGAGACTGATGAGAGGGATAAAGGTTCGGAGGTCAAGCCTGGGTTTCCAGGGGCATCAACAACACTGTGTACATTATACTGACATGAGGGTGCTGTGGGTTTTATTAATGCATGGGGTTCATACAGAACTGTTTGTAACTGATGCTAGTCTGAATAACCCTTGGTCATGTTTCGCTGTGCTGCTTTCAGAAACAAGAAAAGAGGTGTTGCTTTGATTGAAGAGTGGAGCAGTTGGAGATCTGTTGAAAAGGGAATCAGGAAGAGAGAAGAGAAGGACAGATTATGGGCCACTCCTGCTTCTGGATCTTTCTGGTGTCCATGTCTCTGTCTCACCAGGTGGTCACTGCACAGCCTGAAGGTACTGTAAGTCCAACTGTACGTCGCTCTGGGTAAAAGCTTCTGCTGAGTGATTCGGATGTGAATGGATTTAATGGATCCAATTTTCCTTCCTGTTCTCTAGACTGAAATCACTCTCTCATTCTTTGTCTGTGTCTCATGCCCTCCGTCTCTCTTGTTCCCTCAGTTGCTCTCTCGCTTTTGCTTATTCTGTTTCAACCATCATATCTGCCTTTATCTCTCTCCACCCCCATACCCGTTCCCCTTTTAATCTCTCTTTCTCCTTTCCCATCTCTGTCTCCCTCCATCCTCGCCCCTCTCTCCTTACCCCATCTCTAAACTTCTCTATCCTACTTTTTTTTAAAAAGTCGTACAAAATAAACTCCAGAACACATAAAAACAGATGTATTAGAACCCCAAGTCTAGACCCAAGTTGTAAATGTTCCTGTCTGTCAGACAGCAGTGGATCCCAGGAGTCTCCCAGATGTTCAGAACCCTTCTGACTGAAGGTGGAGGAGGGAAACCGTCTGGCTCTCTGTCTGCATACTTCCACCTGGCGGGAACGTGCCCCGGACATGTGGGCGTTTTTTAGTGCTGCGTTGGTCTGGGACAGATGTCCCCCTTCCTACCAGTTTGTGTGTTGAGCTTGTTGCGTTACCAAAGAAAATCTGTGGTAGCATGCGTGTCCAATACTAACCTCTGTGCGTGTGTTTGTGCCATGCAGACAGAAGTAGTAACACCCTATGAAATTCTAAATCATTAGGCTGGAAGAGATGATGGCTCAATCCGTCTAAAATGCACATTCCATGCTGATCAGAATTGGGTGATACTTTTAGTTTGTAATCTGATTGGCGGAGAGGCAACATATTACCACTGCCAACAACCTTGTCAATAGCCTGTTCTGGCTCAACTGCTGGCGATCTCCTCACCAAACATTCTGAAACCTGAGAAAGCAATAGAAAGATGGGGAAAGGATGATCTGACTTTTGGTATCATTTATCATTTCTGACATCATCTCCCACCTGTAAGGCTGGGGCACAATTAGCCTGGGGTCCGAGGTGCTAGTGACCTGGGTTCCAGGCTCAGTCACGTTACATCCTGAATGTGTTGCCGCAGCCCACTTCACTTTGATTCTCAGCGTACAGTGATGGCTAACAGCTTTATTTTTAGATGGCCGTAATTCATACCCCAACGTGATTTAAGTCTTATGTGAGATTTGACGCATTTCAATCATTTTTAAGTGGTCCCTCAGGCACTAACTCTGTTTAGTTTCCCCTCATAATTAAATGTCGATGCTGTGCAGGTGTAAATGTAAAAAATACACTAACTGTCATTTGTCCTGAGCTGGCTGGCAGCTGTGTTGAAGCTATAGCAACAACAAAAAAGACCATACAGTGGAAAGTTATTTTTGGACAAACAATAGCCAGTGTTTGTTTGGTTTTGGCAAGGATTTGGGCGTGATGGTAGAACCTAGTGAATTAACAGCAAATGTAGTACTGATGGGTGACGCTGTCTTTGTTGGAAGAGAACATGCTGGGCAAAAGTATCTCTCAGGCGGTAAATGTCCGCGGTGGAATTGAAAGCTGCGCCTTAAGGGTCTGCCTGCCTGCTAACTGCAAGTTTGTCTTAGTTGTGTGTGTACGATACACAAGTCGATGCGCACAGCAAAATAATTAATTGTAGAGTTCAGCTAAATAGTGTAAAACTATTCAAATAAACATGTCCTGTCTTAGACCTGATCTACTGTATGTCAGTACAAAATCCTATTACTTTGATTCATTCTGATAACGACAGGCCACCGTATTTGTCGCTCTGTCCGTCTGTTGCTGACTCTATGCTGAGGTTTTCTAAAAGTTAAATATCTCTGCGTGGAGTGCAAAAAGTTTACACTAAATATTCTACGAAACTAATGGAATACCTTTCTGTGGCCTGGGTTGGTTTGCTGCCTTCACGAAGCTTGACACAGGAATCGTGCTTGGCGCCAACTCGCTCTGTCGTTTCCTGCGACCTGTGAACGTTTTCATTTCAGCCGTGGAGTTCATTACATGGCATTGTGGGCAGAGCCAGTGAAGGCAGTTTGCCGTTGTAGTCTCCCAAAAGGGTCCCTGTGATATTCTACCTCAGGGGAATGGAGGGCACATATACATTTCCCCCCAGAATGATCAGCACTGTCTGTAAAGATGGTCAAAAAGACTGTTATTCATCCGCTTAAATTTAAACAGAAAATAATCAGAGAAATCAATTCTGCAATTAATGTACACATTTTCAACAGAGAATAATCCTAAAAAATGTCGACCTCTAAAGTAGTAATCTGTGAATATCTCCACAGTTAGGGCAATCATTCCTTTGTTTGAATTCAACTAAAGCTTTCGTGAACCTGACGTTTAAGATCAAGCTGATGAATTACAATGACCTGTTTTGATCACCTTAACCAAGAGGGGCAGTATTCTAGAGGGCTATGTGTTTGTGACCAGGTGCAGAGTTTGGCCTGCGTAGAGCTGGGGCATACAGACTGTCACCCCACTGAATCCTGGGATGGCAGCCAAGGATGAAAGAGGAAAGAAAATCAAGGATTTGGTATAACAAAGAGACATTTAGGTATCACTATGAAGAGGCTGAGGTATCACTATGGAGAGGCTGAGGTATTGCTATGGAGAGGATGAGGTATCGCTATGGAGAGGCTGAGGTATCGCTATGGTGAGGCTGAGGTATCGCTATGGTGAGGCTGAGGTATCGCTATGGAGAAGCTGAGGTATCGCTATGGAGAAGCTGAGGTATCGCTGTGGAGAAGCTGAGGTATCGCTATGGAGCGGCTGAGTTATCGCTATGGAGAGGCTGAGGTATCGCTATGGTGAGGCTGAGGTATCGCTATGGTGAGGCTGAGGTATCGCTATGGAGAAGCTGAGGTATCGCTATGGAGAAGCTGAGGTATCGCTGTGGAGAAGCTGAGGTATCGCTATGGAGCGGCTGAGTTATCGCTATGGAGAGGTTGAGGTATCGCTATGGGTAGGCTGAGTTATTGCTCTGGAGGCTGAGGTATCGCTCTAGAGGCTGAGGCATCGCTATGGAGGCTGAGCTATAACTAAAGGCATGTAGGTATTACAATGGAAGGTTGAGGTATCACTATATAGAGACAAGGGTGTTACTGTAGAGAGACTGAGTTATGGCTGTAGAGACTGGGGTATTACTGTGGTGAGATGGAGGTATCACTATAAAGCACAATAATTGCTCCTCATCTTCTAGTCACACTTGGCATCTAAATCTATGCCCCTGCAATGTTGTGTGTTGCATATGTAATACGGGGGCTGAAGACAGGGAGAGGAAGTGTGTGTTTGTGGGGAGACTTCACATGGTGTGTGGGTCCTTCTGTTACTATACATGTGAGGGCTATAAGTTCCTGCAAGGAGAGTAAAACAAGTCTACCCTGTGTTGGCGTTTTGCCCATCCCCATGAGAAAACACTGCGTGCTCGTGTGTTTTCATGCATGCGTGTGCACTGGCACGTATTTGAATACACAACTGTGCAAACGTGTGCAAATGTCTGTGTTTATGCAGAGACCCACGCAGCTGCCCGGTGTGTCTGAGAAAACATGGGCCGGGTCTCAATTTGTCCTGCTGGTCTGGTCATTCTAAGTGTTTCTCATTGCTGTACTAAAGTTTTATCGGTGGAGTGCTCAGAATATTGATGGCCTCAACGCCTCACTTGTGTGCTATTAAAGATTCATAAAAGCCTTGGGGTGTGCTGACTGTGACAGCAGGTTGACCACAACAATGCAGAACATGCAGAGACAATGTTTGATGGGATTGCACTGCCACCTAGTGGTACGACGCGGAAACACTGAATGTAAAGTGAGGGTGAAGTTGTCCCCAGGGGCCAGTTTTTTAAAAGCTTTACCTGGATTTTCATCTGTCCAATATAATTAAATGAATAGAGATAGGAACAAAGGTCTATTCAAATCAATTATTCATCCTTTCTGTTCTATTTATATGCATTTATTCTTGTCCAATTACCGCCCGCCCCCACACACCTACAGACACCCAAACACAGATACACTAATCTGCAATATGTGTTTGATGTCAGTACAGACGGCTGTTCATCTGAGGCCACGTCATGCCCTGTATTGGCATGACGATGTGCTCCCAGAGGATGGGCTGTTTGACTTTTGCCTTTCCCTTTGGTGTTTTTAGCTTCGTATAACTGGTCCCCTTTAAGTCGTTAACCCTTCTCTATCCCCTCTTCTGCCCACAGCATGTCGGACGGCAGGGCCTGCTGACATTGTTTTCCTGGTGGATGAGTCTTGGAGTGTGGGCCAGGCCAGCTTTTCCCTGGTTAAAGACTTCATCTCTGCCATCATTAACTCTTTCCAGGATAGTGTCGTGGGGGCTGAGGGAGTTCGCTTTGGGGTCACCGTCTACGGAGACATACCTAGGTGACTGTGGCTCTCAACAAAGGAAGACCTTCAAGAAACCGTCATTTCAGTTTCTTAACAAATCAGCTGCCAACCCTAAATCCTCAAGTAGTCCTGTTTAGGTGTTTTGAACCTTGTGATCTTTGCCTCTGGTTACATGTATCTTCAGTGAGTGGCACAGGCTGCATTTAGACAAACTACCCTATTTTGAGCTATCATTTTCAGAGCCAATCTGATTGGTCAAAATAATGTACAAAAAAATATAATAATTGGGCTACCTCTGTAAACAGCCATTTCACAGGGACCTAATTACATAGGTTTCTGGACTGAGTCTGTCTGGACCAAAGCTCTGGTCCTAATCACAGAGGCTTCTTGTGTCTCCAGGATGCGCATTGCTCTGACAGACTACAGCAGTCTAGACGAGGTTCTGAGCGCAGTGATGGAACTCCCCTTTGAAGGCGGGGCCAGCCGGACAGGCGACGCCCTCCAGTTCTTGGTGGATTACGTCTTCAGCACAGCAATCGCCAGGGACAACACCCCAAAGGTAGAGGATTGTGCGTCTTAGAAAATTCCAGTTTTATTCCTGTTATCATTACATTATCATTCCTGAATCATCATCATTACATTACCATTCCTGAATCATCATCATTACATTATCATTCCTAAATCAGTTCAGTATTATTATTCCTAGGTCATTATTCTTATGCAGTGTTGTTCCACCAGTCCTATGCCATTCCTATAGCATTCATACCTGAATGTCATTGCAATATCGGTCATATACTCAAACTGTATCATATCTCTATCATTCTTATATCGCACCTATACAATTCCAATTTCATTGCTATATAATTCCTATTCATTACCAGATCATTCTATTATCATTGCTTTATCATTTGTATGTCATTCCTTCATCAATGCTATATCATCTCTTTATCATTACTATATCATTGTGTATCATTACTATAACAGTGCACGTGCACCGAACAATGAACATGTCCAGACTGTCTAAACTCAGCAAAAGTAATGAATGACCTGAAATTATTGGACAGGTTCAGGTAAATTGGCCCTTGCCTCCTATGGGTCGGATGGAATCTTCTCCACATTGCTAACGACTAGCCAGTCTTTTCTCATCAATGCAGGTAAGGTTCAGGGGCTAGGGAGTAGGAGCTTGGCTTGATTTGGAATTCAGCAACTGCCCTTCTCCTTGAAGTGTTTCTGAGGCCTGTCCCCGCTGCACCCTCCTGGACTTTGACGGATCATTAGGATTCTCTGCAGACATGCTCACCTCTTCCACTGCAGCTCACACGCACACTGCAGCTCACACGCACACGGAAGCACGCCCGTAGAAGCGCACCCGCGCACTGCGAGTCATTCCGAAGTGCACCTGGCGTGGTTCGAGAGGGTGAAATGGATAAGGCGGACACATTGGATTTCGGCTGCGTGAAGGCTGAGCGCACACCCCTCGTGGTCACCCCAGGTGCATGCTGATGTGTTCTCACCCAGCGCCTCCCTTCAAACCCCTTCAAATCCCCCACCGATTGGAGCCTGAACTTTCAATGAACTGCTGTTCATTCTCCATATACCGGAGAGTTATCATTCTGCTGCGTTTTAAGTCGTAGCCTGTGTTCCTGCATTATGCATGCAATTATGAGTTCAAACATGCCAAGGGTCTCTAAGGACGGGCCTTGTTCTTCTCTCTCATGGTCCTCCATTTTGGATTCCAAATGTGGCCATGTCTATTATGGCTGGTTCTAAGCTGATGTGTTTCACCTCTGAAAATGTTTTTTGTTTTGTTTTATCCTTTCAGGATGGATTTCATGTGTCAAGCTCAGCGTGTTTGTATACCGCTTTAGAGAAGACACAATCCAGGAATGCAGATTGCAGCGCTATATATTTGGCAAAATTGTAACATAGAAATATTTGAACTGGGTTTTCTATGTTGTCTGCAGATTGTGGTTCTGATCACAAACGGCCGTTCAGATGATCGGGTGGATGGGCCGGCGAAGGCTGTGGCAGACGGTGGAATCTCTGTCTATGCAGTGGGTGAGTCCTTTACTTAGGGATGGTACAGTCTGTTCACATCACTGAAACATATTGGTCATTTTATCTGCCTTCGCTTTATGCAGTTTCTGAGCTGAAACATCCATGTGGTATTCATGGAATGTCATTTTAGGTGTGTGTGTGTGTGTGTGTGTGTCTGTGTGTGTGTGTGTGTCCTTTTACATCCATCAATGATTGTAGGTAATGTGTGTATCAGCTATGGTGCCAATCTTGTCCAAGTGCAAATACTTTATATGTACCTAAAATGCTGTAAATTAAAGATTACTTTTCTTTTTTTTAATTATGGGAACTGTATTAGTATGTTACTAGCAATTGGATTCATGAAATATATTTAAAGTTATCTTGTTGTGATACTTTTTGTGTACTTTTCATGTACTGCCTCATTTACATAATTTTTTATATACTTTGCCATTAAAATACAATAATGCTGACATTAAAATAATAAGATGTAGTTAATATTTCCAATGTCGGTAATTGAAAGTCTATTTAAATATATATTTATTTTTGCTCTGTGTGTCTGCACACATCACATAACCATAAATGTGTGTGTGGGTATTAACGTGTGTACAGTGCGTCTCTGCTCTCACATGCTTCCTCTCCTCAGCCCAGAGCAGGAAAATAATTACAGCTCATTAGCCAGTGGTGAGCTAATTACAGTGATTTTTCATCGGCCTTTTCTGTGCCCCCCCCCTCCTCTGACACGATGGCCACGTCCTACCATTCATCATCCCCATTGAAGAGGGCATCGGTCTGATCAGCTAGCCCGTCTCTGTCCGACACACAGAACAGACTGAAGCTAACACGGTCACTACATAGTCCACTACACCACTAGAGTAGGAGTAGTGATTAGTCATTGCCTTAGGATCTGTGTGTGTGTGTGTGAGGATAAGGGTCGTGTGTGTGTGTGTGTGTGTGCGTGCGCGAGAGAGCTCCATGATTCAGAACCTTTGACACTCTCTAATATCTCCATCAGTTACCAGAACGTTGTCTGACACTGGAACTAAATGTTCTGTTCTGTTCAACTCATTGCCATGACAAATGGAAGACACTGAATAATAGTGTCTGCTAAATGACTTCAGTGTATAAGCTGTTTTTTATTTTACCTGGTACAGTGACTGGGAGTGCACTTTCTTTTAAAGCAACGAGCTGTAAACAAGGAATAACTGCCTTGCTCATGGGCAGAACAGCCCGACATTTCACCGCGGCTGAGGGTTTCGATCAAACAAGTCTTCGTTTTCTGGTCAAATGTTCTGCTCAGACCATTATTTGGATTTTACAATGTCCATTCTATGTTGTCTAATTCTGTGGTTCTTCCAGGGGTGAGAGGAGCTGACGAATCAGAGCTCAGGAGGATCGTGACTGAGCCCCCTGAGGAACACATGCTTCTAGGCTCCGACTTCTCCCTCCTGGGCGCCCTCCTGCCCAAACTGTCCCGGAGGATCTGTTTCACAGCATCGGAACCCCCACGGCCTGTCAAATACTTCCCCAACGGTAAGAGATGGGATTTGTCCATATTACACACCGTAGCCCCAGATCTTACCTTGAAGGGATGTTTGACTCCAAGTGCCACCTAACGCGATTCTCCCAATCATCCTGGCTGTAGTCACTTTCTCTTTCTTGAAGACCATGTCTGCGTTTCTAAAGGCACCTGTCTATTGGGGCACAATCCTATACAGTAATATAACGAATATAGTCAAATATAAATGTAACTTTTACCTATTTTATTTTTTTCAACTCCTATATTAAATGAATGATTTTTTTCTCCTTCGCCCTCCGCATCCCGTTCCCCTCCCAGTGGAGGTGCCTGTGGTGGGCCCCCGGGACCTCCAGGTGAGTGAGCTGGCCTACAGCAGTCTCAGGCTGACGTGGAGCCAGGCAACAGGGGACGTCACTGGCTACCGCCTCCTGGTCACTCCCCTCAGCCCCAAGGGACATCCGCTCACCAGCTTGCAGACCCAGGTGAGGGGGGAACAAGGGGTTGTTGTGGGCGGCCCAAACCATCGGGACACACACCGAAACCCCTGGGAGGCGTCGTTCAAGACAGTTCAGTTTTCGATTCAGTCTGCCATTGAACTCTGCATTGCCTGGCTATTTTTTAAAACTGAAGTAAGCTGAAGTGGTGCTACGAGGGTCTGGAGCTGAGGCATGTGACCCCAGCAGGGTGAGGACGGTGGGTTAGGTGGCCGTGGGCCGGGGAGGGGAATGGTGACAGGATATTGGGCCCAGGACCAGATGGTGCTGGCTCCAGAGACAGACAGAACAGACAGAGAACCCAGCATGAAACATCCAGATAGGCCTGTGGGCAAACTATGCAAACTGTGTGTGCGTGTGTGTGTGTGTGTGTTCAGTCATCATTCATAAACGTTGTTCATTCATTTACATACACCTGTATGAGGTATAGGATATCTGCATAATTGAAGTGTATGGAATATTATGACATTACTGCATTACTGCATTGGTGCGTGTTGATATGTCCTCGATTGCGTCTGTTCGGCCATGCAGGTGGGCATCTATGGGCAGCTAGTATGGAGTGAGAATATCAGAGAGCTATTGTAACACGACCTTGAGGTGTGTAATGTCTAAGTCCTGCTGTCAGTTGATTTCAGCCGGTGTGTGGCTGTAGATTGCCTGCGTTGTTTGAATGGAATGCTGGCCAATTGACAGTTGATTTGAACCAGTAGTTTCTCTAAAAGGGTCCGGCTTGCTAACAAATCTAGGCATTCTTTAAATAAATTGTTTTAGGCAATATGTTGTCATAGCAGAAAGCACTGGCAACGACCTGGTTATCCAAGCTAAAACGGCTGATATTATTTTCCATCACTAGAGGCTTTGTGTCCATTCTGATTTAGTCTTTTGATGATATTGTTACATATTGTTAGTCTTCTACATGTTAGGTTAGGTTAGGTGGGTGTGTGTGTGTGTTTGTGTCTCAGGTGTTATGGATTTTCCCACTGTATGTGTGTGTGTGTGTGTGTTCCTGCTCTGACTCTGGCCCTAGAAGAACTCTGGAGACTTCGGCCTTCCCCCAGATGTATTTCTGCTGGACCATCTAGCTGGCCACTAATGTTCTGGCTCTAGGTACTTTCTTCAGTGGGTGGTGAGGCCTCAGAGGAGTGGGTCCAATAGACCTGTGTGGGCTGACTGATAGAAAGAGATTGTTTTTGTCCACAGTACCCTTTCAAATGTGTTTTTTAACCCTGTAAATCCCGGCAGAAACCCCCTGCCATTTCACATATTGTTTATTTTTCTGTCTGATTCCACTATTCCACTTCTGGTCAAGTCCTTGATAAATTTAATCAGATGTACTTGTGTAGGAAAATGTAAAAAAAAAATAATACATGTGCAATTACTCAGCGGGTTATGAAACTAGAATTCTTGTTATCACTTCATATGTGCATTGTTTAAAACTATGCAAATGCACTAACAAAAGTCTATTTGTAATAATATGTTAATGAAATTATCTAAATATGCGGGCAAGTTCAGTGAATGATGGCCTGAAAAAATTTCGGCAAAAAGATGTACCTCAAATTTTGAAATGAATTACGACTTCATGCAGTCACAGAAAAACACCTTAAATTCCAAGATAGTCCCAACACTGACAAAATCGTATTTTGGGGCGTTATGAGTGTAAATCTCACCACAGAACCGTTTTTGAGATCCTTTTATAGGGCCTCCCAACTTGCATTGCGGTCTACAACGTTCTTTCATAGCTCCTAGCTGACCACCAGGGGTCTAGGTTTGAAACCTGGCTAGTGCTGCTAGTTGACAAGTGCCTGATAAACCCCATAGGAGCTGGGCCTTCCTAGTCTCATCGCGCTCTAGCAACTCCCTCTGGCGATTTGAGCACCTGCAGAACTGACTGAGGCAGTTAGATGAGTGAGTGTGTCCTTATACAGGTTGACCCACCTGTATTTCCTGGTTAGATGAGCAGTGTGGAAATAAAACGGAATGTTCCAGATGTCTTAAGGGGAAAGACAATATCTATCTCTCCTGAATTTGTTAGGAGCTATGTGCTTTGATGATACAGCTGTAGATATAATGGGTGTTTCATATCAAAACGACAACTAAAAAAAAGTTGTTGACCAGTAGTGTTACTATGAAGTTACTGTACCTTCCAATCAGATGCCGAACCACAAGATAAAGGAAGCAGCACCTCTGATCACGGATGCGACAGAATGGGGTTGGAAAGAACAACACAACATCTCCGAGACACCAACAAAGGAATCAATGCATACTGTGGATAAGGAGGAACTGGCCCTTCACACACACACACGCAAACCTTCTTAGCTGAAAACTGTTCTCTCTCTGTCTCCCGTTTCCCCTCCCTGTCCCCGTCTTGGTGATGCTATCAGGTTGATCTGAAGGCTGAGGCGAGGACATGTGTTGTAACAGAGCTGACCCCTAAGACAGAGTACTCACTGACTGTCCACGCCGTCTACCCAAACCTCGTTGGAGGCTCTGCCACCGCGCTCGCACAAACAAGTGGGTAACGCAGTTAGACACAACCAGCCTCCCGCACACGTTCACGTGTCGGCGAACGTATTGTGAGGGTAACGCGGGTCAGCGCATGCAGTGGCATTTGACCCGCGCGTAGAGTACACCCTCTGTACATGCGTGTGTCTGACCTTTACCCCCGACAACGACGACGTGCCCATGTACGCGGGTGTTTGACTAACTGTTTTGCTTCCTCCGTGTCAGCCCCTGTGCCACCAGTCGCCAACTTCCGTGTGATTGATGAGGGCCTCTTCTCTCTGAGGATGGCGTGGACTTCTCCTTTAGGGAAGCTCGAGGGATACAAGATCTTCATCCCCAGACGTGAGTGGACGCCTGTTTTGGGACATTACGCCAAACACTCAGGGCCATCCTCGTTTGGTCTCTGAGACTGTTTCAAATACGTTTGACACATCCGATCTGTAGTGTCGGATGGTTAGAGTTTTTCATTTTGGGGAGGTTTGTGTTGCTCTTGCAAATGGTCAGCTTGAGTCAACCACAGCCTAATTCTTTAAACTGTGTTGTGTTTAAAAGACATCAAGACGCGATGTCTGCAGTTCTCTAATAAATAGTGGTTAATTTCACAAATTAATCTCAGTATAGTATCTGGAACGTTGTAATTTTTGTGGATTTGCTGTGTGATACACAAAAGCCTCTATACTGTGCAACAGGAGAGCTAAGCACAGTTGATGTATACATTTAAGGTAGGCATAATAAAAAAGTGAATCACCCTTGATGAGAGTGTCTCAATCTCCATTTTGTTCTAACCACATGCGTCCTCTAATTAAGAATGTCTCAACCTCCATTTTGTCCTAACCTCTCTGCAGCCAATAGACCTGGACTGACCTATGAGCAGCTGCTGGGTGGGGACGTCTCCTCCCATGTAATTGACAGCTTGGAGGAGGATAAGAAGTACACCATCAGTATCTATGCTGTCTACCCACAAGGCCCCAGCGAACCTGTCTCTGTCGTCGGAAAAACATGTATGGGACATTTCTGGGATGTCCACACACTCACATAGAGCATGAAAATGCCAGCTCAGTGTGCATTTCTTTACGCAATTCCTGCTGCATTAATGGCAGCTTAAAATTGCTAAATAAGATCTTTCACTTATTTAGCAATTTTCAGGCTATATAATAAGATGTTTTTTGACGAAAATAATTTGTGACTGTATTAGTTGTTTTTCTGAGTAAAAAGTATTTATTCTATGACTGTCCACTAAGTGGCAGTGTCACTGCTCCCATCATTTTGACAATTTTGATGCAGTTTCTGAACTCCCTCACTATTACAATCTGTGTGTCCAGGGTTGCCCAGTGGTCTAATCTACTGCCTCCATTATGCATGTACTGCTGCAGCACGTCTTTCCTACTGTCTGTGTAAAATGTATACTCTTTGAATAATCTGTAAATATGTGATCCTGTATCACCTTTGTTAATTTAACAGAAATATGTGTGTGTGTGTTTGTGTGTTTGTTATGCAGTGAAACTGGTTCCAGTGCATGAGTTCCTGGTCCAGAACTTCACCACAGACACAGTGCAGGCCCGCTGGGTGTCAGTTAAAGGAGCCACGGGGTATCGCCTCACCTGGTCCTCCACAGGTACTGGGAGTCAAGCCCCACCCCCACTGGCACTCCATCCCCACCCACATCACAGACTGACCCATCAGTCAGTGTGTGACACTGTTGTTAAAGCCAGCAAATTAGGAACAGCTTGAACGCTGATGGACAAGCATTAACTTCATACAGATACAATACTGATAAACAGTGACTAAATACATACAGTTTGAATAATTATACACAATGACATATATCCCACTGCTTTAACCCCCTGAGGGTGGGAAATTACTTGAGATCAAAGGACTCAATGCTTTTTTTTTCTACTCATTTCTCACACCTTTCTTATTCTCTGTCTTCCATCACCCCCCATTTGGCTCATCTACCCCAAGATGGCCACAGAGAGAATGTGAACCTGGGGGAGAACTTCAACTTCTACATGATCCAGGGCCTCCAAGCAGGCACTGAGTACACCATCACTATCAACCCAATCTTTGTAGACATTGAGGGCCCAGTCACCTCTACCAACGCCAAGACACGTGAGTTACCATGGCCACAGGCAATGAGTAACCATGGACACTGACAGTGAGTTGCCTTGGACACTGACTGTGAGTTACCACGGACACTGGCAGGGAGTTACCTTGAAAACTAGCAGTTAATTTCCATGGGCACTGGCAGTGCGTTAACCAGGACACTGAAGGGGATGTCCTTCTGTAACATCATAAATGCCTCTTCAACATGTATTTCTTCCTCTATTAAAACCCAACGATGTTTAAGGGTGACTCTGTGTTTTCATTTAAATGGCCCTTATACACTGTTCTGTTATTGTTCATCAGAAGATCGATGCTGTCTAGTGAAAACTGTCTAAGATACCGCAACCCTTTGGCTGTGGCTCAGTGAGAGGGATGTTCCAAAACACACTCGTTGTCCTGCAAACAGGGTCCAGAAACGAGTCCTCACCCTCTCTTCCCTCCCACTCCAGTGAAGAGCAGTGCAGTCCAGACCCTGAAGGCATCTGCCGTGAACACCAACAGTGCCGTGGTCTCCTGGAACGCCGTCCCTGGGGCCACCGGCTACCGGCTAGCCTGGGGGCCCACCCAAGGTGACCGCTCACTTCTCCACAATACATTACAAACATTCACGCGTTACACACTGAAGACCTGCCCTTAAACAATCCCCTCTCTTTCTTACCTCTCTTTCCATTTCTCTCTCTGTCGTCCCTCTCTTTCTTTCAGTCTTCCATGTCTTTCGCTATTTCTAGCTCTTTCTTCCTCTTGTTTTCTTTGCTCTATCCCCGTCCCTTTACCCCTTGTTTTGCATCTCCCCTATGTGGGGTTTCTCCGCCGCTCAGAGACTCCCTACAGTACTGTATCGGTCCCGATCAGGATCATCTGCCTGATGGGTTGAAGGGGGTTGGGGTTGTGTGGCGGTGGAAGGTGACCGGCACAGTTGGGGATATTGAGACGTCCCCCCTCTGGACGTCTCAGTGTTGACACGCTGCTGAAAAAACATAGACGCCAGCACTGAGCCCCTACCACTAACACTGAGCCCCTACCACTAACACTGAGCCCCTACCACTAACACTGAGCCCCTACCACTAACACTGAGCCCTTGCCACTAACACTGAGCCCCTACCACTAACACTGAGCCCTTGCCACTAACACTGAGCCCCTACCACTAACACTGAGCCCCTACCACTAACACTGAGCCCCTACCACTAACACTGAGCCCCTACCACTAACACTGAGCCCCTACCACTAACACTGAGCCCCTACCACTAACACTGAGCCCCTACCACTAACACTGAGCCCCTACCACTAACACTGAGCCCCTACCACTAACACTGAGCCCCTACCACTAACACTGAGCCCCTACCACTAACACTGAGCCCCTACCACTAACACTGAGCCCCTACCACTAACACTGAGCCCTTGCCACTAACACTGAGCCCTTGCCACTAACACTGAGCCCCTACCACTAACACTGAGCCCCTACCACTAACACTGAGCCCCTACCACTAACACTGAGCCCCTACCACTAACACTGAGCCCTTGCCACTAACACTGAGCCCTTGCCACTAACACTGAGCCCCTACCACTAACACTGAGCCCCTACCACTAACACTGAGCCCCTACCACTAACACTGAGCCCCTACCACTAACACTGAGCCCTTGCCACTAACACTGAGCCCTTGCCACTAACACTGAGCCCTTGCCACTAACACTGAGCCCCTACCACTAACACTGAGCCCCTACCACTAACACTGAGCCCCTACCACTAACACTGAGCCCCTACCACTAACACTGAGCCCCTACCACTAACACTGAGCCCCTACCACTAACACTGAGCCCCTACCACTAACACTGAGCCCTTGCCACTAACACTGAGCCCTTGCCACTAACACTGAGCCCCTACCACTAACACTGAGCCCCTACCACTAACACTGAGCCCCTACCACTAACACTGAGCCCCTACCACTAACACTGAGCCCTTGCCACTAACACTGAGCCCTTGCCACTAACACTGAGCCCTTGCCACTAACACTGAGCCCCTACCACTAACACTGAGCCCCTACCACTAACACTGAGCCCCTACCACTAACACTGAGCCCCTACCACTAACACTGAGCCCCTACCACTAACACTGAGCCCCTACCACTAACACTGAGCCCCTACCACTAACACTGAGCCCTTGCCACTAACACTGAGCCCTTGCCACTAACACTGAGCCCCTACCACTAACACTGAGCCCCTACCACTAACACTGAGCCCCTACCACTAACACTGAGCCCCTACCACTAACACTGAGCCCTTGCCACTAACACTGAGCCCTTGCCACTAACACTGAGCCCTTGCCACTAACACTGAGCCCCTACCACTAACACTGAGCCCCTACCACTAACACTGAGCCCCTACCACTAACACTGAGCCCCTACCACTAACACTGAGCCCCTACCACTAACACTGAGCCCCTACCACTAACACTGAGCCCCTACCACTAACACTGAGCCCTTGCCACTAACACTGAGCCCTTGCCACTAACACTGAGCCCCTACCACTAACACTGAGCCCCTACCACTAACACTGAGCCCCTACCACTAACACTGAGCCCCTACCACTAACACTGAGCCCCTACCACTAACACTGAGCCCCTACCACTAACACTGAGCCCCTACCACTAACACTGAGCCCCTACCACTAACACTGAGCCCTTGCCACTAACACTGAGCCCTTGCCACTAACACTGAGCCCCTACCACTAACACTGAGCCCCTACCACTAACACTGAGCCCCTACCACTAACACTGAGCCCCTACCACTAACACTGAGCCCTTGCCACTAACACTGAGCCCTTGCCACTAACACTGAGCCCTTGCCACTAACACTGAGCCCCTACCACTAACACTGAGCCCCTACCACTAACACTGAGCCCCTACCACTAACACTGAGCCCCTACCACTAACACTGAGCCCTTGCCACTAACACTGAGCCCTTGCCACTAACACTGAGCCCTTGCCACTAACACTGAGCCCCTACCACTAACACTGAGCCCCTACCACTAACACTGAGCCCCTACCACTAACACTGAGCCCTTGCCACTAACACTGAGCCCTTGCCACTAACACTGAGCCCCTACCACTAACACTGAGCCCCTACCACTAACACTGAGCCCCTACCACTAACACTGAGCCCCTACCACTAACACTGAGCCCCTACCACTAACACTGAGCCCCTACCACTAACACTGAGCCCCTACCACTAACACTGAGCCCCTACCACTAACACTGAGCCCCTACCACTAACACTGAGCCCCTACCACTAACACTGAGCCCCTACCACTAACACTGAGCCCTTGCCACTAACACTGAGCCCTTGCCACTAACACTGAGCCCCTACCACTAACACTGAGCCCCTACCACTAACACTGAGCCCCTACCACTAACACTGAGCCCCTACCACTAACACTGAGCCCCTACCACTAACACTGAGCCCCTACCACTAACACTGAGCCCCTACCACTAACACTGAGCCCTTGCCACTAACACTGAGCCCTTGCCACTAACACTGAGCCCCTACCACTAACACTGAGCCCCTACCACTAACACTGGCTGGTTCCTGTGTCATTGCCAGGTGAAAGGCAGCCAATCCTGGCCACCCCCTCAGAAAAGGAGAAAGATAGATTGCAAAAGGAATAAACATGGAATGGAGGGGTTTGTCTGTTGTTTTAATGAGGGGAAGGGCCTCTGATGATCAATACAGTGTGTCTATATGGAGATCACAGGGAAGGGTGAGTGTGTGGGTCTGAAGGAAAAAGAAAAGGGATGGATCTAGGCTAGATGAAAAGATGGAGGAGGGGATGTTAGGGTGTCTTCTCCTTTCATCTGAAGGTGATGAACAGTTGAATAGGTTTCCGTTGGTTTCCGTGGTACTCTTCTCCATCCCCTCACGGATGGTTGGCTTTTAAAAACTCCTCAGGATGTGTGTGATGTCAACCCGGCTATGCTTCAAAACAGGAGTCAAACAACAAAAGCGCTCTCTGTAGAATGACTTGCTTGGAAATGACTTGCTTGGGATTATTATTATAAGTAATACTCTTACATGATTAGTTTAGCATTGCAGTATGAAATTGACGTATTAAAGTAGAATGGTTCTCTAAGGGATTCATTAAATTGAGGTCTTGGTGACCACATGGCCAAAACAATGAATTTATCTTATTTAATTTAAAACTATATAGTACTAATCATCTAACACAATTCAATTGAACAAAACATTGGTCCTAAGACCAGTTTCTTTTCTTCCATAAACCTTCTGAATGTCACCAAAACTTCATGTTCCTCTGTGTAGGCCAAGAAAGTGTGAGCTCACAGGTTCAGCATGGATACCCTCACCAAATCCCAGCCAAAACGAATACGGGAAAATATGACCTTAGATCTTATGTCTTATGCCTGTGGTCCTCCCAGAGTTTGTGGGCCGGGACCGTCCCAGGCAGATGGCTCTGAACGGCACCACCACTGAGTACCATCTGAAGAATGTGGTCCATGACACGGAGTACGTCCTCTCTCTCTATGTCCTCTTCGGGTCACTGGTTGGGCCCGGTATCACAGCTACATTCCGCACCTGTGAGTATCATACTAGCCCTTTCATGGTGAAGTATGTCGTCTTCTCCAGTCCGAACAGTCGATTGGTTGAATCGGTTGTCTTAGTACTGGGCTGTTTTGCACACCCTGTTGGTTCGTTAGGACCAAGATCAGGCAGCCTGTTGTAGGATGACTGTAGGACCTCTTTCCTCTGTAACCAACACTAGCAAATAATACACAATAAAACATCCCCTGTCAAGGGATTCAAAGGCA
Source organism: Esox lucius (assembly GCF_011004845.1). Lineage (NCBI taxonomy): Eukaryota > Metazoa > Chordata > Actinopteri > Esociformes > Esocidae > Esox > Esox lucius. The sequence continues at coordinate 17,151,054 of NC_047591.1, read as the reverse complement.
CTGCAGACGCATAAGAAAAATGGAGATAGTCCAATTAGTGAAAGAAGCAAGACGACTGGTAACGTCAATTCCTGTTGACTCCTCCTCGCAGCTCCTTTAGGATATGTGTCTAACTTCAAAGTGACCTCCTACACCAGTTCCTCCATCGACGTGGAGTGGAGCCCCATCGTAGGGGCGTCAGAGTACAAACTCACCTGGACCATAGGTAACGCCGTGGTTTCCTTGCGCTTAAGCCATGTCTGAATTGTATCCTAGATGAATGTCACCTCAGGACGTGCAGCGACTCTGTGTGTGTGTGTGTGTTGTGTGTGTGCGTGCGTGTGTTTGTGTGTGTGCGCGCAGACGGTGACACTCCGCAGTTCCGGTATCTGGACCGCGGCGTTCTGTTCCACCGCATTGAGAGTCTCCAACCGGAGACAGTCTACGTGGTCAGCATCCAGGTGGTCTACGGAAACACAGAGGGCCCAGACATTTCCCTCTCACAGCTCACAGGTACCTGGGGAGACGGGTCAAACCCGATGCTGCCGTTTTCTGCAGTGGCGCAGCGTTTAGGGAATGGTCACTTAGTCATGCACTGATGTCACATGGCGCGGGGTAGGATTTTGAACGTGGCCTCCGTCTAATTGGACCGTGTTGTTGTTGTCAGCGTCTGTGACAGAGTCAGAGCTAATCCAGGCTGTCAAGGAGGTGAAGGTGGTGGATGTAGGAGTCAACTCCTTCAAACTGGCCTGGCGGAAGACAACTGGGGTCACTGGCTACAAGATCACCTGGACCCCCTTCCATGGTGAGGAACGCACACTCGTGTGCAGTACGAACGCGCGCACACATACATTCCCACATGTTCACACGCCTTATAGACCAGCCTCAAAGTCAGTTAGTCTTTCTGGATTCCTTTCAGCCTTTCTCCACACATTCCTGTCATTTTGAGATGACCCCTCCTTTGAGAACTATGTTTCCCTTCAAGTTGAGAAGGAAGGAAAGAAAGATCCACTGCAAAATAGCGCCTTTATCAACCTATAAATATTGATTGTATGTGGTCCTCCCTGCCTCTAGGTGGCGATGAGAAGTCCCAGCTTGTATCTTCCTCCACTTCTTCCTTCACCATCCCTAAGTTACAGGAGAGCTCTGCCTATAAGATCCAGGTATCGTCGATGGTGGGGGGCCGAGAAGGAAGTCCGGTCCTAGTCACCGCACGCACTTGTGAGTACTGGACTCTCAGATATTATTCTGGACCGGAGAACTACCTAAAGACCAAAATGCACTGCACAACTAGCTAATGAAATATCTGGTAGGTATCTAAGAGACATTCATTGGGTTATTCACTGCAGTGTGATGTGTTGTTGCCCAGCTAAAACATGCCTGTGATGATTTTGTGTTTAAGTGGACCTGCCCAAGGTTAACAGCTTTGCAGCGCTGGACACCACAGACAGCAGTACTACCCTCAACTGGACCAGTGTGGCTGGGGCTTCTGGCTACCTGCTCTCCTGGAGGCACATCTCAGGTCAGACGTCAAAGACACCAGCACAGCCAAATACAGCCGTGGCTGTGTTCAGAAGTGTCCGTGCCCTTCCTTTGTCCCTTCGTTTAAGTAATCACTGACTAGTCATGATTGGATTGGTGAGTGCAAAGTCACCAGCACGTGACAGGTGATCTGCCAGGATAAAAAATGGAAAGAACAAAATAAGGAAATAAGGAAGAATGGTACCTAAAACAGAAACATCTGTGTAGGGTTAGTGTTAAGGACTTTATGTGAGCTTGGTAGGGGGGATTATATTTTGGGGGTACCACTCATTTGTTTCAGGGTTTGTCTTGGATTTGCCCAATTGCTTTCTTCTTGGAAATCTCCAAATAGTTCAGTCTATCTCAGAAGAAGACTGTTTGCTGAATATTCTCTGTGAACTATGCCTGGTTTCATGTTCCTCATTTTAATGTGTTAAAAGATTGGTGGCCATTATGAATAACAGTTATCCTGGAGGCATTTTAAATATCTAAGGCGCTAATTTAGGATGTACATTGTAATTTTGTTAAATTCATTGTACGTTTCCTTTATTAACTTTAGAATGGGGTTCTGTGAATCCTATACATTTTTTGTCATCACTTTTTGCATTTGTTCCTGTCTTTTACAAAACCAGAGGACAATGTTTTAACAATGAGTTGTTCTCTTCAGAGTTGAACATCAAAAAGGAGAAGCTTGGCCCTGCTCACACCATGTTCAAGCTGACTGACCTGCTGTATGGTAGAACCTACATCTTCACCATCAGACCATTGTATGGAGAGGTGGAGGGACCAGTCACCTCTATCCAACATAGGATATGTAAGGTTCAACCCTTCTTCACGTGATGCTTCTAACTCACTGGGACAGTTCAGATGGCTCAAAAGCAACTCTAAAAGTAGTTTGATTTTGCAATCCTTGTAGATAAGCTGAGAGGAAAGCATCCTTTGGCTACTATACATTGTATTGTTTATTAACTGGAATGTTACCAACTCGAAATGTATTCACTTGAATGTTTTTCACTGGAATGGTGTTCACTGGAATGTTATTCACTGGAATGTTATTCACTGGAATGATGTTCACTTGAATGTTTTTCAATGGAATGGTGTTCACTTGAATGTTATTCACTGGAATGGTGTTCACTGGAATGGTGTTCACTGGAATCTTATTCACTGGACCTTTCTTCACATGAATGATACCACAAACACAATGGTGATACATTCACTCACTAGCTTTTCACATAAGTCTGTGTTGGGGCCTGTTAAATGTGTTGAATCAGAACATTACATTACTCAACTGGATCTATGTGTATTTATTCTGCTACAGTGGCCAAGGACCTTCCTCTGGTGTCCGTCCAGTTAGTCCCCGTCACGCCTTCCCCTCTCCCCCCTAACACCATCACGGCCTCACAGCCCAACCCAGCCAACACCCGCACCCCCGTCACCAAAGCCCGTTCCAAGACCACCACCACAATCACGGGCAAAACGGCCGCTGCTTCCACCACCATCGACCATCTCACAACCAATACCAGAAACGTCTTACTTTTGGAGAAAGAGACAACTGTTCGACCAGGACCAGGTATTTAAACATTGGTTTATATCACCTGTAAATCTGCATAGGTGATTCGTTATATTCAATGTCAATATCAACTTTATTTATAAAGCACATTTAAAACAAATGTTTTTGACCAAAGTGCTGCACAGGGCAAAATCTAAATATACAAAATATATATTTACAGGTAAGAAATGTACATATGTACACATAACAAGAAACAGACTAATTTGCAGCACATACATTTTATGCCTACTCAGCTAGGATTAAAAGAGTGAAAAGGCGTGTCCTTAGCAATGACTATTCAATTCAAAGCAAACTAACGGGCCCTCAGAATCAAAGTTCTAACCTCGATTAGACGTTTATCACCTGATGATGATGATGTGTGCTATATGATCGCTGTCATGTTCACAATCCCCTGTGTGTATGTGGACGTGTTGCAGTGTGTGCCAACGTAAAGGCGGACATAGTGTTCCTGGTGGATGAGTCATGGAGCATTGGATCCAATAACTTTGCTAAACTCAAGGACTTCCTGTTTCGGATTGTTGCCTACTTCCCTGTGATTGGTCCTCAGGGCGCGCAGGTGTGAGAGTCCCCTTATCTTCTATATTGGTTCAAATGTCAACATTTTTTATCTTAGGACCATATATACATACTATATAACCCATCGGACATGATACACCTAACATACTTGCTAGGTTTTAGGGTTAATATCAGGGTTGTTGATGCTGAACTGTACATCACTGATTTCCTTTTTCATTCACCTGAGTAAGCTACAGTAAACACATTTCTGTCATTGGCATTAGAGCACTGTGCATGCCCCGCCAGGGTTGTGGGTTTGATTCCACGGGGGGCCAGAATGAAAACCTATGCACTAGATGAGTGTGCTAGATGAATGTAGACATGTAATGTCATCGTCTGTGTTCTCAGATAGATGAATGTAGACCTGTAATGTCATTGTCTGTGTTCTCAGGTAGATGAATGTAGACCTGTAATGTCATCGTCTGACTTCTCAGATTAATGTAGATATGTAATATCCTCGTCTGTGTTCTCAGATTGCCGTGGTGCATTACAGTGATGAGCCAAGAATTGAGTTCAGACTGAACGACTACAACAACAGGAACTCTGTGCTGAAAGCTCTTCGTGGCGTACGATATGGAGGAGGCAACACTAAAACAGGTACACACACAGAAAGCCCGTAAATATGAACTTCCTCCCTGTGAGACCATTGACCTGTCGTGATGAAGGGAACAGGATGACTGTAATGATAGGATGTGACAGTATTTACTGTGTATCTACATGTGTAGGTGTTAGGCTAACAATTGTAGATAGACTCAATGAGAATTAATTGAGGATTAGCCCAGTTGATTCAGCGGCACGATTGCTGCAGTGGATTAACACACTAGTAATCATCTGTAAACTGCTAATTGACCACAGTTAAGCCTGAAGAGATTTGTATTATTCTAATAGTTTATTTTAAAATAATCATTGTATAGCTTGTTTTCTGTATATTGAGACTATTTTTTTTTAAGTTGTGTGAATTGGTGTCATTCTAAACTGAATTCCATGGATATCTTTTAGTGTTGTTTTGGAAATATTTGGCAATAAAAGGGAAGTCATAAACATTAATTATTCAAGGTTTGGATTTGTAAGTCAATATGTTTAGCTGAACCTCTTTTTCCGAATAGTGACAAGCTGTCTTTGATGTATTTTCATTTTGTAATGACGGCATCTTCCATGCATATTTACTTCCTATACATCAATACATGGATTGACTCTGTAAATGGTACCTGCATAAGCACCCGCAAGCCTTGTTGTGTGTGTGTGTGTGTGTGTGTGTGCCTGTATGATTTTTTACGTTGATATTGCCAGTGAAAGCATTGTGATTCCACAGGCAAGGGGATGAATTATGTGCTGAAAGAGCTGTTCCAGGAGTCTCTGGGAATGAGGCAGGAGGTGGCCCACGTTCTGGTGCTGTTGACGGATGGCCGGGCCGTGGATGATGTGGAGCAACCGTCCAGGATAGCCCAGGCTTATGGTCAGTTCAAAGGTCATAATGTGTCTTCTGGTGCTGGTCAAAGGATGGCAGTGATTCACTCTGGTCTCCTGTGGCGGTGGAGGTGAAACACTAGTCAGAAGTGCTTATTGATACTAATAAATTTTATTTATAATGCAATAATAATAATAAATTTCCCTTGTGGGAAGGCTTTTATCTAGCATATTCCGTTGCATTACATCATCATGTCTTACTGTATATTGTCACATCACTCATTGAAATTAACTGGCATCTGAACCAGGTGTGAGTGTCCTGGCCATTGGGGTGGCCAGTGCAGACATGGAGGAGCTGAGGAAGATTGCCTCTCCAACCAGCTACCAGAATTTATTCTATGCCAGGGACTTTGACGACTTTGACTCCATAGAGAGAGACTTCATTAGCAACATCTGCAGTGAGGCGCTGCTCTCCGAGTTCAGACAACATGACGAGGTAGGGCACAGAGCACGGCAGAATTATTAAAACAAATACAGTAAATCACTGAAATGAAAGTTTTTTGTTAAAGGATTCTACTAGCTAATCATTTCTGCAAAATAATTCTCTTTAGCTAGGATCAAAGCTAAACCGGTATGAGGTGCAGATTGTCAGCCAATTAGCACATAACAATGATGACAGAGAAGTGCGACTGGAGATCTGGTGCACTCTGTTTGCCCTCCAGCTACAGTTACGGTGTTCATGAGGTAGAAATGAGGCTGTCATTGATAACCTACTACCTCTATTTAACGAAGGGATAAACACAGACATTCTGTTCATCACTTTGGAAATAATGGATGATGCAACGAGAGAGGCTGAGTGGCTTTATGGAGTTCATTTTAAGGTCATATACATAACAGAGGTGTTTATTCCAACCACACCACAGTATACATGTTTATTGAAGCCTATAATGGATCGTATTGTCCCACATATAAAATGACTGACAATACAAGAACGTTACCAGCCTGTATGAAGATCAAATTAAAAACAGGGTAGCGTCCATAAATATGTAAATCAGATGAACAAGTAGAAACCAAAATATGAAAAAGCATAAATTCACAAATAAAACATATAAACATCCAACTGTCTTGTAAATCAAGATTTAATGTGCCTTGTAGAACTCACTCTTATCCAAACAGCAACAGGTTTTCAACAATACTGTGGTATGAAGGTAATACAGTAAGGCTAGCATCAATGGGTTTAACCTTTTTTTTTTTTATTAGTCTGCCCAGCTGGACACCCCAACCGATGACCCTGGTGAGCTGACCAAACCCCAGGGACCCTGCCCCTTACAGTGCAAGGTATATCCTCTTCTTCATCATTGTCATCATAGCCCCCATGATCCTAATAATAGTAATAATTAGCATTAGTTTTCATTGTCATTATATTCATCATCATAGTCACAATTTGAATCATCCTCATCGTCATTATAATCGTCATCCTCGTTGTAATCATCATTCCAATCATCATCCTTGTCATACTCATCGTTATAATTACCATAATCATAATTATAATCATTCTGATCATTGTTATTCTCATTGTTAAAATTATCATTATAATCATTATCAGCATTATAATCATTGTCATAGTCAACATTATAATCATTCTTAGTCATTATTAAAATCATTGTCATAGTCAGCATTAAAATCATTGTCATAGTCAACATTATAAACATTCTTAGTCATTATTATAATCATTGTCATAGTCACCATTATAACAATTGTCATAGTCACCATTATAACAATTGTCATAGTCACCATTATAACAATTGTCATAGTCACCATTATAACAATTGTCATAGTCACCATTATAATCATTGTCATAGTCATCATAATAATCATTGTCATAGTCACCATTAGAATCATGCATAGTCATTATTATAATCATTGTCATAGTCACTATTATAACAATTGTCATAGTCACCATTAGAATCATTGTCATAGTCATCATAATAATAATTGTCATAATCATCATAATAATAATAATTGTCATAGTCACCATTATAATCATTGTCATAGTCACCATTATAATCATTGTCATAGTCACCATTATAACAATTGTCATAGTCACCATTATAATCATTGTCATAGTCATCATAATAATCATTGTCATAGTCACCATTAGAATCATGCATAGTCATTATTATAATCATTGTCATAGTCACTATTATAACAATTGTCATAGTCACCATTAGAATCATTGTCATAGTCATCATAATAATAATTGTCATAATCATCATAATAATAATAATTGTCATAGTCACCATTATAATCATTGTCATAGTCACCATTATAATCATTGTCATAGTCATCATAATAATAATTGTCATAGTCACCATTATAATCATTGTCATAGTCGCCATTATAATCATTGTCATAGTCGCCATTAAAATCATTGTTAAAGTCATCATATTCATCATCAACATCAAAGTCATCAGCTGATCTTTTACCCATTTAGAAAATTGACTGGATTTATCCTTTTTTCCTTTCTGTTTCTCTTTCAGGGGCAGAAAGGTGCAAAGGTCAGTATATTTCTAGTTGATTCCTTCCAACTTTATGAAATAAATATTTGTACCAGGTTTGTTGTTGTTTTACTAGTTGTCTTTCTGTTTGTCATTTAGGGAGATGCCTCTGGAAGTAGTGGACTGGTATGTTCTATAGCACCGTATTATCTATCTATGTCTACCTTTATGTCTATCTATCCTGCAGTATATATATACACACGTCTTTCTGTCTCCAAAAATCCAAACAGCCATTCATTCATGTTTGTGCCTTAATTTCATGACATTTGTTTGATTCCAGAGACTCCAGCAGAATTCTGCGATGTTTGAATCGTTTAGCCTCCAGTCCAAAGGAGAAAAAGGGGAGAGAGTGAGTGGCACCCTGTGTCGCCAACTTGTCTAATTAAAACGAATTGATACAACAGTTGTACCCTTGATCAAGGCACTTGCTCTGCACTGCTATCTGTGTGTGTGTGTGTGTGTGTGTGTGTGTGTGTGCGTGCGTATACTGTAAGAGTGTATATGTAGGGGTGTGTGTGTAGGTAGGTGTGTGTGTGTAGGGGTGTGTTTGGTTGGTTGTTTTTATTTCTGTATAAAGACAGAAAACTCTGTGCTGATGCTCTCAAAGATGAAAGCCACTGTACCATCAAAGAGGAGTTGTGTCAGAATTGGTAATGACAGGGAGAATAGCACCTAGAATTTGACTTTTACCATAGCCATACTCATACCTCTTTTACCATAGCCATACCATACCTCTTTTACCATACCCATGCCCCTTTTACCATAGCCAAACCCATGCCCCTTTTACCATAGCCATACCATACCTCTTTTACCATACCCATGCCCCTTTTACCATAGCCAAACCCATGCCCCTTTTACCATAGCCAATCAACATCAACAGCAAAATAAAGATCCTATTAAACTCAGTGTTACAGTACCTCAGTATTGATTGATACTGGACTTCACCGATCAAAGGTTTTCTGGCGAAACCATATTTCTTATTTTAACAGGGACTTCCTGGAACCGATGGTATCCCTGGGTTGCCCGGGCGACCAGGACGAACTGGACCCCCAGGTTCAGCAGGACAGCGAGTAACTATAACAAAGCTACTTTCAGAATTATTGTATTATACTGACTTAAAAGCTTTCCTATTTTACCAATGTATTAGACTTATATAAAACTGGTCCTGTTTTAAAAAAATTCTGGATTCATCTAATGCATTTGACTGCTAAGCACTGTTGCTGTGTCTTGCTATGATTTAGTTATTTGAATGTGCTTGTAGTTCTCTATGAGTTTTTAAGTCATTGAAATAACACTTTGGTTATTAAAAGTAGCAGTAAAAGCAGTCTAGTCCAGTGAGAAAGCTTATTAACTTCATTTGAGCTTCTGCCACTGTAAATGAGACTCCACTAATAACCCGTGTTTCTCTGTTCCAGGGTGTAGAAGGAGTTCCAGGTGATTTGGTATGTCTGAGTGTGTCCAGTCATTTACACTCACACTAAACAAAATCTGTGTCCCAAAAAGGCTGCCAATTCCCAAGTTAGTGCATTTCTTTAGACCAGGGCATATAGGTGTCCTTTGGGACCCCCCCCCACCACAGGGGGGCCATTGTACTTCAGAATGACATATAAGACCATTAATGCCTCGATCTGTCTTTAACTTGTCGTCTAAGGTTTTTAATCCTTCACAGAAGTAGTTACTAATCCCTGCTGCCATGCTCTTTGACAACCAGTCATAATGCTTAATTATGTTGAGTGGTGGGAACACTGAAATTCAGTTTCTTGGTTTTATTTCCTTCTGACAGGTTTTCAGACACTGTTGGGTCCATCATTTATACATTTCCGAGATATTGCCAACCTTTTTTGTTTCATAGTTTACTAAGTTTCAGTAAAACGATCACATACTCTGCCTTATTTTGGACACCAAGCGGTGTTCTTCCTTCATGTGCCTTCTGGCGGCAGTGTATTCAGTGTACCTAATAACGTGATTTGCCGTTTAGTGGTGAAACAGTGTCATGTTATGATTTTCATGTTATGTTCTGTAATCACAGGGGCCTCCCGGGGCCACTGGGCCAAAGGGCCAGAGAGGAGAGAGGGTAAGTAGAACCTCACAACTACATGAGTCTAGACATGACCAGGCCTTTTATGATTAATGATCACCCACAGCTTACCATTAATACTAACCAATTAACTGGTAAATAGTGGTTTTGCATTTATACAAAATCATTGTCTAATTGTTTTGTATAAATTGTTTTTTACTAAATTAATCTAATATGGCTGATGATTGTGCCCTAATACAACAGCATTGTAATGTTGTGAAAAACAGTTGCCTGCTGTGATGTAAATGCTGGTTTCAACAGAGTGATTAAACAGATGTTTTAAGTTGAGCTTCAACAAATCCTTTAGACCCTCTGTCCTTAATAACCTGCCCCCAAACATGCACTCGTATGGTGAATATTGAGTTCACCACATTGTGATTTATATATGTGACCTTTATCTCTGCCAGGGGGAGCCGGGGTATGTGATACCAGGCTTAGGGGACAGTCAATATGTTCCCGGACGAAAGGGCGAGCCTGGATCATCAGTGGGTATTCACAGACATAGACAACCCCAACACTACAACCCCAACACTACAACACTTCAATGCCAACACTACAACACTACGACCACAACACTACAACCCCAACACTACAACACTTCAATGCCAACACTACAACATTACAAACCCAACACTACAACCCCAACACTACAACACTTCAATCCCAACACTACAACACTACGACCATAACACTACAACCCCAACACTACAACACTTCAATCCCAACACTACAACCCAAAGACTACAACACTACAACCCCAACACTACAACCCAAAGACTACAACACTACAACCCCAACACTACAACACTTCAATTCCAACACTACAACACTACGACCACAACACTACAACCCCAACACTACAACACTACGACCACAACACTACAACCCCAACACTACAACACTACGACCACAACACTACAACCCCAACACTACAACACTTCAATCCCAACACTACAACCCAAAGACTACAACACTACAACCCCAACACTACAACACTTCAATCCCAACACTACAACACTACAAACCCAACACTACAACCCCAACACTACAACACTTCAATCCCAACACTACAACACTACGACCATAACACTACAACCCCAACACTACAACACTTCAATCCCAACACTACAACCCAAAGACTACAACACTACAACCCCAACACTACAACCCAAAGACTACAACACTACAACCCCAACACTACAACACTTCAATTCCAACACTACAACACTACGACCACAACACTACAACCCCAACACTACAACACTTCAATCCCAACACTACAACCCAAAGACTACAACCCCAACACTACAACACTTCAATTCCAACACTACAACACTACGACCACAACACTATAACCCCAACACTACAACACTTCAATCCCAACACTACAACCCAAAGACTACAACACTACAACCCCAACACTACAACTTTTTGTTATGAACATTTTGCTGTTTAATAAATTGTTTACAAGGTAAAGCCTTTGTAATGGCATCTTGAAAAAGGCATTACTTCATAGAGGGTTTATGAATTGTATTAACTTAAGTAATATGTTTTCCAATAATAGAAGCCTCCTATGAGTGAGTAACATAAATTAAAACCATCAGTGTTTAGTGCACATTCATATTTACTGCAAAGACCTGGGAAGTAGTTAGGGGAATGAGGTGGGATGAATGAGCCAGTTGGAAGCTGGGAATAATTAGGTTGCTGTGTTGGTATGGAAATGTGGCCATGACCCCGGGGTTAACATGCAGGGCAGTGTGCAGGGCAATATCCCATTCAGCTTCCGATGCAGATCAACAGTGGGATGTGGGTTATTGGCTGCTTTCTGTGGTTTAAAGCCCTGTCCTTGGTCTGATTACAGGGACCCCAAGGGGCTCCTGGTGTACCAGGGGTCTCTGGACCCCCAGGCCTGCCTGGACAGCCAGGGTCACCTGGGTCCCCTGGAATATCCATTAAGGTAAGACAGATACTGTGGTTGAGCAATTACATAAATTGTTCCGTCATACCAACAAGACTGGGTCATCAGGCACACAATTCTAAATAAATTGGTGGTGAAAAACAGCACTAAAGAGTTTTGATCATAAGTTAATCTAAAAGAAATGTTTTGTATAAATAATAATGATATAATATTCATTTTGCAATGTCTACTGATATGGGTTTTATAGCACGGCTTGAATGGACATATTTGTGTTGTATTTTCTTCTTGCAGGGGGAGACTGGCATGGCTGGTGCTAAAGTGAGTGGTGTGTTCCTTTGTCTTTTCATTCTGAAATATATACGTGGTTTCTGCTTTATGTCGAGGACTGATCAGGCTTACACTTGTAAGTTTTGTAAGCGATATTCAGTTGAATTGGAGTTTGAAGATTTGTCTTGTTATGGACAAACAACAAAACAACACTGCCAGGATTATGAATATGTTGTATTGATCCCTTTTTAAGACACATAGTGATGCTTACAAATGGTGGCTCTTATGTATTATGTTTGGAAGAGCTACCTTGAAAAAAATGTATTCCTTTTACTCTGGATAAATAAAAAAAATCTATAATAACATTTACACATAATTAACGTTGAATTTATATTTATTATTTCCCAGTAGCTAGATTAATGGGACTTGAACTACTTTTATGTTCTAGGGTGATAGTATTATAGGGTAGGATTAAATCGCGTTTGTGTGTTGTGATGTTTGCATAGGGTCTGCGCGGGAAGGCAGGGGCAAAAGGGGAAAAAGGTGATCACGGTGATGATGTAAGTCATGGATTTCTGTATGCTCAGTTACTGCTCATCTTTTTCACTTTAACATCATTATTGATAAGGGTTGGACTTGTTTCTTTTCTGATACAAACCAGGGCCAAGAAGGGAAACCTGGTCCCATTGGAGTTGATGGTGTTCCTGGCTTCCCTGGTCTGAAGGGAGACAAAGTAAGACTGTCCTTCTTCATTTACATGGTGTATCTGCTATATGTTGGTCTGACTCTTATAGTGATGAGATGATTATGATTGTGAAAGGATTATGGTCATGATATGACTGTGATTGATGGTGTATTCTGTTTGCCTTAGGGAGAGGAGGGTGTTGGTGTTCCCGGTGTCCAGGGCCCACGTGGAGAGCCAGGGGAAAAGGTACTGACTGGTCACATCTTATGTCCATCAATATGACGTTTTTGTACTGCTTCAGGGGACTTGTGTGGTTTAATGATTGGTTCATCTTTGTCCCGCAGGGAATAATAGGCCTGTCGGGACCTGTGGGAGCAAAGGTACTGCATGGTGACAGTTGGGTTTTGTAGTTTCTAATGTGTGTAGCCTTCATACCAATTAAGTATCATCTTTCCTTTCTCATTTTAAGGGAGAACCTGGGGTTCAAGGGTTACAAGGACTTATCGGACCACGGGTAGCTATTAATGAACTTTATTATGTTGTGTTGGGCTACCCATATTCATTACACCATACAGGGGACCATTATAATTATATCACACTCTAGACACGTCAAAAGGAGAAGAGGCCTTTATAATTAATTGATTCACGTTCCATGTTTTCTCTTCTGCTGTAGGGAAAGAAGGGACTGAAAGGCAACCAAGGAGATAAAGTGAGTTGCATTCATATCACTACGCCCCGCCTCATACTGAAATAGTCTCTACATAATTAGCATGACCGTTATGCCCCGCCTCATACTGAAATAGTCTCTACATAATTAGCATGACCGTTATGCCCCGCCTCATACTGAAATAGTCTCTACATAATTAGCATGACCGTTATGCCCCGCCTCATACTGAAATAGTCTCTACATAATTAGCATGACCGTTATGCCCCGCCTCATACTGAAATAGTCTCTACATAATTAGCATGACCGTTATGCCCCGCCTCATACTGAAATGTTCTCTGCATAATTAAAATGACCGTTACGCCCCGCCTCATACTGAAATGTTCTCTGCATAATTAACATGAACGTTACGCCCCGCCTCAGCTACCAGATTTATTTTTTAAGGGCATTGTGTGTGTGCATGTTGTCGTGTGTGTGTAATGCTGTAATTCGATGGATAATTACTCTACAAATCAGAGAATAATAGATAATCAAGAAAAGGTAATCGATGCCTAGTCTGTCAAACACAAAGACTGATCCATGAAATGCCAGAGGGTCTTGAAAATAGGATTAAAACCATATAAAAAATTAATACAAATAAACAGTAATACAATTTAAAAAGAATGTCTTGTGTTGTCCATTAGGTAATTGATATCTTATGAGATGAATAGAAGAAATGTCATAAAGAAATTTAAAGAAATTAGGCAAGTCAAAGATAGAAAACTCAGTGGAAGACAGAAACACCTGTCAGTATCTGATGAACGGTTCTTAAAGGTCACTTTCCTTGAGGGACATAAGGAAATCCAGTGAAGTGCTTACTTAGTATCTGGCCGAGTCAAAAGGCACCAAAGTGTAATGCCTCAACCATAAGTCAGAAGTCTTACAAAAAAACAAACATATTTGACTGATTTGCAAAATCATTATCTTCCAGCACAATAATGACCCTAAACACTCAAAGACAATTAAGACCTACTTGGAGCAGAAGTGTACAGACTGAACAATCACACAATCAAGTTGGCCACCTCAGAGCCCCGACCTCAGGCATAGCTGAAGCAGTCTGGCATCACTTTGGAAAAGCACAGAGAGTAGACCAATTCAGAAGAAGAGCTGAAGCAAATCCTGCAGGTGGCCGTGCAATTCAAACAAGCCCTAGTCCCTGTTCTTATACAGCTGTCGTATGTCGCATTGCTGCACGTCTGGAGTTTCACTGCAGTTCTGTGTGAGGGTGGCGCTGATCAGATGATAGTGATCACGTTGCGGTTGTCTCTCTACAGGGTGATCGAGGAGACATGGGGCCTATGGGACCACAGGGAGTGATGGTGAGTAACACCGTCATTACCAAGACTTTTGCATTAAGAAAGAGCTAGTCCCTCCCTGTTGTCTGTAGTTTGGTATTGAATGAACGTGACCCTGACTGTCCTGATGCGCAGTCTATCAGGCTCGTTGGCAAATGTCCACTTTTATTTAAAACTCCCTTCACAAATCCCCTAGTCGCAGAATCTGCCATATCCTTCACATCGCTCATCAAAGTTTGCAACTATTCAGGAAATCCCTCCCCTCTAACTCTCACTCCAGCTTTACCACTGAATCATCTGTATGAAGGAGTGGGTGGACCTTAGGGAAATTAACCCAGCTTATTAGTGGGGGCAGACATCCTTCACCCACCTCCACCCTATCCTTGTCAGCCAGGGATTTTAGCCCCCAGGTCTTGTCTGACTCAGCCAGCACACCGTATTAAAAATGCCCTTTGCGATTCACTGTTTGATTAAGAAACAGAGTTTTGTATGCGTTACATAAGCTACTTAGTTGGAGGTCTGCTCTAGAGAAACCGATAATGATCCAACAACTGTCTAAGTTCTTCTAAGGTATGTTGATTTATGATGAGTGTGTGTTCTCACTGCTTAAAAAGTGAAGGGCTGGTTTAAATAAGCACCAGTTAGAGTTTTAAACTCAAAGTGGTGCAAGAGGAACTGGACATGTTGGTTAGGGATATAATTAGGTTTTGGATTTAGTCTTAAAGATAGGTTTTTGGGGTTGGTTAAGGTAAGGTTTAGGGATTTTCAAAAAATAGATTTTTTGTAAAACATCTTACGAAGTGTTTGGTCCTCACTTTGATAGGAATGAGTTAGTCAATGTGCACGTGTGTGTGGTGGGTGGCTACTGGCTAGCTTCATTCAAACGTACAGTTAGGTCCAGAAATATTTTTGGCTCTGTATGCCACCACAATGGATTTGAAATGAAACTAACGAGATGCAGTTTAATTGCAGACTTTCAGCTTTAATTCAAGGGGTAGAACAAAAATATTGTATGAAACGTTTAGGAATTGTAACCATTTTCCTACACAGTCCCCTTATTTCAGGGGCTCAAATGTAATTGGATTAATTAACCCAATCATATATAAAATGTTTTTTAATACATTTTTATTACCTTGCCGAAAATCCTTTGCAGGCGGCAATGACTGCTTGAAGTCTGGAACGCATGGACATCACCAAATGCTGGGTTTTGTCCTTTGTGATGCTCTGCCAGGCCTTTACTGCAGTTGTCTTCAGTTGTTGTTTGTTTGTGGGTCTTTCTGCCTTTATTTTTGTCTTCAGCAAGTGACATGCATGCTCGATCTGGTTCAGATCAGGTGATTGACTTGGCCATTGCAGAATATTCCACTTCTTTGCCTTAAAAAACTCATTTTTTGCAGCCTTAGGATGACCTGTTTCACCTGCATTGAGAGCTCCTTTGACCGCATGTTGTGGGTTCAGAGCAACAGCTTCCAAATGCAAATGCCACACCTGGAATCAACTCCAGACCTTTTACCTGCTTAATTGATGAGGAAATAACGGAGTAGTCCACACCTGTCCATGAAACAGCTTTTGAGTCAATTACTTTTGGCCCCTTGAAAAAGAGGGGGCTACATATTAAAGAGCTGTAATTCCTAAACCCATCCTCTGATTTGGATGTGAATACCCTCAAATTAAAGCTGAGAGACTGGACTTTAAGCTCATGTTTTTCTAAGTTCTTAAAATATCACTTGTTTTGACTTATTTGTTAAACGTAATATTACATTTGGCAAAAAAAGCTTTGATTTTAAAATAGGAAGGTACGCTTGTATTTAGTTTGTATTTTATCTACCCAATTGGATATTAATCAATATGTTGTCCTCCACTCTCTCAGGGATTGATGGGAACTATTGGACAAAAGGGCGATGAGGTGAGTATTGATGGTTTGATGCCTGTGTGTGTGTGTCGGTGTGTGTGTGCCTGTGTGTTTGTTTGATTTAACCCTTTGGTCTCAATCCATAGGGACAGAGAGGAGTTCCCGGTGACCCAGCCAAAGGGGTAATGTAACTGTATCATGAATGAATGTTCAACAACAGGTGGCTCACTTCTTTTAGCCCCAGAAATAAAAAATAAATGTATGTATACACACATTTATATATATATGTGTGTGTATGTATGTATCTAAGCCGAATTACTATATATATACAGTATATATATAGTAATTCGTCTTAGATCCAGTCCAGGAACAATTGTCCTGCAGCTAAATCTAGTTGTCTCATATTGTCCTTCTGAGTCCCATCTACAGCAAATAGCCCAACATAAGTCACCCTCTGTCTTTCATCCCCACAGGTCATTGGTCCCACAGGGAAGAAGGGCACCAGGGTAACTTGTTTTATTAACTCCTGTTTCGGTATTTCTAATGTTGGGCAAAACCTTCAGAACCCTGGGGGGGTCTTTGGGTTCTTGAAAAGTGCTACATCTTTAACAATCTGGACCAGTTTCGCAGACGTGGATTAAGCCTAGTCTAGGACTAAAACAACTAGCTCAATGGAGTTTTCTGTTGAACTTTATTTTTTTGTCCTAGACTAGTATGTGAAACCAGGCCTTAAAGTTACATTTCTGACAGTTAACGTTACATAACAGAACAATTACGTTTCTGATTAGTGACTACTAACTTCTGGTCCCTGTTAAACTATCTTTTTAAAAGTGATAGTTGTACATTCAACTTTAGGGGAGTGTTTACTTAGTAGCCTGAGTTTGTGTGTGTGTGTGTGTGTAACTATTCATTTAGTAGCTTGTGTGTGTGTGTGTGTGTGGGTGTAACTATTCATTTAGTAGCTTGTGTGTGTGTGTGTTCTCTTTCTCAGGGTGACATTGGTCCTGTCGGTCCAACTGGACCCCAGGGGGTGAAGGGTGTACAAGGTGTCAAAGGGGAAAAGGTGGGAGACAGCATTTACACAACCGCATTTACACAACAGCATTTACACAACTACATTTACACAACTGCATTTACACAACAGCATTTACACAACTACATTTACACAACTGCATTTACACAACTGCATTTACACAACTACATTTACACAACTACATTTACACAACTACATTTACACAACTGCATTTACACAACTGCATTTACACATGCGCTGAATTCACCTGAGCGTCTGATCTGTAGGCATCATTGGTCACCCTGTAACAGCTCTGTAAAATGAATGGTGGGGTTGTGTTAGTCCAACCAACATCTTCCCAGATAAGAGGGTCAGTTGGTTGGTGTTCTAATCAGAAGAACATCATCTTATTATCAGCTGACTGTGCCATTCAATGTATTCACTGTATGTACGATCATTCTGCAAAGCTGAAATGACATATTGATTAGTTTACCACAGCATATCGGCCATCACAATATACATGACACGTATGAGGAAAACCTGAAGATTATTGAATTTTGATGGCGTAGCCTACCTTAAGTTGTGTTATTTTATTACTTTCCATTCATGTAATCCTAGAACTCAAACTGTTTAATATGGTCTTTTCTTACAGTCACAACAAGCACAAAACAAACGTTAGACAACATGCTCTCCGTGGAATATCATTGCCAGATAGAAAAAGCTTTTGTTTATTTCAGGCTGATACATTGTGTCTGTTTGGCTTCTCCAGGGTAATCCTGGCTTTGGTATTCCTGGACAGCAAGGACCAAAGGGTGATAACGGTGAGAGGGTGAGTGCTACATTTACAGAGAAACTCGCAAATTGGTGGAACAAGTGATAGGACATTGATTAGATGAGCCATGATGCTCTTGAACATGGTGACATATTTGATTTTCCATACAGGGAAATGTTGGCTTGTCTGGGAAACCAGGACCCAAGGTAAATAACCTCTGTAACATTGTGACATTTGAACAATATTACAATGAAACATACACATTTAAATTTTTTGGGGTGTTCATGTCAATGGTAATTGTTTTTTTAGGGGCAAGATGGCATTAATGGGGAAAAGGGCGATATTGGATTCCCTGGGAATCCTGGAGCACCAGGACTAAGAGGTAAAGATGTAAGTAAATCCTGAGTGCTTGTCTTGCAACGATGAAATTGTGTTTTCGTGTGTGTGTGTCTGTGCACAAGGCATATTGTGAATGCCAATACAATACACTCACTGTGTTCTTCAAACCATCATTTTGGATTCGATGACAGTTTGGGACTGACAGTGTTCTTGTCTGTAGGGTGTTTCTGGGGTCAAAGGTGAACCTGGTCTACGGGTAAGTTTGCGCGTCACGGTTATCTCTTGATTTGAATTGTAACTTTTCATAAATGCACTGGAACCTTTGTTGATATGTCTGAACTTCAATGGCACAGGGTAATGTACCACAGTTACCACAGGGATGCTGGTTTACGACCCAGTCGTGCTGTCCCAGGCTCAATCATTACAATAGCATGGGGATCAGATACAGATACAACGCCCATACACAGTTTTTCTCTCTGTGTTTAGGGTGAGCCGGGATCAGCGGGTGAGCCTGGTGACAGAGGAATACGGGTACAGTTTTCATCTTGTCTCCAATTCTTCCTGTACATATTCTGTCCGTCTGTCCGACTGTCGGAGGTGATGCGTTGCTTTTATTTCACTCTCTACTGATGACAGGGCCCTTTAGGGTTACCGGGACGACCTGGGGACCCGGGAGACAAAGGAGACAAAGGAGATTCGGGGAACATTGGTTTTCCTGTAAGACCCTAGGAATGTTACTGGCTCACTTCACATATCAGCTGCCGTGTTGTAGTAGTTTTTTACAGTTTTGTTACAGTAGTTTTGTTACAGTCAAAGATGTTATCCTGTTTAATTTGAATTCATCCACATTATTTAATATTTTCAGCAATATGGTTCTGTCTTTGTTTCAGGGAACGGAGGGGAAGAAAGGAGACAGAGGGGAGCCTGTAAGTCTGCATACACCACTGGCTAGTTATCGTTCATCTTTGCATGCATCAGTTGCCTGACGCTCTGTGGGTCTTTTGTTTGAGCCAGTCACCTCTCTGACTTTTTTCCACTATTGTATTTGTAATTACATTCTTATCCTGATTCAGTCACAAAGGAAATCATGTGACGTAGCCATTGAGTGAGCCTTCTATCTCCCATCAGTGTGTTGTGACAGCATTGCAGTCAACTGCTCAGCTAGCACAATGTGGCTTCTGGTTTCTGACTGCCTATCCCTCTTGTCTTGTTTCTGTGTTCTGGCCTCTGAAGGGAAAACCAGGACCTCCGGGAGGAGGGTCTGTAAGTACATCCATAATGAATTCCCACTTTACACCAACTCAGCCAACCCTGTCAGATAGAACTGTTGATAACTTTGAAGCTTCTTGATGACATCCCGGCGGGTTAGGTTAGTCATCCAAAGTTGGATGGAGACAGAAACTTTCCTTTTTTGGGAGGGGGTTGTTTCTTGTTTCTTATAACTAGTCCATCATTATCCCATAAAGACAGTTCGTGAAAAAAGCTGAAATGATCATTTTTTGTTGTTGTTTGTTCCCTCCAGTTCAGTTCAGACAACAATATCCTGACCAGGGTGATCAAGGTAAAATACCTATAATTTACCTCACTGGTGACACAGTATAACTTCATAACAGTTTTACGTTAACTTAATTACATCCATAGATGTCAGTTGGTTTCTTTTCTAGTATTCTCTATTCTGCTTGAGTCATGCTGTTGTTTTCCTATCTTTCAGGGTGAACCAGGAACTCCTGGAGAACCCGGTCATAAAGGGGAGACAGGTCAGCCTGGACCCAGGGTGAGTTCCTTACCTGGAGGTCACAGGTTAGAGGTCGGTCATGTGTATGGAAACAGGGTAACAAAAACACTGAATTATTCTTTTGGTAGGGCCCTGATGGAAAAGCAGGACCACCTGGAAAGGTATGAAAATACAAGTGAATAAGAGAGTTCTACTGCTATGTAATATCAGATAAGACTTTTTAAAGGTGGTCTGTGAGGTTTAATGACCATGTATTGGCACATTACTGTTACTGCTAATTTAACCCATGATAATGTGTTCTACCTGTTTGTCAGGGAGTGTCTGGGATTGGAAGAGATGGTCTGGATGGGATACCAGGCAAGCCTGGATCTAAGGTTTGTTTAATGCATACAACCAGGTTGTCATTATTTTAATACAGGTTACTCCAATGTATCAATTGAGAGATACTTGTAGCTCACAGCTTCTTTATGAGTAGCTTGCTGTGAAACTTTTCTCAAGTGTTCTTAACTATTCTGATGTGAATGCCGTTTTCACTCTTCCAACGCAAACTCAAAATCATATCTTTCAGGAATCAGACACTGCATGCTCCCTGCTACAGTCTACCCCCACTGCTTAGACATTTTTGGTATTTTCAGCCAACTGCGACTGGTTTTCTCATTTTACCAGGTGTATATTGAACACTGTGCTTTCTCCTGTACTTGAGGGGAAGGTCGCAGCGGTGAGGAAAATAATGTGCCTGGGTGAAAGCAAAAGTAGCAAAAGTGCTGCATTTCTTATTTTTTAAGTCGCTGTCATGGCTGTAAATGTGGGAGACCCCTCTTGAAATGTGCTTTTTGTAATGACACCCAAACATACGCTTGCGTTGCTTAGATGTTTAGTTGTATTACCAACAGTTTCAGTCAGTATTTCATTATATATGATGTTCTAACAGATAATCATTGCATTCTGTTTTAATGGATACTTGTCTACAGGGTGACCAGGGAAAGAAAGGCGAGCCGGGACTGGTGAGTTGAACACTGTGAACACTTTGGATATCTGGTCCTGGGATCTACATGATGTGCAAACCTCTATTTTAAGGCCATCAGTAACAAATCTAATTGGACATTCTGACCATTTGCAAAAAAGGTTTTTGCCACGGCAATTCGCAAATTCGCACTTAACCGTGACTAACTACAACCTCTGCCAAGTCAGTCAGAATTTCTGTACTTTCTGAATGTTTTGTGGTTTTCCAATAAAATGGGCACACAACAAAACAGCACAAATGTAGTAAATCTAACTACTCCAGGTGTGTAATGTCAATACCAGGTACCACTGGTGTTGGCATTGTTGGATAAAGACAATGTTTGTTTGTTTTTTTATCCCAAAGTCCCAACCCAAAAGTACCTTGGAAAAGTGCCAGTTCTGGTACCGCAGATCTTAGGCAATTAAGACTGTCTTTATGGTCTCAGTTCACAGTAATGCACAACTAAAAAGAAGTTGATGTTTAACTTCCCCAGCAGTGCAAGGACAATATTGATTTGTATTGCTATCACATCTATTCTCAACTGGCGCATTTTAAAAGGCCTTATGTCAAAGATATCTCTGTCTTCATCTCTGACATGCCAGAGATGACAACTATGACGTGTGTGTGTCTGTGTGTGTGTGTCTGTGTGTGTGTCATCAGAGGGGAGAGAAAGGAGACCAAGGCAGAGTGGGGATCGCTGGAATTCCTGGTCTACCTGGAACCCCAGTCAGTACTCAGCATTGTCGTATTACATGCAACAGTGTTGTATAATATCAGTATTCACAGATATTCCTATAGTTTGATTATTTATTTGAAAACACTATTTAATTGAAATCATGCCAGTTTGTAAGTGTCTATGTTCTGTTGGTATGTAGGGGAGACCTGGCATTGATGGGAAGCGAGGGCTGTCTGGAAAAGATGTGAGCATATTTTTCTCTTTTGTAATGGAAAAGTGTCAATTACTGTCGTGTTCCTGTTTGTTCCTTTCATTTTATTTGATCACTTTAACCCTAAAGTGTTATCGTATACATTTTTTCTCTTGTGAAAGGGTGAAAAAGGACTGAAAGGAGATGATGGCCTAAAGGTATGATTTTGATTATGTCTGACTATTTTCCAAACATACCAACACAATATAATATGCTATAATATTTCTAACTCTAGGGTGAGAAGGGGGAATCTGGTGCTGATGTGAGTATATTTCTCTAAGAATTAATTATCATCAAAGTTTTGGGAAAACGCAGGCTGGTTTAAGTTGCTCTAATATTCCCATTCAGGGTCATAAAGGAGAACCAGGTGCTCCGGGTCCACCTGGTACTCATGTTCTGGTCACACAAAAAGAGGTATGTACAAGAACTTCACAGAACCTGTATCTAGAGCTTGGAATACAAAAACATGAATGGAACTCTGTCATAAATTCCAGGAAGGATCAAGCTCAAAGGAAATTGTCATTTTTGTTGATTAATTTTCCCAGGGTGCCACCATTGAAGAGATAAGACAGGCATTCCCTATGCCAATGGGACCTCCTGGGGCTATGGTAAGGCTAATCACCAAACACTGCAGGACATTTTATAGGCATAATCAGCTACATCCACTGTATGCTCCACAATTACACAGCAATGTGTTCTGTCAAGTCCATTCAAAATCAGATGTTTCAATTCTGTTCAGAATCAGACATTGCAGTTCCCTTTAAATCATTTGCAGAATAAGTTATCTGTGGTTGACACTTTTTATCTGCAGGAGTTTTATTTAACCAGGAAATTGGATTGAAAATATATTCTCATTCTACATGATGGCCAAAGGCATTTGATTGCTCAATGATAAGACAACACACAGGAACACACGAATAATCTGTATCATCTGATATATTACACAAAATGTCTATGAGTTGATATTCTCCAAAAGCAACTAGCTATGCTCTTGGCTTGGTTTGAGGCTTGCATATGAAATGTGCATGATGTCATGCATTCTGAGTACCTGTTTTCTCCTTTGTCGCTGTGTTTTAGGGCCCATCTGGGATGAAGGTAGGAGATACTGCTGACTTTCCTCTATAGTTGCTGAGTAAAGATAGTACTGGTGTGGAATTTGAATGTGCTTAATTGATCTTCTCAGGGAGAACAAGGAGAGAGAGGATTGAAAGGAGTTAAGGTGTGCTCAGTTTTTTTTATTATGTACTAACAAATATTGATTAACACTTCCAGCCAAGGAAACCAAATAAGTGAGCATTTTGTACGTTTGATATTTAGTAATACTGGTTATACTCTTGTTCCACAGGGAGATGCTGGTCTTCCAGGAAAAATAAAAGAGATGAAGGTAGACATTTTGTAACTATACTAACACGACATGCATTTCACAGAAAATCACAAATAATGTAGCAAATTTCTTCTTGATTTATACCCAGGACATCGAAGTAATGTTTGAAGACTACGGCATAAGGGTAGGTTCTTGGCTGATGGAATTCATAACAGTTTTATATAGAAACAAGACCTTGTGATCAAACAATACCAATGGGATTCTGTTTGTATGGCTATTCACTGTAATACTGTGTTTAATACCGTATTAGAATCTAGATACCTTACCCTTGATATAATAGGTGTATCTAGATATCCTACACTGGATACAATTGTAATATCTAGATATCCTACACTGGATACAATTGTAATATCTAGATATCCTACCTTGGATACAATAGTATTATCTAGAGATCCTACACTGGATACTGTTGTAATATCTAGATATCCTACCTTGGATACAATAGTATTATCAAGAGATCCCACCCAGGATACAATGGTAGTATCTAGATATCCTACCCTGGATATAATAGCAGTATCTGGATACTCCATGTTGGATACAATAGTAGTATCTGCTGAGAGGGAATAACTACCACCCACTGTCCACCTTTGTTGGGAATGAGCAGGCATAGTCAACTAGTGCCAAAATCATTTTGCAATATTGTCCAAATGATGTGATATGATAGAATATGTACTGAAGATATTATCAGGAAATGTAACTCTATCTGTTTCCTAGTGATAGACAACCTCTATCACCAGAGTTTCTTATTTCGTGCCATTCTATTAAGAAATACTTTGTTTCCCAGCTGCCCTTGCTGAAGGCACTGATTGAAAGGCTGCTGCAGGATGGTATGGAGGAGCTACTTCAGGACCTGACCTCCCCCAGGAGAGCAAAGGAAAAGGAGCAGAGACCAGGCTCCAACATCATCTCTGAATACGCAGTCAGTAGTCCATCCGTTTCATATACAGTGGGGAGAACAAGTATTTGATACACTGCCAATTTTGCAGGTTTTTCTACTTACAAAGCATGTAATTTTTATCATAGGTACACTTCAACTGTGAGAGACGGAATCTCAAACCAAAATCCAGCAAATCACATTGTATGATTTTTAAATAATTCATTTGTATTTTATTGCATGACATAAGTATTTGATCACCTACTAACCAATAAGAATTCCGGCTCCCTTTTTCTTTAAGAAGCCCTCCTGTTCTCCACTCATTACCTGTATTTACTGAACCTGTTTGAACTCGTTACCTGTCCACACACTCAATCAAACAGACTCCAACCTCTCCACAATGGCCAAGACCAGAGAGCTGTGTAAGGACATCAGGGTTAAAATTGTAGACCTGCACAAGGCTGGGATGGGCTGCAGGACAATAGGCAAGCAGCTTGGTGAGAAGGCAACAACTGTTGGCGCAATTATTAGAAAATGGAAGAAGTTCAAGATGACGGTCAATCTCCCTCGGTCTGGGGCTCCCTGAAAGATCTCACCTCGTCAGGCATCAATGATCATGAGGAAGGTGAGGGATCAGCCCAGAACTACACGGCAGGACCTGGTCAATGACCTGAAGAGAGCTGGGACCACAGTCCCAAAGAAAACCATTAGTAACACACTACGCCGTCATGGATTAAAATCCTGCAGTGCACACAAGGTCCCCCTGCTCAAGCCAGCTCATGTCCAGGCCCGTCTGAAGTTTGCCAATGACCATCTGGATGATCTAGTGGAGGAATGGCAGAAGGTTGTGTGGTTTGATGAGACAAAAATAGAGCTTTCTGGTCTAAACTCCACTCCCGTGCTTGGAGGAAGAAGAAGGATGAGTACATGGAGGTGGAAACATCATTCTTTGGGGATGCTTTTCTGCAAAGGGGAGAGGACGACTGCACCATATTGAGGGGAGGATGAATGGGGCCATGTATCGCAACTTCCCTCAGTAAGAGCATTGAAGATGGGTCGTGGCTGGGTTTTCCAGCATGACAACGACCCGAAACACACAGCCAGAGCAACTAAGGAGTGGCTCCGTAAGAAGCATCTCAAGGTCCTGGTGTGGCCTAGCCAGTCTCCAGACCTGAACCCAATAGAAAATCTTTGGAGGGAGCTCAAAGTTTGTAATGATCACTGTAATTGCAAACAAAGGTTTCTGTACCAAATATTAAGTTCTGCTTTTCTGATGTATCAAATACTCACGTCATGCAATAAAATGCAAATTAATTACTGAAAAACCATACAATGTGATTTTCTGGATTTTTTACTGAGATTCCGTCACTCACAGTTGAAGAGTACCTATGATAAAAATTACAGACTTCTACATGGTTTGTATGTGGGAAAACCTGCAAAATCGGCAGTGTATCAAACACTTGTTCTCCCCACCGTATCTCTTGAGCCTGGGGACGTACCTGATGATTGAACAGGTTATCAGTGTTACACATCACTCCAGCCTGGAGATGAACCCTGGTGATTTAGTGTGTCATTCTTAGGATATGTTTGTTGGGAATACTTGGAATGTACATTTTTTAATTGAATTTAAAATGGACATTTTCCTGAAGCCTGGTCATAACCTGTGGATCAGAGCTCTTTGGATTTTTTTTAAAAGTAGTATGTCAATGCTGAAACACTACATTTACTAGTGTGTTAGCAACTGGACTGACAAGTGTGTTTTTAACAGAGCTCTGTGAAGTACAAGATCTCTGAAGAGCCTTTGACAAGTTTGGACTCCATAAAGGAGGAGGCAGACTCCGAACTGGACCGACAGCTACCAGAACCTAACTCTGTAAGTACTGTATCCACTCCAAGCTCAGGATCCGTATACAGCATGGACGATTTACCTCACACACCACAGACCTAACGCTTGGAAAAACTATTGTCTGCACTGGGTTTCGGGATTAGTATTAGTTGTAGTCCTTATGTAAATCCCATAAAAGTACTAACCCATTGGAATGACGTTTAAAGTTGTTATTCCTCTATTTTCTATCCTGAAGGATTCAATGAATGAAACAGAAGAAGGGCCCACATTCTGGGATATCACCACTCTTAACGGAGACGCAGATCTGGTGAGGATGGAGAGCACCTCTGTGGTGATCCACAACATTCGGACAGTGGATAAGGACTCTAGTGAAACTCCCTTGTCTAAGTTCACTTTGTCAAACTCAACATTTAATCACAGTATATCTGAAGAGGTATGGTGTCACCGGTCTTCTACACTCCTACAACCAAAAAGTGTCTATAAAGTTGACTGTGACTAATGAATAGTACTATAGTACAATCTGTTTGTGTGCGTTTGTGTGTTTGTGCTTATAGAGGATCTCGGTGGTACCTGGGACTGTAGGAGGGACTGCTCTCCTGAGTGAGGAAGATTCCTTGAAGAAGAACTCTGGAGAGAGAAAGAAAAATAAGGAACGGAAGGTGATGTCAATAGAAGTGTACATATTTGACCTTTCAAACAAAACATTGTTTTATTCCAACCAATTTCCTAATTTACATAGTATAGTTTGGACTTACATGTACAATTTTCGGCACTTCCTTTTTTTTGTCCATGATTAAGTAAATGCATGTTATATCTAAGTAGGTCTAAATAAGTTTAACGAAAAGATGTAGACTATCTTAACCCTTTAAAAACCCTAGATTTTTCCAAAATATTTTTTCTCCAATTAATCAACCTTTGATTACATTAAATTACATTCTTTAATCATAACTACAACAGCATGATGGATCTTAATTTCCTTTAAATCATGACAGCGTTTAACTGTGAAATTCTTAACCAGGGAAAGGGAAACAAAGGACGACATAAGAGGCAAAGACAACGCCTGGTAAACGCCCAAACTAAAGATGGAGTCGAAATAACCTAATTCCCTGCCCACACTAAAAATATCTAACATTTACGTTGTCACAGTCCGTTGCTAAGCATGTCATCCTTAATTGTCCTAACATCAAGTTCTTTTAAATTACAGTGACAAACCTAACCTCTTCTGTAGCACTCTCTATGTAACCTGCTTTTAACTTGAAGCCTTACCTAAGCCCATGAAACTCTATGAAACTCTATGGGCTGTGCCTGACCAATACACAGCATTGAAGTGTGCTAACTGAACAGAAAAACCTCAGAAAGCATGCATATATCTTTCTAACTATTTTTTTGTTTGGCATTGTTGTTTTAACACCTGTACGTACACTCTGTATGCTGCTTTTCGTCATAAAATCCGCAATTACGATATAAATGTTCAAAACGATATGTCCTCTTGATCCCAACCACATTTGTGATTCATCTTTTTCTCTCCTCTAAAGACAAATACGGAGCAAGAGGAGGAGGAAGAGGAATTATACATTGGGGAAGAGTACAGTTATGAATATGAGGTGATTAACTGTCACATGAGTGCATATACAGTAATTCTAATGACTCATTATTTGATATGGCACATGGAAGCTAAAAATGTGAATGTGATATGCAGTCATGTACAAAAGCTGGTAAGCAATCAATATTTTGGGATATGAGTGGTATATGAGTATATAATCAACATTATCTATCTAGATGCAGGGAGATGAGGAGAGTTTAGAGTACAGTATTATGAATCTCTTTCGCTCGCTACATAGCTGTTTTGCTAAATTCATAGTGGGTTTCTGAAAGAAATGTTTTTTTCTCTTTTTCCCCCCAAATCAACAGGATTCAACAGATGTGTCATTGTCAGTGGAAGCACAAGGGGAGTTTGAAATGACAACAGACAGTACTTTCCATCAAATTAGAAAAGAGGTAAATTCCTTTTCTCCAGATACCCAAATAGGAAATACATATATTTAATAGATATACTTAATTAATCTACTTTGGAACAATATTTTTAAGGTATTTGTGTTAACTTTGTGTTTTATTAGAATTTCAGTTTTTTTATAGATATTCATGTAATCCTAATTTGGGACAATATTAGAAAGTGCCAAATTTACATGGAAAATGTAAATAATTTAAAATGTACAGAATTGTGTAACTTAAATGCTCACAGTGTGCTTATGAAGTTTACATGAAATACTTTAAATGTACAAAAAAAATGTATGTAAATATTTTTCTATATATTCAGACATGGTTTCCCTGTTTGGGCGGGGTCAAACCATTCTAAAAACAGTTTTTATTTGTATACTGCAGCGTCATGATCAATATTAGTTGGTACTGATCATATGTTCATGTTTCTTGCAGAGTGGATTAACAACTTTAGCTCCATATCCATCTCCCTCCCCTGAAAACAATGAAAAGGTATGAAACTGGACTGGTTTACCTCATATGGTTTGTAATTTGTGAACAGTGGCCGGCAAGGTCAGCACCATAGATAATGAGTTTGGAGTCGGAATGGTTGTTGTTTTCTACAGTAGTTTTGTTATACTATACATGTATGCATTTTTTAAACATGCTACATTTTCTTCCAAAGCCACAGATATCCTTCACCACCCCGCAACTTTCCAGGCCGACAGAGAAGGTAGGACTGTGACAGACCCTTTAAACTTACTTGTGAGGTGAAGATGAGCCGAAATGTAGATCGTATCACATCTCTCTCATTCAAATGCCAAATTCTTTGCCTACACAATCCGACACTCTAAAGAGTCCAGATTCCTGGATGATTTGTTAGGGGTTCTTAAAATTGAAACTGTGTTGAAACCCCTGTCAAAGAACGTTTTAAAGAATTCCTTGAAGTTGTTTTTGAGTGGGTAGGTTCTTCAAATTGTTGTTTGAGAAACCACTAATATAGGCTATTTGAAATACCACTATAAATGTTTCCATATTTGCAATGTGAATAATCCCTAATGGATCATCCAAGAACTATTCCTTTTTGGAGTGTAGAACTATTTTCTTCCTTACTAACCATGCTCCAGTCCTTGCATGCCTTCAGTGGACTGTGAATACATCAAAGTGATGAAGAGTACTTGGATCCAACTGTTATTATTGGCATTCTAATAAAAAGTTGTAGGCAGTTCAGGTAGAAGAATTGTTTCTTAGACAACAAATTTGTTTTCTTTATTTCTTTATTGGTTGAATTCTATTTTTTGCCAGATAAAATAATACAGGGACACCAACCAGCTCAGCGATCATAGTACTTGTCATCATAGCGTATCAGTTCTCTTGCTAACAACTGTGAAAATTTCACCAGTGCAAAAGGTACCACAAATTGGATTATTATTTTAAATGTTGGCATGGACCAAAGACATAAAAACTTAAACAAAATTGATATTTGTTTAAAAATGTACAAAGCTGGGCCAATTTGCAATGGAAACATCAATATCGCAGCATGCATTGAGCATGATCTTTAAACTTTGCCTGAATGAGAATATCAAGAGCTGCTACCAAAATATGAACTTCGCTTCTTTTTTTATTTTTTTATTTTTTTTAACACAGGGCCTTTCCTAAGTCCACAAAGCTCGAGACGGTAGATTTGTAAGCACAGAGAGTTTGTATAAACTGTGAAGTGATGTGTATCGCTGGTGAGGACCAGACAACCCTGAGCCCGACCAGCATAACATGAGGAGGGACTGCTTTTCGTCGCACAATGATGATGTCACTCATCCAATGCCTCGTCCATGTCCAGAGTTGTGCATTACAGCAAAACCAAGTACCTAAAAGAGGAACTGTACATAGAACTCAACTCAGTTACATCAAGACACTGTGTTATGCAACAATTATTGTCCAACAAGTCTTGGAAAAATTAAGCTTATGATTTCATCAGATGTCAGTGTTATTTCAGCATTGACTTAGGATAAACTTGTTTATTTATTAAAGAAATTCACGATTTAATTTAGTATATCTTTTGTCTTGTAGCTTCGAATTAGTTGTATTGCTGCAGTATTTCCAACACCTTTTTAGCTCCTTTTATTTTTTCCAACCATATTCTTGTCAGTTTATTGCTGCTTATCAATTGCTCAACCAAACATTATTTATTGAAAACATCGAAATAGATTATATTTTGTTTACTGACTTGTGTGATAAGTTTAACTTTTTTATGAAATGTGTGTATTCTGCAGAATTAATAGTATTCATTTATGTTTGATAATAATATGGAACTATCTGTTTTCACTGGTGAAATTTGAAAATATGAAATTCTACCTTTGTATTTAACCTTTCTGAGTGCATGTAAGTAAATGTACTGTTTTTGTTCTTGAGCAAGTCTTTGTGTCTTTTGTCATCTAACATTCGACTGCAATACATTTTTTATATAATTCAAAGTGATATATACACTTGATCCAACAGATGACAATAACGTACACACACACACACACGCGCGCCCACCCCAAGTCTTAAGTAAAATAGCTATAGTGGAAATGGCCAATGAATGACTCGCGATCAATGACTCATGAAGGGGTTTTGGGAATTGGCAGGAGAGTCCATCTCATGTCCTGGTCAGAGTGAGGAAGAGCGCCCCCTGGCCTGACTACATGGTGAGTGTACTGTAATACATGGCTCAGGGTTGATCAGACTGTTGATGTTTGGTCTGCCTTTTACACTAGATTTCAATTACTACTAGGTAATGTATGTGGTTCTTGTTAAATTTCAGAGAAATCCTTGACTTGGTTTTTGCTGTTTCAGTCATACATGCCAGGGACTGCAGGAGGAAGAAATCGATTCAAGATGGGACAAAAAGTAAACATGTATTTTTGTCTTTTTTCTACCATTCAACTATTCTTAGATTATTTGTGGTCAAATCAAGGATTCAAATGTTTGACATTTCACAGGGAATCTGCTTTGTGATTACATGGTCAATACAAACAACAAAATATATTTTCTCTCTTTTTAAAGTCACAATCTGGAGCAAGAGGTCACAAATTAAATGTAAGTGTTTTGCAGCCAAAACCTATTAGCAATTTGCCCATTTGAAGGATTTTAAGCTTTTTGAGCATCTAAATAAATCATTATCAATCAATAAATCTCTATATAATCTTATAAAAGAATCAATCATTCAACTAATCCATGTTTTTATTTGTGGTTCCAGAGAAGGAAACAAAAAGACAGAAATCTTCAGCCCGTGACTGACTTCCATACAGAGATTGAGAGACGAAAAGAGAGGGAAAATAATTATGAGCGAGGGAAAGATTGGCAGACACAGAAAGAAAGAGACAAAGACCAGGAACTAGCGGAGCAGGAGGCACAAAGGGAAAGGCTGAGAAATATGGATGTGGCGGAAAAGGAAGTCAAAGAGGCTGAAGGCGAGATGTATCATGATGCAGAAAGTGAGAAAGAGGAGGGAAGTGGCGACTCTGAGTGGGACACTGAGGATGACAGTGAGTACGAGAGGGAGACAGAGATGGAAAGGATGAAGATGGAGAGAGAGAGGGAAGCAGAGCTCGAGTTGGACAGAGAGAACATGGAGAGGGAGAGACAACTGGAAAGAGGTGAGGTAGAAAACGAGGGAGACGAAGACAGGGAGAGAGAGAGAACAGAAACGGAGGGAGACAGGGACCTGGACAGGGAGAGGGAAGAGTGGGAGAGACAGAGGTATGAGATGGAACGTGAGATGGGAAGGCAAGGAGAGTATGAAGAGGAAAGGGAAGGAGAAGGGAGACAATATCCGGGACCTGAATATGACAAGTTAAAGGTAAAATCACTCACACAACACGCCCTAAACTAACTTCTGAAAAACAAACACATTCTTTGTTTTTAACGTGTTCTCCCTTTGTGGTGTTTTTTAAAGGGTGCCACAGGGGAAAATGGACTTCCCGGACCAAAGGTGACAAGTAGTCGTTTAAATTATTCATTTGATATAAAATATTTAAGTGATAATATTTCTTGAACTGAGTTACATCTTTAAAGTGCCATGTTACAATATTTACTGTTTAAGTCGTTAAACGTTTTTCACGTAAGTTTTTTTCTCACGTATGTTTTTCACTCATTTTCACTTATTAAAGAAGACCATTGCTCATCCTTAATATCTTTATATGTTTGGACACAAGCATGACATAACTACAGAATATACTGTGTACAAATGTTTATTCACCTATCATTATTTTGTCATATTAGGTTTATTAGTAAGTAAGTAAGTACATTTCTAGACTAAGTTCCCTGGAAAATATTTCAAATATTTCAGTTTGTTTTTCAATTGAATTGTTCATGTTATAGGTCACATTAAAGGTGGAAAAGGTTCTGACATTATTTATCTTTGTCTCATTCTTTTACATCACAAGAACCTGGCATTTTAACAGGGGTGTGTAGACTTTTTATATCCACTGTAGGGTCATGAGGAGAGAATTAACTTCAACAACAATAACTTTGTAACTCATTTTGGCAATCCACTTTGTTCTTCCAGGGTGAACTTGGTGAAAAAGGACAAAAGGTAAATGCATTTAGTTCGACAGAGCACAGCTCCAGCTGAGGTCTTTTTCAACAGTCATATTTGGACATTGAAGTGTTTCTTAAATGGACATTTCCTGCAGACTGCTGTGTACTACCACCTGAAACATGTATGCTGTTAACCCGGTTTGGTTGTGCTTGTAGGGTGAGCCAGGCATTGGTCACAGAGGTCCAGTAGGACAGGCTGGTCCACCAGGAACAAAGGTAGAGTCCCCCACTGACACCCCACTCTGCCTCCAACTAATTAACTATGTGGCTCTAACTCAATCCAACCTTTTTTGGTTACTGTACCACCAACCGACTGTCTCTCCTCCCTCCCGTCTTTCCATCTCTCCTTCTGTCTCTCCTATCTCTCCCTCTCTCTGTCCCTCTTTCTGTCTGTCTGTCTGTCTGCCTGTCCTTCTGTCTGTCTGACCGTCGCTCTGTCTGTAATATCCATCTGTCTGTCTGTTTCTCTGTTTCTTCTATCTCTCTCTCTGTCCATCTGTCTTTCCCCTGCTGTCTATGTTCTTCTCTCCTTCCCTCAGGGGGAGCCTGGGGCACCGGGGCCCCCAGGGGCTCAGGGCATCCAAGGTATCCGTGGTAACCCTGGTATCCCCGGTTCTCCGGGTCTCAGGGGCCAACCAGGAGAACCAGGAGAGGCGGGGAAAGAGGTGAGAATCCCAGGTCACATGACGTGACTATAGATAACTCCAGGCTATTGTGTGGTTGGAATAGTGATCTTTGGAAGGTCCATTCTGCAGCCATGGGTAAGTGGTGATTAATTCTCTCTTTTTTTTCACCTGTAGGGGGACAGGGGTAGAAGGGGTAAGAACGGATCCCCTGGAGCTCCAGGAACTAAGGGCAAACCTGGAACAGAGGTATGGAAACAAGATGGGCCCAGGTTGTTGTTGTCTTCCAGCTGGTTTTCTTACAGCCCTGATTAAAGTTTTAAATGATATACGGCTGAATACTGATTCTGATAAAATAACATTACTGGTTCTGTTAGATCTCAGTGCAGCTTTTGACACTGTAGATCACAAAACACTTATAGATAGGCTGGAAATTTGGGTAGGACTCTCCGGGACAGTCCTTGATTGGTTCAGATCTTATCTAGATGGCCGGAGTTACTTTGTCACCATTGGTAATCATAAATCTGATAGGGTGGCTATGACATGCGGAGTTCCACAGGGATCAGTTCTCAGACTGCTTCTGTTCAATCTCATTATGTTACCTTTGGCCAAATTCTACAGAACAACAACATTAACTACCACAGCTATGCAGATGATACTCAAATATATATGGATCTCGAACCATATGACAATAGCTCAATAGACTCTCTGTGTCATTGTATAGAGCACATAAATACCTGGATGAACCAAAATTGTCTACAATTAAACCAATATATAATTATTGTGTTTTGGTAATAAAAATAAAAGAACAAGTATTAGTACAGAGCTGGATGCTCGGGCCCTTATAACCAGGGATCAAGTGCGTAATCTTGGTGTTCTGATAGATTCAT
Organism: Esox lucius; assembly: GCF_011004845.1. NCBI lineage: Eukaryota > Metazoa > Chordata > Actinopteri > Esociformes > Esocidae > Esox > Esox lucius. Next base: position 17,116,708 of record NC_047591.1, on the reverse strand, counting down.
TTAACAGTCATATAAAAGCGGTCACCAAAACAGCATTCTATCATCTAAAAGATATAGACAGAATCAAAAGCTTGGTGTCCCACAATGACCAAGAGAAGCTCATCCATGCTTTATCTCTAGTAGGGTTGACTATTGTAATGGCCTCTTAACTGGACTCCCCAAAAAGTCTGTAAAACAGCTGCAGCTCATTCAGAATGCTGCTGCTAGAATGTTAACCAAGACCAAGAGAACAGAGCACATCACTCCGATTCTTAAATCTTTGCATTGGCTTCCAGTCAGTTACAGAATAGATTTTAAAGTGGTGCTTTTAGTTTATAAATCTCTGAATGGTTTAGGACCCGAATACATTTCTGATATGTTTGAAGAATATAAACCAAGCAGGGCTCTTAGATCCATGAACAAAGGTCAGCTAGTAGAGCCCAGGGTCCAAACTAAACATGGAGAAGCTGCATTTAGCAATTATGCTGTACACAACTGGAATAAACTACCAGAAGATCTTAGATGTGCCCCAAACGTATACATTTTAAAATCCAGGTTAAAAGCACTTCTCTTTTCGCGTGTCTATGACTGAGCTCCTAAACTTAACCACACTGTTTAGTCTTACATCTTCATATGATTTTATCCTGTTTTTATTATTTTTATATTATTATGATGTTGTTTTGATGTTTTCATTTGGGTATTTTGTTTTTATGTTATTGTATTTTTGTATTTTGTATTTGTCTTTGTAAAGGACATTGAATTGCTTCAATGTATGAATTGTGCTATATAAATAAACTTGCTTGCTTACAGTATAATGGATGTTTTGTTTTCTTTAAGGGACCACCTGGTTTACCAGGGACCAAAGGAGAGAAAGTGAGACTATTAAAATGTTGTTGATTATGGTGGGGGGGTGGGGGGGGTTGTCATTTTCAGTGTTGTAAAAGAGGAGATGCGTAATGCTAAAATCATTGGCCTCTTCCTGTTGCCCATCAGGGTGACAGTATACCGGGGGAACCAGGTGCGAGGGGCGTAGTTGGAATCACTGGACGCAGGGTGAGACCAATCACTGCTCACCGTAACATCCTGAGAGAAACTAGATCTATGGCACCGTTGTAAAATATGGGACAGCTGCTCAGTGAAAACCGTGTTTATATTGCTGATGTGTTTTGTTTTTCTGAAAGGGTGAAAAGGGCACCGCGGGAGTCCCTGGGCCGCCTGGGCATGCTGTAAGTATTAACATGACCTTTTGACCTTTTAAGGATATGTCATGAAGTTGAGGGAGTCTCTTATATCATTTCCTTATATCACCTCGTTGATTCAGGGTCCAAAAGGCTCATTGGGAAGCAAAGGAGCAAAGGTACATTGATGGTACTGTTTTGCAGGCTCTTGCTCAAACAGCCTTCCAAATATCACCCAAAAGCTGATCTTTTGCCAAATATTATTTTTTATTTATAGACAGTAATATACGGTCCACCAGATACTGTTAGATACTGTTTACTTTTTATTAGAGACGTGTGGCCACTCATTCATAAAAGACCCAGTGAGAAAATCTATCTTCACAGGGTGACCGAGGTTTTCCAGGAATACGGGGAGAAAGGGTAGGCCAAACATGGCATAAGCGCCATGCAAATACTTTTCATTTGTTTTGCATGTGATTATGTACTGTGTGATGTAGATCATGTACATTTAATACGTGTTCTTTATTTTTAGGGAAGCCCCCTGCAAATCCAAGGACCTAGAGGTTACAAGGGCATCAAAGGAGAATGGGTGAGGGGAAAACACCCTAAAACACGTAACATATAATACATTTTACATTTACATTTTAGTCATTCAGCGGACACTTATCCAAAGTGACTTACAGTAAGCGCAGTCACTTTTTCCCAGGAGCAACCTAGGGTAAAGTGCCTTGCTCATGGACACTACAACAATTGGCCCAGTCGGGATTTGACCCAGGAACATTCCATTTACAAGCCTGACTCCTTAACCACTGATGCCCCTCCCCAACATAAAAACATAATTATATAGCTCTTTCCAAACCCCTGCCCACCCCCCCCCCCCCACCCCACCCCCAGAGAAAATATATATTACAGACTTTTATTGCATTTTCACGTTGTGGGTTTTGGAATTGAATAGTCTGTTTACAGTGTGTATTGTTGTTTTGTTTGTTTGTTTGTATTATCAGGGAGAGCGAGGCTCCCCAGGTTTCGATGGAGATAAAGGGGAGAAAGGCGAGGACGGCCCACCTGGGTCCAAGGTGTGTCCTAATACTTTACTGTTTAATGTGGAAAGAGAAACAGGAAGAGACCAAGTCAAACAACTATATTACGTATAGTTTTATCTTCCATCACTGACAACGAAGCACATACTTGTTCTAACATTATGTGTTCTTTTTGGGTTCTCCCATTTGAAGGGACTCAAAGGAGAAGCAGGCGCCAAAGGAGCTATGGGCCTTTTTGGAGTCCGTGGGCCAGTGGGTCAGAAGGTCAGTGGGAAACACACCTAGCAGTCTACCTCTTTATTAACCCGTTGTTATCACATCTATAGCATGCCGCTCTGTTTACAGTTGATCTGCTTTCTAGGGAGAAACTGGTGAAGCTGGTGTCAATGGGGAAGTGGTAGGTATTTACACACTTCAACAGTATCAGCATTGACACCATCAGCGTAACTGCAAATGGCCCATAAACAGGCTCTTTTTACTGACTTTCATGTTGTCACAGGGCCGTAATGGGGATGATGGATTGGATGGAGCCACAGGAGCCAAAGGAGACATGGGACTCCAGGGACAGAAGGGAGATCAGGTGAGGAGAGTGTGGGGTGGAACATTGAATTTAAAGACTAGAACAGCAGAATTCACACGGTTATGTAGTATTTGTATCGTGTTCCATTTGTTTTTGTTCTGTTTCTAGGGTGACAGAGGGGAGCCTGGGTTACCAGGAGATACAGGGGGGAAAGGAGAGAAGGTGAGTCCTGTTAAGAAGATAAGTTCAAGTTGGTTTTTCCTCATATCATTTCTTTTAACCTTTATTTTACTAAAGGAAATACTATTTTTATGGAGTGTAATGGGGGGGCGGGCGGTTGGTTGAGTTACTTGAGATGCTAAAATTAGAAGTTGTTCAGAAAAACAAATAGTCCATTAGCAGAGGTCATGAGGATGTGTGTGTTTGTGGAGATGACTCTGTCGGTTGTGCTTGTTGAACAGGGATTCCGTGGTTTACCTGGACGCATAGGAAGCACTGGACAAGATGGAGAAAAGGTGAGCTGCCTGCATTGAGATTCGGTACATTAACAGCATAACAAGCAGCTTCAGGAGGCGCCCTTAGTAGCGCTGACCCACAGAAGTACAGGCATGAGAGGGTACAGCAAACACTGTGTCCTGTATCGTTTTCTGTACGATGGGCATAAAGCTGCACGGTTTCCAGGTTCAGTGACCATTGTCCGTGTTTCATTATTCTTTGTCCAAGGGAGAGACGGGGATTCCTGGGCCCCCTGGACATCCAGGTCTCAACGGTCTAACTGGGCGGAAGGTAGGGGACCCACCCGACACAGTCCCTCTCAGGAATCTTAGAGAGCGTGTGGTTTGAGTCCCATGTTGCCCTGTGTTGACCTGTAGGGGGACAAAGGGGACGGAGGTATCAACGGAGTAGCTGGAGCCCCCGGGCTAAAAGGAGAGAAGGTTGGTACCGATCGCCAACAAATCGGGTTCTGTGAACTTTTTCGGGGTTTTTGATAAGGTACCTCCCTTTATTTAGGCCAGCAGAACACATCTCTCCTTGAAAGGATGGCTATTGATATTCAGGATGAATATATTTAAAAATTAGTGGCCTCTGGAGTTCAACGCTGCAGTGTTCAGTGTGGACAAAAGCTGATCGGTTTCAACTCCGCCAAACCTATTCCCAAACAACACTGCGGTACTAAGACAATGTTGTAACTACTAATTGGACAAAAGAAAGAGAAAAAGGGGGTAACATTTTACAATTGGAAATAAATATATTCAAGTGTAGTTCTTGAAGTATTTTTTAATACATTTTTGCTTTATGCACTACTCGTGTTGTGATTTTATTGTGCAGGGCGCCACTGGTTTCCCAGGGTTTCCTGGGTTTAAGGGGTCAGCAGGCACACCAGGACGTGATGGGGCGGTTGGCAGACCAGGACTTAACGGGCCAATGGGAGGAACCGGACCCAAGGTACACCCTAAAGAACCTACAAATCCACGTTGGAACATAAAACATTTGGATGTTAGATGCATATAGGACAACTTGTGAGTAAATGTGAGCGTAGTAATTGTGTTAGGGTAGGTAATAGGCTGCACCCAGTGAAAAGGTACCTCATAACAGCTGACAGAGAGCAACCCGGCTCTTTGTGACCCACTACCACTACCGCCAGCATCAACTAACTATAAAGTTAAAGGTTTTGGTTCAAATTCAAGTAGAAGTGGGGGAAAAACCCTGCTGTTTCCCCCTTGTGCAAGGCATTTAACATTAATTGCTCCCATAAATCGCTAAGAGAGTCTGCTGAAGTACTGAAATGTACATGTAAGATAATATATCAGAGAAATCACATCCCACATAGCTCTCTCTGTCACTGCTTGGCGATGTCTGTGAATAGTGTGACCTTCAGAGTCAGGAAGATGGGTAGCTTTCTGCCCCCCCCCCCCAACCCCCTGCCAAGCAATGTATCAGTGGCCTGGAAGCAGAGCTCTACACATTAAACATTTATGGGTTTTCGCCCCAACACTCTTAGTAGTGAGCTCTTCCATTTTCTTTTGGTACTTTCTCTTATTGGCCCTCTGTTTGTGGGCTTGCTGACATCTGCAGCACTATGTGAGTGGGTGGGTTGTCACTCTTGCTGTGTTGTTGTCCCAGGGAGAGAAGGGCAGGAGGGGCAGGGGGAAGATCTGTCAGCGGGGGCCGCCTGGAACTCCAGGACAAAGAGGAGCCGGTGTAAGTCGCTCCACACATCAGTTAGTCGCACTCAAGTGTTTATGTTTGTACATTTAAAATACCTAGTGGGTGTTTCTGGTATTAGGGCGGGTGACATTAATAAATGCTGTGTGTTTTCCAGGGAGGGCTCGGGAATGAAGGTCTAAAAGGAGATAAGGGGGAACCCGGACTCTCCGTAAGTCTATCTCACTACACCACACTTATTCTTTACACCTGCCTTGCCCAGGACATGTTGGTAGTGACATACACTCACCTAAAGGATTATAAGGAACACCTGTTCAGTTTCTCATTAATGCAATTATCTATTCAACCAATCACATGGCAGTTGCTTCAATGCATTTAGGGGTGTGGTCCTGGTCAAGACAATCTCCTGAACTCCAAACTGAATGTCAGAATGGGAAAGAAAGGTGATTTAAGCAATTTTGAGCGTGGCATGGTTGTTTGTGCCATACGGGCCGGTCTGAGTATTTCACAATCTGCTCAGTTACTGGGATTTTCACGCACAACCATTTCTAGGGTTTACAAAGAATGGTGTGAAAAGGGAAAAGCATCCACTTTGCGGCAGTCCTGTGGGCGAAAATGCCTTGTTGATGCTAGAGGTCAGAGGAGAATGGGCCGACTGATTCAAGCTGATAGAAGAGCAACTTTGACTGAAATAACCACTTGTTACAACCGAGGTATGCAGCAAAGCATTTGTGAAGCCACAACACGCACAACCTTGAGGCAGATGAGCTACAACAGCAGAAGACCCCACCGGGTACCACTCATCTCCACTACAAATAGGAAAAAGAGGCTACAATTTGCACAAGCTCACCAAAATTGGACAGTTGAAGACTGGAAGAATGTTGCCTGGTCTGATGAGTCTCGATTTCTGTTGAAACATTCAGATGGTAGAGTCAGAATTTGGCGTAAACAGAATGAGAACATGGATCCATCATGCCTTGTTACCACTGTGCAGGCTGGTGGTGGTGGTGTAATGGTGTGGGGGATGTTTTCTTGGCACACTTTAGGCCCCTTAGTGCCAATTGGGCATCGTTTAAATGCCATGGCCTACCTGAGCATTGTTTCTGACCATGTCCATCCCTTTATGACCACCATCCTCTGATGGCTACTTCCAGCAGGATAATGCACCATGTCACAAAGCTTGAATCATTTCAAATTGGTTTCTTGAACATGACAATGAGTTCACTGTACTGAAATGGCCCCCACAGTCACCAGATCTCAACCCAATAGAGCATCTTTGGGATGTGGTGGAACGGGAGCTTCGTACCCTGGATGTGCATCCCACAAATCTCCATCAACTGCAAGATGCTATCCTATCAATATGGGCCAACATTTCTAAAGAATGCTTTCAGCACCTTGTTGAATCAATGCCACGTAGAATGAAGGCAGTTCTGAAGGCGAAAGGGGGTCAGACACAGTATTAGTATGGTGTTCCTAATAATCCTTTAGGTGAGTGTATATTGTATAGTGTTACTGTCCAACATATTGTTAGTGACATATATTACATGGTATTACTGATTGACGTATTGGTATTGACATATTTTACATGGTATTACTAATCGACATATTGGTAGTGACATATATTACATGGTATTACTGATTGATATATTGTTAGTGACGTATATTACATGGTATTACTGATTGACGTATTGGTAGTGACATATTTTACATGTTATTACTGATGAACTTATTGGTAGTGACATATATTACATGGTATTACTGATTGATGTATTGGTAGTGACATATATTACATGGTATTACTGATTGATGTATTGGTAGTGACATATTTTACATGGTATTACTGATTGATATATTGGTAGTGACGTATATTCCATGGTATTACTGATTGACGTATTGGTAGTGACATGTTTTACTTGGTATTACTGATTGACGTATTGGTAGTGACATATTTTACATGGTATTACTGATCAACATATTGGTAGTGACAGACATTAGTTGACTACTGGATATGCAGTAAGGAGAACGACGATGCTCATCTCTTCATCCTCTGTTGTCAGGCTGAGGAGGTAAAGGAACTGGTCAACCAAGAGGTGGTGGAAAAGTGTGGTGAGTTTGTGTGTAAATCTGTACATTTTTTGTGTGTGTGTACATGTCTCTGACGCTGCGACATGACACCCCTGTGTGTTCTGCCATCTGGTGTGTTCTCTCTGTGGTGCGTACCGCTGAGAGACGGAACACGTGACCAGCGGGAGTCATTCACAAACACTGAACCGCGAACTATCTCGCCACACACCAGAAAGCTGTGTTTTCTGATGACAAAAATGCAGTTTGTCATCAAATCAGAAATGGTGAGCATTTTACAGTAGCCAAACGTGATTTAATTCAAACACTCACAAATCTGTGACATTAAGAACTTACTCCAGCGATATTGGCTACAACCTTTGAATGATGACCACATGCACAAGTTTTTCAGCCCCCGTCTCAAAGGTAGAAAATTTAAAGCAATGAAACTCTTTTTCATGTTTATTCATGGGTAGGGGAAACGTTACCTCTTGTGTCTGTGGGTTATGCAGGGATGGAGTTGAAGTTTGTGGTAAAGTCCAAGGACCCAGATACTGAGAGCCTATTGTTTAGACATGACAGGGAGCCATCGTCCCTCACTGTCGGCCTACCTGGGGAAGAGAAGATAGGACAGCAGGGTGAGGAAGAGGATACGAAAACACTTGAAGAGGAGTTGGTACAAACAACCACTCCTCCTTCAGGTAAACTTACAGGTAAGGCGAATGTTCAAAAGGATCAAATGTGTTCCCCTGAAAAGAGGATTCTGTCTTCTTAACCCTAAGTTCATTATTACATTTTTCAAGCTGTTACCCAAAAATATCCCTGAACAGATTCCAGCAAAATATTTTTTACGTTTGTACAGAGGCAACAAAAGACTGGAAAAGTTGTGTAATGCTAAAAAACTAAACCTGGTGGAATATCACACAAAGTGGATATTGTCCTGTGGTCTGCCAATCAACATTTTTAATTATTTTTGGGAGTATCCATTATGGTATGGGGGTGCATTAGTGCACATGGCTTGGGTGACTTGCACATCTGTTAAGGCCATTAATGCTGAACCATATATAAAATACAGGTTTTTATATTCAGGGAACGCCTTGTTTATTTCAGCAGGACAATACCAAACCACATTCTGCACATATTACAACAGCATGGCTACATAGTAAAAGAGTCTGGGTGCTGAACTGGCCCAGCCTTCAATCCAGCCCTGTCACGCATTGAAAACATTTGGCGCATTATGAAATGAGAAATACGACAAAGGAGACCCCGAACTGTTGATCAGCTGCAATCCTATATCAAGCAAGAATGGGAAACATTTCACTTTCAAAACTACAGCAGTTGTTCTCCTCAGTTCCCAAACGCTTACAGAGTACTGTAAAAAGAAGAGGTTATTCAACACAGTGCTAAACATGAATGTATTTTACAAAAAACAATTTCTAAGTTTCAACATTTGATTTGTTGTCTTAGTACTATTTTGTATTTTAATATAGGGATTCAAGGATTTGTACATCATTGCATTCTGTTTTAATTTGCATTTTACACAGTGTCCCAATTATTTTCCAAAAAAAGTTGGGACGCTGTGTAAAATGTAAAGAAAATGTTTGGTACCTTAATGAGGGCCCCTGTCCTTTGGCTTTCAGACAGGGTAGCAGCGTGGGGACTGAGCCACAGGAAAAGAAGGATCCCTGGAGTAGGACACCGTTCATCAGGTGATTTTAAAGGGAATTTGTTTTCTCTTTTACTTCTTCCTCTTATTCCTTCTTCTTTTTCTGTTCATTTTGATTTGTTCTCTCTATTTCAGTCTCTCTCTACCTCTCTCTGCTGTCAGTCTAATGAGTGGAGGACTGAATGGGGCACAATGCGAGGAGAGCGATAAGATGTGTGTGTTTATAGCTCTATGGCATTGTGTATGCATAATATATTTTATGAATTAATGTGCGTCTTGCATAGAAAGACAAAACATTAATAACATCACTCGCTTGATTCACAGATGAACTGGTGTTGACTCATCCACTTTATATTACACTGCACAATGAACATTATTCCTCCGGTTTGGGCAAAGGATTTTAATTCACTGAGGACATTATGCCAATCTATCTCACCCTGTGTTTTTGTTCATGCATGTTTTAGAAGGTGACAGTATAAATCTAGCTTGGAAAAAAATCCTCCCTGTTCATTCAGCTCCAGGAATAGCCTTTTACAATTCAAGATTTTGTATTGATAACACTATTCCAAAATCTCCCTGAATGCCTCGCCTTCATGTGATGAGTATTAAACTGCTTAGGGCACACTGGTCCACTACTTAGCTTTGTGTTCTAACCTGCAGAGCATTTGGTCTGTAATCTCTGAGATACTCTGATTATTTTGAGACCCAGATCCTCTGTTTACCATGATTTCAGAGGACCTGAACGGATTACACAAGTACAACAACAACTAACTCCTTAAAGTATCATTTCCGCAAGAATGGTGTCTTTCTATTTATTTATTTATTTTTAAATGGGGCGAGGGGGGTTGAAGTCCCATCAACTAAACTATGGCTCCTGCCACTCTACTCCTTTAGATTTGAACCTTGACCTTTGCCTGCTGCCCATGTCAGAGGGGGCGTGTTCAGAGTATGTCTTACTGTGGTACTACCATCCCCCTTCAAGAGCGTGCCGGCCATTTGTCTACGGGGGCTGTGAAGGAAACCGCAACCGCTTCAACACCAGGCAGGAGTGTCAGAGGAGGTGTGGGAAAGAGAGGAGGTAAGAAACTACTTCAACACCGGGCAGGAGTGTCAGAGGAGGTGTGGGAAAGAGAGGAGGTAATAAACTACTTCAGCTCAGTTGCTGACAAGATAGCCAGACACCTGTATGGAGTTAACAGGAGGTTTATGAGCTTCAATATCCTGTGTGCTACCTACTGTTATTATTTGAGCATGGCTCTTAATTATTCCTAATTGCTTCCGCAGCAGGCTGGATAGTGTGACTTAATCTGCCTAAATGCACCCATAATGAAAGTATTTTTTAACCATTTAGAATGACTAGTTGTGTTGTAATAACTACAAAAATACACCCCTCCTAAATGCTAAACTTAAACATGCCAGCAGCCAGGACCATGGTTGTATTGTGGAGTTGATGGAAGATGGATCTTGGGCAAACGTGAGCATATCCCAGATGTTTCCCCATTTGGCAAACACATGGTTTATGTTACGGTTTGAAATGTGTGTAGACATCAGTCTGGCACACACAAATGGATTCTCAAACAAACAGGGGCTGTGAGCCATTGCATTACATAACACATTACTTCTTCACAGGTTTTGAGCCCAGAAGGTGAGAGCGAGTTCTCCAATCAAGATGCAATTTCTTTGGACAGGACACGTTGTATAAATTCAGCATTTCTGTGCAGCTCTGTTTTTAAATGTTGTATAAAATAAAGAATAGAAATACTGAGCTTTATTTTATGGCCAAACAATTAGGGAACTGTATTATGTTATAGTTGTAAATCAAAAATGATTTACAACTTACAGGACAATGGACAACTTACAGGACAATGAATCTTAGCCTATTTTAAGAGGTTTTCATGAGACACTTTGTAAGTGGTATTGGACCATTCTTCAATTAATAAGAATGTTTCCAGGCCTTTGAGTTCTTCCTACTCTTACCAAATACTACCCTCTACAACTCACACTACAGGTTTTCACCAGAGTTGAATGACATCTAGAGACTGAAACGGCAAATTGTCACACACTTCCTTTTGAAGTAGCACAGGCAGCTTCAAGTTTGACAGTTTCTGACAGTGTATGTGGCACCCGATACAGCAGAGGAATTACAATCAGCATCATCTTCCATGAACAAGGGAAACAGGAAATAATGCTGCAATACAGTTTCTTACAATGAGAATTATTTTAATCGTTAGGACTGCGGATAATGACACCTTTCTTTTCTAGATTTTTAAACAAAATCTATATTCTGAGAAATGTTATTAGGATGAAATAATGTTGTTTAAGGTTACAAAATACCCTTGTATTGTTAATATTTATATTGTAGTCCAATTTGGGTTAGGATTAAGGTTAGGGTTATCTTAGGGTACTGCTAATTTCAGAAGTGACTATAGATGACTCACAATTTAAATGTTATGAATATGTCTGTTCATATTGTTTGTTCAAATCAATGTTTTCACAGTACTATTTTCTAAGTTCTTCATTTGTTCCAAATTCTGAGCATTCAACGATTTTTGATCCTACTGAAATATGTTTTGTGTACTGTTATATGAACCTACATCAATGGCACTGTTTATGTAAATTGCTCATGAGAATGTAATGTATTTCATTAAACCACAACAATGAGTCCATGTACTTTATTTAGTCAAAGGTTTGGATACACTTCCCTATACTTTTGACCAGTACTGTACATACATATTGCTGTAGCTAAGAGTGCATGTTTGCATGCGTTTTCATTTCACAGACTGAAATAGTACATAATGTCTTCAGACGGATAGTGTGACCTTATTAGGACCTTTTGCCAGTGCCCACAACAAATCAGTAAATTCTTTGGCTTATGGATTAGGGTAAAACATACAGTTAAGGTTAGCATTAGAATTGGGGTTACCTTTAGGCATAATAGGTTAGGGTTGGGTTTAGGGGTTAGGTTTAGGCTTAAATGTTAGGATATTTAGGTTAAAGTTAGGTGGCATTATTATACTTTTTTGCAATTTTGGTATCCCCACATAGATAAAAATACAAGGCTGTGTGTGTGTGTGTGTGTGTGTGTGTGTGTGAGTGTGTGAGTGTGTGAGTGTGTGAGTGTGTGTGTCTGTGTGTCTGTGTGTCTGTGTGTCTGTGTGTGTGTACATGTGTGTATGTGTACGTACCTGCAGGGGTGAGGACATGGATGCGTGTCGTGACCTCTTCAGCAATATTTTTGGATGGCTACGTTGAAGCTTGGCAAAGACCCTGGTCTAAATGCTACCAGGGGGGCTCTCTCCTTCTTTTTCCGTGCCTCTCTCTGCCTTTCTCTCTCTGCCTTTCTCTCTCTTTTGCTCAGTACTCATTTTATCACTGTCTTGTCCTGCACTGCAAGGGAAACTGAATTAGCTATGAATAGCATTTCTCTCTTTCACTTTGCATTTGTCTTGCTCTCTCACTCTCACAACCATTCTTTCTCCCTTTTACTATGTCCCCTCCCTACTTTCTCATATCTCTCCTTTTCCCTATATTCACCCTGTCTCACTTTACACAGCATTGTCTGTCCAACCTGACATATACCGCCATGGCGCTGAAACCCCTTGGATGTCCGACTACCCACCAGCCCGTCTTGCCACGTCTTGCCACGTCTCTGGGCTACATGCGGTGTGCCCCAGCTAATGGGGGCCTTGTCAACCAGGCTGAGGGCCAAATGAGAGCCCAGTGAGCAAAGGAACAGAAGGCCGTGTTTGTCAGAGAAGAGGAAATACCGACTTGTCTTGGAAATGGGGGAATCCTGTTTGGAATAGGTCGGCTGTTGGGATAGATGGGTGGGTGGATAGGTTTGTTAAAGCAAAATCCAATATTCTATGAATTCCTTTTATAATATGTACCCCTGGGCAGATGCTTGTTCCCAGTCTGACTTACAACCGAGTGTGTAACTTGATTTTTTAGAGGCAACCTGTTGCTATCTCACCGCACTCGTGCGCCATCACTAACGTCATTCTGTTTGAATTGTTGATTTATTTTCACAATCACGCCCTGGATCTGATCACGACCCCCTCTCAAGGATAGCATACATATCAGCACTGCTTTAGACAAAATTGTTATATCGACCATGAAATAACACAATTAAACTTTGAATTTCGAAAACATTAATGGAAAAATATTTAGCCATGTTTAGACCTGGGTACTGATTGTCTTTATTACACAAATATATCATGCCATGCAAAATAACATTTGTATATCTTTGTGAAAACATATTGAACCCTCAAACATGTCATTGGTTTGGTGAGATAGCAGGTTGGCTGTAATAAATCATGCTTGATGAAGACATTCAAGTATGAGATTTTTCCTGAATTAAGCATTTTGATATGCCATGATCTTTATTGCCATACCAATAAACTAAACTTTTAGCCAGCAAATCTGCCTAATAACAAACACAGAGAACATGGTCCTTGGTCAGTTTAGAACCCCATTACCTAATATCTGGCCTCATTAAACGGTCCACTTAAATAGGAGATAGGTCTTTAATGAGAGTGTCTACCTCAACTGGTACCCACTAAGCAAGGTAGACTGGAGTGCAACTCCTTGTTGCTATAATTTCAATTGAGGAGGACAGTCTGATGTCCATGAGAGATGGGAAGTGTAATGGTCATTGATGTCTCCTAGGTGTGTGTGTGTGATCAAACTGATCTACACCAGCTAACCTTTCATTGAAAACTCAGAAAGCCTTCTTGCTGTTATGGAATATTTAAAGACATCTCTTACCTTCCCCATTTAATCCTTGTTCCTAATGCTCTGAACTGTTTAATCTTAGCTGTATCTGGGCAATGTCCGCACACTATCCGTAAAATAGACTACATCCTGCAAATCCTAGCAAATTTTTAAAACAAGTGTTATTTTGTAAGGCACGATATATTTGTGTAATAAAGACAATCAGGCAAGGTCAAAACATGGCAAAATATTATACCGCGATTGTTCTCGTTGAGCTGTCCATGGTGCTGTATTCTGTGGCGTCAAAACGCCGTTTGCCTTTCAGTGGCTAGGCTGCTCATGAGCGGTATATTGAAAAAATGCATTGAGCTAACACGTGTTGAATAAAAGTTTTCGAAATGCGAAGCCTAATTGTATTATTTCACGGTCGATATAACAATTTTGTCTGAAGCGGTAATGATATGTAGGCTATCCTTGAGCGGGGGTCGTGATCAGATCCAGGGCGTGATGGTTGAAAATATATCAACAATTTAAACACAATGACGTTAGTGATGGCGCACGAGTGCGGTTTGGTATAGACACCAACGAATGTTTAACGAATGGACACCAGAGCCAAACTCGTGATCAGACCGCGCGGAAAAGAATCTAGAGAGAACGAGGTTTAGACATCATACAGAATTGTTAAGATCTGGCATAACCAATACCTTATAGACGTTAAAGTGGTTATCTCGTGTTTTTCTTGTTTGTTTTATTCATCACTTGTTTTTTTCGCGGAAACTGTCGGAATTTGGTAAGCGATTTTTTCTCCATCTGCCACATTCCTATGTACTCAAGTCATGAATATACATTTTTCAATGTCATTAACTTTACTGATCGAATAAGACACACAACATATAGTGTAATTCTATACAATATGATGTGCAATAGTTTAGACTATTCTCTTTATAGTGAACATGGAGAGGTATATAAGCTACGATATTTTGAAACGTTTAAAGTTTGTAACAAATTAACAGACCATTGCTTCTCCCGCCACCTACAGCAAGATGCTTTTCTTAACTTCCCTGCTTGGTCTGGCTGTCCTGTGCGCACCAACGTCCAGCATCTGCCTGAGACTGTACCACTCCAACTTGTTCTGTGACGATGACATAATATCTGGGGTAAAGAGAAACGACGTTTCCAGTGTCGAGTTCCCACTGTCGGATAACTGGGGCTCCCTCATTAAGTCCGAAGGCACGCTCTCCTCTGCAGACTTACGAGGGAAAAGGACTTCCTACCCAGCTAATTATAAGTTTCTCAGCCAGATGCAGCTAAGGAGTAAGATGTTCCAGAACAGTGTGAAGAATGACCAGCGGAGCAAGTTTACCCTCTCTCTGGATGTTCCCACAAACATAATGAATATTCTCTTCGACATCCAGAAGTCCAAGAACCTGCACGCAAAGGCAGCCGACAATGCGCGTTTAATGGCGCAGATCGGACGAAGGAAGTGACCGTACGCTTTCAAGTATCTACCCAAATTATCAAAAGCATATTTTATTTTAACTTTGGAGGAAAAAACAATTGGATGGAAGTTTTATTACTTTCTTAAATCGATATTTCAAATGCAACATTTTCGATATGTACTTTTATGTAACCTACATAACTGCGATGTTCCACTTTGAGTATGATCTAGCAATTTAAATCCAAAACAATCGAATTATTGAGATTTAATTTTATGAAATAGGACTACAATTTCAATATTTGTAACCAAAGCATGAATAATCTTGAAATATATTTAATTAGTGGTCAAATAATAGAATGTGAAAATTTCATTAAATGAAATACGCACGAATTGTGGCATATTTTATGTAGAGAAGCGTTAAATGCATGGTAGCCTAAATGTTTGATCGTCCGATGTCTTGTTTTATATAGCTATATACATAGGGATTCTTTTTTTTCCTGAAATTAATAAAAGCAAATGAAACTAGGAGCATTTTCAATAACAATATTTTTTAAATAGACGGTTATGATATGTATTGCATAGGCTGTGACAGCAACTAAGGTGTCAGGTCAGTTAAAAAATACATTATATTACGCAAAATTATTCCCACAATTATATTGTAAATGGGCTATATCTGTTATTTTCATTGTCCTCTACAAGTGCGTTGAAGACACACACGCACACACTCAGACTTCCGAAATACCTGCATTTACAGAATGTGTCTTTTATATCTGGGTGGTGGGGGTTCAGCTTCATTAACGGGTAGCATACAGTAGGGCAGTGGTAGTTAACTAGATAAAGCTGCAGACATTTTTTTTTAATTGATGATTTGGGATCTAGAACAACTCAAAATGAATTTGTTATCTACATTTTACTATCAGACCACATACCGTTTTGCCACGTGTCTTCCACATACCATATGGCCAAGCATACGGGAACCCCTGGGAAATAGGTGACATGTTAACAATTTCTCGCATTCTGGCCGTAGAACTCTGTAATTCCTTCAGAGTTAACATTACTCTTGGTGGCTTCTCCCACCATGGATCTCCTTCAGTAGCTCCTTTTTCGATGGACGGAGTGCTCTAAGCAGAGTCGTGGGTGAGCAATATTATTTCCATCTAATGTATCTAGGATTTTGTCATTCATGTACCTGTTTTATCACCTATCTCTGTATGAATTTGTATCTGGCTATCTCTCTGATTTTAATTGTTAATCTATCTACCTATGAATAATCTTTCTGTCTACTGGTCATCTATAAACCTCTATGAACTCATAGAAATAGATAGAAGACTTGTTCTCTATCTGAAAGTTTATAGAGATAGATGGATGACTTATTCAAATAATAATTATTTCTATATGTCATCTACCTACCTTTATACATTTGGGAAGTAGTAAGTAGCAACCCTTTGCTTTGATGACAGCTTTGCATACTCGTTGCCTTCTCTCAACCAGCTTCATGAGGTATTCACCTGGAATGCATTTCATTTAAGACATGTGCCTTGTTAAGAATTTAATTGTGGAATTTATTTCCTTTTTAATCTGTTTGAGCCGCTAACTTGTGTTGTGAGGTAGGGTTGGTATACAGAAGACCATCATTATGTCTGTACTGTAGTACAGATTATGGCAAGAACATTTCAGATAAGCCAAGAGATACGACATCAATACTTTTTTCACATAGTTCAAACCACGAAGGATCCAGGGCCAGTTCTAGGCTGTCGCTTAGGGCCTCCGAATGCTAATGGAGAGGGGGCCCCAAATAAAATTTTGCCTAGGGCCCCTAAAAGGCTAGAGCCCGCACTGGCTGCATCAGATGACCTGGCCTCCACGATCACCTGACCTCAAACCAGTTGAGTTGGTTAGGGATGAGTTGGACGATAGAGTGAAGGAAAAGGAGCTAACAAGTGGTCAGCATATCTATGAATGTTATTGTTGATCTATGAATTGATCATTTGTTGGTCATACAGAAGATCATCATTGTCTGTACTGTAGTAGTCCATATTATGCTAAGAACAGCTCAAATATTCAAAGAGAAACAACAGTCCATTATTACTTCCAAGACATGAAGATCAGTCAATGCGGAAAATATCAAGAACTTTAAACGTTTCTTCAAGTGCAGTCGCTATGTCATGAGGACCCCCACAGGAAAGGAAAACTCAGAAATCAGCAATTAGCACTTCTGGTTAGATGCTTCTGGTTAGATATCTTGTACTGTACTTAAGTTGAATTTTATCTAAACCCCAATTTTTTTTCCCACAGAGTTCAAACCAAGAATGAGAGTGCTGGAGTGCTGCAGACAATGCCAAGAGTGTGCAATGCTGTCATCAAGGGAAAGGGTCACTACTTTGAAAAATCTAAACTATAAAGGTATTTTGATTTGATATTTATTTGTTTGTTTATTACATAATCCCATGTGTTAATTCATAGTTTCGGTGGATTCGCTATTATTGGACAATCTGGAAAGTAGTAAAAAGAAGAAATACCCTTGAATGAGTAGCTGTGTCCAAACTTTTGACTGGTACTATATATATGTTTTTTTACAACGTTCTGGACGTAGAACGCTGTAGTCTCCAACCTTGGATCTCCTTGTTCAGAAGCTCAGATTAGATGTCATGCTCTTAGCAGAATGGTGGGTGAGCAATAATTATTCCATTTAATCTAAGATTTTGTCATTTATGTACTTGTGTTAGTTGATTTCCTCACCTATGTCTGCATGAATTGGCATCTAGCTATCACTATGAGTTTTATTATTGATGTATCTTGGAATTTATGTCTTTTAGTCAGCTATCTACCTTTATGAAATCATAGAGATGGGTAGATGTCACAAGTTATCATAGAGGTAGGTAGAGGACTTGTCATTATTATGTATTATTGTGCCGGACACCTAACCCTAACCCAGCCTCTTATCTTAATCCCTAGTTTTAACACTGCAATAATCTATTAATTATAACTTTCTGGGTGTCCTGTTTGACCTTAGGAGGACATGAGCCTTTGGACCACGCCCTAGGACTACCAGGCCCAAATGACTCTGAGCTGCCTCTCTCCCTCTCTCTGAAGTCCTCCTAGATGTGTTGCTGTTTATTTCCCGACGGCCCATCTCATTATACCCACTTGTGCAGCAGACTTAGGTTCTAAGGACTCTGGTCACAGCCCTCTTGCCTGTATTCATATGCTTGTATTCTGATCATATAACAGTGAGCACAGCCAGAAGAGGCCTAGCCACCACTCAGAGTATTGGTCCTCCTAATTTTGACTCTACTAGTGAGTTTTTCCAAGTGACAACTTCTGATGTAAAATGGGCTTTATTAAATACATTTGATTGATTTATTGATGTAATTGGCTATATCTTTCTAAAATGTTTTATGACTTCTGCAGTTGAATTCATTGTGAAGGCTCATTTCAGCACCCTGTTGATGAATCTTCAACTAGTTTACTGCCAAACTTGTGTTTGTCTTGTGATTCTGACAAATATTTATCTACAGCTGTAATAGTGTGAGGGTAACTTAATAATGCGTTTAAAATCTGTTGATTATCTAATCAGATTTTATCTTGTATATAGAATTTGCATAACCAAGGGTATGGTGTTCAGCTCCACCTTTCTTGTGTTTGGATCATAGATTCCAGGGCTAAAACCCGGCAGGGATATGATCCCATTTTGCTTCATATTCTACACATAATAGACAGGACTGTTCTGAAAGGCACTAGTCTCAAATTTGGAGTGCTCAAGGGCAGGCATGGAAATAAACTGTATATCATCATCCCAGATAGTCAACCGACTGCTTCACCATGTCACCTGGTATCCCAGTGCATCTGCTCCAAAGTACTTTTTGTTTAGAAGCAACTTGATGCTGCAAAGCCCCAAAAAGCAATGCCTTTTTTTACGCACACATAAATAGGCGCACTATTGAAGTGCGAGAGAGTGCCGGCTGCTCTAATGGAGTTGAGTACCTGACACTGTTTTTTCACCAGCTTTTTCACCAGCTTACTACATAGGTACTATATTTTCATAATGTTTTTAATACCCTGATGGCGAATACAAAGGTAATGGAAATTGTTTGCAAACAATAGTGAACTGATTGGCTACATATAGACATTGAACTCATTTGGGGAGGGAAAACAATCACAGCAAGTTTTAGTAGCAGCCGGTATTAGCCCACAGATGTGCAGTAGGATGCGGGGCTGGACAGTAGATCAGGATGTTACAGCTTTTATTTTAACTCGTTCTCAGTTTTTGTGTGCCTCATGGTCAAAACAATACACAAGCTCCAAAAAACACAACCCATGACAGACAACATTTCCAAGTGACTCTCTGAAAAAAGCCCAAAGTTGCTTATAATAAACGGACATGGCAACACTGGACTCTCTCTAATTACATATTCTACCATAGATAATAAAACAGTTGATGGGATGATGTCATACAGCCCCTATAAATCAGAATGGAGCAATTCTCCTAAATCAGCGTTGGAAGAAGAGCCGTTTCCTGGCCACCTTCACCACAACCTTAGAGTGATGAGACCAGATCAAGTCATCACGGAAATTGACCCAGAGGAACCTGATGTTGTGAACTCTCTCTACTGCAGACCCATTGATGTCTATGGGGGCGTGGTCTACCCGCCGCTGCTTCCTGTGATCAACAATCATCTCCTTTGTTTTGCTGATATAGAGCTTTCAGAATATTAATGAACAAATCTATTTTAAATAGTTTTTAATAATTCATTAATTTAAGAGTACAAAATGGGTTATGGTCTATGCAGAAAGATACAGAATAGTAGGCCCACTTTAAATACTGGGCAAATGCATATTTTCCAAGATAACAATTAACTGTAATTTTAAATTATAATAGATGTATGTATTGTATATAGATATAAACACAATTTCATTTAATTGTAGAAATCATTATTGTAGTAAGAGTACGCTAAACGAAGCAAGCTGGGCTAACTGAATTTGGTATGCTAACAGTAGCATAGTAATCGGAGGACAGAAATAGAAGTAACAAGAATACTTTTTTGTGGACAAAGGCTACACAACATCGTTATCTGCTGATTATATACAGTAATCACGTTTTTAGACGAAAACGCGTTATTTCACATACGTTGTGCAACATCATACGGTACTGTAGCTAGCTAGCTGAGGCTGTTAATTTAAAAAAGAAACAGAATCCTGATACTGAAAACATGATATATAAAGTGAAGTATATTATCATATATTTATACACTATTACTGATGCATGAACAGTGTTGCCACCTTTGTATCGTTTATCCTTTTTCTGGCTCAAATTACTGCTGCACAAAATAACACCATGACTAATGCCTGGCTTGACTTTTCAGAACTAGTCCCAGGTAAGATGGCGGAGCGACAGATAGAACTATAGTCCCATCTATGATTTATGTCCATAGACATAATAAAGATGTATTATGTCTCTCTCTTTATTATGTCTATGTTTATGTCTATGTATTCTAGACCAAAAACGTAATTTCCGGTTGCGTGCCAAACACAGCGACACCATAGAAGAAGAATTAAGGACGTGATTTCCGTCGACGTGGACGTGTTGATAGGTAGTTAGCATTTGGCTACGTGGAAGTGGCAGGTCGTCTGTTGTCAGGCTGTCCATCGTCCGCACACAATCCAAATCATTCCGCAAACATGATTAAGAAATTTGACAAGAAGGACGAAGAGTCTGGTAAGATCCATTGTAAATGTTAAACTTAATGTAGCTATTTTAAAGTTGTTTGCTAATGTTATTTTCCGGCCAACGCGTAGTTACTGTCGCTACCTAGCTTGCTATCGACGATAGCTAGTTAGCGAAGCGGACCTTACGCCACACACTTCGGTTTATTTGCATTCGTTATGTTATCGGTTTGTTGACCAGATAGGTACTTCTCACCGTAAATGAATATTAATTGCCTTACTTATCTAGATAGCCTCTAGAGAACTGTACATAAAAAGCTACGGCTACAGCGAACGTTAGTGGCTAATTAGCTAGCCTCTATTAATTAAGCCGGGTGCTATGCCAAATTGTCAGGCACTCATTCTTGTTACCTTCTGTGTAAATGCCCTGTCCCAAGGAATTTTCCATATCCATGACGTTTAGACTAAGGAATATCCTATACGTTCGTACATCATGACTATACAGACAAGGGAGTACTGTAGGGTTGACGCTTGACAACATAGTTGTCACTCAAGGAATACATTTTTAGACTACATGTCTGCTAGTTACG
The DNA here is from genome assembly GCF_011004845.1 of Esox lucius. NCBI lineage: Eukaryota > Metazoa > Chordata > Actinopteri > Esociformes > Esocidae > Esox > Esox lucius. Next base: position 17,095,693 of record NC_047591.1, on the reverse strand, counting down.
AGGTTTATTTATTGGTAGCTAATGACGCATAACAAGCGTCTGGATAAATAGTATTAATTAAATACACGTATGCTTTAAGTTTAACCGGGCAATGGTACATTATTTGACTTTTTCTTCACCCTGTTCTTTAGGAAGTGGTTCCAATCCCTTCCAGCATCTTGAAAAGAGCGCTGTTTTGCAAGAAGCTCGTATCTTCAACGAGACACCAATCAATCCCAGGAGATGCCTCCACATACTTACCAAGATTATTTACCTCCTCAACCAGGTAAGGAAGGAAATCTGTAACCTCAAAACCTGTTGTTTCCCCGTGTGTAGGCTTTGATATGATATTAACCAAACCATTTTATCCAGGGAGAGCACTTTGGAACCACAGAGGCAACTGAGGCCTTCTTTGCCATGACCAGACTCTTCCAGTCCAACGATGTGAGGCTTGGTTATTGTTCTAAGTACAATTGATTAAACTTTCCTCATCGCAGAAAAGCAATTATCATTGGTGGTAAATAAGAAATGATGTGCTTGTGGAGAAATGCTCTCTCTTTGTTCCTTTAGCAAACCCTGAGGAGGATGTGCTACCTGACCATTAAGGAGATGGCCAACATCTCTGAGGATGTCATTATTGTCACCAGCAGCCTAACCAAGGACATGACTGGCAAGGAGGACGTGTACCGAGGACCCGCTATCAGGGCTCTATGCAGGATCACTGATGTGAGTTTGTCGACTGCTCCCGTCTCCCAGTGCTTTTAATTAGTCTGTGCCAATAATCTAAAGGATCGCTTTGTACCTCCCCGCAACAGACCACCATGCTGCAGGCCATTGAGAGATACATGAAACAGGCCATCGTTGACAAAGTGCCCAGTGTGTCCAGCTCTGCCCTGGTCTCGTCTCTGGTAGGACATTTTCTCGACGTCGTCTGATTTGGCTCTGTGACCTTTGTGTTCCCTGGGTAATGTAGTCATTTCCCGTTGTGTGTAGCATATGGTGAGGATGAGCTATGACGTGGTGAAGCGCTGGGTGAATGAGGCGCAGGAGGCCGCGTCCAGCGACAACATCATGGTCCAGGTGAGACACGCTGCTGAGAAATCATGTTGAATAGGCAGAACGTGGAGGAAGCCAGGAGGTTCTCAGTGCTTGCTCAGTGCTGAAAAGTCTAGCTTTAGTTTTCCATCAGGGGGGAGGAGAAGAAAATATGACACGTTGTGCCTTAATGGTTGAGGCCTTGGTGAATTGTGTGTAACATTTACTGTTTTGGCTGCGCCGCCCAGTACCACGCCCTGGGTCTGCTGTACCACCTGAGAAAGAACGATCGCCTGGCCGTATCCAAGATGCTCAACAAGTTTACCAAGTCTGGCTTGAAGTCTCCCTTCGCCTACTGCATGCTCATCCGCATCGCCAGCAAACTGCTGGAGGAGACCGAGGGAGGGTAGGTGTCACTGTGAGAGCATGTCAGGGACCGCTCCCTTGTCTTTCAGCCTCCTGAAAATCCTGATCTCTTAATGGAAGCCCTGTAATATAAACAGCGTGTTGGTCTTTTGCAGTCACGACAGTCCCCTGTTTGACTTCATTGAGAGCTGCCTGAGGAACAAGCATGAGATGGTGGTGTATGAGGCGGCCTCCGCCATAGTTCACATGCCTAACTGCACTGCCAGGGAGTTGGCCCCCGCCGTCTCTGGTGGGTTTCTTCCTCATTAGTTTGGTAAACGTACCCACATAGGTGATCATAGGTGAACCTGTAAAATTGATGATTGTGAGGTTGTAGTGTCCCTGGCATTACCATGTGTTTTTCTCTGCAGTCCTACAGTTGTTCTGCAGCTCTCCTAAAGCAGCCCTGAGATATGCCGCCGTCAGGACCCTCAACAAGGTGCGACTGCAATGCCTATTCCCACTACTCATTACGCTCTGGATTGCCGTCTGTATTTTGGCTAACGCAGCAACGGAAGAATGAATGCGCGTACAGATGGATTAATGCTTTCACCTACGTGCTTCCCTTTCGTCCACCAGGTGGCGATGAAACATCCGTCGGCTGTGACTGCGTGCAACCTGGACCTTGAGAACCTTATCACAGACTCGAACCGCAGCATCGCCACGCTGGCCATCACCACGCTGCTGAAGACGGGCAGTGAGAGCAGCGTCGACCGCCTCATGAAGCAGATCTCCTCCTTTGTCTCCGAGATCTCAGATGAGTTCAAGGTGAGGTGAAGGGGTGATTGAAATTTAAAGTATATTGTTATACAAATAACTGATTATATTATTATTAATTAAAGTTCAATTTCTGATGCTTTGAAATAGTTGTGTATGTACCAAGAAACAGACTTGGTAACAAAATGAAGATGGTGTCATTCAACATTGTAAACAACCACACGTTAACCAACCAGGTTGGGGTCCTCACAGAAAGGGTTAGGGTTCTATGGTTTCTATTAACTGTGTGACATTTGGTTTGTGTGTACTTCAGGTGGTGGTTGTACAGGCCATCAGTGCTCTGTGTCAGAAGTATCCCAGAAAGCACAGTGTCATGATGAACTTTCTGTCCAACATGCTCCGTGATGATGTGAGTTGTGCATCAAAATGAGCCTGTCTTTTTACACCTCATAAGCTAATTTCACAGCTAGTTATGGCATATTGTCATAGATTTGAACAGTCAAATACTGATTTAATGTACCGAAGTCCCTGATAAATGTTTAACCCCCCCACCCCCCAAAAAAACATGACTTTCACCTTCTGTCAGGGGGGCTTTGAGTACAAACGGGCCATCGTGGACTGCATCATCAGCATCATCGAGGAGAACCCGGACAGTAAGGAGACCGGGCTCGCTCACCTGTGTGAGTTCATCGAGGACTGCGAGCACACTGTGCTTGCCACCAAAATCCTCCACCTGCTGGGGAAGGAGGGCCCACGCACTCCCTCGCCGTCCAAGTACATCCGCTTCATCTTCAACCGCGTGGTGCTGGAGAGCGAGGCCGTCCGAGCTGGTAAGACAAAGCGCTGTTGCACGTGGGGCTGCTAGAGTTTCCCTGCTGGTCTGGCATTGTCGATAGTCTGTGTGTTGTGTGTGCTGACTTTAATAGGAGTTTCTAAGGAAGCCTGTTCTAGCATGTAACGATATCCCAAAGTGATTACTTGAAACCTTTCACACAAGCTGGGTAACACTGAAAGGCCACCACTAGATGTTTTGGTTCATCCACGTTGTATAAAAAGCCTTCCTTGTGACTTCTCCATTCAGCTGCAGTCAGTGCTCTGGCTAAGTTCGGGGCCCAAAATGACGACCTTCTTCCCAGCGTGCTGGTCTTGATGCAGAGGTATACTGCCTTTCACTGGTGCTTCACCTGGCTATTGGGAAGTGTGTGGCTGTTACTGTAGTGTTTTCATTGATGTCTGTTTGTGTCTAGGTGTATGATGGACAGTGATGATGAGGTGAGGGACAGAGCCACCTTCTACATGAACGTGCTGCAGCAGAAGCAGAAAGCCCTGAACGCTGCCTACGTTTTCAATGGTACACACACCCCCACCCAACCTTAGTTTGACCTTAAAGGAAGAGTTTATTTTTGGGAAATATTGCTTACCTTTGAAGGCCCATGGAATCAGCTTTGTCTCAGCTTGGAATTAGCATTCCTCAAAATCATGAACTGTCCCTTTTAACAAAAGCTGATCGGGACAGAGTTTTTTTGAATTTTCAACATAACTTTATTGACCATACAGAACTACTTAGCATTCACTGTCTGGTGGGTACAGAAAATAGTTTGCATAGGACCAGTTCAACGACCAAATTCCCCCAGCTGTTTTGTCAGACAATTTCAAGTGCTTTTTGAGTTTCTGCGTGTAGTGCAGCTTTTGTTGCTTGGAATGCAGTTTCAAAAAAATTATTTGGATGAGGCTAATTCCAGGCTGCGACAGAGGTGAATAATAGCTTGTAAGAAATGACTCCATGGGCTTTCAAGAACAATGGAATCTGTGTTGAACAGTCACTTTGAGACCACTTAAATGTGTAGATATATCTATCTACACATTTATATAGTTCGTGTTGTTGTGAATAGACACAAATCTAGGTATTTTAATATTCCAAGTACTTAATGTATTTCCTGTATTTTGTGTGTCCGTCTGTCAGGTCTGTCAGTGTCGGTTCCAGGTCTGGAGAAGTCCCTCCATCAGTACACGCTGGAGCCCACCGAGAAGCCATTTGATATGAAGTCTGTTCCACTTGCCAACACGCCTATCACCGAGCAGAAGACAGAATTTGCTCCTGTGGCCACCAGCAAGCTGCCAGAGAAACCTGGACCCACACGCCAAGACATCTACCAGGGTAATGTGGCCGCACTTGACCCCCTGGTGTATTTCAGAGCTGGCTACTGTCAGTAAGCCAGTTTCATGATGTCATCATGCGTGCATCTCTGTGACTCAGTGGTTCTCAAACGTCTCCAAACACTATTACACCTGAGTTCAATTGTCTACCAACTCGTCAGCCATCTGGGGGTACCCAGGAGAGGTTTGAGGACCACAGCTCCAAGCTTTAATGATGACACTTTCAGGGCAGTTTTTTCTTAAGTATTGAGGACTGTGCCCCCTCCCTCCCTCAACAGAACAACTGGCAGGCATCCCAGAGTTCCAGGGCCTGGGTCCTCTGTTCAAATCGTCTGAGGCGGTGCAGCTGACAGAGGCAGAGACAGAGTATGTGGTTCGCTGTGTCAAGCACACCTTCGCCAGACACATGGTGTTCCAGTTCGACTGCACCAACACACTCAACGACCAGCTCCTCCAGAAGGTACAAACTGACCATTGCTGGCATTCAGAAATATCTCCCAGAATGCACAGGGAATGTAAGCGTGGGGCTGCTGAAGGGGAAGCTCAGACAGACGTATTGATATCAGTTTTATTGTAGGTGATGGTTCAGATGGAGCCGTCTGAAGCCTACGACGTCCTCCATTATGTTCCTGCTGCTAACCTTCCCTACAGCCAGCCTGGCTCCTGCTATAGCCTCGTTAGCCTGCCCGAAGATGACCCTACAGCAGGTTGGTTTCTTAAAGTGGTACGGTGTTGGTAGGGTCTTTGTCGTTAGGTGGTGGGTAGTCTAACCCCCTGTAAGTTGGGGGGGGGGGGGGGGTTTAAGTACCTCCCCTCCCAAGTACCTACCCCTCCCCCCCCAAGTACCTCCCCCCTCCCCCCCTCCCCAGTACCTCCCCCCTCCCCAGTACCTCCCCCCTCCCCAGTACCTACCCCCCCCCCCCCTCCCCTCCCCAGTACCTACCCCTCCCCCCCTCCCCCCCCCTCCCCTCCCCAGTACCTACCCCTCCCCCCCTCCCCTCCCCAGTACCTACCCCTCCCCCCCTCCCCAGTACCTCCCCCCTCCCCCCCTCCCCAGTACCTACCCTCCCCTCCCCAGTACCTACCCCTCCCCCCCTCCCCTCCCCAGTACCTACCCCTCCCCCCCCTCCCCTCCCCAGTACCTACCCCTCCCCCCCTCCCCTCCCCAGTACCTACCCCTCCCCCCCCTCCCCAGTACCTACCCCTCCCCCCCCTCCCCAGTACCTACCCCTACCCCCCCCCCTCCCCAGTACCTACCCCTACCCCCCCCCCCTCCCCAGTACCTACCCCTCCCCCCTCCCTCCCCAGTACCTACCCCTCCCCCCTCCCAACAAATCTTATTTAATTTGCAGTTGTCACAAAGTGCTTTTACAAAACATCCAGCCTCAAACACCAAAGCGCTAACAACAGGGTTGATGCACAGTGGCTAGGAACTAGGCTCTGTGGGGTGGCTAGTCCTCTTCTGGCTGTGCTGGGTGAACATTTTAAGAGTACAAATTATATTTAATTAATGCATCTGGGCTGTGTCTAGAGTCTATAAAACAGTTGAAGTCTGCTGCATGACCAGGTGGGATCAGCAGAGTGGCAGCTGGTATCATCCACTTCTTGATCTGCAACACAACCAGGCAGACTTTGGACAGGGACAGCTATGAGTCCTTCAGGCCTGGTAGTCCCAGGTCTCATGTCCCCCTAAATATACCCAGAACAGGACAAGGAAAGTTAGCCTCGTCTGTAACAATAATAGAACAGCATACAAGTCCTTACCTCACAGGGTGGCCTTTACCCGACACCAGTGTTGTTCTTGGGATCTATAAAGATACAAGATGGCTGCAGTGCTCCTGAACAGTTAAAAGGGGTCAGGGAAGGTAATGATGGTGCTGTGTTCTTTGTCCTCCAGTGTCGTGTACGTTCAGCTGTACTCTGAAGTATTTGGTGAAAGACTGTGACCCCAACACAGGAGAGCCTGATGATGATGGTTACGATGATGAATATGTGGTATGTGCTACATAGGAAACGGATTGGAAATCACATTCATACAGTCTAGGGTCACTTACCCAGAGTCTCTAATTATTGGCGTTCTTCTCGCCTGTCCGTGTCAGTTGGAGGACTTGGAGGTGACTGTAGCGGACCACATCCAGAAGGTGCTGAAGCCCAACTTTGCTGCAGCGTGGGACGAGGTGGGAGACGACTTTGAAAAAGAAGAGACATTCGCCCTGGCTTCTGTCAGAACGCTGGAAGGTAATTATTTTCACCAGGACAGCATTGGGCACACTGATGTTCTAGACACAGCGGTTCCCAACCTTGTTCTGTGTCTCTGGTTGGCTACCACTGCATAGTGGATCTCATTCATTGAAGTAGAATAGTCAATGTTAACTTAGGAATTGACAAACAGGTCTTTAATCTCAGTGGCCAGATTTGATTGTGTGAGTGTCTTTGGACACATGCAATATGGGGTTCAGTCTCTTAACAGGGATAAGCAACACTGATATACCTCTCTTTCCGGTTACAGAGGCGGTCGGTAACATCATCAGTTTCCTGGGCATGCAGCCTTGCGAGCGCTCAGACAAGGTCCCTGAAAACAAGAATTCACACATCCTCTTCCTTGCTGGTGGGTATTTCAATGAACTTACATCTGTTGATTCTTAATCGTTTAGCTCTGTTTAGATAGATTGCATAAATAACCAACCTGGAAGACGCGGCCCTGAACGTCACTGTATCCGTTTCCAGGCGTGTTCCGGGGAGGTCACGACGTGCTGGTGCGTTCGCGGCTAGCCCTGGCAGATGGCGTCACCATGCAGGTGACGGTCCGCAGTTCTGACAAGACAGTTGTGGACATCATCCTAGCCTCCGTGGGCTAGACCTTTTCCAATTCTGAGCCGTGTGCCGATCCAACAAAGCAGCTCAAAGACGAACCTCTTATGTGTTATGTTGTCTCCACCTTTCTCGCATTTATTCTCCCCTGCTTTTGTCAGTTGAATGTGGTGTTTTTGGGCATGTGTGCTACTGGCACCTTTCAACAAGCAACTCATTTATACACCCTGTTTCTCTGTAGTCTGACTACAGATTCAGACCTTTTTCTGGATATAGCTACTGGTTGTAAATTGAGCATCATGGTTATTCATTGTTTCTGTACAAAAACCTCTCCATGATCTAGCAAATACGCTAATAAAGATTTACCATTGAAGTGCAAACTGATTTGCTTTTTTGGAAACTAATTTATTTCAAGAAAAGCAGTTTCTCGGTAAACAATGTAGAAATCATATGAAAATAAATATTTCTTCAGGATGCTGTTTACAAACTTCTGAAATTTACCAATGGGTCATGCTTCCAGTAAGTACACCTATGGTAGACCTTACAAAACTTTTCATGTAGCTCTATTTCGCAGTCATTTCGTTCTACAACAAAGATCCCACATGGCCCCTGCACCCGTGATAATATTCCATCTGCTGCTTTAGTGACCTCAGTGCCAGGAATGGATTCTTCAAGGTGATACCGTGCATCACACCAGCCATCACACCGTTCACGTTCAACAGACTCACCTACTCGGGGGCTCTGTCTACGCTCAAAGTGTTTCAGTCCATGCATCGGCATCGCTGGAAGTATGAATGTGTTCATTAGGTAGCACATGGCAAAAATGCGTGTTGGGAGTCCAAAAGAACATGGCCAAGGTTATTTACGTGCTGGTGAGGATGCTTAGAAAGCATTAATGAAGCTGAAATAGGCATTGAGGAAGCCTGTGGGGTCTTCCAGTTGAGGATAATGACTGATGTGTTCATCCAGAACCGACACTGTGGACCTCTTGACCAGTCTCCTGAAAGTGAAGAGAACATTGCATTAGAAGGGGAAAGAGGATAGAGCTAGCTAATGTAGCCATGCTATCGCCTACAACTGATAGGAGTATCATCATTCGGTCAAATTTTGTGTCGCTGCTAGTTGAGATGGCTACACACAGGTTGGTGTATTACTATGTCAATCGCATTTTTCCAAACCGTAAATTATAAAATATTAGGTTGGATCAATTACAGCCAGCCTCAACAATTTAATTAGAGAATCAATTTTAAGTCTATTGTGCCTCAGACAACCACTAGATGGGGGTGTTTAGGGTGAACGACACCATTTACTATGCACGCACAACCCTGAACAAACACTGAATACCAAGATTTCACTTTTGTAAAAAGCTTTTTCAATCCAACTGGTTGTGAATGAGGGGAACTACGGGAGAGGTGCACTTACTGGTAATGAAGGATGAACTGAGGGTGAGGGTTAACTGGGTCCAGGGGTCCATAGATCATGTGCACTAACAAAAACAAAGAATCAGAGAGAGAGGACAGTCAAGGAGAGAGGGACTGATGGAAGTGCGAGGACATCTGGGGGAGGGATTTCAGGAAGCAGGGCTACAGGTTAGAGGGGTGACATGGGAGGAGTAATGGCAGGCAGTGGCAATGTGCCTCTGAACTAAACCCACACAATCTCATCATCTAGTACATATCATCCAGTGATAATATACCTCAACTCTTCACAGTGAGATACAGTAGGCAGAAATCATTGGTAATAGGGGCCACGCTGTGAAGATGTGCTAGGCAGGGAGTTGTGAGTCACACCAATCCCCCCCACTACCAAGTTAACCTCAGCGGAGCCTTGGTAAGTCAGTAAGCTTCTGGAGTTAAGTAGCTTAGCTGGACTGACTCGCTGTCCTTTCTATTACAGAGAGTGCAGGCATATTCAGTCCTGAAGGGACCAAACACTTTGTGTTCTCACAGAAACTCCTTTGATACGGACCATAGCCAAAGACTGAAAGGTTACTGTACTATGTTTTAAGATTGTTTAACACGAGAGCATTCAGTCTCTGCTGAGCTGGGAAAGCTATAAAAGAAAACATACACCACATTCATGACCGTTTCATTTCCTTTTGTTAGATTATTCTTTTTCGTTGTGTATTGATGTATTTTGTAAAACACTGATTACACAATTGACTCCCAGGTCTTCTTGAGGACACCTCATGTAAACCGGTTACTGATGTTGAATTCATTGTAGTACTTACCCGGGATGACAGTGGAGGTGAGTGCTCCAACCCATCTATCTCGGTGTTCCAGCCTCTGATTAAGGTAATGCAGGATACTAGGAGGAGAATACACTATTTCAATATCATCGTTGCTCTTCGTCATCTGGTAATCAGTTAACTCGTATCAGCCAGGGCACGGAGCAGGACATTAATTCAATGTAAACAATTAAACAAACATTAAATGAACCAGAGACCAGGCTAGTGTGTTTTTTTTTTCCCCATGTGTGGGCATTTGATGAGGTCTGAAAACGAAGTGAGCATACGGTACCTGTCCATCACTAGGTTCCCATCATTGAAGCGGACCCCGGTCCACATGTCCAAGAATTCAGCATCCGTGGGCTGTGTGTAAGGACCAAACACATCGCCAAGCCTGAAGGGAAAACGCAGGTAAACACACGTAATGTATAGGTCCAGACTTGTAGTTTAAGCACATGCATCGTTTGTCTATAGGTGACATGAATAAGCTATAGAAAAACCGAGAGGAGTTTTTGGAAAAATACAGCGTCTTTTTCTCAAAGTGAACAGGCTACAAAACAGCACATCTTTGCGGGTCTGTCCTGGTAGTTCTGATGGGGTAAATGGGTTAATTCAAATGCCAGTGTGTAGGTCCAGACTCATAGTTTAAGCAAATATATCGTTTGTCTATAGGTGACATGAAAAACCAAGGAGTTTTTGGAAAAATGGCAAAAATAAATATTTCCTTTTGAGAGAGCACCGTTAAACCACTGTCCCAATTCTAGAGCACAGTTTGCTTTCCAACAATGCTATTTTTCTCAATATAGAGTAGGTCAACATTGGCATTTAAACCAACTTAAAAACACAGTAGAACCATGACTAGTCCCTTGCTGTAACCATGTTGTCAGTCATTTAGCAGATGCATCCATACAGAGCGCCCTGCAGAAACAATAAGTGCCTTGCTCAAGGTAAGAAGGACAGATTCCTCGTGTTTTTAGCTCTGGGATTCAAGACAAAACATATACAGTATGTGAGAAAACACAAGCCTGTACCCTTTAGAAAACAGCATGAAGTTGATGAGACGGGTCAGTACAGGAGAGAGAAAGCTGGAGTCCTTGAGGAGCTGTGTAGCGGGACAGAACACACATTATCCAACAGAACAAAAATAAGCCAACATCAATGGTCAGATAAGTCAGATGAAGTGAATGCCTAAACAAGTACATTTTGACTTACCTTCTGGAGAATTCTGGGATGATGTGTTTCAGGGAATATTCCTAGATTAAATAAAGAAAATCTGAAAACATGGAAAGTAAACAGTAGGACAAACTATCAAAGCAATGTCCCTCTTTAGAAGCTAGTGTTATATTGGGCATGACTAAAAATTCAAGAATGTATAAGCACTGAATATTATTGAATGAGGAGTTTAAGTACAGGATTTCATATTCAGTTAACTCTCATTCCCAGATAATCCCTTGAAAGTTCTCTTCATAGAACCCTTTGCTGTAATGACTAGGGGCTGGTCAATCAGCAATATATTTGCACTGATACTTTTATGCCCAATCTGTTTTTGGAGTGTCTTTATGTCTGGAATTTATTAGAAAACCAGAGGACATACTGAACATTCCTGAAATTGTCCAATAAAGTGATTTACACCCTGATCTAATGTATAATCTAGGTCACTCTGGGTAAGTGTGTCTGTCAAAATTGTTAATGGAGACCCTGCTATTGGTCAGTCACCTTCCAGGATCCAAACAACCCAGATTAGTTTAATCAAGTTTCTTTAAAGAAGAGAATGCCAGGCTACCAATTGTAGTGCAGGATTTCATGATGGTTCAGAGCCCAAAGTGTGCCTTGGGTACATTAGGGTGAGGAGTTATGAAAATACATTGAAGAGCACCCATTGTTTGAGCTGATAACTGGGTCACAGCAGGATGGCCTACTTGGGAGCCTATAAGTAATGGCCTAACTTGACCTGAATTAACATAGGTAGGTTTCTGACTGGTGGGTGTGGTTTAAATGACTAGACTGCAGGCACAAACCAAGGTCAAACAGAGCAATAGCATGCAGAGTGAGTTATTCAAATGGACAGGCAAATACAAAAAAACAAAATTAAGACGCTATCACCAACTCCCATTTACTAAGGTACGGTTAGGCCTTTAAGGTAGTGGTAACCAATCAGAAAAAGAGGTTAAACTGTACTCTACCTCCATTGGACAGACATAGACTGTTGATATTCAAGTGTCCAGTCCGGTTGTGGTCAGTCCTGTGAGATGAGAAGAATTAATGTTGAGAATATTAGCTACCTGGATCATTAACAGGCCTAAACGTTATTTGATTCAGATTTGAAAGCCTGTTGAAACCTTTGAGTTAGAAATGGCACTATAGCTGGTGATGCAAAATGACTCTGGTATGATCAGATGACTGCATCCTAGATGTGTGACAAAGCAAACCACAGGCTAGACTCAGACCATGTTAATAAGTACTGTACTGTATGACTGAAGATAAACTGGAGCCTGACAGACTAGGTGTTTAAGAGGGAAGCCTGAATTGCGGCTTTTCAATCCTGACACATTGTTCCCAGTCAAAAGTCAAACAACTAAAAGTGAGATCTCTTTCTTTGTCAGCCTGTTTGGAACCAAAATGTATTGATTATTCAATAATGTTGGCCTACTGCAACAACAGAATCGTTTCGGCGTATACTGCTTAAAATAACAAGTAGACCATTGAGTGGCCAGTTCATCCTTCTGTAGACCTCTGATTGGCCAGCTCATCCTTCTGTAGACCTCTGATTGGCCAGCAAATCATATTTAATGGTGTTTTTAAACTGTCGGGTTGACATGGGAAGTTTTGAAGTGGTTTTATTCCCATAAATGTATGTTTGGGCCACAAATACAGGCAACAGGACTTATGAGTTAACAGAATATTAACTTTTAAAGTTAGATCTACCCTAGGCAACTCATTAAATAGTTAATTAACTGCAGAAGTGAATTGTTATGACAATATTTCCACAATGAAGCCAACTCCAAAAATGATATAGTTTTATAAATCAATTAACTGATTAGTGAATATGAATAGTCTGTCATTCCATTATCAACAGCAGGATTTATTAATAAATCATGAAATAGGGTAGAAATCCACAACATCCACCATATATTTCACACTTGCTATATTTGTGGTTTGTAGAGCTATGTCTAACACATGTGTGGAGAGACTGAAGAGAGTTCATTTGAGAGAGCAGTGGACCGGACCCAAACCCACACTAACACGTATCTGAACCGGAGGCTGTGTCTCAGACCTCTGGACCAACCCAGGCCATGGTTCACTGGGTTTCTCTCAGCGCCTGTGATGGACAGCAGACGAGGAACGATGGCAGGAAGCTAGTTGGACCTATTAAGATGCCACCATGTGTGCAAATTCAATCAAATTGATTTATAAACCCCTTTTTACAACAGCAGTTGTCACAAAGTGCTTTTACAGAAACACCCGGCCTTAAACCCCAAGGAGCAAACAGTAGTAGTGTTGAATTTCAGTGGCTAGGAAAAACTCCCATTTTAGGAAGAAACCTAGAGAGGACCCAGGCTCAGAGGGGTGACCAGTCCTCTTCTAGCTGTGCCGGGTGAGATATTAAGAGTCCAATTGGAATAATTAATAAATGCATGTGGGCTATTTAAATTTAGACTAGGTCAGAAGTATGACCAGGTGGACAAGGACAGGGACCGCAACGGGCCCCCCAAACCAGGTACTCCACAGGTGTGGACCAGGACCTCATGTCCTTCTAAAGTTTAAACGGGAGGAGACTGGGAAAATTTAGAAAATGCATTCCTCATATCAACAATGATTTATAGTGGAGAAGGAGAACTGACCCAATCCCCCAGCACAATAGTATAGCAGCGTAAGACCTTGGAACTGAGACGGCGGGGTCCAACAGGCAGGAAATAAATCCACCCACATTGCCAGTCATCAACCAAAGGGACACCCACCAACTGCAACCACCCTGAATGAGGGCCGAGTATTGCCAGCAGACTACAGCTGTGTGCAACAGAGAGACAACAAGCCAGTGACTCTTCCCCCGAAAGGCATTGGAGGGAGGGCATCCCAGTGGCGACGAGAGCCCACCTGGCAAGACAGCAAGGGTGGACAGTATCAAGTCACCTTCACGCCCCCGGGCCAGGCTACACCAAATTATAAACCGTGCTGTAGAGATTCGTTTTTAGTAGACACTTTTGAAAGTTGGCACTGAGTTTGCATTTCTAACCTTAATTGGCAGATCATTCCACAGTAGTGGAGCTCTATGAGAAAAGGCCCTGCCTCCGGCTGTTTTTTTAGAAATTCTAGGTATAATTAAAAGGCCTGCATCTTGCGATCATAGGTTACGTGTAGGTATGTATGGCTGGATCATTTCAGCAAGGTAAGCAGGAGCAAGTCCATGTATTGATTTATAGGTTAACAGTAAAACCTTAAAATCAGACCTAACCCTAACAGGCAGCCAGTGTAAGGATGCTAGTACTGGAGTAATGTTTTTTCAAATTTTTGTTCTAGTTAGTATTCTAGCAGCCGTGTGCAGCACTAATTAAAGTTTTTATTGATTTGTCAGGGTAACCAGAAAGAAGAGCATTGCAGTAATCTAGCCTAGAAATAACGAAGGCCTGGATTCATTTTTCTGCATCAGTTTTTGATAGAAAGTTTTTGATTTTTGCAATGATTAAAAGATGAAAATAAGCAACTCGAGCATTGCAGTAATCTAGCCTAGAAGTAACGAAGGCCTGGATTCATTTTTCTGCATCAGTTTCTGATAGAAAGTTTTTGATTTTTGCAATGAATAGAAGATGAAAATAAGCAACTCGAGACATATTTTATATGTTCTCCAAAGGAGAGGTTAGGGTCAAGGGTAACGCCAAGGTTTTTTACAGTTTTTTGGGATACGACCATGCAGCCGTCGAGGTTCACAGTGAGATCTGCTAACAACGCTCTTTGTTTCTTGGGTCCTAAAATGGGCATTTCTGTTTTTCTTGAGTTTAAGAGCAAGAAGTTCTCTGTCATCCACTTCCTAATATCTGAAACGCATGCTTCCAAAGTAGCTAATTTTGGGGCTTCTCCATGCTTCATTTAAATGTATAACTGTGTGTCATCAGCATAACAGTGAAAATTTACATTGTGATTTCGGATTACATCGCCCAGAGGCAACATATATATTGAGAACAATAATGGGCCCAAAACTGAGCCTTGAGGAACACAAAAGCATACCTTTGACTTGTCAGAGGATATGCCATCCACACTAACAAACTGATATCTTTCAGATAAATAAGATTTAAACCAGGCTAGAACAAGTCCACGTAGCCCAATATGGGTTTCCAGTCTTTCTAAATGAAGGGAGTGATCAATAGTTTCAAAAGCAGCACTAAGATCAAGAAGCAACAGGACGGATGCGGAACCTTTATCTGAGGCCATTAGAAGGTCATTTGTTACCTTCATGAGTGCAGTCTCAGTACGATGATGGGATCTGAAACCGGACTGGAGCATTTCATAAATGTTATTTGTCTTCAGGAAGGCATTCAGTTGTTGGGAAACATTTTAGTAAGATTTATGAGAGGAACGGGACCTTCAATATTGGCCTATAATTGTTTAATATGTCGGGATCCAGATTTGATATTTTTTTGTGAAAATGTTGACTATTTTTTGTGAGTTTGGTACACATCCGGAGGAAAGGGAGCAATTTATTATGTTCAATATTGGCTGACCTAGCACAGGAAATAGCTCCTTAAGTAATTTTGTTGGAATCGGGTCTGGCTGACAGTTTGTGGGTTTAGAACTCATTACAAATTTAGTGAATGTGTTGAGCGATACGGTATCAAAAAATTCAAGTGTCCCCATTGACACCTGGTCAGGGAGGTTCAGGACATTCTCAGGACAACTGAGATTTTGAGGACCATAACTATTTAAGGAGGGGTCAGTTATTTGTTTTCTAATGGTGATGATCTTTTCATCAAAGTAGTTCATGTATTCATTACAACTAAAGTGAAGATCCACTTCACTTGTTGAGCTTTGCTTTTTTGCAACTGTATCGAAGAGACATTTTGGATTGTTTTTGTTCACCTCAATCAGGTTGGAGAAATAAGCTGATCGAGCAGACGTGAGTGATTTTCGGTATTGTAGTGTACTGTCTTTCCAGGCTAGTCTGAATACTTCAACTCGGTGGAGCGCCACTTTCGCTCCAATTTTCTGGAGGCTTGCTTAAAGTGCTCTAATATTGTCTGTGTACCAGGGAGCAAGTTTCTTGTTGCGTATTTCTTTTGTTTTTAGTGTCTAATGTATTTCGCAGTGTTGAGTTTAGTTCCTCGATTTGATCGTTTACAGATTTATTTACTCTGTCAGTTTCCCCTAGGCTATCATTCACATTTCTTTCCCTAAACCCAACTTTTACTATGCAATATAATGCAAAACCGAGTTCATCAACATCTAGGTGCACTCCGCTCTACCTGGAGCGTACTTAGCTGACCTGTAAAGGAGCTCCAGGGCTACAGTGTCTCCGTAGTCATGTGACAACAGGTTGACCCTCTGCTCTGACAGACCCAGGTGGGACACCAAAGCCTCCACAACACTGGCCTGCTCAAAGATGGAGTAGCGATGGGGCCTCTGTCAGGAAGAAAGGTTACCATGTTAAAATGGGCAATACTTGAGTAAAATGTGCCTATTTGGATAAAGGGAATTTACCTTTTTTAGCTAGGTTTTCAGCCCATTGCTCATGGTATAATGTGTCTGTCACTCATATCACATGAACACACATGGGACACGGCAAACCGTGGTAAATTGCAGGAAACGTTTGATTTAGAGTGATTAGCACTTTTCTTTTCCCTGGCATGCCATTTATTTTTGCCAATTTGTTGGCAGTGTTTGTTGGACAATGTGTACGTTCATGCTCTCACAGCTCAACAGATGCCTCATAAACAGTATAGCAACCTGAACAAGCCCACAAGTCTGGTATAGCCTGTTTGGCCATTGATCTCATGAAGGGGAAATGGAAAACTCACAGGCTTATCACTGAAGCCGAAGCCAAGGAAGTCCAGAGCAATGACTCTGTTAAAACGCTGATTCAGGGGTTCCCATATCTGTATGACAGAAAAACACACAAGGCAGTGTGAAACACCTGTCCGGACACCTAAACGCCTAGATTATGCAAAAACGAAGACTGAAACAAGAGAATACTCCCTAAAATTGAAAAGGCATGATTGTTTCTATTCTCAAGATGCTTAATTGTTTTTCAGACTGCCCTACTGAACATCAACCTTTTGATGATCTACCAACTCATTATACCATAATGGAATACACATTTTATTTAGGGATTCACAGGTAAAACAATTCTTGGCAGATACTGATAGACTATATTCATATACTTCTATTGGCCCATATCTATGTTTTGTCATTTCTGTACCTGTATACTTGGCATGAATGTAAATATAATAATGAAAGTTATCTTTCTATATATTTTAATAACAGCCATAACATAGTTAATGGAAAATGTACAAATTATATTATAAATCCACATTCCCTTTCTGTAATTGTACATAATACAATGCCCAGATATCAGTGTAGTAAATAATGTATGTAACATTTAACTCAAAACTGCGTTAAACAAATGATAGTGTAATTTGCTAAAGAGTTTTTTTTTTTTTTTAAATGAGCCGTTTCTGAAGATTGGCAAGTGAGCTCCATAACCTTAAGCAACACTGTTGTAACGCCACAGATAACCTATATGCCAAGAAAATGTCAGGATTATTATTTTCTTGCCGTGGCAGCTATGGTTTTACCACAATTTGCAATTTGCCAATAACGATCGCTGGCCGATATAACGGTGCATCCCCAGTTTTGCTTTTACTAATTTAGCCCAGAATGTTACTCATATTCTTGCCCAGAGCGACCCCAGTCAACCTTTAACTGAAGCTAGAATATGTGCAGAAACACACTCAATAGACAAGGCCCTTTCCTTGCCCTTGCTTACCTTGTTCCAGTCATAGCTGGAAGTAGGAAAACCATGGAGGAGAATCACAACATCAGAGCTGCCTACAGCACCATAGGACTCTTACCAGAGGAGTCAAAAGGAAAGCATCAGTCAGTTAACATTGTTCCCAAACCAAAAGACCTGAAAGCAGTATTCATGTGGATGAGAGACAAACGGTTGTGAGACGGATGTAGAGGGCAGAAACAAATAACCTGAACATGGGATAGAACTTTCAGTGGTTTGAAGGGGACACTGGACAGTAGACAATGCTTCAATGTGTACATTACAATATTTAGAAGTTTTTTTCGGAGTAAATCAGCCGGGATCAAGCAGATATTAGCTATCTGTAAACCATATACATTAGCATAATTTCAACTTTGATTTCTTTCCTTTTCTTTTAATTGAAAGGTTTGGAATTTAAAGCTCCCAGCTCCCCTTCTTCCTCCTTTTTTAATCCACATTAATCTCTTAAAACAGGAGAAATCCATAACAGTAAGCGTTCCCCTTAACGCATTCACCACTAACGTTTCCTAATCAGTTCTTAGTACATCTCTATGAGCGACGTGCAGAGAATTAGGAAGTGGATTCATATGCAATGCTAGGGAGTTATATTTCCAAACGGACAATGTATGGACCTATAAAAGGTGTATATTCAAATGGGAATAGGCCAGATCCCATCCTTCGATTCTACAATAACTGAATGCAGGCCGTTACCTCTGTAGAAGATGCTGTTGCCCCTGAAAGTGAAGGAAGCTCCCCCAGAGTGCCAGGACAGGAGGGCTGGGGAAAGTTGGGGGGGGGGGGATGTGTAGGTAGACTGCCAGGAGAGGAATGCACAGCAAGCCCAAAAGAAACCACCATTCCCTCATTTTGCCTAAACTAGAAGGTAATTGCATTCCGCAACCTGGAATGTGTGGAAGAACACAACATTTTATGTTAGTCTGTATGCATAATAAAATGCAATGCCAGTACTGTAGTTTAATGTTTACGTGTTTTTTTTTTTTGGTCACTACCATATCAAGACAATACTACAGTACTGGAGGTAATTCCTTGGAATTTTACTGCTGTGGTAGTGACCAAAGGTGACATTTTGTCCATTATACTACCATGAATATGCACACACACCAAAAACCAAATTATACTGTGATTTCCTTACCCTGTTAGCAAGTATGGAAAAGGTTTGACAGTTAAATCCGCTTGAATTTGCTTAGGACTGCAAATTATGACTTCCCTTTCTTTTTCTTCATTTGCACAAATCTAAACCAAGTTTTGGAACCGATATTAGACTTCTGTGATTGATGTCATAATCTTCTCATAGTATATTTATTGTGAAGCTCAAACTTATAAATGATTCTAACAAACAAATGATTCTAACACGACTCTTGATAAATGCTAATGTTAGCACCCTGACTTGAATACGACGTGTCCCGCAAATGACATAAAATCAGGGTAACTGTATTACACTTTTCCTCAAATCATGTTGAACGATTTGTTGACTTTTCAATCAAACCCCAATATTAGTATCAGGACTTCGATGGAATCGGTGCCACAACATGTAAACAGTGTCAGGAAAACCAAGCACGGATTGTTATACCTTGCCCATTGAGTGTTTCCAGGATAACTACACCAATGTGTCACTTTTTAACCGGGTGAATTATTCCTTTACTTCATTAATCTATGAAAGGAAGGTAAGCTACAGTTAATGGGTTTCCCTCTATGCGAAAATAATATATACTTAAGAAACGTCTTTTTTTTAATTTTTATTTAAAGGTGTTGGATTTCTGAAAATACACGGAGTGAGAACTAGAGCGAAGAAAAATCTAGTTCAGGTGTATTCAACTCACACAGGAGCCTGCTGGGTTTCTGATCTACTTCAACATTAATTGCACTCACCTGGTACACCAGGTGTAAAATCAGCCCCTTATGACAGACTTGCAATGAAACAATGTTGTGGAACAGGCTTCGACTATACAAGTGGAAATACCACATGGGTTATAACCAACCTTTCAAATGACAAAGCTACACTCCGATGGTGTCATGTGACACCTAGGCCTACTTAAATACATTCTTCAAGCAACATCCGCAACAAACTGGATATCGACATACATTTTAGGTTACAGTTAAATATGTTTGCCTATTTGTAATAGGCTATGCTATTTGAAAACGAATATATAGCCACATACATTCCATACACAGCCACATGTCAGTTACGGACACTAGAATAAACTAGTTTTGTCTACTGAAGCCAGGCCTACCTACAGCAAAGTCACGGTTCTGTCATTCCCATGCGTTCGAGGGATCCGTGTCCCGGTCACCTGGGTAGGTTTGAACCTTGGCCCAGCGTGCAGTACATGAGTGTAGAATGTTTTAATTTGGCATTTTGATGTGGGAGGAGCTTGTGACCAGAGCTAAGTGAGCAGCATTAGAAAAGTATTATGGTACACGGAATTTTCTAAATAAAAGTCCCCCAGCATTTGGCACAGCACTTTTCAAGAAGTCACTACTTTCGAGGCAGTTAGAGAACATATATTAATGTTAGCTCTTGCCCAAAATAAATTCAAGATCATTTGAGATTCTTCTTGAGCTTGATTTTTTTCCGCTCCAGCCTTTATCTTTGTCTGCAAAACCGTCCTTATGTCTGTCCTTATGTTTTAAGAATAATGAAGTGACGCACCATTTCTCGGTCCTTTCATGGTGCTGATGCAGCAAGCTCTGCTTCAGTTGAACAATCACAAGAAAGAAAATCAACAGTGGAACGTCCGGGGCAAACGCAAATACAACTGATTTTTTTTGTTGTTGTTGTGCCGGAGCAGTTAGAAAATAAATGCATGGCCTGTTCAGGTGGCATGGAACTTTTTGCCGACTTTGTGTGGACTTCGATTATTGATTAATTGATTTAATAAAACGCCTCCTGTATTGAACACTTGATTTGCCTGTTCGGGGGAAGAGCCCACAGCCCCTAACATTTTTCATTGTGCTCCTTATATAAGTAGTAATTCTCCTCAGATAGTTTTTCTCATGTAGTTCGAATTTAGAAACACTGGACACTAAGCTAAAACATGTAATTCGTATCGTACGTTTAACCGCGGACATTTGTTTTGAAATACCAAATACAGGAAGTGTTGATGTGGATATACATGCAGCTACATTGTTGCCACGACCATCGGGTTACCAGAGAGCCGAGCACTGGAGAGCAACATCTTTCAGGAGCCATCTGTCGGTGTGGATGTCCAACAGAAACAATAATGAATATTGATTATCACTATCCCTAGTTATTCAAAGTTGATAAGGCCAGATGTTTATGACAATTTAATAAACATCCTTTACTCAACAACTATAAACACAGGCAGTGTTGATGTGGATATACATGCAGCTACATTGCTGCCACGACCATCATTGGGTAACCAGGGACTGATTGTTAGTTGCAGTTTTAAACAATGAAGTCTGTCCCTGATCAAAACAAAAGCAAACCAGTTTCTTCAAGAACAGATCCTAATAATTGCAGAACCTTTGAGAAATTGGCACTGAGAAACAGAAATATAAAATAAGATGGCTTATTGGGTAGAATTTAGGGCTCTGAAATGTTAGTATTGAAAGTGAAAGGTAAAAAAAAAAAGTGCATCCTTACAAGGCATTCAACACTCATCACTCATATCAGTCTAAATGTCAAAGTATCTAAGGGTTAACACTACTTTCCACTTACCTATTACTCAAACTAACCACTAGAGGGCATTGTAAGACCACCTAAAACACTGAGGAAGTGGTCATTCATTGGCAGAATCAAGGTAATTGACAGAATCAAACCAATGTGGACAATTATGTATAATAAAGGAAAAACATAGCCCTGGATTTAGGCTAAATATTCATTTTTTATTTTTAAAAACCATACACATTACTCGACACGTTTCAAATGTAAATCCAATCACGATAACCATTTAAATTGCTCAAGATAAACAGACATGAAGTACTTTTATTTCCAAATGTTAAGATAAAAAAATAATAATCCATAAAACAGATGGATAAACATTCATTCCCGTTACAGGAAGAAGCTACAGAACAAACTTCTTATGGATTCTTTTTCTTCCCATTTCTCTTTTTGCAATCTCAAGCTGCTTTTTTTTTTATTTCTAAAACACAAGGAATAAAAACGCATTCCCAAAATATCATTGTGATTGAGCAAACTACTGAGCATACCCCCCCTCTGCCCCCCCCCCCCCCCTACACCCGGCTAAGTTTGGGTAAGAGGGCTAAATAGGTGGGGGATGTAACAGTCAGAATCTGCTGCCTAAACAAAAGCAACCCAACATGGTTGAAAAGCTACTTGACAACATTAAAAAAAAAAAATGGTTAGTATTTTGACCACAGGCCTACGTAGAAGCCTAGTCTCCCCTTTCATAACATTTTCCACCCTGAGAAAAATATTCCAATGAGAACCAATCAAAACCCTTTTTAGTTGTCCCTCCCCCAACCCAATGTTCCATTGTAATGTCAAACCCCCAAAAACTTGGGTTCAGTAGTTTGAAAGTTAGTCTGCATTTCCATAAAAATACAAAGGTACAATTTGTATGTTTGTCTGTATCAAAATGTTCCCAAGGGACGTGTTATGAAATAAAGTACCCTGTGCAGAGATACCAGTGAATGCCTAGTCCTTTTATTATTTAAAAATTCATGTGTCAATCCTTTAGTAGTGTTTCCAGTATATCAGGTGTCAAAAATATTCTACAAAGAAATTAAATGCAGCAACATTTTATGACAATTGTATGACAGTTTTAGGGACAAAGATGAAGTTGTGTTTTTTTACTTTTATGTCAACAAACCAGAAATCCAGGGGAAAAAATTTAAGAAATGTTAAAATTGCAAAAATATGAAAAGAATCCACTCGCTATTTATATTGCTACCTAGAGACATAACATTTAAAGTTAATGTTAACTTAACTTATATAATTCTTTCTCAATTAAACAATTTTCTATGCCTGAGTAAACAAATGTCAACATTTTACATTGGCAGGGACTGAAGTTTCTCTGAGTGAAGAAAAAAAAAAAAATTCTTAATGTGATGACCAACTGCCAAACCTCTTTATAGGAATTGAATCCTGAACGTGAAACTAATCAGATTTTCATTTCCCTCCCCCTTGAACATCAATTAATAACATAAGTAGCAGGAACTTTGAGTTTTGCCATGAATGTGAAAAACAGAACTTGAAACTGCTAAAGCAATTAAGGTTGTAAATATTGATATATGAATGCACAGAGGTCCTGATGGTACTTGCCCTATAACTCTGCTGTTGAAACCCACCCCCACCCCCGGACCTCTTCGCTATACAAGCCTTAGTGTTTATCTGTTTGGCTAGAAGGTTTCTATTTATCTACAAATATATAACAAATAACAATTGCAGGCAAAAATAGTTAAGTTTCAATAGAAACACCCTTTTTTCCTGAAAATACAGCAGTATCTGAAATAGTCCTCTCATTCAATGTTTTACTCCGTCCCCTAGTTTTCTGTATCATATGTCAGGAAGCTCTTTCGCCTACAAACAGAAAAAAAGTATCTACAAACTTTGTAAACAGACCTGCTTTTTCAAAAACATAAATAATTCAAAATATTAACAGCCAATGGAGCAGAAATACATTTTTGAATGAGCAAGGGCCAAAGATAGATAAATATACAACACCATTCAGATAATGAGAAACTAAAAGGTTCTTTCATTTCTTACAGCTGATCTTCAAGCCACTTGGAGAACCTCCCTCTCCTCGTAAAAATAATAACAATAATAATAATAATAATTAATAAAAAAATACAGGTCACTTTCAATCTGAGTTTATATTCACCCCTCTTGTACAGAGAACAACAAATAAATTATCATGGAGGGAGGGGTGGAGACAAAAGAAGCCCTCACATTGCCAGAGGGGTATTTTAAGAACAAAACAAAAAAAAAAAAAAAGTGTCAAAGACCATTCCCTAGATCGTTGTGAATGTTTGCTCGTTCCAGTCCAGCACAAGCCCTAAGCTTACAGAAGACTCTCCGCCCCCCCTCCAGTCTACCCCTCCCCCTTTCATCTCCTCTGCCGTCTCTCCTCCTCGGAGACGAACAAGCTCCTCGTCGCGGGTAGATAAGTGGATGTTGTGGTGGTGGTAGGGGCTAAGGAGTGGGATAGTGGGCTGGATCAGAGGGACGTCTCCAGGCTGTGTAGTGGGCTCCCTGGGGCCGAGGGGGTCCCTGCGGCCCCACTTGCCTCCACATAGAGGTGGTTGCTGCTGCTCTCCACTGCATTATTGTTCTGGTTGGGCGAGGGTGTCGGGGAGGGCGGGGTGGGCGTGACGTTGCGGGGGGAGGCGGAGTTGCGCTTGGTTGGGGCGTCGTCCTCTGCGTCCGTGTCGTCGATGAGGGGGATGGAGGGCTCCGAGTCCTCTATCCGGAACTCCGGGTGGGTCATGAAGTTGTGGATAGAGCTACGAGACTCAGGCTTTTCCAGTCCCTCATAGGGGGAGAGGGAGCTGCGGAAAGCATTCACCACCCGAATCTGTTTGAGGGGAGGAAGGTAAGGGAGGGACAGTCAGTCTCACCATAAAAATCAGTCCATTTTACATGTTTAATATCGCTTCAAACCATGGACACAAAAATATATGTTTTTTAATGGATCAACTGTTTTTTTAATGGATCAACCGCGATGAGTTTGGGACGGGGAACATGAAGAAACACCATTGCGTGATTTTGTTGTGAAACTCTCAAAAAGACGTGCAAGTATGCAGTGAGGAAGGAGGACTAGTCCCGGAGGCAATGGTCAGTTGGTGAGTCGTTAACCCTGATTCCTTTTGTTACTATCTTTCCTCCGACTGAGCCGTCAGTGGTGGAAGAAACCAGTCACAAGTTAGTGGGTAACACATCTCTTACCGTTGGCTTTCCCACCTAAAACATTTAAAAAAAACTCCTCCAGGGTTTCAGTAAACCATTCAGAAAACAATCAAATGTTTTTTTTTTATATTTTTTTAAAGGAATTGTAGAAATCACAAAATAATCTTTCTTCAAAAATCTTTTAGGGATAATGCAAAAATACTGTGACAGGTTCTAAGATGTTCTGGATGAGAAAATCTCCACAGAGGACCAAAGCTTGGACACATTGGTTATTTTGACTGGTCATGCTCAGAGAGACAGAGGGAGGGGGGTCAGTCACTGATTATGTTGTTGTAGTGGAGAAAACAAAAACTGCAGCAGCCAAGCAGGTCTAAAGCTTATATAGAGATACAACAGCACAAGAAAAACACAGACTAAATACTGAACCCATGCAGAGCGGAGCTACCTGGAAGTTCAACAGTAGTAAACCTTTGAGTATAGCCCATGACACATTTCACAGAATCTACGGAGGAATACGGTTGCAATCAGTAACATTTGGTTTTTTTGGTTAATTTTTGAACAAGTGGAAAGTGCACTGTCTATTGAGACACAGATGAAAGTACATCAAATTATGGCCAACCATACATTTTGTATGCAGTCATCAACAAAGCACCTGGAGAGAAGGTTAATAGTTAAGATACCCAGAAGAAACAAATGTAAATTATTAGACAAACAAAGTTCATGCAAGAATTCTATTTGGACATTGCGCTTACCTTAGGTTGTGTCTGCTGTCCGAATTTACAATAACCCATTGTTCACTTCTGTCCCTGCCTGGAGTTAGCATAACTGTCAAAAAGTAACTACACTCCTATGGTTTTTATTTTAATTAAAATTTTTACACTTATGATATAAGGAACTGTCTAGAAAGAGTTCTGAGACTTGACTTGGACATTCTATAAACCAAAATGTCCTCTTTTTGAGTAATTCTGGCATAGCTTTGCATGTGTTTTGCATCATTTTCCAGTGGCGAGATCAATTTTCCTTTCAGACAACGCTTTTTGGCAGCTTTTCTCACAATTTCCTCAAGAATTCTCTTGGTAGAATATGGAATTCATAATCGACCCAATGATGACAAGTTGGCCAGGCCCAAACCATAATGTCAACACCTCCATGCTTTACGGTTTTTATGAGGTTCTTCAGTTCAAAAGCAGGGATTGGTTTTTACCTAACATTGTGTCTGTTTTTGCAATTCCAGCTTTGACTCATCCATTCAGACCACAATGTTCCAGTCATTTCTCTTTCTGACAGTAGATTCATGCACTTCAACATGGATTGTAGCGACACACCTGTACACCCATTTGGGTGGAAATTGCTTGACTGTAGCATTGTCCAAATTCCAAATTATGTTATTAAAACACACTGCTGGTAATATTCTCCTTTAGATGCAAGTGGGGTGTAACAAAATATCGTCAAAAACTGTCACGTGTTCTTGTGAGGAATAAAACATGGACAAGTTGGAGAGTACAGATGCTACTTTATGAAACTTTGTTTTGAGGAGGTTTTGACAGTGGAGCTGCATCTTTAATCCAAAGATTTGGACAGTGCTAACTACGCCAGTTCCAGGCTGGGAAAGGGGAAGACAATGACTTATAGATTCACCATGGGTCATAAGACACAACCTAGGTTAATGAGATTTTCACCCAAATTCCATTCTTGCATTAACTATCCCTTTAAGTATAAATGCGTGAAAAAAAAAAAAAAGCTCTCCATTTACTTTTATTGCATATAGAACAAAAAAAACAACAAATGACTGTTTAGCTGCCTGACAAGTGGACATAAATAAATGCAAGTCATTACACTTCAAAGGAAGTCAGGGATGCAGTCCTCCAAGCATCTAAAAGAACATATTGCATAAATTAGAGTCAATGTCCATGACTGCAGGTCAGCCACTCTGAGAAAAGTTCACACACAAAAATCACTGACACAGCCTGGAAGAGAACAGTTAATACACTCCGAATGTGTCACAGAGCCCTTAATCCAGGTCTAAGAAGAGAAGGTTAATTTGGCAAAGGATGGCGTTGTTATTTCTCCCTGGACGCAGAGGGCACAGATATGGGCATTCCAGTACAGCAGCCCCTACAACATCCCACTGATTACCTATTAACGGGGTGATTAGACTACTTGAATAAAGCATCGACCCGACCACCTCCGAATGGAATTCCCCCTGGAAAGACCCTCAGACAGAACCAGACAGGTTCAGAGGAGGGTCGAGTGGGAACACAGTAAGAGGTTGAAAACGGGTTCATATAACAAGGCGGACAACTGAAAGACAACATTGAGAATATGTTGACATTTTAAGAGAAATACATTTTCTTTCCCACTTAACTAGAGACTATGTCTTGGTCGTTGGGGGGGGGGGGGGGGGAAGTCCCACCTATCGTGACCATGGGCATATACTCAAAACATTTACACAGCAACTAGATGGGGGGGGGGGGGGGGGGGGGGGCCAGAGCTGCGACAAGACCCGTTAGAGCACTAGTAGCCAGGGGTTGTGGCCATGGGGACACAGTGGCAGACGTAACCAGACAATGTCAATCAAACGTTACTCTAGCTCCTCCCCCTCTCTCCCCTAACCAATCCGATCGGAGAACAAAAGCAGAAGCAGAAAAAGGACGTGACACAGAAAGAGCCCTCGCAACTAGTGGCAACCTGGCGGGCGTTACCGTACATCGATGTGCACCGCTAATGTTACAAAGCAATATGGAAGATGTCTTTTTTTTTTTTTGGTTGAAGAAAAGGAGGAACAATTAGGAAAGAATGAATTCAAAGTTAGGCGAAAGAGTGGAAGAGGAAGATGTTAGATTGTCATGCACTAAGTAAACACACTCACACCCCACAGTGGTAGAAGCGATGTTGGCGGCAGAGGCAGTAGTAGAAAAGGCTACATGTGTAGGGCTAGAAACATTGGTTACATCGTGCTGTTGTTGGCTGGAGGTGGAGGGCTGCCGCCTTAGCTGGCGCTCCTGAAAGGAGCTTCCGCTCTGGAAGGCATTCACTACATCCATCTGCAACGAATCAGAGAGGGTGACAGGAGAGGAGAAGCCCAGAAACCAACCGTAGCCCAGAGGGAGAGTGGGCGAAAGGTAGAGAAGAGGCCAAGAGAGGAAGAAAGGACAGAAAGGTGAGAGATGAAAAGAGAAAAAGAAAGCAGAGAGCGAGAAAATGCAGCAAAAATATAATAGAAAGGTATATTTATCCCACAGAGAGATACACAGCAGTTAAGAAAAAGGGCAAGAAGGCACTGATCTGAAGGTTTACAGAGTCTGACCTGGCACTTATTTAAAGTAAAGATCTGGGAGGTGCTGGAAAAACCAGTGTGAGCGTAGGTAACCTGGGCAGCTCTGAGGTACTTGACATCTTTTAGAATAAACAGTGCATGCATATCAATGCATTTGGGTAGTGGCATAAAGCAGCTAGGAAAAGTTGTACTCATGAGGTAAATATTTACACCATAAGGGTCCTTGGTTGGATTCTTACAGTCTTTTTACTACCGCACACATGATCGAAATGACAGAATATTTGAGACCGATAGTAACTAAGAGGTTATACAGCTCAGTTACTGCCAGTGGTTTATGTGGTTGAGGGAAAGACAATATTTCCCCCCCTTCTTGGTTCCTAGAATAGGCTACTGACAACTGAGAAGGAACATTTGCTAAAACAAAGTAGCGAAAATACTTCAGTAGCCTACAGACAGATCAGTCTTGTATTCTGGGGTGTAAAAGTTTAGGTGATTATTGGAATGCACAAATCGGAAACTATTCCCACACTTGCTAAAGGGATTGGGTTTTGGCGACAGCCAATCTATGTAATGAGCCGATGCCACAAGACAGATTGACCTAACAATGTGCTGTAAACATGTAAGTTGATGACGGGCACATCGGAAACATGAGGGCTATGTCTAGTGAAACTCAACAACAACCACAATGACTGCCTTCTGGAATGACTTTACACTTGAAACAGCCACTAGTTAAACTGGTATGCTGCAACTTTGCCAATCAAGTGTTTCAAGGGGTGAAAGGAGAGAAGTTAAGGCTAGCTATGTAACCTCAGCTAGCTAACGCCAGGCTAATTGAGAGTACATCAATTTAGTGACAAATTCCAATCTCAAAATCCATTCAGATTGATAGCAAGTCAATTTATTTAGTGCTGTACAAACTTTCCTTTTAGTTCCATCTTCAACTGATTAGTAAAGTAGTTACTCAAGGAATCTTATAATTTAACCAAATACTAATAAAAATTTGCCAGTATAAACTAAGGAAAATCGTCAGCTCGCCACATGATTCGTTTTCACAGCAGTGACTTATTTGTCCAATACTACATTGCTACAGAATTTCTGCAAATGCCTTACTTTACCTGGGAGTGTATATGAATGTATTTTAATATCATTTGACAGTTATGTAAATTCTCCAATCTTAAATATTAATAATGTTGTTAAGAAAAGGTTGTTACTTACAACTCAGTCATTTAAAAGAGTAAAGGCATGTCACCAAAATGAAAAGGTCAAAATTGCGTCGGTACTCGCAGATTGTGTCGATAATCGCAGATTGTGTTGGTACTCAGCAGATACAAAGTTTAGTACTAGGAATTGTATTGACAATAAAGAAGTGGATTCAGTACATCCACAGCTGATAATGTGAACAGGATAAACAACATACAACGTTACATGTTGAAAGACGCTGTTTAGGGTTGACATTTGATAGTTGTAGTTAATCAGTCAGATTTCAAACATTTCCAGTATCCGGAAAAGCAGAACAACATTAGTCGGGCATTTCTTTCAATTTGGTGATGAAAGTTCACCTTTGAGCAATGTGGGGCTGTGTCCCAAAATGCAATCATATCACGCAATTTTAAAAATTCTAATACAGACAAACTATTTGTGAAACATGACATAATCCAAAAGAATTTGCTGGGAATAAAAGAAAAATGCAACAAAAAAATAAAATAAAATGTTCAAGCTGTCGCTTGAAATCATTTTCACGTCATCTCATTGATGGAAAAGAGAAGACTACATTTTCCAAGAGAAACATGAGGTGACACTTTTGGATTTGGCATTTCAATGCTTTATATATGAAGCTTTCACTCAAATTACCTGCAACTTGAATCTTTGTACGACACGCGTAAGCACTGATGGTTGTCTTTTAGGTCCAATAAATAGATCTGTAACGTGGTTTCGCTTTGTGCAACAAAATTATCCCACACCTCGATATTAAAGACAAAATGACCTTTACTTGAAATGCATTACGTGGACTTCTCAGTAATGCAAATGGTTCATTATTCTCTATGTCCGTTACATAAACAAGGTGTTCAACACAGCTCCTCAGCAACTCAGAATATGCAAATGGACCTTGCTTTAGCTTTCCAAAGCAAACAAAAACAGAGGTCAAAAGAAGGTTTGGGGGAGCACATGCCAGCTGTTTATTTCGAAGTGTTGAGATGAAGGAAAGGCTTCTGAGAAGTGCATAGAGAATAAACCATAACATAACCATATGGCTTGTGATCCCTTTACAGTGGCTGACGGTCAAAAACTCGGTCAAGGACAATACCTGAGTCTGGATGCGGTTGAGGCCCCTGAACCAGAGGATCTGCCCTCGGCGCAGCTCACGCTCAGCGTGGTCTATCTCCTCCATGTCCTCCATGTCCTCCAGCTCCTCGTCGGGGATCTCCTGCCTTTGGGTGCCGTGGCCCGCCGACTTCAGGAACGTCAGACGACTGGTGGGGATGGATGAGATCAGCTGGAGGGAAGAGAGGGGTTCGTCAGAGGGTTGCCCGGACGTGCCCCCGCACCAATACAGAACATGGGACCACAAAAGAGTAGCAGACAGAAGACCCAGTATGTCAAGTACGCAATAACTGGCCGGGCCAAAATACTTGCTGCAACTGAAAGGGGCATTATGTAGAATGTTTGCACTGTAATATCAGAACATGTCCAAAATCTATCTGCAGTAACACTGGAATGATAGTCTCACTGCATTTATTTATCAGAAATTATTAAGTGTATACGAAAGCTAATCTTAAAATGTCAGAAGGTCTATTGGTCAAACCCTAACAGGGCCCCATTTAAGATACAAACATGTCTGCAACATTGACAGAGCAACTCTGTGACTCGCATTGGGATCAACATAGATTTTTCCTACGACTGTAATTTAACATATTACAAATCTTGCTGTATCCCCATTCATTCATCAGCAGAACGCAGACATGAACACCCTACAATGAAAACCCCACCGTAACTTTTATAACGGTCATACTAAAACAAATGTTAACTTAAAGCTTCCGGGGTGTTGTATGGCAAACAATGCCATAATCAATAAAGAAACCAAGACTGGAATACTGGACAGCAACCCACCATCCATCCATCCATCCATCCATCCATCCATTTCAATAAAGCACAGCAGTTGAGCTACCCAACAGGGCCACACGGAGGCAGCGGGGCACCACGAACAGATGGGGTCCTGTTGGAAAGTTGCAGGTGTTGTGCACGTCTATGGGAGATCTCACCTGACCCCAGAGGAGACTGCCAAAGCCCAAGAAGGTGCACCACAGCCACTGGTCGATGGTCAGGCCGACACAGCTGAACGGTTTGCCCCCCCACTGCACGATCACTACCTGTGCAGAGGAAAGGGGAAGTGATGTGTCAAGCTCATTGTCATTCCTGTTAACGGATTCTTCGGCTAGTCGATATTAGCCTGTTGACAGATATGCATGCCACAAAAATTATAACGTGACCTACTGAAAAAAGTTGGTATGGTTTTCTGTTCCATCCTTTAGTATGCAGAGTTACACCTACATATATAAATCTGATCTAGGATAAGCGGACATTCCCTGGATCCTAACCTCAAACGAGTGTCTCGGGGACACTTCGAACTACCACCTGTGGCTCCCCTGTAATTCTACCTGGATGACGAAGGTGCTGAACACAATGGAGCAGAAAATGAGGTTGTTGAAGATGCCGTCAAAAACGTTGCGCTCGCCGTGGATCTTCCTGGCGTTGATCTCGTTGAAGAGCTGCATGAGGACGAAGGTGTTGAAGATGATGGTGTAGTGCTCAGAGGGCGGCGAGTGGAGGGGGGCATAACGTCCGCTGTCAATGTTAAATATACGCTCGCCTGGGAGGGGGGAGGACAGGTGGAAGGTTACATGTTAGCCTTCTAGTTCCTTACCATTTTTATGTAACCATATTTATCCAGGAAATCCCTATGTCAGAAGATGTTGTTAGATAATGGTGAGAATGTTCTCAGCCCTGGGAAGGGAGGAGCCAGTGTTGGGGCCCATCCCTTCTGCTGACCAGGACCCAATTGGCTCCAGGATAAGCCTGGACAGTTAGAACTGAACGGACACACTCCAGGCCTTTACCTACGAAGAGCAGGGTAAAGATGATGACGAGCTGGTAGACACCGTGGCCCAGGATGTTCTTCATCATGGTGCGGGAGATGAGAGGCTTGTTGCGGCCATACGGCTTCCTCAGCAGGAGGGACTCCGTGGGGGGCTCCGTGGCCAAGGCCAGGGAGGCAAAGGTGTCCATGATCAGGTTCACCCACAGCATCTGGACTGCCTTCAAAGGAGAGTCCTGGAGAGTGGAGGAGAATGGAGGAGAGCGAAGGCATGAAAAGGAGAGGGAGGGAGACGGAGAGGTAAGGAAAAAGGAAAGATGAAAGGAAGCCGGGAGAGGGCAGGACAGAGCGAAAAAGAAAACAAGAAAAGCATTACTCATGCCGCCAGTCCTACTTACATAACATCCTCCACATGATTCCAATGGCAGACAGCTGACTCACTGCATAAATCCAACCTATGTATTAAAAGGAAGGCAGGCTGACAATGTAGCCCACAACGCAAAGTGCCGATGCCGCCGGCGTGGTGAGGTTTATTGAACGCTGAAAGTATTCAGTAGACCACACACTGTTCAGAAATGACACTCACAACTGTACGCTGGCCACTTACAGGCCCGGACTCACCTGAGCTATTCAGGCTACATTAGAGGCAAAGCATTTCCCGCCAGCAGAGAAGCTAGCTAGTTGTCCCCCCCCACTGAGGAAACAGGAAGGGCGTCAATGTAACAGGTTCCCCCCGCTTGTTCGTTCACCTGTCAGAGGCAATTGTTCTGGACCTACTGTGTATATCTTCACAAAACCTGGGTGAATGATGAGTCTTACTGCGGAGAACCGGGCAAAAATCCCTTTGATCGAAATGCACCCACCCATAAAACAGATCAATGGTTAGGCTAGTAATATGGGTAAAACTGCAAAGGCGGAGGACAAGATGTTTACTGATGCCTTGTTCCATACTTAAAGTATGTTTACACATAAGCTGCCGGGCATGTTAGCAGGTCAGCAAATGTTATATACATTAGCATCTTAGCATGCCAGCAGAGGGTTTAGTAATATACATACATAAACAATTAGCCGCTTAGCTTGCACGCTGAGGGATTAGATGGGGCTGGGTATCGCCACTGATCTCCTGATGCGAATTCGATTCACAAGGTCCCAATTTGATGGCGATTCGATTTAATTTGGATAGTGATAATAGCAATACCAATACTGCTTACAAGCGTGATTTTTTTGAGAATGATAGCTATGAACTACACCTGGAACCTTATTTCTTGTATAAAATGGCAGATTACTAAAGATTCAAGTTAAACATGGACAAACCACCCCAAAACATTACAGTGAAATGCTTTTAATAAAAAAAATATAAACAAAATACATCTCTTTTTCTTGGTTTTAATATATGTGATCAATTATATTTTGTAAGTAGGTAATTTATAAACAATGCTCCTCACCCAACCAAGCAAGCCACGATCGCTGGACGTTTGAGTGCAGCCAGCAAGGGTACATTCAATGTGTGCAGAACATGAAGCAGCTCCAGCAACGCCACAACGCGCATCATATTAGCAGCATTGTCCGTCACAATGGCCGGTTGTTCCTCTAATAACTCTTAGTCATTAAACTCCTCCAGAGAAAAAATAGAGATATATAGAAAACCAATATCTGGAATGGATTTCAGATTGTCCAAACAAGAATCCCAATTAATCAGCAAATTTATGTTTTCACACAGCCCTAGGATCAGGTACAATAGGCATTTAAGGCAAATACCAATATTGCCTATTACATACCAAAGACTATCGGCCATAATCATCATTCATTACCTCAGATAAGCCATTGTTGTAAACTGAGGCAGTAAGAGAGATTTGGGGACCCTAGGCAGAGACTGGCCGAGGCCCTTAAATAATGTATTTCTTTACCTTCTGAGCCATACCGACAACAATTTGAACACCCCTTTCTTTATGGTTGATTGGAAATGCCACTTCTTAAGACACTTGCATTGCAAGTTGAAAAAGTATTTAATTAAGGATATATGCTGCCATATCAGCAACAACTACAGTAAGTCATGTTGTTCAACTACAGCGAAGCACCTGCACTTTTTGATGCACCTGCAATGAATTTCCACTGGGGCCCCAGGCGTTCTGGGGCCCTAGGTGGCTGCCTACTTCGCCTAATGGCAGCGCCGCCTCTGCTTTAGAAAACATCTAATCGTCCGGGCCGATCAATCGGTCGACCTCTAATCCACAGTAGCGTGTGCTGCATGCGTCTCGACATATAGCCGTCTTGTCAATGCTCAGCCACTCATCGCTCATTATCCCAAAACTACAGCATTGTTCGATAATGCACTCAGCTTGGCCCAGAGCTTTAAATAGCTGTTTGTTCCTATCCTATTGCAGGCCCATTTACCATTGATTTGCGCATGGATGAGCACTAATTCAGCGACTGCTGTCACAGTGACCGGCGGGTCAAAGAGGGGCGGATGATTGCTACCTCTAGACAGACCTATTAAGAAAAGGCTCCTCTGATCTGTGCAAATACATTCAACTAAATTGGGAGCAGTGGGTCCTTTGGTGTCCTTTGAATCACTGTTGAGGCATGTACATAGAACATCGACTTCAGTCACTACAAAAATCTCGCCATTTAGGCTTGGTTAGGATAGATCCCGGAGCTGCTCCTAACCAAACGCTGTATTTGCTCAGAACTTTTCTCTGAAAGCAAATCCAAAGCAGATTGCTTACCTCCATAATGCCCCAAAGGCAAATGAGCTCCCGTGAGGCATTCTGTGTATTTATTAATGGATCTTTAAGGTATAGGATAAAGGTACGGTCACGGGACAGACTACGTGGAGATGCTTTGGTGCCATACTCCATGGAACCCACGGACCAATCCGCAGAATTTGAACCCTGGTCCCTCGCAATGACAGCGCAAACGGCAAGGGAGTGAATGCAAGTGTTAATAATGAGACTGGGCACGCCTTGGCGTCGGTGGTTAACAGACTAGGCCCTTCTCTCTGACTTGCCTGGGTGATGCAAGCTCCGGTGAAGGCCACGATGACGGCCACCACGTTGACAGTCAGCTGGAACTGGAGGAACTTGGAGATGCTGTCGTAGACGTTGCGGCCCCACATCACGGCCTTCACTATACTGCTGAAGTTGTCGTCGGTCAGGATGATATCAGACGCCTCCTTGGCTACATCGGTGCCGGCAATACCCTGCAGGTGACACACACGAACAAGACACACGATTAAAAGGGAGTGGAAACAGTGATCGAACATTAACATCCCTCACTCTGGACACACGCCCCCCTCCCAGGAGACCGGCTTCACCGAACACATGAAGTGAAAATCACCCCCGAATAAACAATATGGGAGAAAATATGAATAAAAGTTAAGTTATGCACCTGTAATTACATCACTCCCTGCCATATATCTGAGCCGCTGCCCTGTTCGTTTGTTGCCATGGTTTACCGTGCCTTTGTGTTGGCCCCTGTCTGTTGGCCATTAGTCTGTAAACTTTGGTGAACTTGAACCCTGTTTCACATTGTGTTTCTTTGTAGAAATGCAGGAAACCAAATGTACATTCACAGTGCTAAGTTAAGCTCAACACTGCACATTTAAAAGATCAGATACGTTATATGCAGATCGTTACCTGGAACTTACAGTATAAGCTACCATAAACAACAGGCAATCATTTATATCCAAACAGTAACACCAGACATGACTGTATGATACGGGAAGTGAACCCACCATGGCAAAGCCCACATCAGCTTTCTTCAAGGCGGGCCCGTCATTGGTGCCATCTCCAGTAACTGCTACCACCTGTCTCTGTTCCAAAACCGTACTGTCAATGATGCCTGGGAGGAAAGACAATGTGCATGAAAGGAAACGCCCGTTACACATTTCAAGGGACTTGCGTGATAAAGTGAAACGTGTGCCATTCTATACGAGCCAAGTGAAGTACCTTTCACAAGAGTGTGCTTGTCGGTGGGCGAGGATCGTGCAAGCACTCTGAGTTTAGGCCAGATCTTATCGATGCGCTCTTGTTCAATCTAGAAATTAAAAAATAAATAAAAATAAAAATGGACATGAAAAGGATATTTCCAATTCTTCATTTATCGACTAGGTAGTTAAACTAATGCTACAAGGTTCATAAACGCTGATGAAAAACGTTAAACGGGGTTCGTGTTTACTTGGGCACGCAATTGAAATAAACCTTGTGATGGGAAATAAAAAAAAAGTGTGCCTTCAACAGGCCTCTTGAGCAGTGCAGCGAACTAACGCACCGCGGGTTGATCCGCAGAGGCGCGCCATTACAAACCGGTTCAACCCCACCATGTAGTCCAACAAAGACGGCGCTCAATTGACCTTCCACAGTCCGTATTGAAGGCGGGGCATTCCTTTTAGTCATTGCGCTCTACAGACTCATGGTGCCTGCAAGCTGACTGATAACCACAGCCAGTGTTTACCTTGGCAGACAGGTTCAGCTGACTTCCTGGTTGAACATGCGGTGTGATAAGAACCTGTTAGTTTGGGGCGGTATGTTTTGGGAGCTGCTGAGATGGGACAAGGTCATAGCTACAAAATGGACAAAACTTTGGTGGAAAGACATCAAATGGAAAACACCATGCAAGTATTTTTAGGCTGGAGAAGGCTAGTTCGTTAATCCCGGTTTCACTCCGGCTTCTTCAGTTTGATGCCTAATGAACACGAACCAGTTGTGGAATATAACGGATTATGTAGTCTAAAATCGTTACTCCACCTCTCCTTTCTCGTTGCGTATCCGTCGGTTGAACTCCTTGCCATCAATGCACAGGAAATCATCTCCGGGCTGCAAGATGCCACACTTGGTGGCGATGGCTCTAGCCGTGTTGATGTTGTCCCCGGTGACCATGCGTACAGTGATGCCGGCACGCTGGCACTTCTTGATGGCATCTGGGACCTGGGGGGGGGCCGGGAAGAGAGATGTGTTAGCGTGACCTGGCTGTGAAACCTGAGTCGCCAGTCAGCTGCAGGGCCGCGTTAGGACTGTTTTCAAGAACCTTGATTTGAATCACATCCAAAACGAATGTCAAGATCAGGTGTCCGCATCCTCTAAATTAAACGCCTATTTTCTAAATTAAAATTATAAACGTAAGTATACAAACGACCCAATAAGGGGAGGTGAGCAAATGCTTTTTAAAAACACATTTTGGAAGATAATTATTTTAAAACAGGAACACCTGCAGTGCCACCAGTTGCCCCAGTTGGAACAGACTCTGCAATAGGAACAAGCAACGGGTCGGTCAGTAAGCTCCCACTATCACAGAGGCTGCTAATACACAATGTGAGTCAGAGAGATTATCCATTAACCACAGCCCAGAGTGGTTCCTATTCAGGCCACGTGGCCTCTGCAAATGTGACATTTATACTGGTAAGAACATACTTCTGGGTCAATGCAAATTTCAATAACACAATGACACAGACATTTGCATATAACGGAGGGTGGCAGATTTGTTCATTGGCTTGCAAGCTAGCAGACGTGCTCGGGGAAAAATAATTTGGACTATACTGATAACAATAGTGCAGTAATAAAAACCTTATTTCACTATATACACTTTTCTTTACCGGTGCGCCTAAAATGTCAGTTCACACAGGAACAATATTTGGGCACAGAGGCAAATGAAATGGCCGCCTACTGAAGGTGGGCAGCGGAAGTAGATCGCACGGGGATTATCCTGCATCCTCAAACACTGACCTCAGGCCGGACGGGGTCTTCGATGCCAACCACACACACGCACGTCAGGCTGGTGAGAATATCGTTCTCCTGGTCCCAGTCGGGCTCGCCCTCTGAGACCGGGAAGTCGCGGTAGGCCAGGCAGATGGTGCGGAGGCCCTCCGACGCCATGGGCTCAATCACTTTCTTCACCATGTCGTCTCGGTCCCGGGGTCGGAACACCTTGGCCTCGCCACTCGCCGTCAGCAGCCTGCAGCATCTGGCGGTTGGGGGGGGGAGAGAGAGACGGGTTAGGGAGACGGAGGGAGGGCGTTAGGGAGGACGAGAGGGAGAAAGAGCGGGCAAGAGAGAGAAAGGAGACAAATTCATCAAAAATGAGGGCAGAGAGATAAATAAAAGGAGACAAGACAGGAAAAACTACTGCTTGAGACAGAACAAATGAGATGAGAAATGAGTGGTATGAAGTGAAAGACCACTTATGGGTCACGTCAGCCCTGTCAAAAGCAGAGACCTAAATAAAGAACACGAAATTCTCAACGGTGGGCGAAACAAGGCCATCTGTCTGGGCTGCCTGGGATGAGACATGAGGCTTTTTCAGAGTGCCATAACACAAATGAACAACGGTTAAGATAACACCGTAAGCATGAATACAATGAATAAAAATGTATGATCCAAAACAGCAGTAGACCCTACCAGATAGATCGAGTTCGATGGTCCTGCTGTTGTACGTGCATGCTGACATCACACACGCTACCTTTCTAATGTATACCGTTGCTTAGGCAACACCGACGGTACTATTTCCGAAAAATTGCCGAAATCCCTGCCTCACCTCATCCTCCACTGGCACAAGCCCCACTGCCTGGATAAAACTCAGGCCCCCTGCCACGGCTGAATTGAAAATGAATGTGGTTAGGCTCCTTTTCCCAGGCCACTTCTGAAGACGCCGCGGTAAGTGGCGTGATGGGATGCACTTCCACTACTTAAAGTTTAAGCTGTCACAATTCCTTTCCAATTCTGCCGGGACGCCAAAAACCTGCTTGAAGTGCTTCCCACTTCTTAAGTGTTCACAGGAACCTCTTTATTCAACTGTTGTCATGTATGCATGTATGATTTTGCGTAACAGCTTGCGTGCAGTCCCCGTAAACATCATCATACACTTAGCAAAAACGGTGGTTAGAAGTATCCTAGGAGGCATAGGTTTTTGCAAGCGTGTAATCATTATGGGAATTAAACTGTGACAACAGCCACACATGACCATTTGATCGACACAGGGATTCAGATTGGCAACACACTGAACTAGTTCCATTGCACATGAACCATACAAATGGCCATACTAAAACCAGGCCCAATTCGTTTGACTTTTAAGTCACTTCAACTTGGGATGGGATGCAAACTGTTCATGCAAGTTTCTTGTAGATTTAGAAAACGGACTGTGTCACTCTAAATTCATCATGGAGCATCATGTGTCGAGATGACTTGCGTCGGTCTGGCTACAACTTAGAGGAGGAAAACATTAGCTGCTCTAACCGTAATATGTAATGAATATATTCAGTAGCCTTTATCCCTTGTATGGGCCTATCTCCTAATCTGTATAGGATGCACTTATGAATACCCTTCTACACAAAGTGTTTTAGAGATAAAGCTATGATAATGCATTTTATCTCAGCTTGCAGCTCAACTTATAATGCGTGGCCCTGGGTGTTCCTGTGGTCCAAGCCGCTACCAATGGTGCAACATAGTGCTGGAACGTGTGTTTGAATCAGACGTTCTAACGTTCCAAGTCAATTTAGTGTGAGGTGAAAGTTTACTACACAAAGCCTAAAACAAGTAGTCTGAGTTAAAGGTTTGTGTGGGCTCACTAAAAGTGTTGGTTATTTATACTATACAAATAGTGATTCATCTTTAGACTGCCTAGTTATTACTCACAAAGATGGATACAGAAGTAAATGCTGACTTAAAAGGCCCCTACAAAATATCAATGGACAAGAAGCGCCGAATAGAGAGGATGCTTCAGAAAATATATCGAAGAGGTTAAAAAAAAAAAAAAAGAGAGTGAAAACGTACTTCTTGAGAATGATCTCAGAGGCACCCTTGCTGAACATGCGAAAGCTCCCATCTGGGTTCTTCAGCACTGTGCTCATTGACTTCCTGCTGGAATTGAAGGTGTAGACCTTGTAGAGCTGCTCCTCTGGGATCTCGTTGCGGATGGCCTGGTAGTCACGCTTCAGGTCATTGGCAAAGCCCAGCAAGGCACATTCAGTTTTGTTGCCCACCTGGCGCGGCAGACCGCCCTCCTTCTCCGGAGACTTGTTTAAGAGACACGGGAGACAAATAAGATGCCCGTTACAAACACAAGACGTCGGTACAAAGGCAGTAAAATAGAAAACATTTAAACCAGCAATGCTGTCCCAACGACAAGCTAACAGCAGAAAAATGTTAACTAAATTTTTTACACATATGTAGAGGCTGACATCCCAGAGAGTTCACCCGACCCGACAGTTGATTTTCTTCATCATTGTAAGAATTTCTGGACTAGAAGTCTTCCTATATTTACCCTTTTTGGTTTGTTGGCGACAAACTCATCCAACAGTTGTGCAAACAGTTGATAAGAATGCCTAATATTTTGTCTCTCTCTGAGACATGAAGGCCAACTTGACTTTCAGAGAAACACTTATGCCCCTCATGCTGTCAGATAGACTAAATGCAAGTAAGAAGATTAAAAACATGATTCTAAAACTGTGAAGACAATTATCCAGGAAGAAATATGGCTGCCATTTAAGCCATTCAAATTTTATTTCATGCCAAATCCAAAATGCCAGAGTCAAGAGCACAAAACCAGGTGTCACAGTCCAAATAGTTTATTAATTCATGGTGCATTAGGTTAGAAAACAGGCAACAGGGCCTTTTCCTCTCAACATCCCACCCTCGGCTGCTCAGCAGACACCCAGGCCAGGCCGTCATTCCCCCCCTGAAAGGAGCCCGACTCACCATGATCTTGGTCGTGTAAGCGCAGTTGATGCTGATGCCCAGGATGAGGATGTCCATGATGGCGGCAGGGACGAGCTCCGGCTCCGGCACCTTGCGGTAATGCTTGTCGGCCAGGTAGGCCTGCACCACGGTCATGCGATTCATGGTCAGGGTCCCGGTCTTGTCCGAGCAGATGGCTGTGGCGTTGCCCATGGTTTCGCAGGCGTCCAGGTGACGCACCAGGTTGTTGTCCTTCATCATTTTCTGTTGGGGAAGAAGAGAGCGCTTTAATAGGAGGGAGGGAGTGAGGGGGGACATCATGACACAGCGCAGTGAATTAAATCTCAATAGCAAACTAGCAACGGCCTGAAAATAGAATGGAAAAAGTTGAACAAAAAGTTATTCAATGACATATCAACCTACACAACAATCACACTGCAGTAGGTGTGAGTGGGCTGACTCTTAGATACAGGTGTCCAGGGCTCAGGTCCACTACTAATACTACTAATCGGCACTTGAGATAAGCTCGTCTGTTGGCCAAACAACCCCAGTTAGAGGGATCACAGCACGGCTAACTACCGTGGAAGGTTAGGCCAAACTCCAGCTTTAAGAGGCTGAAAGGCTGAGGGCCAACCTTTGAAAGGAAAAAGCTTGAGTAAACGAGTAAAGCTCATTGGCAGGGCATCAACAGCCATGGCCTTCGGTAACCTATTGAGTGGCTCCAATTCCTTCCCAAAAACACACATGCCTCGTTTATTGGCTATGTAGTTTCTCAAGCACAAGCTGCCAATCTGACCCAGACAACTATCGATCGGGCACAGAGAACCGCTAAAACAGATGGTTGATGCGTGGTGAGCTTTGGGAATTTATTTTTCCTTCTTCTAACATCACAGAAATCTTGCCATCATGACTATAAACCAAGGCAACAGTACCACAGCCTCAGGCCATGAGAAAGGGAAACTTACTTTAACGGAGTAGGCCAGGGAGATGGTGACGGCCAGGGGAAGACCCTCGGGGACAGCCACCACCAGCACAGTGACACCAATGATGAAAAACTTGACGAAGAACTGGACGTAGATGGGCGTGCATTCTGTGTCCCAGGGAAGGTCTTGGACCCAGAAGGTGTCCACCACAAACAGCACGACCAGGATGATGACTGTAATGGCGGACATCACCAGACCTACAGAGGAAAACTCTATTGAGACTTAGACGTCCAAAACTATCATGGCTTCCAGCTTAAACTTTGTTTTATTAGAAGCTATGAGATGAAAGCTATTACGTAAAATAATCACTGACCAGCTTTTCCAATTTGGACCGCTAGTTTGGTGAGTTTCCCCTGAAGAACGGACTTCTCCTTCTTCTCCTTTAAGTTGGATTTCTTCTTCTCGTCAGAGTCGGCGCTGTTGAGTGGCTGCATCTCCATGGCAGCTCCATCTGCGGCTTTAGCTGAGTGGAGGAGAGGAGTAACGTGGACTCATGTTGGATTGAAACATAACTGATACAGAGTATGGACGTAGTGGAATTTTCTTGCCCTAGTGCCTACCCTGGCTCACTGGACACAAAAGCCTTTACGGGGCCAATATACAATCAACTTGAAGGACAATTTAAAGGACTACCTTGTTTTATTTTCTCTAAGGCTATTGGGTAAAGTCCCAGTCAGCCTCTGGATGATAGACCAGAAGTTGAT
Source organism: Esox lucius (assembly GCF_011004845.1). Lineage (NCBI taxonomy): Eukaryota > Metazoa > Chordata > Actinopteri > Esociformes > Esocidae > Esox > Esox lucius. The sequence goes on along the minus strand of NC_047591.1, from coordinate 17,053,811 downwards.
GGAACTGGTGTTGGAAGGCCAGTGGGGACCCTCTTTCCTCTGGTCTTAAGATCATATCCGAGTGCCCCAGGGCAGTGATAGGGACAAGACCTGGCGTAGGGTGCCATGTCCAACCTAGCACCATTTACATCACAGCCACCAATGTCTCCCTCATTCCTAATTCCCTCCTAATACCTCAACCAGATAGCGGATGTGACAAGTGTCCTGATGCATCAGAACACAGTGTATGAAGCACTGTGGGAGTGTAGAAAAGTACTATAAGGCCATACAGTTGATTAAAAAAAACTAAAAGCTAGTAATTAGCACTCGTGAGTCAACCATTTACTACCTAAAACCATAAAGATGACAGAATTGACCCATATTGGCCCTTTTAGGAAATTTAAAGCATATTGTTTCTCAAATGTTAGGCGGAAAATACATAAGCGAGCTGGAAGATCAACGGCTACAAGTAGTTACATCTCTACAGTGCAGTACTTTAATTCAAGGAGACTTAAAAAGGTTGCCATATTTTCTGCACACCTTTTGCTAGGGCTTAGGCTTTAAATCCCAATGGCCCGGTTTTGAAGAGGACTTGGGAGAAATGTCAACGTAATTTCAAGTGTGTCCCGACCGCTCCAAAATGTAATTAGGCTCTGGTAGGAATCTAATTAACGCATTCCCACTCAAGAGTGGCAGCACTGGGATTTGTTGAATCCACGGTTACAGTGGCCAGGCAGACAGAGTTTAAGTTCCTCTAAAGCTCCCTCTATCCATCTCCATCAACGCTCCCTTCTGGGTTTGATAATGCAAACAGTCGCGTTGACTCATCTGACCAAGAAACCTAGGAGATGCTGAACCCCAGTTCTGACAGGAGGCTGACCAGCAAGGCTGATCTGTAACCCATCAGTCCAACTGATAAAATAATCCTTTCGGTCTGTGCCAGGGCTAGCCCGGCCGAAGAGGCTGCCTGTGCCCGTGTCCCTCTCTTAACCAGTTCTAGACTGACAGAACACAACGACTGCTGAAGTTTTTCACCCTCGGCTGCTTCACTTATAATCACCGTATAGCCTGTTATAGCACAAGGGAGGAGTCACACAGTTAGCGTGAGAGAATTTGGTTGTGGGTTTTTTGCATGCAGGGTGGGGGCATGGATATTCTGCTGTGCCACGGAGGCCTGTTCTGCATTTACACAGCCGGTAATCCCAGACTGAGGGATTATTCTGGTCATTCCTGCCAGAGAATCTGAGCATGCGGGCCTGTACCAAGACCTCGATAAACAGGCACTTGCTGGGCCAGATACGCAACTATGCCAGCAGCATGGCTGCCATTCCGTACACATACCAGACTGTTTTAGAGACCTGGCTGTCTACAGATATAAAGCTCTATGACTGCCTGTCTACGGTTCTATATCTATGTGGGGGTCACTGTCGTATGCTAAACAATAAGGCTCAAAGCTGACATAAGGATGAGAAGAGACTGAATGGTTCTGCATGGGCAATGTTCTTTAAGAATAAAAAGTAGGGGGGGGGGCATTAGGGGAAAGAGAGCGAGAGAGAAAGAGAGCACGAGAGAGAGGCGAAAAGCAGATGCTCTTCCTGCAGGATTGGTACAAGTCTCTAATCTCATCTCAAATCATCACAGCTGGATTAAACAACACCTGCCTCGTGCTGGAGGGAAAGGCTAGGGGAAGAGCGCTAAAGAAAGAAACTGGGGGGGGGGGGGGGGGGGGGGGGCATGCTGGCACGGACGCGACACAAGATGAACCTGTCAATGGCACACCCAGAAGGATGCATAGTTGCATGACAAAACAAAATGACCATACACCTGCTAAAACTGCTACTAAAGAGACCAGACAAACACCCAAATGTGTGATGAGACCAGTCAGAGCTTAATTAAAATCCAATATTATTAAATTAAGGTTAAGGAGAGCATACTGCCAAGTCAAAATTAAACTAAACACACTAGCCTGGGAGAATTACCTTTCTTGCGGTTATCAGCAGCTCCATCTTGCTCTGTGGAAGGAAAGTAACAAAGAACAGTAAGGGATAGTATTCAAGGGCATGATGCATCTCAACCAATGTTTGGCACAACACACAAAAAAAACATGCACGACTACACCATACAGAAAAAAAGAAAGTAACCAACTACGCATGAATTGTGCAAAATTCCACAATACCCTGTACCGACAGACGAAGTTTGGTCCTCTCAAACACATGTAAACATGTGAATCTCACATATACATTATTATTTTTTGTACATACCCTTAATAGATAAATTATAGACAAAGATAGAGGTCTTACTCCAAGTTTAAAAAATATAAATAGGTTACTACGAAATAGGTGTCAAAATGATTAATACCACCAAAGACAATAGCACTGATCCGTTTATCAGTTTTATAAGAAACACACTGAGGCACCTTGGATGAGTCCTCAACACAGAATCCTCCCAAATCTTTATTAAGTCGTGTCTGCAGTTGTGGACTGTATTCTATTAATTCAAACCACAGGTCGTCCGTTGGTTTCTAGTCTGGAGACAGATGGCCAGGGACTTAAAATAACATTTTGGTTCACCAGCCAGGAGGTAGATAAATATATATAATTATCTTTTTTTGTCGCACAAGGTGGTTATATTTTGTTGAAAGATCCACTTGTGTTCAAGTTTCAACTGTCTGGTAAAGGCACCTCAGGTTGTAGCAAAGATATCCTTCCAAATAAAAATTCTAATTCATAAGATTTAAAAATCAAAAACAAAACGAATGACATTAAAATTTGACAACCCGCAATGTAAGCTTTAAAGTTATATCACACTCAATATCTTTCACCCACAATGGATGTAACCTTCCCATCTACACATTGTTTTGGCATTCTGGTTCAAAAAGTCTCATTGATCAGTTCAGCAATGACTTAATCATATCTACAGTGGTTCAGTCAAGAAAGTAACAGGGAACGACTCCGAGCAAACTCCACCGATTGAAGCAGCTCTCCCAAAATAACGACCACCACAGCTGAGACCTGACCTCTGCCCGGATCTTCCGCAGCTTAGCTCTAGATCAACCCTCTCTGGGGGCCGGTTGCTGTCTGCGGGGCTGTGTGAGTGATTAGAGGTGCTTCTGAGTAGTTGCTGCAGTATACAGCCCAAACAGACAGCGCTAGTTATCTACCCGTCTGACTCTGCTTGCTCTCATCTCTGCCCCTACTTCCTGCATCTACAGGAATTCAACAGATTCAACTTGAGAAGACAAATCTTTTCATGACAGTCAAAAGTATAATGAAAAGGCGTGGGTGGAGAAGACGAGATGATGCACCGCCTTGCGTGCTACTGTATATGAATCATGACTTGATTCCAACACGCTCCGAAATGTCAACATACTTTTCTTCTCCTTCTTCTCCTTTTTCTTGGCCTCCTTCTCATCCTCATCATCGTCATCTTCCTCTGAGGCACCCAGTAAAGCAAAGATGATTCCAGTTTGAGAGTTCTCGCCCACGGCCGTGACCAGCATCTTCCCAGAGCCTTCCATGACGTGGGTACCTACAGAGCGAAGACAGATCCGGGTGAGGGAGGGTCACAGACATAAACCATGTTTAAACCTCTACCAGATGTTTCCCATATTATTACTTAGCTAAAGCCGTGCAGACCTACAGAATTCTAACATTTTTCACCGCAGTACCATTATATTAGAACTTGGGACCATGGGTGTAAGTCCTGGATGCTGATTCCTGTTGGATGGAGGGATGAACTGTATAGAGCTAATAATTATTTAACATTATGAGCTTCCAGATGGAGGATGAAGTGCAGTGAGGTAGGGTCTACCTCACTGCACCTCATCAGTGAGAGCGAGCGCGCAGTCATAGTACAGCTGTCGTCATTGGCATTCCCTTTACAGATAATCCCGGTTCAATGTGCCGTGCTCTCAGGTCGTCCAGCCCACCTACTAGAGAGCACCAGCAACGACCATGGAAAAACAAGGCTCTGCTCTAACGTTACTAGCTGTTATTGACCACAGAAAGTACTCCAAGTAAGCCTGACAGTGTAAGCAGAAGTCAATGTCATAAAGTTAGCTAGCCCCTGGTAACAGTGGTGGACATTACCTAATAATACACATGAATTTGCTGTGGTGTTTTTCCAAGAAAATGGAGGAGGAATGTGTTAAGAAAACAGTTGTACAGTTGTGAGACTAGTTGTCCCTATAACAAATATGCACAGTTGAAGACAAAATGTTCCCACTGTAGACTACCAGTAGATCACTGAATAATTCCCTGAGCAAGATCATTTGTTCCCAAAACAGGGTGTTTTTTGTACTTTTTAATTAATTGTTTTGTTCACATGCTTGGTGGCTTGAGTTTGAATTTCAACTTTCAGCCAAGACATGAGTGAACTGATAAAGTTGTCAAGGGGTTGCTACAGGCAGCCAAGACAAACGTTTAAGCAGCTCATAAAGAGAACACGGGTCTATTCGGTCACAATGAGCAAAGATGCATTTCATGCACAGATGAAAGCCCAACAGATTCTCTTCCAAAGAAAAAATGTGCATTTGTTTATGTCTTGCATTTTAATTTACCATATAAAAACCTTCACTGTAAAAAGTGCCTGCCTGTTGACCGAACGCTTGTTTGTGAATTTGGGTATAATGGAGATGTGCAGATGCACATCATTAGTAACAGAAGTTAAATTACAGTAAGTGAGAAAGAAAAGAACTATGAAAACTGTAGAGCTACTGTATTTCCTGCTAAATAAAAGCAAATAAATATTATTGGACCACACCACATTCACACAATCCCAGCCTTTAAACAAAAGACTGTTGTGAGTCATTGAATTAATGGAAACATGATAGTCCCACAGCATTCAATGAGCCAGAGGAGGAGGAGCAGCAGGAGTAAGAGACAGAGGAGCAAGAGCAAAACAGGAGGAAAAGCAAGACAGGAGGGGGAGGAGCCAGAGACGGAAGAGGAAGAGCAAGACAGGAGGAAAAGCAAGACAGGAGGGGGAGGAGCCAGAGACAGAGGAGCAAGAGCAAGACAGGAGGAAAAGCAAGACAGGAGGGGGAGGAGCCAGAGGAGCAAGAGAGACAACAGACAATGTGTTTTAAGAGCGTCCCTACACCTGTGCACATTAGTCGCTTATGCTTCCTGAGGGAATGAGAACAGAGCAGAAGGCAGATGGAATGGATGCAGAGGCTGATCTGAACAGGGTGGGGTTGGCGATAATACAAACTAAAGGCAGAGGCAGACCGGCTCTCTTGGAGGTGTGCCCGTGGGTCTGGGAGAGGCAAACAAGCGCTTTTAAATCCCCCTCACTCCTCAGGGATCAGACCGAGGAAGAGACGTTTTATCAAAGGATCAACTTGCTTTCATAAAATGGGATTAGGGACAAGACAAGCAATACCATCGTTTGGCAAATAAAACAAGGTTTAGAGGGGAACTGGTCAACATATTTCACACATGGGAAGTCTTGAATCTAGACCACAGTATCTGGAACCAATCACTGTTGGACTGCCGTAAATAATGAATTAGGCAGTCAGATGCAACATGGTTATGGTCACTGACTCTCTGACTGCAGTGACAAAGTAAGATTAACACAAGCTTGGCAAAGTAAGGATCCCACTGTCTGGTGTAAGCAACCTGGAATATTAAGGGTGGACTAAAAGACGTAGGGGAGAGAACTGAACCACAACGATGCAAGGCATAATAAGCCCGGGGCAGAAGAAGAATCAGACAACTACCTGACAAAAGCATTGGATCCCGGTCCAGTGTCTTTTTGACATGGTCCGACTCCCCCGTGAGCGAGCTCTCGTCGATTTTGAGATCATTCCCTTGAATAAGCACACCATCCGTGGGCAGGAGGTCACCTAAAAGGCGCAAGGGAGAAGCAATAGGCCTTTATGAATTTACAAGACACATTTACCATCAGATCTGTCCAAAATGTCACCCAATTTTCTATGCTGGGCCCTACTTTTGCACAAACTGAAATACAACCAAAGGCGCCTCTCACCGTATTTTATCTGTGCAACGTCGCCGACCACAATCTCGGCTACAGGGATCAGAATGACTTGGCCGCCGCGGACCACGGCAAACTTCTGCTCTTGTTCAATGCGGCTCTGTAGGCCGCGGAACTGCTTCTCTTTGCTCCAGTCATTGAACGCGGTCACTAGCACCACACAGACGACAGACAGCAGAATGGCGGCACCCTCGATCCAGCCCGCGTCCGCCTCGCCTTCATCCTCGACTCCTCCAGCTGCTTTCCCACAGTCTACATGAGGGCAAACAGCACATCCTCAGTTTACACTGAGAGGCGTTTAACTGACAGTATGAACAAACCGGCAGCGCCACTGACATTTCTTTGTTGTCATTATGTAAAAATGCAGCGCAATGACATTTGTCTAAAAAACACTAAGGCTGAATGACACATGATTTCCAAAACAAATTACAACTGTGCAACCCTTCCTTATGATTTTATACAATCAAAATAAACATGCAAAAGCAGACATCAAGTCACCAAACCCAATACTTCTCAATGCAGAATTTGCAATAGGTAGGAGCTGCTTACTTTTCCGTTCAGCATCTGGAGGTTTGTAAAAAGAAAGGCCTAATGAAACTATGGCTGCCACTTCAAGGATAATCAGCGTTACATCTTGTAATGCTTCCCAAACTAACTGAAGAAATGTTTTTGGCTTTTTTGGAGGTATTAAGTTCTTCCCAAACACTTGTTTTCTCTTGTCGATGTCTGCAGGCTGCCCACTTAAACCTGGAGGGAAATGAGACAAATTTCAAATTAGATTGAGACAGTGTATTTTTATTTTTTACATTTTCGTAGTTTAACGCACGCACGCACACACGCTTCATTAACCACCCTCATCATCAATGAGGGTAGCTGTTGCATGTAGACATTTGGTGAATGAATGAAATGAAAACAGCAAAGACTGGACAGCCAGAATACCTTGTGAATACCAACTCAAAAGGTCATGCAGTTATATTATGTTGCAGGGCTCCTAAAAACAAGCAGCATTTCCTACAGTACCACAAATGCACCATGAGGCAACAATATACATTCGGCAAAAAAACAAGACAATCAGAGCCACATGCTCAGGGGAGAACAACAGGAAATGTTTAGAAAAGTAGTAGTCAAGGACAATCAGAAAACAAATGCCATTTAGAGATTTTTGTTTTCTGTAACATTTCCTCATTTAATACACAGACAACTGGAGATGCAGTCTTTCTCCTTTGATTTCGCACATTAAGTAACATTTCCTCTTTCAATACACAGATTGATAACTGGAGATGCAGTCTCTCCTTTGGGAGTGCATGACCCCATCGTCTCAACTTATTCAATGGAACTAAGCCAGATTATTACGCAGACCTATTCAATTAGAAAGCCCCTTTTAGCATTTTGGCTCTTCAAATGCATGCTCTACAGAGTCAAAGGGATCAGTAATATTCAGAAGACAGTTCAAATATACGGTAATGTCCTTTAACACTTTAACAGTGGTAGGTTTTGTGGTTTTCACACCAGCACATTGGATTTTAAATGAAATACTGAGTAAGAGTTTAAAGTGCAGACCGTCAGCTTTCATTTGAAGGTATTTACATCCATAACCATGAACCGGGTAGAAATAATTTTGCATATGTTTGGGGTCATTGTGCTACAGCAAAGTGAAGTGTCATCTAATGTGTTTTGAGGCATTTGTTGGTTCAGAGCATGTAAGATTTTCCTGTACACTTCAGAATTAATCCGGCTGCCGCAGTCAGATAATCAATAAAGACAAGGGAGACAGTCCACCATGTTTCAGATGAACACATTGGATTACGTGCAGCCCCATTCACCACATGTTCTTATCATCACTCTAGTACAGGTTAATCATCAGGCCATACAACTTGGTTCCAGAAATCTATAGTTTCTTTATGTACTTTTAAGCAAACTAACATGGCTGTCATGCTCTTAAGTTGGACTGTCTGCATCTTAAGAGGCCGACAGTATGCATGTCAACCGCTTAGTGTTACATTTTCAACCTCTTAATGTTTGAAAAACAACAGGATTGTGTTTTTTCTCGCATTCTGTAGAGTAACACACAGTGTGATCATCCAAACCTTAGCTAGATGTTCTCTCCTCTGCCTTTCATCACAGTGCAGAGAGTATGTGTGTGTGTGTGTGGGGGGGGGGGGGGGGGGGGGGGGCTCTAAGTTGCATTTTGTTGCTAGGTAACACGCCCATGTCATTAGTGAACACTTACTTGCATCCCCTTGGTCTCTCCTGTAACTTTTCCTAGGCTACACCCAAGACTGCTAGCGTGATATTTGAAACCTAAGCTGTCATTAAGTCACTAGATGGGTTAATGAAAGTAAATATGTTTGGAATCTCAAACAACTAAACAACTATCAAACCGAAAAACACATTCCATACCTTTACTTGACATCGCACAAAATATACATTTTTTTGCTGGGAGATGGTCCTCATTATGAACGTGCTTAAGTAACCAGATTATAGCTTCAGTGACAATGAATGAAATCAAGTGAATAATTACATCCAGAGTTTGGTTAATTGTTACATGTAAAACAAATCACATCAAAATAGAAAGCCTATTTCCATTTCCTCAACACTGTCGGTCAATACCATTACTATTGCCTCATATAGTTCAGATTCTATTACTGTAACCTGTGATTTTGCCGGACCGTGTAAGTGGAGCCAGCTAAGAAGAGCGAATGTCTCTTAGTGAGTGAGTGAGTGACTGACAACCCTTGTTAAAAAGCGTAGTGATTAGAGAAGCAGACTTGTGAACTGTGGGTCCCAAATTCGTAACTCCTTGCAGGCGAAGCGATGTATGCATTATGAATTATTCCGTTTAGACAAAAACTTCGCTGGCTAAAACCGTTAATATCTACATTATACTAAGCCTGAAATAAAACAGTTTACGGTTATATTGCGACTGTTTCTAGTGGTATGCATCCGTTTTGGGTCAGGATAGATAAACACATTTGCTGGCTTAAAACGTAGTTACGTTATAGTACGCCTTAATTGAAACTGTATATTGTTATATTGCGACTGTTTCTGGCATGGAAAAGTTCATCTTCAGTCTCGCTATCAAGTGCTCAATTCTTATGATTTTGCCATGAAAGAAAAAAATACATACAATTCTTATGCTATGAAATTAAATTGCTTTGGCAGACTCGCTAGCAATTGCTCAATTCCTATGACTATTCCAGTAAGTAAATAGATACCGGTAAAGCATATTACTGGCTAATACATTGTTAAAACAGCCAGTGTCAAATGGCATACATAGACGCTATTTGTGGTGGAGGTAAACTTAGTAAGAAACATTAGTCAGTTTAACTGTATCAATGTCATTCACGAATGGCCGATTAACTATTAAAATGGGCAGTGGCAAAAGAGGACTTGTTCAGGATATACAGAAGCCTTGTGAATACTGAAAGATGGCAAATGTACAGCTCTGTGGTGTAGAAGTTAACGACACAGCCTTTCATGTGGGCGACCCAGGTTAAAATCTCGAGATGCCAACTCTATTACGGGCCGGCCGAACTAGGCTTGCCTGGTTTCTTGTTAAGACATTAAGAAAATATTTTTAAAAAGATGTATTTTCCATTCTGAAAACGCAGACTCCTGAAAGCTAATGCGACCTCTGATAAGAATGATTGCATCAAAACCGGAATTATTCCTCATTTCAGCCTTCACAGAAAGGGAAAGCAGAGATTATTAGAGATCGGGACTAATGAAGGGTGGGAAGCTAGACTGGTAGGCTGTAGTCAGTAGGAAGTCCAAGGCTCACAGTCTAATAGACCAAACAGCACAAGCAGCAGCCGGGCAAGCCAGGCCTCACGTATATAGTCTGCATGCACGAAGCAATGACACCACGTGGCTCTGGGTGATTAGTCAGCATTGCAGAGCAGCACTGGGGTGAGGAGAGTGGAGATGAGGAGGCAGAACATTCACATGCAGAGAGATGACAATCGTCCAGAAGGGGCGATCAGAACTAACTGTTAAAAATGCGCTCGAGCAACACGTTTCAGACTCCTGGGGGAGATGGCAGCTATACATCAGCATAAGCTCATAGCAGGTGAGCGTGGGTGGAGCAGAATGCTTGTGTTTGGGCCCCTTAACAATGCAATCGAGAAATGTTCAGCAACAGTTTGCAAAATGAACTGGGACGGTAGCGTGCACAAAATGTGAGTATGCGTGCGAGTGATTATATTTGTGTTTGCACACATTTAACATGGGGTTTGCACACATTTAACATGGGTGCAAGAGACTGTCCTTAGAGAGTTTGAGTGATTGAGTAGATGTGGATGAATGAGCTGGGTGTGTGTTAGTGTGTTGGAGTGTGCAAAACACACCAAGGCGCAGATCAAAATGTATATCAGATAAAGCAGTTTACAGTCAGATGGCTGGGGGAAAGGGTAGAAGCTTTTCTTTTCAAGCTTGATCTTGGTGCTCCTGAACACATCTGTCTGCAAGAGAAGTAGTATGATCAGCCAATGGCTTGGGTGCTGAAGCCTATAATTATCATGACCTTTCTGCAGCACAGAGTAAATAATCAGGGTGCAGGAAGCATGCATCCAATGGTGTTGGGAGTGGTGGCCGTACTAGCGGATAATGTAGAAAGAGAATATGCGCGTGTTGCATCTGTAGAAGTCTGGAGATCCTCCAGAGGTCTTCTGAAATTCTTCAAAAAAGCAGTATCTCACTAAGAAGTACAACCCCGTTTCCAAAAAACTAGAAACGCGGCAAAATGTAAATAAGAACGCAATGATGTGCATATCATTTAAATCCTATATTAAAATAGTACAAAGAAAGTATATCAAATGTTGAAACAGACATTTTACAGTAACTTCACAACTATATGCCCACTTTGAATTTGATGCCAGCGACACATTCCAAAAAAGTTGGGACAGAGGCAACAAAAGATTGATAAAGTTGTGCAATGCTAAAAAACAAAACCTGGTTGAATATCACACAACGCATTTTGGTCAATTGGCAACAGGTCAGTAACATGATTGGGTATTAAAAAAAGAATTCCAGAGGATGGGTCTGTCAGAATTGAGGATGGGTTCACCACTCTGAAAAACTGCGCAGGGAAATAGTGCCACATTTAAAAAATAACTTTTCGCAACGTAAAATTGCAAAGAGTTGAAAACTGAAAACTAATACTGGTTGGCCATGATCTTTGGGCTCTCATGTGGCACTGGGTTGAAAACAGACAAGAAACTTTAGCAAAATCACTGCAAGGAACATTTCCAAAAACCATTGTCTGTGAACACAGTATGCTGCTGCATCCACAAACGCAAGTTAAAACTTTACCATGCAAAGAAGCATGCACACACACCACCCAGGACCACCACTGCCTTCTCTGGGCCTGAGCTCATTTAAGATGGACTGAGGCAAAATGTGAAACTATCCAGGGTTCTGACAAATCAATATTGAAATTATTTTTGGGAATCTTGGAAGCTGTGTCCTCTGGACAAAATAGGAGAGGGACCATCCGGTTTTTTATTAGCACACAGTTCAAAAGCCAGCACCCATGATGGTATGGGGGTGCATTAGTGCACATGGCATTGGTGACTTGCACATCTGCAAAGGCACCATTAACGCTGAACAATATATACAGGTTTTGGAGCCACATATGCTGCCATCTAGACATCTTTTTGCCAAACCACATTCTGCATATATATAAATCAGTCTGCAGTCCAGATCTGTACCCCCAATGAAAACATTTGGCGTATTATGAAATGAAAAACACAACAAGAGATACCAAACTGTTGAGCAGCAGAAATCCTATATCAAGCAAGAATCACTTTCAAAATCACAGCAATTGTTCTCCTCAGTCCCCAAACGCTTACAGAGTATTGTTAAAGACATGATGCAACACAGTGGTAAACATGCCTGTAATAAAACATGTCCTAACTTATTTGAAAGGTGCTACTGGCATTAAATAAAAAATGGGCATGTATGTTTTTAAAAACAATAAAATGTCTCAGTTTCAACATGTGATATTTTGTCTTTGTACTATATTCAATTAAATATAGGGATGAACAATCTGCACATCATTGCATTTTGTGGTTATTTGCATTTTACAGAGCGTCTCAACTTTTTGGGATACGGGGCTGTACATTAACGTACACACAAGAGTACAAAGGACACCCAAAAAGAAGATCTGATGATATCCACAGACAACATCAGGCCTCCCCGTTGTTTGAAAAAGAAGACACACAAAAATTCAGAAGACACTGAGCACAGAGCTTGCTCTTTGTTTAGTATATTAAATGTTAGGTGAAAAGGATACTGGGGTAGGACATTAAAGCCTCATTTTGGGGGAGGGGCAGTAAACAAGCAGGAGATAATGCAGTCTCCTCTATCCCCTCCATAAGCGTGTGCGTGTGCGCACGTGTGTTGCCTATGAGGTGTTGCTGCTGGCGATGACTCACCGTTTACAGCTCGATTAAAGGCTAAGGTTTATCATGCTGCTGCCATTCTAGTTCGCAGTCTCTGCGTCTGCTTTGATTCACTACAAGCTTTCAACTCTCCATTTTGCACCATTTTTGACCCTGAGCAACAGGTTTGTTCTTTTGCAAATATTTTGAGGGTTTATTATCCTGATATTTACAGCAAAAAAAAGGGCCAACTTTGGGCATGAAAAGTAATCTGCTGTCATCAGCCTGCTCAAGAGTTAAAAGGCAAACCTCTGGGTGAACCTAGGGGTGCCATCGGCATTTGCCGCAAAATCTTCCACAGATTGTGTCAAAAATAGACTTAAACAGCTTAAAAGGGATGGAAGAACACCACAGAACACCATGAAAATCAGCAATAACTGGAGACAACCCCAAAAGTGGGCATCAACTACCCTGCTGAAGAGGCTTGAAAGCCAGAGATTACAACAGGTAAATCAATCTATTCTGCAGGCAGACAGAACACCAGCCTACCACCTGTAGTTCAAAGTGAGCCAAACAGGACCATCTGCCATCCTGTCTCTGTTCACTGGGACAGACTGAGGGCAGCAGCAGAGCCGCGTCTGTAGCTGAATTCAATTCAAAATATGGGTTGACAAATATTCCTGTTGCGTCTTCTCAGAGTATGACCAGTCTAGGTTTAAGTGACATGCAAGAATGAATGTTTATTTTATTTTTTTGCAAGCCAGCTGGCGAAACAGACAAACTTGTTAAAGTTGAACTAACTTTAGCATTCAACTATTATTAGCTAATTAGCTATCAGACGTGACGTTATTGGAATGGGTATTTACGTGTGAGGTAAAAACACAGGAATACCGCAGGCAGAACATAGAACCACACTACAAGCAGAAAGCTATTATGCAGCTGCATCTGAGCTAGCAGAGCGCATTTTAAAAAAAAGTATTCTAGTATTGGCCATCATATCAGACAAATGACTGATTCTGATAATTGGAAAAATTCTTAAAACAATAATCAACCCCAATTCAAAAACCAAGGTTAAGCATTCCGCATTAAAATAGCACATTAGCTAAGTTGAAAGCAGTGTCATAATTTCATTATGTCACAATACGGTTCTAAACATTTGTTCAAGGGCTGAGTTTTCCACACAATACATCCACAATGGGAACTGATGAAGATTTGGTATAAAGTGCATTGCTACAGCTAAACATGTTCTCTAAAGGCAAATAACAAAATTCCTGAAATTTCCCCCAGAATTATTTTTTTTCCAATAAAACTTCCCCCAGAAAGGTTAAACAATGCAAACAAACCATTATCTATCTATTACCCAGCAGAAAGGTAAATCAATCTGCAAGTAGCCCATCAGCCTAGCACCTGTAATTCAGAGTAATGTTTAAAGGGTGAAATAAGAACTGATTCCAAACTATTGAAACAGAAAGAAGGGCATGCAAAATCTTGCCGAGAAATGCTCTTATATGCAAATAACTGCAACGTTTGCCAAAGAAAAGCTAAACATTTTTAAAAGATTTGTGAAAGGATTGGGCTTTAAAACAGAGAAATAGCCTGCTAACATATTAGCAATCGCCTTTCGATTGTCCAGCAGGCATTAATCTTAAATGACAGCTTAGTCTCCGGGGCCAATACTGAGAGAGCCGATTCATAGACAATTGTAAAAAAAACAAAAACAAATAAAGGAGGTGGCAGTGCTGTACACACTGGGGGAAAAATGATGTGAAGCTACTCTCGATCTAGAGCATGGCACCACCACCACAACTATATTAGTAAAATGACAGATGGACGCAGATAATCGATTGATTAACAGAGAATAGTCTCACCAATTAACCCTGTAAGCTTCAATAAACCCAATCTGTTAAAATGTTAAACCTGCCACATACATCCCAAAAGTGGACATATGTGTTTCAGAAATGAAATAATCATAACTCCTGAAGACCTTGGCCTTTTTTTGATGATGCATGCTAAAATCTGGCAAATACTTTCCAAAGCACTGAAATACTGTCAACAGTATAACATTAATGCCAACAGCCAAAATTTAGGAAAAAATAAAGGGTTCTGTTACAGTGGGGTTCATGTTCCTGGTTATTATGGTCACATACTAACGCACCAAGAGTCTCTTCCCACTAAAGTCTATATACTTCGTGGCATACATTTTGGAAGAGACCATGTGTGACACTGTCACTCTTGTTACATGTTACCAGCAACCCTTAGGAGAAGCACATTGGGGTGTTGTTAACTCATCTCTGTAGGGTTGAAGAAGGCCTGTAGAACATACAAAGGGATGCGGCACAAGCAATGTACTGCTTGCAGTGCGGAGCGCTGCCCGTGGTGGATCTACGCCGTTTTAATCTTGGATCAAATCGAAAATCCCCTACCCATAAGAGTTCAACCAAGGTCACGTCAGCAATTAGGCACAACAACATATCCTGGGAATGGGGAATATAGTGAGAAATAGAGTAAGACAGAGTGGCACATCCCTATGCATTTCCCCAAATGGATTCTGTGGTGTACAGGCACCACCATTTTAAGGTTGGTAACTCATCCAACTTCAGTGGCTGACACCTGACTCCAACCAAGTCATCAGTTATGTGATCACGACTCCAACTGGGTCAGCCAAGGAAGTAAGACATCCCAGCCAGTAGACTACATTAAAATGCTTGAAGCCCTCAATGGCAATGACCATGCTTTCGGCCACTGGAAGCCTCTATCCTACTCTATGAGTAAACCCCTATAGGCAGGGGAGCCTCAACCCAGTCAAGGCCCTAACGTGAAGTGACTATGCACTTCTTCCACACACTTGGCATGGCCATATCTGCTGAGCGGAACAAACACACACGGAGTCCACAAAAAACGGAATAGCGGCGGGAGGGGGGGGGGGGGGCAACAAAACACAGTGGTCGTGGTAATCTGAAAATGGCAGTCAGTGTAATTTTTTAAAAGATTAGCTGCTACACTGAGCGTAGTACTGCTGCAGAGAGCCCAGAGAGAGACTCTGGTAATGAAGTGTTTTTCAGCCCACATCTCCAGGGCACGGCAAGAGAGGGACACGCGTGTCATGACGCTGGAGAGGCAGAGCAAAATGGAAAAGGGCAGCAGAGCAGTTCCAGGGATGAGCTCATCTCTCGCCCACGTCACCACATCTTTAAACCAGTTACTCGCCTCACAACACCATCCTGCCCTGTCCCCACATGTGGAACACTGACCTGCACAGTCTGGTTCAGTGACTGGCCGACAGCTGTTCTGGTTGAAGCCTCCTTTCACACACTAGGGGTGAGAAGGGGTGGATACACAGGTCCAGGAATAGCCCACAGCCTTCAGTGCCGCCCTTCCCCCCCCCCCCCCCCGGCCACCTGTCTACTACAAGCTTTCCAAGGAAGTGATGTCAAGGTGCAGTGGATGACACGAACCAATGACACTGCAGCGAAGTCACGCACCTTTGCAATGAAACGCATACATACCGACAACCAGGAATGAGAACAGTGTTTCAAATTATCCAATAAGACATTAGTACTAGAGTATGTGTGAATAAATATTTTAGCCTAAAATAAACTTTCCTATTTGAAATCACAGATAAGCCGAAGTATAATTCAAAAAGTGAACACAAATCTTACATGGTTACAAAAAAGGAGAAGGCATGACCTTTCAATTTAGAAATGTAATAAAAGCTTTTTATGTAGCTTTTATGACATGTGCCTCATAAAGGGCCAGTAACTCATGCATGTAGTTATTGTTGACGTGGGCCAATAAAAGCATATTAACCGGTGGAGTGAGAGATCCCTAATGCAACACAAGATTTATATTACAGAATTGAAAAGCGTTATAGAAATGAATCTGCTACAAATAGCAACCAATGGGTGCCTCAAGTTTAACCTGAATACAGTATGGAAGAAAGTGCCACATGTCATATGGATGGGGGAAATAAAGATAGTAATACATCATTATTAAAATGGATTCCCTAATATGTTTTGGTTAGTATATGTTTAAGTTACGCCCACTAGATTGCCAGTAGACAAGCTAAATAATATGCTTCCCAAGCAGTTCGCACAATTTCATCAGCCTCTTGCACTCAGACATACTTTTAGGGAGATGGGAACAGTCATTGTAAGCCTATTAACTGGCCCTGGTTTTGTCACCTCTACATCGTAAATTTGTTTATTTACCTTTTTTCTTTCATATTTATTTAATGCACTTTGAGATTATTCTAAATAATGACAAACTCTCTAAAATGCAAAAAAAAAGTATCATATTTGCAGTATTTGACTAGGTATATCATAGGAAAAGGTATATCATTGAAATGGATAACTCTTTCAATGTAATCTGTTGTGTAAAAAGTTCACATCTAACTACCCGCGAATAAGGTGGAAAGTTTTAAACAAATTATTGACATGGTTCTACTAATAGTACACAAGGTTTTGGGCAGAATATTGTACTTTGGAAGTAAAACTGAATTAATTATCATGGCCTAGTAAAAAATGAAACAATCAGTAAAGAGCAATATCAAATCACAATACGTATTGTGTCTGGACCTAAGTGTGGTAATCGACCTAAGAGTGGTCCCACTTGCAAAACCCAACCCTAGCATGGAGCTGACATCACAGGGGTCGTTTTAATGCCGCATCTGCCATTATTTAAATACACTGAAAATTCTAAAAAATGCAGGTGGGCCTTTTCACAATTTCATTACATTTCAAATGCCAGTACTTTACATTTAAACCCGACTTATCCAAAACGATTATCACAACCACCCGAAATAAAGCTTCTCTGTGAGTGTAAGTTAAAAAATAAAATCCAACGCTTATCCATGAGTGGAATGGATTAAGTGTTGATATTTCACAAAACTGTACATGAATGACAAATGTACTCTGGTTCAAAGGCACATGCTCCAGCCAGTGCTTTCAATTAAACAAATTAATTTAAATAGAACAAACAGAACATGACGGGTACGATAGATCAGAACAAGCCATATGTAATAATAAAAATGTTTGAGGGGTCTGTTTGAAAACGTTGACTTTTCAAAGCAAACAATTCCCCAGGTAGCCAATTAGCCTAGTGAGCTTGCAAGCTTAGCGAATAATCTAGCTTCTCTAGGCTACTCCAACCAACAACACTGTTGTATGTTAATAAGCATTGTGGCCACCGCGATTCATGTAGCAGAGGTGGCTAGGCTACCGGCAATGCATCGCATTGCGCCCCTGTCTGCACGCTCCCAACTCACAAACACGATATGTAAGACTGACACTAGCTACCTCCCGAAGCAGTGCTTAGCGCAGGATAAAACGTAGCAGTATGGATATAGTGAAAGATAGTAAATAGAAAATCCTAAAATAACACACACACATCATTAAAATTCAAATCCATGGCCTATGGTGGTCTACTAGTCAAACCCACATCCTACAGTGCATATTAACCGACTTAACCAAATGAAAGGCTTTTCAACAAATACACAAAATAGATGTCATACCAATAAAGGGACATTTAAGAAGTAAATGGTTGATTAATTAAAAGGGGGTGTTTACCGTCTACAGGTGATGTTTTCAATCGGGTGCATAGTCCTTGAACATCCCCATAACTTTCCCCAATTTTGCTTATTGCCTCCGCCCCCCGCAGTTCCATGAGGGCCCGCAGGTCCTTGAGCGAGCAACCAAAGTCCCCATCGTGGTTGGCCATTGCCGTGGAGTTCTTCACTCCGCTGTACGAGTTGTTCGCCATGATTTTCTTGCTGTGTGCACCGTCCGCTACGGTGGAAAATGGCGTCCCGAAGGAAGAGCTTAAATCCTCAGAGAGCGAGCCCGGTTGTAGTTCCCATAAACGTCTCCAAGTCCTTCAGAGGTGGCTGGTAGTGAAGTGAGGAGACACTAGGTAGCAGGACTGGGACAAATCAAAATCCATTTCCCTCAGACCCTGGTGTGCCCTATTCTTCCATATTGACCGAGGTTCATGCTCACAGACACAGAAAGACAGCATACAAGGTCTGAAAGAACAAAAACAAAAAAAAAAGTTTAAAATACAGTAGCATCAATAAGTTCAAGTAACACAGATTATGTATGCCATCATGTTGTATATAGCAATACTCAGCAAAACAATGTACAGAAACGCCAGGTCACTGGAAAAGGCTCACTTTGATATACTTTTTTCTTTAAGACAGTCTTCTATTTAGCAAAGGCAGTGGGTAAACTGTCTTTGCTAAAAGTTATTTTCTATGTCTTTGAAATGATAATTGTGCTTTTTCAACTGTTTTGCCAGCTGAACACAAGGAGAAACAGCTAATGGTACAATGGCGAGCGTTGGTACTGATAAACTTTGTTTAAATCTAGTCTGACAGCGGAATTTGGGAACTCTCGTAGACAGTGGCGTTGATAAAACGTTACCTGTATGTCTCCAGTGCTTCACAGAAGTAGCCTACGCATCTGCTAACACTTCACTCATTTACACCATCATCACCCTAGTATCAATATCCTCAGAACAACACAGAAACACCAATGACTCAACAAAACTTAGTCTCCCCAATGTATACAAGCAGCCCTTTACAGTCAATTCAGACTAAGGAAATGACGAGCAGTGTGTGCATGTGTCCTTCCACAGACATTCGCCCATACTATGTGGTTAAGAACAGAGGATTTCAGTACAATCTAAGCTTAAGATTCAGATACAAAAGTTTTGTACTAGTTTAGTCACATCGTAACATCGTATTTGGATAGTTAATTGAAACGTTACTGATAGTCAATGTGTAGATGCTTTACAGACTAACACTAACTTTAACCCTCATCCTAACGCCAACCTTAACCCTAACAATAACACATTGCAAACCTTACCCTAATCATAACCTGAGGAAACATTGAATTCATTTTTTATATTTTGTTGAGAGTATGACTATATATAGCACATCTGTAACCTAAATAAAGTGTAACCAGTCATCTCAACAGCAAGCAACTTAACATTGAATATAGAAATAAGTACAGGAAATTAACACATGGCTGGTCACATTTAATACAGCTCAATATATTTAACTTTTGCTTGTCTGGAGTGAGAAACATGTAATTTGACCATATGTTTACCAAACAACTGGGAAACTATGGCCATTTACAAGAATTTACTTACACACCATTCTGACAGAGATGAACCGGCAAAGGTTTAGGCGGACGTGAACTATGCTTAAGAAACAAACGAAGCACTCTCCAGCAAGAACATGGAGCGGGCTGAAGAATGAACGAGCACACACGGACACGGGATTTATGTAGGTTGTGCATTTCAGAAAGGCTGACTTCTGAAAGTCAAGGCAACCTCTGATATGGTGTACTGCCCACGCCTAGTCTAGAGCCTTGACTACACTACCTACTCTGCCTGGGTGAGGCACCAGCTGGGTAGTCCGTTTGATTCACTGTCTGGATGTAAAGCTGAATAAACTGAACAGAAGACAGACATTTTTAAAGAGGGGGAAAACCAATCATAACTGCATCAGGCAAGAATCACTACACACGTTAGGACTCCATGAAAAAAAATAAAAATAAAGGTTTAACAAGGGAGCACATGCAATAGACGCAAAACATGTAATTTCCCTAATAGGACAAATGGGAGCACAATGAAGCATGTTTTTGGAAAGTTGTTGGTCACGATTCAATTCCATTCTGAGCCATCTGCCATGGAAAAAGTACACAATATATTATTCACTACACAACATAATTGCAGGGTTGGGCGCATTTCTGAGGCAACATATGAAACCACATTTCAGAAGGTAATGCCCCTTATCTTGGCCACAGATTTTCTGGGGTGAGGTTGTAATCCACGAAACGGTTTCCACCAACATTTTTCACAGAAATTAGTTTTTTTTTTTTTTTATAGTTACAAGATGTGTGAAACGTCAAACGGTTGCCTTAATGGCGCTGGTGCTCTACTTTCAGAGTGCATCAGTAAGACAGAAAAGGCTGCCGTGGCGACATGACAGAAACACAGACTTTCCAGAACTTGTCCAAAATGAGGTAAGGGCACTTCCACTGTCGCTGATGTTTCTTGCAAATTAACCTTGCATTATGTGTCTTTCCAGAAATGACCCCTCTAAAATGGTCGGCGCAAGCCGTTTGCCCGGAGCGCAAACTGCACACGTTTGACTCCAAAGTAGCAGAGGAGCAGCCAAGCTCCCTTTCCCCTCATGATCTGAGGCTGTCCCCTTGCAAGTACAATCAAGATGAAGGAAGTAACATTTGCTGCAGTGACAGTTTCGGGTTGCGGTACAGGTCACATGTCACAACAGTGGAAAATATCTGTGATTAGATCTCTGCGCTTATAGCTGGCAGAATATGATTGAATCATTTGCACACGACACCAGACCTATACTCAGTAAGAGAAGTCTAAGAAAAGCAAAATGGGGTTTAGCGAAGATAATCGATAAAAAAAATTGTAAGGCCCAGCAGTGTCTTCTTCAGGATTCAATGTATGAAATGCAGCTGTTCTATGGCCAAAGGCAGAGCGGGCTGATAGCCTAAAAACATACAAGCAATTAACAAGTCTGCCATGCTGCATCAGTACTGTATGTGTACCACGACAAAACTGAACTAGTGACTTCAGGATTGAAAGAAGGATGAAAAATGCAAAATAGACAAATCCTTGAACACCTGAACATGATTGTACAGACTAACAAACAGGGGGCATGAGTTGTGCTTTTGCATGAGAATGGCCCAAAGCGCACAGCCAAGACAAAGCTTGAGTGGCTTCGGGACGAGTCCGTAAATGTCCTTGAAGAGGGCAGCCAAAGCCTGATCTTGAACCCCATTGAATTGATTTGTGGAGAGACCAGACGACTGCAGTTCTCTCACACACACACACACCTAATCTGACAGAGCTTGATAGGAAGGAAGGAACTGGCCAAAATAAGATGTGCCAAGTTGGTAGAGGCATAGCAAAGAAGAAGCAACGCTGCCAAAAACACATCTATAAATTACTGAACAAAAGGTTCTTGATATCAGCTTTTGATTCATCAACAAGTTGCTCTGGGTAAGAACGTCTGGTAATATTGTAAATTCTAAATGATATTATAGGACATGGATATGAAAAATATCCAAAAGAGTGTTACATGTAACTTCGCTGATGGACTATGGTCAAAATATTGCAACAATAATTTCATAGGACAGCTTCCTAAAATATTGATTATTTAGCTGTGCCACTGTTCTCAGCTCTATAGGAAAATGTTTAGAACTGCTGGGAAATTTCCTTAAACATAATCAAGAGGGAGGGGCCCCTAAATATCTTAAAATCTGCGGTGTAATGGGCCAACTCCCCAGTCGCCACAGCCCTGAAGTATCTTTACTTGAGTTTGGCAGCAATATAATTGGCTATTTTACCTGATGGCTGTTGTGCCCTGGCTGATTGCCTTGGTGCCCTGCCAAATTAGGCACCCCCTTAATGTCAAGTGGCCTTGCCCCAAAAATCTATCAAACTGCCTAAAAGTTAAATTAACATCCATTTCTTTGACTACCCATGTTCCCACGTACCACTGTCTCCCTTCATGCAGGTTTTCCATTGCAAGCTGATTCTCTTCACTTTTAAGCTAAACAGGATTGACACCTGGTTTAAATTAGTAGACCATGGCAGGAGTTTAATACATTAAGATCTTCCAATGCAGACAAACATGACTGGTAGAATTGTGTGTAGATACATATTCTAGCTAGCAAGCCACTGAGGTATAAATAAACCTAGCCGGCCAGCATGTCCAGGGAGCAATGCATTGTGGGTCTTCAAGAACATATTTGCTGCATACAAACATATCACTATTGCAAAATGATAACAATGAATTGACATTTATTTAACAATAAAACATAGGATTGGACGGCTTAGCCCCCTAACGCGGGAGTTGAATTCAAAACACTGCCTCAAACTAAGGAAACCCTCTTAGTCATGGTTGGCCCTTTGAACCCCTTTGAATGCCAACTTGCTCGATGCGAGTCAAGGACAGAAGTCCCAGGGATCCCTTTGCAACGGAGCTGCCGGTGCGGCTAGGGTATTTTTAGTGACCCACAGTCTACCCCCTGTCGCCACCCCTCCCTTCCCTGGGCCAGTGCTGAAGTGGGTTAGGGCGTGTACATGTGGAGGACACAAAGCAGAGGAGAGCACTCAGCCTTACTCATGTCATGCAGGCTGGTTCAATGCAGTGTCAGAGGGCCACTTCACACCAGAGACTGGGCACTTCTGCTTCTCACAGTCCTACCTGCCAATTCACAAGACCACACAGGTGTCTCCGAACGGCAACAACTGCAATCAACAGCCTTTTCCGGCACCAACTCCCGGCACTTAACAGACATTGGATTGTTCAGGAGAATACAATTCATTATTTCATGTATTCCACATTTGCTGCCGTACTAGCAAATGAAAGGAATGGTCAAGTGTTATGTAATTCATGTCCATACCGGGCGGAACTACCGCCCGGTATGGGCCAACGAAATGCCAACGAAATGCATTTTCCCAGCGATCTACTGATAGAAACTGACACCAGCAGTTCACAAAGCAAGCTATGACTATTCATAATTATAAACAGAGAAGCACCTCCTGGGAACCCATGGTGTGTTCAGTGGGTGAGTGCCAGCGTAGTTATTACGGAGGCATTGACAAACAGCAGAGGAACAAAATAGAGGTGGACTAGTATGTCCGTCAATTATTAATTATTGGTCACTTCGTAAGCAAGGGAAGGGACATCACAGGGTTTCTTGAATTACTGTTCTACATTAATTGCTCAAGTTTTTTTTCCCCGTGTGTTTTCTGGTTTTGAAGCAATTGTTTTAGATTTGTTTAAGATTAGTTTTCTAATTGGCGTTTGTGCCCAGGCACATTAGGCACACGCAAAACAGCGGTACCCCCTGAATCTCATTTTTTTTTTATCCATTTCCTCAATTTGGGTTTTCTCATCCACAATAATACTTACACCATATCAGGAGACCATTCTGAGGTTTGGATAGATATATAGATTTTTGTTGCAGTAACCCTTTAATTCAAGTGCACACCAGCTGGTAATCTGTGTTCCTGTATTGGTCATGTGATTGCAGAGTTTGCTAAACAAATGACCACTGGGTTGATGCAGGGCTCTACTGCGGCATTTTTTACAAGGAGAAAATGCACAAGTAAGCTGAAAAATCGAGGCACACTGAAATAAATTAAAGAGCACAATTCGATTGTGGTGACAATCAGGCACAACAATAATGATTTTTTTAAATTTTTCATGGAATTCCATTGTATTGGTCCCTGAAAGACAAGTTATTCCCATGTATTATGTGTTCCATAAATGTGTACGTGCTCACAGGCCTGTGGCTTGGACGTTATCAACAAAGATAAATAAACTAACCAACTTGGTTACCAGTCTCTAGATTATGACTCACAAAAAAAAGTTACATAAGAAGCATATTGAAAATAAGAAAAAATATATTGATCTATATTAAATGTCACTAGCCACACATTTTTATTTGATTGAAACAAGTACACTTGAAGGAAAAAAATTGCTTTAGGGTGAAGTGTCCGTTTGTACTCAATATAGCACCAAGAGGCAGACTGAACAAGTCTTTAAATCCCAATGTGAAATATCTTTGCCCTTACAATCTTAAGGTGATACACTCCAGGGAGAGTTAATAGACGCATCATAAAAAGTACCTTATAGTGCAACTGACTATATTTAGCTTTCCATGATAGCCTACATGAGGTTGAATGTCAGCACAGATTAATATGACACAAAAGCCCCACTGCCTCTTACATAAACAATACTTCCTTCTGTAGTAAGGGGATTGGTTACTAAGTTTCCACAGCAGAACTAATTGTGACATATTGTAGTCTACATAAGCAATCCTTACAGTAACTACTGTACAATGAGATTAAAGCATATTATCCTTTGACACCTGTCCATTCTAAATACCATTAAATATTAACGACATAGCCCAGCGGCTGCTCAGTAATTTACCAAGAAATGTGTAACGCCACGGACAGAAACCCTATAGCCATTGTAGAGGTAGTGTCGGCCTACCAATTTAATTAGGTCATATCCTGTGACTGAACCAAGCTAGTGTCTCAAAGTTGTTGTTTTTTTGTTTTTTTTTTAAGAATGGCAATTGTTACCCACATGCATGTTTTCACTCCAACCCCAGCTGTAAATAACCACATTCAAATAATGAACCAGTAAATGATTAGAATCACAAGCACAATTTTAGGGTTTGAAGTGAAAATTAATAAGACAGTTGGGCTACAGTAACCTGAGTAAAAAGCCCTGTCCAAGTGAGTATTTTTTTTTTGGAATAAACAGAACATACACAACTATAATAATTAAATATGGACAAAGGTTGACCAATATCATGGAAGTAAGAGGGATTATATTACCCTATGCTTAGCGTTAGTCTGCTGAACTGGGCCGGGATCCTACTTGAGTGACAGCAACAGACTTGGTTCAAAGGCCTCAGACACAGTCAAAGGTCCATTTTTGATGGCAGAGGTGAATCATTAACAAAAATGTCTGGATATCTAAAAAGGCAAATGTCTAAAAGATAGTAAACCAACTAATTAATACAACTTCTTGAAAGCCATAAATGTATTAAGAATGCAACAAACTCCTGCACTTTGTAGAGCCGGAGAACCCTGACCCTAAACACAAATCTCTTCAAAACTTCAAACGTGTGTGCATTGTTAGACTTCAACAGAACTGTGGCACAAACCTATGGAATTCCCAATGTTCACAACTTGACACAAAGGTACTGTTAAGTGATTGTAATCCACATAGTCAACTGGCAGCTTTCATTAGAAACTCAGCATTCAGCTCAGATTAGGATGCATTGCTGGCAAGTGCACCAAGCCCGGTGCTATTTAATAGGATAAGAGCAGATCCCTTCTATTAGACACCAAAACGCGATAGGAGACTATTTGTCACAATGGGACCGGTACATAAGCTTTGCAGTAGGAAAATGATAAATGGAAAATTGCCTGTGGGCTAACTGTAGTCAAGGTCAAATGATTGGTTAGGGTGCATTGTCATAATGTTAACATAAATCAAGACCGTCGGTGATGTTGCCAAATTGGCAGGATCATTAATTCTCTAGTTTCTAGAGGATCGGCTATGGGCACCGCTACCACTAGATATAATGCCGCTAAATGGTTAACGTTATCTAACTTAACACCTAGAAACTCTCCCATAGCATGCACTACTGAACATATCAACAAGCGGATCTGCATGACAGGTTCCAAAGACACGTTGGGAGAACTAGACGGGATTCAGTAAGGACATGTTGCGGCGTAAGGTTGCTGAAATGTTTACCGCTATTTAATATAGGAGTCAATGTTAGCCAACATTGGCCAATCGGACACAGCTAACTATTTTCACCCAGTTAGGCAATCCTTCATCAAATTTTTTTTTTGTCAAAGCAATGACAATGGTAACTCACGTCGCTCTAGCTAACGTTAGTCAGAACGATACAATAGCTACTGTAGTACTAGTTATCGGTGAGTGTATTGTAGCAACAGTAGTTAGCAAGCTAACACTGGCTAAACAACTGGGACCCTGGCGTTATTACTGACCAGTGATCACACCACGGAGCACTTTAAATCCATTAGCGGACTGTCTTTTGTCGAAGTGCAGCTAACAATTAGCTAACAAGACAGTAAAAATATAACTATACAAAATGTTTAACAGTTACTTTTTTATCACTGTTAAATAAGCAAAATGAACATCGTCCTTGTGGTAAGAAAATCCATTAATGCTAACCTTGCTAGCTACAGGTTATCGACTAAGAGCGTAGTACTGCATGTGTCAAGTCAACTATGTACTGACTGTAGCCTGCCAGCTATAAAACATTCGCTAGCTAATGCGTCTGCAGCAAGTTACAATACACTACATTGACTGGATAGTAAGCCCAAGCGGACTAAACCCCTAAACTAATAACATTTCAAAACAAAAATCTATGAATTGATTTTGAATTAATTACAAGTAGTACATCCTTCGACAACTATACCTGAACAATATAAAACTATATAATAATATAGCTAGATTGCGAACGCAAATAAAACAGCATATTCAAGACATTTGTTTGACGACTTCGGCATCATTTTAACTGTTAGTAGGTGTTTCGCATCAATGTCTTCAGCCACCAGCCCACCAGCCCCTCCAAAAACGCAGCGCGTGCAGTCGAACCCATTTCAAACTAACGTTACAGTGCCGCTATTTCGCTAACAGCACAACTTTCCATGCAGTCAGTCTCGCAAGTTAGAATTTCTAGCGCGTTATTTGGGTATAACAAGATTCGGACACAACACATATTGAAAATAGTAATTATTGTCATTAAGACTCTGTGGTGAAAAACGTTAGATTAATGGACGAAGCAAAGAGTAACCTGAAGAGCATAACGCTCAATGGCAGTTGTCCCATCATCTTACCCAAGCTAATTAGCTGTAGCAATCGAGCCATCAACGAACGAGCAGCGGTCCTAAGTTAGCTAGCTACCGTTAGCTAACATTAACCGGGGAGCCAGAAATGCCGTAAGGAGATAAAACCATACAGACTATTGCTTACTGTGTTCAAAGCTCAGCCTTTGTCCATTTCGTTGCGTAACAAAGTATATACATGTGCACGAACAAATGTCTAAACCAGTAGCGTTACTTACTCCGTTCTCCAAATATATTACCTCAGATCTCTTTCGCTCTCCTCAGTCTCACCACACAGACTGCCCCTCTTTCCCAATCTGCAATATAACCCCGCCCACTACACTGTCACAACATGACAAGGGACATGTGATTCACTCACGCAGGTCACGTCAGGAGGATGGGCACTAGCTCCAATGTAGATCCCCATTGGTTTAACCGACATATCAGTCGCCCGTGGAAACAGTTACGTCATCAATTTTATTCCAAGGTAGAGATCCTCTCGTACAGGCTTTACCTTATCTGAATACATAAAAATCTGATGCATGCAAAGACCAATTCTTACTCGGTGTAATGAACCCATCATCACATTCACACTAATATATGTTTATTTGTGTGCACATGATGCATCTAGATCCCTGGCTCAGTCGTTGTGTTAGCTCCCCCCACTGTCTAGAACCAGACTTTCCCGGCGGCTAATCAAACCTGACGTCATTCTTTCCATGACGTCGCGATTTTTCTATGGATTCAGTGCTTCTGTGTTTGATGCTTCAGCGAGAGAAACGCATTCTTTTTGAAAGCACTATACAATCTGCCTATTATATTGCACTGAAAAGGATGTTTAATGGGTGCACGAAGTACGCACAAATCAAGTACGAATTACAAGAACTGACAGTCCGAATAGCCTTCCACACATACATACACACATGCACACACAGAAACACAGAAACACAGAAACAGAAAGCGGCCTGTCCTCAGGATTACCACATTGCTGCACCGTGTAGGGAATAGTGAGCCATTTGGGACACAGTCAAATAGGCCCTACTACTCTTCACTTAATGGATTTTATTAATAACAGAGCAAACACTGCTGCACAGAAGCATTTCTTCAGTAAACCACTCTGGATTTGTAAACAGGGCAAAGAGATTGTTTAAACATTGTGTAATTTGGTAGCCAAGATTCATCACCTCTGACTACATGAACTCGGAGTTAACATAGTTGGAGTTAAGGGACCTTGGATTGAGTTGGTAAATTTGCAACATGGTAATGTTGTGGGCTCTATGCATACAATTAAGATTTGAGTCTTAGAGCAGTTTAGCTGCAATGATTCTGCATCTAAAATTGCACAGTTGACTGCATACGCTGCATAGTGCATTTTCCAAATAGCAATCTTCTGTGTCAAGGGTGAATCATAACTAGTTTCACTGATTAACAGAACAAAGAGAAGGGATGTAAATTAACAATAACAATTTTCATCATCCCCTGCGGCAATCTCTCAGACTGGGTGTCAATGACCATTCTTTACTTTAAGTTCAAATGAGAATCATTTGGCCACATGAGTTTTGCAGCTGATATTTTTTCCATCTAAAAGTAATATGTAGGCCTCTCAGTGAGCCTCATGAGGCAAGCAAACAAGTTTCCTTACAGACCTCCAAACCCCGCAGAGCTGTGGGAAAATGCATATTCTATTTTTATGTATGCCAGTTTCCAGTTCTCCTTTTCTCTCTTGATCACATGTACACACACACACAAACACACACACACACACACACACACACACACACACACATACATATACACACACACAAAGTTCAGCTTCAGAGGGTTACGTTTGGAGCCTCTCCCATTGGAGGCCCTGCAGTGTTGTGCCCGGCCCTTGAGCAGATGTCCCGCCAAAACAGAGAGAAGAGCTACACGGATGCCTCCCTCTTTGACTTCATTGCAAACAACACCCCATTCCCTATTAAGTGCACTACTTTTAAGCTGGGCACATAGGGCTCTAGTCAGATCTAGGGCACTGTTTGGCAACAGGGTGCCACTTGGGACTCAGCCCTTAACTCTCCACCACAGGGCCTGGTTGTTCCACGCCTGTGGGTGATGAGGATGTCACAGGCAACCATGCAACAGAGATGCACACTTCAAATTTAATAACGTTGGGTTCACATAACACGCACAGTTTTTCAGGACTACGAGGAAAGACATTAGGAATAGTTTAATATAAGTTGGGTGATAAAAAAAAAAGAAAAGAAGCATAATATGTGGTGGCGGCAGTCTGGCAGATGTCATCCACTGTTTTTCATACGATTGGCCTTTGCATTATTAGTAGGCTAGAAAACTAATGTTTGTTGTCTGTTGTTCATCTATACATAACATCCAGTGAATTTCAAATATGCTCTGTACTAACATTCAGCATGTTTGCTTGGTTAAGCTCACTTAATCAGTGTTAAATCCATTTAAAGACTTTAGGAACAGCCTTGATGGGCTGAAATAAGCAAAAAAAAATGTAAATAGTGCAACAGGCAATGAAGCCTTTTAGCTGTTCCAATTATAGTCACTGCTTCATTAAAACTCATTCAATGTGATAACATTTAGCTTCTATTTTGTAATACGAAATTATTGGTGTAGGATAAGTCTACTCCGAAGTGTTTGTTTACATTATCCAACATCAGCTTAAATTTGGTGTCATGCTATTGAGTATTTTGATTCACCTTAATTAAAAGTTGTGAAATACTATAGTTGTGAAATACTCAGCAGGGTCAACTGGAAATTCATATTTGATTTTTTTATGCATTTTTTAAAGGTGAACTAAAAACAACTATTACAACTTATCGAAAGTAGCTGTGGAAGAAAAATCAAGGCGTTATAGATCAACATATGACGCAGAGTCTTGTGAAGCTGACATTTCAGAAAAGCCAAACGTGATGGCTGCAGTCTTGGGTTTATCCTAACAAAGGCCTATCATTATGGGGCTCCTCAGACAGCCATCGGAGAGAGAAATTAGATGAATAATTATGGGTTAAAAAGAACAGTGTCTAGCAAGTGGCACTGTACGTATTTAGTTGCTGTCACACGGAGTCAGTGAACTTGGTAGCAATCCTATTACCATCTTATTACAGTCGGTCTTATCCAGTTCTGTAATAACACGGGATGATAATGAAATCTACTTTCTGGACTACACAAGTAACAATATACCTATGAAACTGTGATAGCAGGAGAGCAGTAGGACAGCATATAAAAGAAAGAAAATGAAAAAAAAGAAAGTTGGCCAGAAAAAATAATAGCTCTGCATCCCATTTGCTGTGCTAAGCATGTTTTTGCCAAAAACATAGAACAGTGACTAACTAACTACTCCATTAGCCCATGTGCAGTAACGCTGTCCTGACATGTGACCCTTGATCAATGTTGACTAAGCGGAAAGCGCAAACATGGAAATTGCTCATTAGCTGAACTTACACAATTTCAAGAAATTCAGCCAGCCTATCAATAAGGTCAAGCTGCAATGTTATTACTTCCTTTAGCTATCAATCTATTTTCATGAATTTTATGTCTTGAGACAGACCTTTTTTCCCCCAGTGGTTCAACAAATCTGAAAGGCAACTTATTTTAAAATGGAGAGTTGAGGAAAAAATAAGAGTCTCTGGAACACGAGATAGATACAAACATTTGAATAGCGTGCCTTATTTTGTGTATTTATATCATGGATTTTAAGGTATGCTGATATAGCTGCACGCAACAAATGAATGTGGCTTTGGCCCAAACCACTTAATCAGCGTTATTCTGTGAGTTGGGTGGACTTTAGAAGGACAACATATTGAGTTAATGTGTGAATGTTTGTTCTGCTTACAATCCTGTTGTAACTGGTTGCCTAATTGTACTTAAAATCAACCAACTCTGCTGAAAGTTCCAGGGTACTTAAATTTCACGTTGATTTAATATATTTTTTTAATACCTGTATTTTTGAAAGTTTTCTGGTAATCTCATGCTATTCAAACATAAATAAAACATTTTTTGAGGGGGTAGAACATTTGTTGTCATTCTGGCTGGATTGCATTAGAACCTAAACCTCAGTGTTCAAGCCTACATTGAGGCTGATTCAGTGAACAATCGTAAGCAACTAGCTGCAATAGAATTGTACGTTTGCTCAACATTTCATTAGCAAAAATATCATGGGCAAACTCACAATCATAGGACAGCTGGTTGCCTTACAATTATATGTTGAATCCATTTTCCATTATCATTATTTCATTTACTGTGCACCACACCCGTGGGTTATTTACTGTAAACAGACATTTAGCAAATCTGATGTAAGAGAGAAGCAGATCTTTATATTGTGCTGAAATATATACGTAGATAAATATAGATAACATAAAAAAGTAGATTGGTTTACAGTTACTAGAGATTTAAAATGGGTTAAATACCAACATGGTTGCAATTCCATTTTACAGCTACATCAAAGTCCTACAGTCCTACATCAAAGTCCTACATGTCCTCCATCAAAAGAAGAGAGGTTTTGGTATGAGTAATTGTCATAGGACCTAATGCACCTCAGCGCCGGACACTACTAAAGACATTCTCTCTATTATCTGTCCAGACATCAACATACAGTATAACAATGTTTGACAAGGTCCCATGGGTGGAGAGCAGTCAAGGTTTGTACAGAGCAGGTTGTTTAGGCCCCAGTCAGGGTTTATATCAGGGCTGGTTCTTTAGGGCCAGTTCAAGGTTTTTGTCCAGGCTGGTTCTTAAGAGCCCAGTCAAGGTTTATATCAGGGCTCGTTCCTTAAGGCCAAGTCAAGGTTTATATCAGGGCTGGTTCTTTAGGGCCAGTTCAAGGTTTTTGTCCAGGCTGGTTCTTAAGAGCCCAGTCAAGGTTTATATCAGGGCTCATTCCTTAAGGCCAAGTCAAGGTTTATGTCATGGCTGATTCTTTAGGGCCAAATCAAGGTTTATGTTAGGGCTGGTTCTTTAGGGCCCAGAGGTTTCAATAAGAAACCCCCATTCCATATCGCCAACCTGCAATAACTACTGTAATCAGTTATTCTTAAAATGCGAGACAGGACAAACATGGGTTAGTGTGGTCTAGGGATCCACAATTACCTGCGCAGTACACACCCACGATGAGCTAACACGGCAAAGAGTAGCAACGACAGCCCCCATATCTTCCACCAAGAGAAGAGGTAGCAAAGAGCAACGCAGACCCCCACAAATGCACTTGTACACACATACACATGGATGCGCGCACACCCACACACACACATTCAAGGGCAATCTTGTCCAGCAAGGCTTACACACGCAAAGACCCTTCAGAGCCTGTGCAAGGGAATAGTGTTAACAGAGGCGGTGAGGTGAGACAAAAGTGAGAAAAAAAACTAAGAGAGAGAGAGAGAAAGAGAGGTAGATAGGTTTCTGTCATGGCTACTCTGACAGCCTTGGTCTCGGGCGTGTTTGTGTTTCCAGCTACTCCTGGAATTTACAGCAACAGGCACTGGCCAGGGCAGAACAGCAGCAGGGGGGTGGATGGCTGTGAATAAAGGCTCACACTGCAGTGGAGCGATAGAAAATAAGTGAAAAAGAGGGGAGGGAAATAAATATGTACATTCGGTACCTATGTACAGAGAGAAAAAGAAAGAGGGATATAATATACATGAAACTGAAAAGACAGGAAGAGGTGAGATAGTTAAAAAGGGAACACAGTGAGAGAGAATGAGTGAAAGAAACGCACCAAGTAAGCTAGAAAGAGTAGAAGAGCGAGGGAGGAGAGGCGGGAAGCAGACAGTGGTCTTACTCAGCCCTGAGACAGCAGCGCTGGGGTTATCTGGCCAAGTTTCCACTCACAAACAATAATTCACCTCAAGTGCCCACACTGACCAATTCTGACTGAGTATGTAAGGACACCAGCCCAGCCCAACCCCTTACAATACAGCTGCATCCTAAATCACACCCTAGCCCTTTTGCTATTTTGCCGAACCATAGCCCTAAGGGAACATCTTACATAGGGAATATGGTGTAATTAGGGAGGTGTCCACAGCGAATGAGGATAGTCAGCAGAGGTGGAGACATTTGACTATGTGCGCTTGTATGACTTTTTGGTGAACTTCTCATTTTTCCATGGTCTGTTTTCCGTTGAAATCTTCTGCATTTACATTAGCACTGGCTGCAGCCTGCGGTGGGGCTGGAAAGTTTATTTCATCCAGGTCACTGAACGTTTACGTGCCATAAAATATAGGGCACTTAAATAGTCTGGACTTAATTACCAACCGGGCACTGAGGCAGAGAAGAAACCACCTGAGATTCCAAATTCCGACTTTCACTGAATCATTTTCCATAAGCGTGACTTAATTATATTACCTGGCAACAGAGTCTCTGCATTCTATGAGCTTATGGGATTTTGTACAATAGTATGGACACTACTCAGGTTGATACCAAATTAGATGCATGGTGCCAGTCAATTAAATACAACAATTGTTTACACTCATTTACAAGTAAAACAGGTACTCCCACTGAAATGTCCCAGGTATCACTGTGTTTCCTTATTTATTGAAAGGAGTCAAGGGCAATTTGAGGCTTGCTGGCAGAGGTGACACTGAGGTAAATTGGCTGTAAGTGGCATAATTATGGATCGTTTTCACCCGTTAAGCTGTTCATTTAGGCGTGGAGCTTGGCCCAATAAACCTACCCCCCACAGTCTGCACCCGCTCAACTTCTTGTGCCGAAACATACTGTATTTGTGTCGGCACGAACCCTGAAAGATTATTGAAGGCCACAAAATAAATTAGAAAAACTCTCATAATCAATTAAACTCTGTGATCGAGCTGTGAAGCAGGCAACAAAGAAAAATGTACTTTATAACATTAAAAGAACAACCTGGTGTGGAACTTTGTTCACAAAGCTTCTCTGCTGATTCAAGATCAGTCTTGCCTTTAGGAC
The DNA here is from genome assembly GCF_011004845.1 of Esox lucius. Classification (NCBI taxonomy): domain Eukaryota; kingdom Metazoa; phylum Chordata; class Actinopteri; order Esociformes; family Esocidae; genus Esox; species Esox lucius. The sequence continues at coordinate 17,020,110 of NC_047591.1, read as the reverse complement.
AGTAATAAATAAGATCAGTGCACCTACTCTGATATACTATGATCACAGGCCCAGATCAGTTTAGCATGTTCGACGGTACTAAACATGATTACATGTGGGCCTGACCAGGATTGGCAACTCCTGCTCTGGGATGATTTACGAACGCAGGCCCTGGCTGAAGTGGCCACCACAGAGTACGGGACAGAGGCACAGAAGGGGCAAAGAGGAGCGGATCCAGTGGGAACTAGGTGGCCTTTTCTGCCCGTTTCTTCCATTCACACAGGAGACATTCTCCCCTGAGGGACCTCTATAGGCCGGAGGGCACAGGGAGGAAAAGAAACAGCCTACAAGTGGCTCTGCCCACGGCGCCTACTTCCGGGCTGGTGGGGAGTCCCCTTGATGCACACTATTCCACATAATGTGGTCTTGAACAGGTAATGGCCCAACCTCGCTTTATTAGCACATAGCCCTAGATGTAGGACAGTAACCACAACCAAGGGAGGGGAAAGACAAAGAGAGAGAGATGGGGAGAGGTGGAGAGAACCAGGGAGAAAGAGTGGAAGAAAGGAGAGAGGAAGTGCCAATCTCCATTATTTTGTCATTTCAGTGGCCTTATTCCAGAAGAATAATCTGGCCGGATTAGATTGGAAAAAAACAGACAAACCATAGAATCCAATTGGCTGAGCAAATTACATTCTTAACTGAATAAAGCAGAGCAATAGAGAGAAGTATAGATGCAGAAAGTCTGCATGGGCCATAAGAAATGAATATGTGAGATATGCTTCCTGGTTTACTCTAACATTTAGTGGTAATGACCCCTCCGTGAGTCTTCCCCATACAGACACACACTATGCAAATACACACACAAACACACACACACACACACACACACACACACACAAATAGCAACAATACTATTACAAAAGGAAGGATATTGAAAACTCACGGGGAAGAAGCACTACATCTTCACTGTAGGGACCATAACAAAACTAGCCATGACTCAGTTTATCCCCCTAAAAACCACCAGGTTGATATGCTTCATGGCCACTGGAACTGCTTCTGGCTTTCACAGACAGTAATTTAGCAGCTATATGTGGTTTCAGTGTTGACCCCTATTAATATTTTATTGTGTAGAATAATGACAGTGAGGATGAAAGGGGTTTTTAAGGACATGAGGTCAGTCGCTCCTTATTACCCGATCTTACAGATAGACAGACACTCCCCAATGTTTATGAAAGCCTTTTCCTGCTACTGACTCTTCGTCACTAGTGTTTATTCAGTAAGGAAACTGCAGATGACAGTCACAATATTTGTTATGCAATTCCCTTTCTAGGGACCGCCAGTGACTGGTCCGGATAAATGGAACAAATTGGTAAAAAGTAGGAAATTACACATTTTCATTGATGGTGAAGGTGCTTTTAGTTGGAAATTACTGTAACTAGTGACATCATGAAATTGCCCCATAATAGGCTAACTGAATCATTGATACAGCCAGAAGACAATCAGATCAAGTCTATTTTTGCTCTCAAGATAAACAACTACCAAGTAGTGGACCATAGGGCACAAACAAGGGAGTGTAAAACGACTCACTCCCATTGACTCATATCCCCCCATCCCAACAATGTTGAACTGTTTTGGAAACCTTGCACTTTCTTTCCACTATTCATGGAATGCTTTTATAATTCCCAACCAGCTGCTCCACGGATTAAGGACTGAGGAGTTTCTTCTTACTGGGATAGCTTTAACTAATCTGGCTGAAGTTTAACTAATCTAGGTTAGGTTTAACTAATCTGGGTTAGGGTGAACTAATAGGGTTAAGCTAATTTAGGTTCGCATTGATCCAGACCTACAGACCATGTAGGAGTGCAACAGGGAGAGACACAGGAAACGCTATCAGTGTTCTGGGTCCTGGTGGGCATTTTATTAACAAAATGAGAAGAGGGAAGAAATGTAAATGCTGAGGTACGTGGTGAGGCAGCATTACAGGACCCATTGCTGCTTTTCTGGGGCCATTTTATCCTCCAGGCCTGATTGGAGGCAGGTCGCCCTGTCAAGGGTTGGCAGCTGAGCGGTACCCAAGGACCCCTTTCCGCCGCCCTGGGCCGGGTGGTTCTCCCTGGGTCGTTTGCACTAATGCAGGAGAGGGTGTGTTCACACCACACCAGGATCTTGTCATGAGAACCTACAGTGAACGTTTCAATGGGCAAGACCAGTACCGGGCATTGGTATATATTTCACCCTTATCAGATTCAGGTTCTTGCTTTCCATCACTAGCTCAGTCTTCCCGGCTCTCTCTCCCTCTCTTGTGTTCTCTCTCTCCTTCTCCCTACTGCCTGCCATCCTCAGTGGTGTCCAAAAGGGAATTGAAGCTTTCCTCTATCTCGGTTTGTCACTTCAAGGGCAAGGCAGAAGTCTTCTAACTCTTCACCAACGACATGGTGAGCAACCCTGACTGGCTCTGTTGTCCACCAGGAGATGGAGAATGACCGGGCATGTTTGTCAACGCGCCTTTGGTGCCTTTCCTGTTTTGACCAGCAATGTGAGGGATTTAGCAGTGCATTTGGGTGTGTGTGTTTGTGTTTGTGCGTATGAGTAGAATGAGGGAGGGGTGGGGGATTTTCTGGGCAGGAAGGCTAAGTGTAGTCTGGATTTGGACACGTCTTTTTCTGCGCCTCTAGTGATGTCATCAAGACTATTTATAGATTTTCTGTAAGTGAAAAATGACATGTACAAGTTCTGTCTTTTACGCCACTGAGAACAAGCCACGCTTTGTCGACTGTCAGTTTCAAATTCTTCATCTTGCTAAATGTGCGCTTGTAAAGATATTAGTCTACAAAAAATTCCACCCTGATCTCCAGTATGTGCAAAACCATAGAAACAGTGTTTCCTTTGTTTCAAGAGAGGAGGAAAGTGTTCTGCCAGTAGTACCACATGCCTATTAGAAGAAATACAGCCCTACGCAAACACCTTGTTCCAACTTATACAGAATACACACATTCAGTGGTGGTGCTGAAGGGGAACGTAGGTGAAATCTACATCAATAAAAAGGTATGACAGTTAAGATGATTTTCCACTGGCTGTAATTCATCCGTGAAGCTTTCAAATGTACCTTCTATTCTCCATATTGAGTCTACAGACTGCCTTTGTTCGGGTCGGACATTTGAGTTTCGCAGGTTTTAGAGAAGAGAGTCTTTAGAACTTGTTTATTGCTGCATTTCCTGCTAGTAATAACATATTTGAGGAAGGCAGACCCAATTGGATGTAGTTGACATTGTGAATTCATGAGGCGGTCTCGACGTGAACAGAATTGGGAGCTACTGAAAGTTTGAGCTTTCAGCTGTAGACAAACAAACTAAAATATAGATTAAATACAGTAAGGCACACAGTTAGTAAAGATGTCATCACCTGGTAAAAGATGAGCCTCTACATGAGAAGTGACAAATGCTCATCTGATACCTGGTGTATACAGTATAATCCACACTAAGCCAGTTTGAGACCTCTACACACAGCCTAGTTGAACATGCCGACAATAAATGGTTACTTTTGGAGGTGTAGGGTATAATATGGCTATAGATTCCTCTAGCTCTAGTAGTGTAAATGGATAAAATGCTAACATTCAGCTAGCCTAGCACCCCAATTTTTATGTATGCCGGTAGGGTTGAAAAGCTGATTTTATGTTCTTTTTTTCTAATTTCCCTGAGTCACAGGAACTTCTGGATAACATTTATGCCTCTTTGTCCAGCATATCTGGTATTTTTGCAAGCCAATGCTAACTACTGTAATGTATTGAAGAACACAGGTACAGTTTTTGCTAACTATTCTTAAAGACTTTCAATCATTGCGCTAATGCTAGTTAAACAATTGTGCAACTTTTAAATATAGCAACTTCATTGAAATTGCTTACAGAGCAATGAAAATGGTATTCACACTGTCATTTATCTCTCTGCTACAATCCCTTACATTACCAAAATAAAAATAAAATGTATCCCATCTATGCCAAACATCACTCCACCAAAATGTTTTCCAATTCAATATTAAACACTACTAAACACACTACTCTTCCCAGCTAGCCTACTATGCCCATTCATAAGTTCTCCTTACATTAGGCCTATCAGACAAGCTAGCAGACTGGAACATAGCATCAGCACCTTCCTTCTTACTCTATCAAGCTGTCTAACAAGTGCCTCAGTGCCGTCAAACATAGGCTACAAGTGACAGTTCCCAGAGCTTAGCCACTGAAACCCTCCATTTCTACAAAAGAGGAGTCAGACGAGGAGCAGTGTTGGAGCAATTAGCTGGAAATATGGATTTTAGACAATTCCATGTTGACACACTCCTGTAATTTCAATGTAGATGCAAGTGTGGAAACTGAAGACGCAGTGTATACTAGAAATAGACGCAGATCCTTAACGTTTGGATACAAGCATAACAAATGAGCGCCATCATCGTCATCTCCACCATTCTCCTCCTCCTCTTCCACTCCATTGACTCAGATCTCCTGCCAGCTGATCCCCCGGTGTCTGTCAGACACATGCGCAAAGTTGTACCTGAAACTACGGCAGAGCCAAGCCTGGGTCCTGGCAGAGCTGTGGGCATTGTACCTGCTCGTCCATAATGGATGAGGATGCCGCAATAATTTATGACTTTGGTGAGTAACCAGAGAAGGCGTGGGGACATAGACTGGCTGGCCCAACCTCATTTTACCCCAGCTTTACTCAGAACAGAATTCTGGGAAAACGATTGGGTCAGACTTTATTCGGTTAGTCCAACAGTAGATAATATTTGGATGATCTACAAATCGATTTCATAAGAATATCGTTAGTTAGAGTAATGCTAAGGATAAGGGTTATGGTTTGGGCCCAGGTTAGGTTAAAGGTTACATTTAGGGCAAGCAAAAGGGCTAGGGTCAGGGGACAGCTGGTTGACATATTGACAGTTATTAAACATAGTTTGTAGATGCTCAGTCAATCTATAAACCATCAACTATCCAATACATATGTGACTCCTACCCAGAAATGCAGCATTAAAAACACTAATCCATCTGTATTAGAAAACAGACAACAGGTGTTGGCCATCGGCCCCTGGTTCAGAAGAACAACGCAGGGAAAACTGTTATAACTAGAATGCGAAGCCCTCATGAGTTTGCATAGTTCAAATGTTGATTGCGATATTATTACCAATAATTAGCCATACTCTATATATTGCACTTTCATTTAGTTGTTTAAATTTAATGAGTGGGAAAAGGCCTCCTTGTACTCTATAGGGTCAGCAGTTTTTCCTGGGCTGGAGGCCATGTGGAAAAACTCTGAGCCCTACTTATGAACATTGCTCAGCTTCTGCTGTCAACAATGAGATCTTGTGACCAGCTGCCCTGTCAAGGCTATACTGCACTCTTACAGCTGTCCAGATCTCCATAGCTTCTGGGTCCGCTGCAGAGTTCTTGTACAGAACAAATATAGGAGCTTCTTCACTCACACTCTCATACTGACCCAGACTTTCTAAAAGCAAGCCATGACACATGCACTCCGGCGAGTGGTCAGTGACACACGCGTTCTGATGAGTGAACAGTAACATGTGAAATCTGGTGAATGGACAGTGACACATGGAAGACGGAAGAAATGGGGGGAACAATAAAGTGGAATTGCTCTATAGGCTTTCCTCCCGTCCTCTGTCCCCTCCCAAAGCTGAGCCCAAGTACCAGGGGCGTCAGACTGGGGAGAAAAGGGGTAATCAGTATATAGGGCCCCAACATGTAGAGGGGCCCTCGAAAATGTTTGTATCTTGAATAAAGAGGAGAGGGGCCCTCAGAGACTGCCTATGTAAAGGGCCCAGATTTTTTAGCTACACCTCCAAGTACAAAATAATGTAGGCGTGTGTGTTGGCACGTGGAGAGGGGTTGGGGGGGTGGGGGGGTCCCCAAAGGACAGCCGTTGCTGTTACCCTGCTTTCTCAATGTCATTGTAGTGTGAGAGTCGGGGGGGAGGGGGCGACAACCATGTGTCTGAAAAGCAATCTGGGGTGACGATAAAATAATTTTTATCATACTTTGTGTGATTAAACAGCAGGTCCGGCAGCAAGATGTGTGAACCTGCCAGCCTGTGAGGAAATCAATTCAAAACTGGCAGCCAGATAGGACACGTCAATCACAACTCAGTGGGTGAGAAGAAGAGATAAAGGGTGAAAGAAAGAAAGGAAGAGAGAGAGAGAGAGAAAAAAAGAAAGGGACAGAGGTGAATAGAGAGAGAAATCTGTATAGGGGAAAAGAGAGAAAAATATAAGTGAACAGAGAGAAGAAATGTGGAGAGAAAGAGGCGAAAAAGACAGGGAGTAAGAGAAGAAAAAGACAGAGCTAAAGAGAAGAAAAAGGGAGATAAAGAGAGGGAGATAAAGAGAGGGAGATAAAGAGGAAATAACGGAAGAAAATACTCCCAACAGACCACTCATTCACAAAAGCTTTGATAGCCTCTTGATGTCGAGCTTCAAAAGCAGAAAACTGGGGGGAGAGAGACGGGCAAGCATGCGTGTGTGCTTGTGTGCGTATGTGACTGAGTGTGAATATGTGTGGGTATGTTCCACAGTCACATGAGGGGTTAAGGGGATAGAGAGAGGGATTTAAGGAAAGGGCAGGGGCCGGATACATCCTGTGGTTGGAGCTGCACAGCAGTGTCCCCAGCGTGGGGTTATCGAGGGGGGGGGGGGGGGGCTGTCCCCAGGTTCTGAGGCCTTGGCCGGGTACATCCAGAAGGCCCTTAGAGCGTGTTTAGACTACAACAATTGTCCTGATGACAAATTCATTTAAATAACATTTACATAACATGTAAATGCTACTTTCTATTCATACTGCATGTCAAGACACTCTCGCTGGACCAGTGCTATGTGGTAAGGCTTGCAGCACTTTGGCCTCCTGTCCAGGAAGAACTATAAACCCACTGACTGAGTAGTTTACCTGGAAAATAACATGGCGCTCCACACTGACTGAGTGCTCTTCAATCAATCAATCAATCAAAATTTATTTATAAAGCGCTTTTTACAACAGCAGTTGTCACAAAGTGCTTTACAGAGACACCCGGCCTTAAACCCCAAGGAGCAAACAACAGCAGTGTTGAATTTCAGTGGCTAGGAAAAACTCCCTAAGAAGGTCGAATTTTAGGAAGAAACCTAGAGAGGACCCAGGCTCAGAGGGGTGACCAGTCCTCTTCTGGCTGTGCCGGGTGAGATATTAAGAGTCCAATTGGAATAATAAATAAATTTCTCTTGGCTAAATCCAGAGTATATTCGATTTTAGACTAGGTCAGAAGTATGACCAGGTGGACAAGGACAGGAAGAGCAACGGTCCCCCCAAACCAGGTAATCCGCAGGTGTGGACCAGGACCTCATCTCCTTCTAAAATTTAAAATTGGAGGAAACTGAGAAAAGTTAGTAGTACATCCCTCATGTCCCCCAGCACAATAATATAGCAGCGTAACACCTTGGAAACTGAGACGGGGGGGTCCGGTGACACTGTGGCCCTACCCGGGGGAGGCCCCGGACAGGGCCCAACAGGCAGGAAATCAATCCAACCACATTGCCAGGCATCAACCAAAGGGACACCCACCAACCGCAACCCCCCTGAATGAGGGCCGAGTATTGCTAGCAGCGTACAGCCCAACTGCACAAGTGCGCAATAGAGAGTCAACAAGAAGCCAGTGACTCTTCCCCCGAAGGGCATTGGAGGGAGGGCATCCCAGTGGCGACGAGAGCCCACCTGGCAAGACAGCAAGGGTGGATAGTATCAAGCCTACTGGTCACCTTCACGCCCCCGGGCCAGGCTACACCTAATTATAAACCGTGCTGTAGAGATGAGTTTTTAGTAGACACTTGAAAGTTTGCACTGAGTTTGCATTTCTAACCTTAATTGGCAGATCATTCCACAGGAGTGGAGCTCTATGAGAAAAGGCCCTGCCGCCAACTGTTTGTTTAGAAATTCTAGGTACAATTAAAAGGCCTGCATCTTGCGATCTAAGGTTACGTGTAGGTATGTATGGCTGGATCATTTCAGCAAGGTAAGTAGGAGCAAGTCCATGTATTGATTTATAGGTTAAGAGTAAAACCTTAAAATCAGCCCTAACCCTAACAGGCAGCCAATGTAAGGACGCCAGGACAGGAGTAATGTGTTCAAATTTTTTTGTTCTAGTTAGGATTCTAGCAGCTGTGTGCAGCACTAATTGAAGTTTATTTATTAATTTGTCTGTATAACCAGAGAGAAGAGCATTGCAGTAATCTAATCTAGAAGTAACGAAAGCATGAATTAATTTTTCTGCATAATTTTTGCGATGTTTCGAAGATGAAAATAAGCAACTCTTGAGACATATTTTATATGTTCTTCAAAAGAGAGGTCAGGGTCAAGGGTAACGCCAAGGTTTTTTACAGTTTTTTGGGATACGACCATGCAGCCGTCGAGGTTCACAGTGAGATCTGCTAACAACGCTCTTTGTTTTTTGGGTCCTAAAAGGAGCATTTCTGTTTTATTTGAGTTTAAGAGCAAGAAATTCTCTGTCATCCACTTCCTAATATCTGAAACGCATGCTTCCAAAATAGCTAATTTATTAAAATTGCTGCTGATGGTAGAATATTTTAGGTGCCAGCATGATTCTTTTATTTTTTTACTTCCATCCCAGTGACAAAACTGTTACTTTTTCTGATCCTGTTTATTAATGGAGCACGACCAGACTTCATCCGTCACCACTCATTTGATTCCGATATACACTGACAGAGACGTCGTCCCGAGAATATGCTTATGCAAAAAAACGTTTTTTGCTATCATTTACGCAAATCTGCCCACAAGTCTTGTTCATCTATATAAAACTAATGTAGCATAGAAACAGCCTTAATGGAGCCCACAGTTGACTTGATCCTCTTTTTATATATATATATATTTTTTTACGGCTCTGTGTGAGTTTTCACAAGTCTGAAGCTATTCTAAATCCCACCTGGAGTCAACTGTTGGCTTGTATTGCAACATACCTGCATGATGGACATGGTTCTCTAACCAGACTATTTGTTTTCATAGACATTACACTGGAGTACATTGTGCTGCCCCATCTCCTTCCACTTCGGATAAACAGACGGACAGTTTGTTAACGTGCTCGTGGCAGGTTGGCACTGCCGGACAGATGGTGTTGAAAAGTACGACAAAGAAAATGGATATGGAAACCAAGGACAAAATGAAGGTTCAGTTGAAGTCTGACCTGGTCTCTCGCACACACACAGAAAAAGAGAGACTTTTTTTGCACTGCGTTCTCCAAGTACATCATATGCGTGACCTTGAACTTGAATTTTTCTGTCCTCATGGGAACCTTAAACCTACCCCTAAACCAGAATTTCATGCCCCCATCACATAGCCTTGAATCTAATCATAAACCTGACTCCAACCTAAACCTAACAAATGTGCAAAATCTTGTGCAAAATGTCTTTTCAACATCCTTTGCTCAATGGGTAAACACAATAACCTAAACGGCCTAAAGCTAACCCCAGCCTTAACACCGAGTCCTAACCCTAACCCAAAGGTTGCCCCACTTCTTACATGATGCAATTCTACTTCTCCCCCTATTGCATTTTCCCTAATGGTGACCGGACAAATAAAACGTTGCGGAGACCCATTTTACAGGTTTTACTATGATATTTGTGACTACCAATCCCGAGAAGTAAACACAGACCTGGATCAGACAACTAAGACAGACCCCCTCTGCCCTCCTTAGTTATCACAGCTACCGTAAAAAAAACAACCTCCTATCTTCTGAACATGCGATAACGGAGTCTGCACCTGTGCTCAACTGTCGATAATGCGGGCCCATAAAATCTAATCACGTTTGCACACCCACTGATTGCCATGCAATGTCGCAGAGGGAGAACCCGATTCGCTGGAAATCCATTATCCGAGTGCGGCCGCATCAATCACATGACAGAGCAATTGCAGAGCATTATGGGAGTCCCTGTAGCTTCTGTGTCTATGCGAGTAACACAGAACAGGGAAAACACCACAGCATTAAATTCTGATGGTTCACATGGAATCAATACATGTAACTGTCGGCTCATTAGGGTGACTACTAGTTTCCACTTTAGTTTAATTTTCGTTTAGTGAGTATGAGTAATTAGTGGACTGCATTGTTCCAGCGGTTGCAACCTCCACTGAAAATGCAGCCCAGTGTGGGTTTTGAAATATTCCCACTGTTCTTTCAGCTAAAACGTATTCCCCATTGTCTCTATAGACAATAAAAAAAAAAAAAGATCATTTTCAAAATGATTTAGCGCAAATGTAATATCTACACAGAGCCCCTTTTGTATTCCAGACCCGTAGCTGTTGGTATTTCGATAACGCGATGTTAGATACCATCTGGTTGGACTTGTTTTGCAATGTCCTACCGTGTTACCCGAACAATGTGGAACGACAACACCTGTATTGTACGCGCCGCGAGAGAGATGAGAAACCTCCCATCAATGTGACTGAACATGACGCGGGCAATGTCCCCCAGAATGGACCTTTGACCCAGTGACAGAGACTGATGAGTCATCAGCAGTGGGCCCGCCACTACAAAGCCCTTCGGGCCAGAGCCGGACCGCTTCAAATTAAATACCCATTGCGACTTGGGTAAACAGCAGAAGCTGTGTTGTGGCAGCAGGAAGGAGGGTGGCTCGGTCGTTGTGCCAAAAGTATCCTCTTATGTTCACCGGGGTGGACACAGAACCGCACAGACGCCGGGTTGGTTTTTTGTCTATTTGTAACGTAGCAACGCACAGACACATAGGCAGAGACAGTGACACAGAAAAAAACACACACACACACACACACACACACACACACACACACAGAGAGACAAACACAGAGACACACACAGAGACACACACACACACACACACACCCCTCACACACACTGTCACCACAGGGGAACAGGAATATGACAACGACTCCAATGATTTCAACCCTGCGACGAGTCAGCCTGCCGCCGCTCTCCCAAGAGTACTGACAGGACAATTACATTTAGTATTCAGGAGGTAATAAGGAACCATAACCTGCCCTCGACTTCCAAACAGCTCTGCAGAGCACACAGAGCACACAGAGCCTGTGCAAATCAATTGATGTTTACCATTGCTTACAGACCCACGCAAGACCTACTGTAGTCAGCACACAAGAGATTGCGGTGAACAGACAGCACGGTAATGGATTTCGTAGTCCAAAGGTGTGGGGAAAATGCCACTGAATCATAATTATGTCATCCAGATCATCTTCTGATCTGACTATCATTCAAATATTAAAGCGTTTTCTGTTAGTGGGTGGATGTGTGTCATCCTATCCCATCCTCATTCTGTTAGTGGGTGGATGTGTGTCATCCTACCCCCGTCTTCATTCTGTTAGTGGGTGGATGTGTGTCTTCCTATCCCATCCTCATTCTGTTAGTGGGTGGATGTGTGTCTTCCTATCCCATCCTCATTCTGTTAGTGGGTGGATGTGTGTCGTCCTACCCCCGTCTTCATTCTGTTAGTGGGTGGATGTGTGTCGTCCTACCCCCCGTCTTCATTCTGTTAGTGGGTGGATGTGTGTTGTCCTACCCCCTGTCTTCATTCTGTTAGTGGGTGGATGTGTGTCGTCCTATCCCCGTCTTCATTCTGTTAATGGGTGGATGTGTGTCTTCCTATCCCCGTCTTCATTCTGTTAATGGGTGGATGTGTGTCGTCCTATCCCATTCTTATTCTGTTAGTGGGTGAATGTGTGTCGTCCTACCCCCGTCTACATTCTGTTAGTGGGTGGATGTGTGTCTTCCTATCCCATCCTCATTCTGTTAATGGGTGGATGTGTGTCTTCCTATCCCCGTCTTCATTCTGTTAGTGGGTGGATGTGTGTCGTCCTACCCCCGTCTACATTCTGTTAGTGGGTGGATGTGTGTTTTCCTATCCCATCCTCATTCTGTTGGTGGGTGGATGTGTGTCGTCCTATCCCCGTCTTCATTCTGTTAATGGGTGGATGTGGGTCGTCCTACCCCCTGTCTTCATTCTGTTAGTGGGTGGATGCGTGTCATCCTATCCCATTCTCATTCTGTTAGTGGGTGGATGTGTGTCGTCCTACCACATTGTCATTCTGTTAGTGGGTGGATGTGTGTTGTCCTACCCCCGTCTACATTCTGTTAGTGGGTGGATGTGTGTCTTCCTATCCCGTCTTCATTCTGTTAGTGGGTGGTTGTGTGTCTTCCTATCCCGTCTTCATTCTGTTAGTGGGTGGATGTGTGTCTTCCTATCCCGTCTTCATTCTGTTAGTGGGTGGATGTGTGTCATCCTATCCCCGTCTTCATTCTGTTAATGGGTGGATGTGTGTCGTCCTACCTCCCATCTTCATTCTGTTAGTGGGTGGATGTGTGTCATCCTATCCCCGTCTTCATTCTGTTAGTGGGTGGATGTGTGTCGTCCTACCCCCCGTCTTCATTCTGTTAGTGGGTGGATGTGTGTCTTCCTATCCCATCCTCATTCTGTTAGTGGGTGGATGTGTGTCATCCTATCCCCGTCTTCATTCGGTTAGTGGGTGGATGTGTGTCGTCCTACCCCCCGTCTTCATTCTGTTAGTGGGTGGATGTGTGTCTTCCTATCCCATCCTCATTCTGTTAGTGGGTGGATGTGTGTCATCCTATCCCCGTCTTCATTCTGTTAGTGGGTGGATGTGTGTCTTCCTATCCCATCCTCATTCTGTTAGTGGGTGGATGTGTGTCTTCCTATCCCATCCTCATTCTGTTAGTGGGTGGATGTGTGTCGTCCTACCCCCGTCTTCATTCGGTTAGTGGGTGGATGTGTGTCGTCCTACCCCCCGTCTTCATTCTGTTAGTGGGTGGATGTGTGTTGTCCTACCCCCTGTCTTCATTCTGTTAGTGGGTGGATGTGTGTCATCCTATCCCCGTCTTCATTCTGTTAATGGGTGGATGTGTGTGTGTGGGTGTTTGAGTGACTGTGTGGGTGTGCATGATATCACAGGTGCTTTTGCATGTCAGTTAAAAGTCCTTTGAGCGAACCCCGGAGAGCTCTGAGTAAGTGTGTTTGTGTGCCCTCTTTAGATGGAATTGGGTGAAACGGGATAGGGGTTGTGTGTGTGTATGTTCCTGTGTGTGTGTGTGCGTGTAGGGTGGGGGGTGGTACCCTTGAGCACAAAACACTTTATAAATAACTGAGAGACACATGCCCAAGGCTCATTAGCATTAAACAACCCCCCACCTCAAACAACTCTGAGCCAGATATTAATAAAGGGAAAACTGTGGTGTGGAGGTGGGAGAAGAGAAAGGGAGGGATGGGGGGAGATGAAGGCATGAGCAGGGGGAGTTTCTGCAGGGAGCACCACCACAGTGGAAACACACACACACACACACACACACACACAGTAACTTAAGACCAACATCACAACTTACTCTCTGTTACAGTAAAATTAAAGTTGTGAAATTGCTTAACAAATAGCAGTCCTACAATCCTGTCCGTGGAAATATGTGGCCTTGGGAACTGTGACAATTGTCCAATGTCCTCAGTCACATGATCCAAAGGCGTGTATAAATTACCAGACATTAGAATCGGTTTAAAGTTGATGATGAAAAGGTAATGTACTCTTGTTCAATTTAATAATGTGTTGCTTAATGTGTGGCTTGCTCTGGTGCTCTGTGATCGTGGATCACTTATGCAAGAAAAGGAAACATGCCCTGCAATAGTGTTGAAGTTCAGTGTGGAGGGCAACTCGATTGTTCACAGAAAACCCTTTGCTATGCTTAGGTCAGTATATTTTTGCTGTGCTTAGCCCAGTATATGTTTTTATGTTTTACAATTTTTCATATTTAAATTAGAAACCATGCTGACCTTGGCAAAAAATGATACATGACATGTTTGTTGAGGTGGCTAAATGTCTTTATAGGACTGAAACATGCACGACTAGGCAAATTTGTTAGTGCCAAATTATAGACTGGGACGTTAAATGGGCTATTAAGTCACTGACATTGACTCCAAAGGTTATTTAAATCCATGTAGAGACAAAGTATGCTGGATGTTTTGTTTTATGTATTTCCCAAACCATTACCCTTCAGCGATTCGGAATGATTTTCTGCAGAAAAAATTCTAAGTATTTGATGGGTAATTATTTAGCAAATGTTTTTGTACTCAGTGTGCCAAAATGTGTGCGTCATTCCGTCAGTCACAGTAACTACAGTAAAACAATACACACATGGTGATTTCTCATAAAACGCTGAGATTCTATACATCCATCCTGGCCCTGCTTTACTACTGACAGAATCAAGGGAAGGTCGCCGGGAAAAATAGAGACAAACAGAGACAGAGAAAGAGAGAGAAAGAGAGGGAGAGGGAGAGGGAGAGGGAGAGAGAGCTGCAAGGAATTCAAGCATGGTGGCTTCTGGTTCGTGTGTCATTAGTGTGAACCAGCTGTGAGGGCCCAAAAGACGGGACGGAAAACCAAGAGGAAGAAGACAGAGTGGAGAGACGTGGGAGAGGGCTGAATTCATGGTTCAACAGAAACCTAACAAAACCGCATGCTGACGACACCCAAACCATCAATGGCGCCAGAGCTTTACAACCAGCAGCTATGCAGATCAGATAAAGGCCCTAGCGTGTGTGTATGTGTCATTGTGAGTGTGTGTGAGTGTGAATCAGTCTGTGTCAATATCAGTGTGTGTGTGTGTGTGTGTGTGTGTGTGTGCGTGCGTACTGTAGACCTGCACTGTGCTCCGTGGGGCTGTCCTGAGTTGACCCCTGGCAGGTTACTCCCGATAACATCATTATTACTCATCATTACTACAGAGAATCCCCAGGCTGCTAAACTCTCTACTCTGCTCTGTCTGCCGTTGCCTTGGCAATGTCCATGCCACTAAAACTCCACTGGAGCCTGCAGAGAAACAGAGTACGAGACTGTGTGCATGTACGAAGGGAGAGGATTTGGGTGTGTGTGTGTGTGTGTGTGTGTGTCTTTGCGTGTTCGTGTGGAGAGGGTATAACTCAACCTATCCGCGTGCATGTGCTCCTCTGCTGCGTGCGTGTGTCAGGGGGAGAAGGGGCAACCACAGGGGTACACCGGAATTAGGGTGTCCGCGGGCAGACGGAGATGCACAACGCCCAGGGGCAGGAGTGAGAGGAGAACCGCAGTGATGGGAGGAGAGAGGGAGAGAGGGAGAGAGAGGGGGAGAAACGCAGAAGAAAATCCGACAGAGATATTCTTCATGTGTCAGTTGCCACGCAGAACAAAAAACACATAATTCTAAATGTTGCCCAGGCCCAACAAAGAATGGGAGACAACAATACGTTAATAGCATGTTACTAGAAATACACATTCTGAAAGGAGACATTTCATTCAGCTGTAATGTAGCCAAGTCCAAACAAACGGGAAAGAGAAATAATAGAGACAATCTGTAAAATGTATGGGAAAACAAGACAAGACAATGGCTCGATTATCCCCGTGGGGGAAAGTTGCCACTGTTTTTGCACGAAACACGTGAACAAGCACAGAAAAGCAATAAAGAATCCAGAGCCATCAAAGATATTTGTGGACACACCATTACACTAGTAGCATGTTAGGTATCTAAGGATTAAAGTGCAGAGGTTGTTATTGAGCTCAAAAGGCTCCGAACCCACCAGTGTTCTGAAAGCCTCTGGTATTATCTCTTGAAAGAAACTGTCAAAATAACTACTTAAACCCATGAGTGGAGGCTGTTAGCAAGTACCAGTAATTCTGATGACTAGGTAATGAGTTGGGTTGTTCCCCTCGATCACAAAGTTCTCGGTTTTGAATGGAATTACCCCTCCCTGTTGCAGAAAACACGTTCATTCCTCCTGTCACATGAGGTTCTACTGCTGATTTAAGATTAAATCATTGTGAAATTGTTTAAAGGCACTTTTTCCATCTTCTTTTTTTAGGTTGAAATTCTCGAGAGAACATGTGTTTTTTTTGTTGGTTGAATGTGATCATCATACCAGAATGTTTAGAATAGGGTAGAAGTAAGCCAGTCATAAAGGACTAATTCTGTATAATGACCCAGGACGATTTGTCATCGAGGGAGAGGGTCTGTGGAGATGAAAATAACAGGATGACGTTCACTGGATAAGTAAACGAGCAAGTGAACCGGTGACCGGCGATGAAGAGGACACAGCCAATAGGAAGAGGCCTGGCTTTGAGGTGCCAGGACAACAATCTGTCATTCGACATAGGCAAAACAAAGGAGAAGTTTGTGAACTGCTGGAAAGGGAAGCCCCCCCCCCCCCCCCCCCCCACACACACACACACAAATACCCCGGAGAGCTTCAGATCTCTCTGTGTCAACATCACACAACTATTGTGTTCCACACACAGCAGCACCTCTCTCCTGGCTGAAGAGTTTTGCTGTGGCCGCTCAGATCCTCAAAACTTTCTACAGCCACACCAGTGAGAGCATCCTGACAGGCCGTTTCAACGCTTGGTATGGCAACTGCACCGCCTTTCAAAGGGTGGTGCGAACGACTGAGTTCATCCCCGGGGGCCAAGTTCCCTGTCATCCAAGCCCTCTACACCAGGAGGTATCTAGGGAACGCTCAAAAAATTATTAAATGACCCCAGCCACCCACACACACACACACAAATACCCCGGAGAGCAAAACAGACAACTGTCTATACCGCCAGAATGCAGACGTGACATAGCTTGTGTGGAACCAACAGAACCAGTTACAGCTTCTACCCCAAAGCCGTAACAAATGATATTTTTAGATGTAATGACGTCAATTTGCATTTTCGGGGAAAGGACTTGTATCTAAGCACCGCTAATTCACAATTGCTGTCCACAAAGCATGTGACAGAAAAAAATAACTACCAAGGCGAATAAGTGTGAGGCTAAAACTGTCCTAGGTACCTAGAGAAGAGAAGCAGAAACAGCAGAAAAAAGAGAAGCAGAAACAGCAGGAGCCAAACAAATGTGAGGTTAAATTATTACTCAAGCAGCAGCCTTTCAACATCAAACACACCACTGGTGTGATTGACCGTTGAGATCTGTTTTCGTCTTATTTGTCCATAGAGCTAATTCTGTTTAGCTTCAGGCCTTGTTCTTGCTCTTAATATTGTCATGTTAGGGGTGCCTAACTGTGATTTTGGCACCAGCAAAATGCCTCTGACTATTTCTCCAACGGTGACTCCAGGACGTCTCCTGAATGATGGTCCTCGCTGCAACAACATATTCACGCTTTCACTACCAGGCGGATATAATATGGTTCAAGTGGTAATTTCTTTTTATATGTTTAATAACCCATTAAATAACCTAGTGAAAGAGCAAGCCACAGAACACCACAACACAGTCCTGTAAGCTTAGAGTCATTTCAAAAACATAGAATGTACACGCACATTACAGTTTTGATAATACTGAGGACACTTTCCATCCATTACATATCCCTACTGTAAAATCTACATCCTCAGTTTGTATTATACATCCCGAATGCAAAGGAGACATCATCACTGTAAATCAGCCTAGAATGCAGATCTACTATATGTTTACTGTACTGGTATATTCAGTATGCTTACTGTGTCTGTGCATGTATCTATCACTGGCAGACATTATTCAAGTCTGGGTATATACGCTTGGAGAGATTCTGATCCTGTCCCCTCAGTCTCCATCAATCCACCCCCTCATTCCCCTCCCCTGCCCCGCCTTACCCAGGTCTGTTAGCTGCTGATACAGGGAGTTAGGAAGAAAGTTTTCATGAGTCACTGAGCTGAAACCCAATATTTTCCACTCAACAACGTTTAAACCATGTCTTAAATTAATAGAGAGCTGGCCTCTGGCCTATGTGTGTGTGTGTGTGTGCGAATCTATGTAGGCTGTGTCTTTTTCTTTATATGTGTGTGTTTCAGGGACAAGGTGGCTCTCACAAATCCCTTGGAAAAGAAAAGCAGGCCACCCTGGTTACACTAACAAGTCCCGGGATATTGTATAATGGCCTATTATCAGTGGCTTTGAAAGGTTTATAGTCTATTTAATTACATTTGATTATCTGCATTTTTTTTGCCAATGTGCTATTTCAGAATATTTATGTTCTTCCTGTCTGAATCCCACAAAAAGCAAACTAGGGCTTAGAGTAGTGTCCTCAAGTAGTGACCCAGAGTAGTGTGCTACAGAACTGACCCAGAGTTGTGTTCTACAGAACTGGTTCAAAGTAGTGTCCCACAGAACCGGCCCAGAGTAGTGATCCACAGAACTGGCCCAGAGTAATGTGCTAGAGTAGTGGCCCACAGTAGTGGGCTAGAGTAGTGTACCAGAACAAGAGTAGTGTCCTAGAGTTTATTATTAATAATAATAATTAAATGTTGACATTATTTATGTTGTTTTGTGTGTTGTCTTCTTGCAGTTGAATGGATTTGGCAAGGTCATTATTGAAGATGAAAACTGGTTCTCAATTTAATTTCCTGGGTAGAATAAAATAAAAGGTCTAAAATCAGGCCCAGCCCTCCATATGATAAAGGCAAAATATATTCCATATCTGAACTTCTACTGAAAGACACTTGTTCTTTCTCCATGATGAGCGCCGCTATATTGACGGGTACATAAACTTACTAATGGACTGCAAATGAAAATCAACCTTGCCACTATAGTTGATGTACTGTTCAGCCCAGCATCCTGTCCCAGACAGGCTATCATACTGGATTTGTCATCATTGAAAATCCCTGAAGAGAAAAATTAAATTAAATGAAGAGGCTCCACTGGACAGAGAGGACGAGGGAGGGGGAGAGAGATATGTAGGAGGAAAGACTGAGGTAGGGAGAAAGGGGCCATAGTGAGATTGAGAAAGACAAAGAAGGGGATAGGGAATAAGAACGAGATAAGAAATAGAGAGAAAGTAAGGTAAAAAAAGAGCGAGACAAAGAGAAAAAGAAAAGGGAAAGAAAGACACACATAGACAGAAAGAGAGAGTCGGTCGGGTTGGCTGAGGTGGATGAGATGATGTCATAGGTCTCCCTGTGTAATCAGTGTGTGCTGGGGCAGCTCGAGGATTCAGAATGCATCAGCAGATTTAAACCAACATGCAGCGACGGGGCCATATCCCCGGAGACCTCTCATTACAGAGGGTGGGGAATAATGGGAGGGGCACAGAGGAGAGAGGAAGGGGGACGGTGGCGGTAATGAGCATCACTGGAACGGGAGGGGAGATGGGAGTGACATGGGAGTGACATGGGGGGCTACAAGGAGTGATGTAACAAGGCCGAACCAGGGCAGGGCACTAAGCATTCACTGAGGACCAACATGAAGCTCTATTAATTGCCTCCTGAATTAAATGGAACTGGCCCCAAGCCCCTTGTTTCGTAACTCCATTTGCAATAACCGTTAACGCAGGACTTAGGTTGGGATCCAAACAGAGTCTGAAAATGCGATTAAATCTCCCCTTCACTGTGTGTCTGAGTACCGCCACCTCCGTGAGAGAGAGATCGGCCCCCCCCACCCTTCCAGCTATGCCTTTCAATGGGCTTAAACCTTCACAGAGGGCCGCAACAATGGGCCTGTCCCCCTAACGACACAGATGTCTGATCTGCACGTGCCACGTGACACACACTCACAGCGAACAATGGAATCAACGTAAGGAACACTGACAGACAATGAAAAGTGAGACCATGAGAGACGCAAACTGGCACACAGAAAGCCAACAAGCACAGATACGCAAACACGGGCACACACAAACACGCCCCTTCATGCACACACAGCCACCGAGTGACCCACACAGAGGCAAACAGAGACACACCACCACACACAGAAGGACATGTGTGTCTAGAGAACTGGGGTAAGTGTGTCCAAACTTTTTTTTACAACTATTTGTAAAAAAAAGCAATTTATTCCATATTCACAAATAAGGTTAACGCTGCTCAGTCTGTGTAGAACCGTGTCTGTGGTAGCTTTTACCACAGTGTTTAGCTAAGACGATGATGGACGTGGTGACACCAGAACGCAGGTTGAACTGAGGCCACTCCCCCAGGAACAAACACAAAGCATGATGGGACTGATGGTTAGCAGCATAGTTCAGTCACTCCGGGGGAACCGTTGTCAAAAGCAAAGAGCTGGCATGCCAATCACCACGGCACTAATAATACTCTCAAGTGAGGTGGAAATTGTGGGAACGCTCAGAATACCACGGATAAAAGTAATCTGTGTGACTAGACTGATTTTGAATTGGTTGCTTGATGTTTTTGGCTGTTTCCAGAGTTTCTTTGACGTTCATCCCGAAGCTACTGGAAGGGACTTAGCATAACTGGTCTGAAACAGAACACGAAATTCTCAAAAGTGAGTGAGCTACTGGGGTCTGTTGCATGACACTTTTTAAAAATGTTGTATGGAATACATAACAATTTAGCAGTGGTATTGAAATCTGGTCCTCAAAACAAGTTTCACTTGGGTTTTTCATTACAACCCTCTAATCAGGGACCAACAAAGACCTGGGACACCTGGTGGGTCCAATGAATGATCAGGTAGAACAGCACACCACAAGGGTCAGGTTTGTTTACCCCGGGGTAAGAGGATGTCAACACAGAGTGGTGTAGAGCTGTTTTATACATTTCCCCCCATGTTTTTTCCACATTTCATTACATCCAAGTCATGATTAAGGCCTTGCTTATTCGCAATAATTCCCAGCAGACTCGGGACAGTTGATGTCGAGATATGCCTTCCGAAGCA
This sequence comes from Esox lucius, assembly GCF_011004845.1. NCBI lineage: Eukaryota > Metazoa > Chordata > Actinopteri > Esociformes > Esocidae > Esox > Esox lucius. Next base: position 16,999,450 of record NC_047591.1, on the reverse strand, counting down.
CATTAATGGACCAGAGGGCGCTGGCCAATTGCACGTCTCTCAAGCAGGGCCCCAGAGCTAATCCCAGAGAAAAGATTCCAACCTGGCCCCGCATTGACACAGCAAACTAAAAGCCAGGGACTTCTGAACTATGTTTCCCAAACCACTTTTTGAATACTGTACCCCACAAGCCACTAACACACTTCACTCAACGTGTTACAGTTACATCCAAAACTAATTATTTATTTTAAATGCAAAGGAAAAAAGAGGTAAAGACTCCTGGGTCAGACTAGGCCCCAGCCTCAATGAATGTCTGATATTTAGCTGACCATTTTGCTTGTTAAGATCAAACAACTGAAGCTGGCCGAGAGTCCTTGTGTGGAAACACGAATGACGTAGACAAGAGTATATTTCCACTAACTTTCTACTTCATTAAAACAAGCAGAAGTTGCAGACCAGGCGGTTTCTGTCACAAAGCATTTTCCACGCTGTCATATGAACACTGAATGAGAAGCACATCAAGACTCGCTCTGACCACAAATAAGCACATTTTCTAGTAAGTTAAATAGTGGCTTGAAGGTTTTAGGAAAGCCTGTTAATATATGGATTTTCTGTGAGTGCGTTCATTTGTTTGTGTGTCTATGCATTTGTCTGTCAGTGGTGTGTGTGTGTGTGTGTGTGGCTGTCACCATGTCGGAAACTACATACAGTTTCAGACTAGACAACGACGTACTGCAGCGATCCTATCACAGATCCTATCACAGGGATCCACTTCCTCTCCATGGGACCATCTTCCTGTTGTGCTTCAAATGGTGCTCTACACAAAGACAGACAAGTTATTAACCTGCAGGAAGCCATAAATAATTGATTGGCGAGTGGCTTAAACAGCCCATGGGCTGCCTGGCAATTCCACAGCCCTCTATAAATAATGAATTATGCTAATTAGCCCATGTGTATGCAAACAGGCCAGACTGACCCAAACACATTGGTTAAATGGGCACATGGTTGAAGCGCTGTTGGTGTGACGCTAAATGACAGGCCAGGGTAGCGGTATAGAGCTGCAGGTTTAACTGCGTACCAGCAACTATTGGTCACCCGTCGAGTAACTTCCTTCATACCAACATACCACTGCGTCAACGATACGAACAACCGCTTCCTGTATTATTTCGAAAGTCTCTATCCGAAACGCTCATCTACAGCAAGCAAAAGTCATCATGTCAGAGCACTGATCTGTGGCAGACCAGACATGTGTCATTTTCACCCCGGGCTATATTTTTTTTGCCTTTTGGGTTTGTCCAGCTTCTTTAGGTGGCAAACTGATCATTATCTGGCAAAAAATGTGAGCCTCAAGGATATGATGGGCAATCTTGAGGGCAGGGGAAATGCCAGAATTGATTTGCTGTCGCAGTGTGCCCCTGCTGGTGTTGCTAAGACAACTTAATGTTGGCGCAGCAGTGCAAAGCAGTAATTTTTTATGTTTCCCTCGCCCTGTTTGCTTTCACGTTGCTTTTGCAGGCCGGTCTGGGCAGATTTGGCCTCAGATAACACAGTGGAGGGCACTCTCAGAATGTGAGGGGGATCTATTGTGACTTGGGCCAATCAGAGCACCAGAACGACTGACAGGCATTCCACAGAGCGCTTGACACATATCAATACTGCCCCTCTCCACTGTGACGACAGAGCCTGCCTCTGCTACAGCCCTGAGGCAACCAGGGAACACTGATGGCCTTCCAGCAAAGGTCGGGAGAAAGAGACCTTTTTTTCACCTCATTCCTCTGACCATCAATAGCACTCTAGCATCCATCCGTCCATCCTTTCAAATGACTTGCATGTCTGAGAGCTCTTTAATGACAGCTAGTGCTGACAAAGCACAGGAAACAAGGATCCACAGGAGACATTTTACATTTCAATTTTAGATTCAATTTCAGGCATTGCCTTATCCAGACAATTCCTTCTATAGTGGCTTGTCAGTAATATTTAACATATTAGTTCATAGCGGTGTGAGTTCAGGACATGCACAGAAGGCAACATTGTCCTTTTAATTGTTTGTTTTGTTTGTTTAAATGCTCTTTAATAAGGTTTATGATGGTTTGTCAGGAGATGGACAGGAACTGTGGTTGGGGGTTCCAGGACAAAGAGGAACTTCGACCGGGCTGAGATACCCTCGTCTATGGGTGGGCTTCGACCTGACTTAGATACCCTCGTCTAGGGGTGGGACAGTCAAGAGACCAGAGATGGCCATGAAAATAGGCTCTCAATAGAACCATGTTCTAGTCTTACTGACAAAGCCAATGACTTGAAAATGACTCAATATATTAATAAAGGCAGGGCACCGCATACAGTAATAAAACCAAAACCCACTGCAAATGTATCCAACTACATCCTAAACTCACAATCGTTAATGCAATCGTTGCTTGCTGCGAAAATGACACCAATTGCTAAACTTTAACTACTACAATACACATAAAGGATACTGTGGAAATTCCTATGATACCATCAAAACACTGGGATTAGATACATGTATCGCCTTCATTTCTAAAAGGCACAGCATGTTAGATTCTACAGTGTCGCCTCATATGAGGCAGATCCAAAATGTGTAAGTACAGAGACACATTTATATTGTTGCTTCACTGCCCAAATCAATATGGTACAATCATACAGGTTGTACCGTAACGAATGGAGACAAACGGAGTAAAAGAGTTCAACTAATAGCATCAGTGCATTCATCAGGAGCACATGCCCAAAGGAGTGAAGCCACAATCAAATCAAAAGCATTTCCTGGTAAAGAACCTTTTAGTGGAGGTTACAGGAGGAAAGCGGCAGTTCTTCCTGTTCCCTAGCATCCAGGAGAGTGGGTATTTGAGTACAGCTATTATACTTCAGTAGTGCTAATGCCAGGCCCCCGTCTCCACATAAAAGCAACTTTGCTTTCCCATCCCATTAATCTTCCTGCTTCCCCAAACACTTCAAAGGAAGACTCAACTATGTATAGGTCTGGGACAACGTCAATCAGTCCTCTTTGAGAGAGGGCAACCAGTTTTATTGTGTTTTCTGTAAGCCTCAAGGCAGGCAGTTTAAGCGTGATGAGCTCACATCGCTTAACGTGAATGGAGTAATGGATAAAAGGCTGTATACAAATGGAATAAATATGTGATATATTAATGTAATACATTCTGAGGTCTTCAGAGGTTTTAATATTCAGTACCCGTTATGTGTTTTCAAACGAAATTTTTGTAGGGGAAACAAAATATCATAGCATAGGTAGTGTAGCGTATGCTGGCATAATTATGGGGTCACGATTCAGTGAGAAACCTTTAATAAATATATAAAAACCCTGGAAGGCCCAAGACCTCATATTTTTCATCATCATGTAATTACACAGAGAAATGAAAGCACTTCAGTAAAGCCTCAAATGTATGAAAAATCTCCTGTTGGACAAAATTAGACAACCTTAACATAAATATTTCAATGTGAATGAAAAACATCCCAGTGCAAGCCTATCATAACCAAACAAACAACGTAGCCAATAACATGTATTGCACCGATTCACAGCTGCCAGATAATGGTGCTGAGTATTTACCTCGTTCTATCTCCTTTTGCAACTTTACTTCTCCTACCATGCACTTGAAAGGCTCCTACCGGCAGGATCAGAACTTGTGCCACTGTGGCCACTCACCCAGAGGATGTGACACAGCAGAAACCGAAGACAGACAATATTATATTGGCAAGGCACAAAGCCAGAACATTCACCAACCAAACTGGGTCTCCTCCGCTGAGTCTAACTGGTACACTAGAGATCACATGGTGGCGTTCGCTGTATCAGTCGCAACGCTGTGACCCCTACAAGATGTGTGCACAGACACAGACGTTCACACGCACGCAATTCTGCGAATGATGAACATAACCCATCCAACGCTAAAAGCCTGACTCAACAAATTGATTTCGAAAATCAATCAGGCCATTGCCAAATACTGTGTCATCAGTGTGCATTAGCACTTTTTATATCTTATGTAGATGAATGCAGTCTGTGGTGGCAGGTACTGGGCTGTGGTGGACAAACCATTGATTAGTAAATGTTCATATATGGAGAGATATACTGGAAAGTCTGTGGAGCCGGAGTTCTGTTGCGACACTCTCAGCTTTAAGAACATCCTTGGCTACCCGCTAGAGACCGGGGTTCTGTACCCATCTCCACCGTTCACCTCTGTTTCTCCACAACTACATCTGTTCTGTACCCATCTCTACCGTTCACCTCTGTGTCTCCAGAACTACATCTGTTCTGTACCCATCTCCACCGTTCATCTCTGTGTCTCCACAACTACATCTGTTTTGTATCCATCTCCACCGTTCACCTCTGTGTCTCCACAACTACATCTGTTCTGTACCCATCTCCACCGTTCACCTCTGTGTCTCCATAACTACATCTGTTCTGTACCCATCTCCACCGTTCACCTCTGTGTCTCCACAATTACATCTGTTCTGTACCCATCTCCACCGTTCACCTCTGTGTCTCCACAACTACATCTGTTTTGTATCCATCTCCACCGTTCACCTCTGTGTCTCCACAACTACATCTGTTCTGTACCCAACTCCAAAGTTCACCTCTGTGTCTCCACAACTACATCTGTTCTGTACCCATCTCCCCAATGTTCACCTCTGTGTCTCCACAACTACATCTGTTCTGTACCCATCTCTACCGTTCACCTCTTTGTCTCCATAACTACATCTGTTCCGTACCCATCTCTACCGTTCACCTCTGTGTCTCCACTACTACATCTGTTCTGTACCCATCTCCACCGTTCACCTCTGTGTCTCCACTATTACATCTGTTCCGTACCCATCTCACCTGTTCAACTCTTTGTCTCCACATCATCTTTCTCCCTTCAATTCTTACTAGAGTCTAGTGGAAAAATAACAATGAAGTATGGAAGGTGAGTGGCTGCCCAGTTTTTTAAAATAAATACTGGAAAGCTAGCTTTTAAGATGGTGTCCTGTCTATAAATTCTTCCAAACAGAGGTAACGAGAACAATCATCTCTTCTCCTCCATACTGCCAAAAAACTAAACGCGGGTCGCCAGGGTGACAGCAGCCACCATATCCTTCTTTCCAGAAAACATCCATCGGGAGTTGATTGTGTAGTCAAGCGATAGAGCCTCTGTCTCAAATCAAATCCTATTCCCAGAGCAGTGCACTACAGTACTACTGACAAGACCCTGTAAAGATTTGAGGGTCACAAATGGGACACACCTCAACTCCCTTAGTAGTATCTTTACATTTGACCCCAGGTGTGTAATTTGAATGGAAGGAATACACCAGAATGACACGCAACCCAACAGATAAATAGAAAATCTAGTCCTATTAATAGCCAACGCCATTGGATGAATATTATGCAACCGTGACCTTATTTCGCTAACCTCAGGGGAAAACATGACATAACCATCACATGACTTATGAATAAACATAATGTATAATACATAGCCAGCATTACTAAGCATTGTGACCATGTGGTTTTGTGAAACATAACTCCTAGCTACTGCGATGGTTAAAGGGGAGAATTCATAAGTTGAATTCTTGTCTTTCAGACAGCCCAGTTGTGACCACGAAGGTGGGTCCCTAACAGACCTGCATAAATATTTCCATTTGATGTTTATCAAAGGGAGTACACATAACAGAGGATGTTAGGGGGAGTTGTACGATAGGACATTGGGCGGGGGGGGGGGTGAGAAAACCAAAACCGAGTGACATGAGTAGGTTATTTCCAATCCCGTCAACGATGGCAGGCTTATGCCACATGTTGGTGGTTTTGGGCTGAGGACCTGAGTCCAGCTAGAAACATTTTAACTCATTCCCGGGGGGGGGGGGGGGGGCCAGTCAATGACCTTAGCCTCCCACGATGCACTGGGGGTAACCACTGCGAATCACACTTTGTGTACGCCATCTGGCACCACCTCTGCCTTCCCATGGTGCACCACACCCCTTCCGCAAAAAGCACAGTAGGGCTGAGGCAGAGGATCGATGAAGAGTAGGGTGACAAAGAGCAGCTCGCTTTGATGTGGAGAGAATGGGTGGAGGAGTCAGTAGGGTGGGGCAAAGGGGAGGAGGGCGGTTTCCGCCTCCCAGAAAGGACCGCCCCCTGGGAGTCTTTGAAACCTTTGTCCAAAGGTAGCTGTCTCCTTGGTCACCGGGGAGACGGCTGGTCACAGGTGAGAGTGGGAGGTGTCTTGTAGCTGTCAGTCCAGACCAAACAGATGCTGTTACAGGTGATAGGCGTGTTCACAGAGATGAGAGTTCTTTAATCTCAAAGTGCGCCCTCGCATACACACACGCACACACACACACACACACACGATAGCTACAGTATGCTGTTTTGGTTGACATATTGACCCGCTCTCTCTCTCTCTCTCTCGCTCTCTCCGTCCGTCTGTCTGTCTCTCTATCTTTATCTCTCCATTTCTGTCTTTCCCTCAATCTTTCTATTTGTAGTTTCTGCACAGCTGGACATCTTGGTATTTCAGATTACCATACGTCATTACTCTCCCCCATCCTACCCAACCCCCTGCATTCAAACACACACACACATGTGCACGTACAAGCACTCACACACACACACACACACACACACACACACACGTACAAATGACTTTGATGATGTCATTGCAACCCTCTCTCATTGTCTCCCTCCCTCCCTCTCTCTAACCCACACACAGCTTATGCCTGCATGGAGGGCTGCCAAAATACTGCAAAACCACTGCCCAGATGTCAAGCCTTTGTGTCGGGGCGTTTGTACTAGAAAAGACCCCTGGAAAAACTAAATTCTGAGTTCAAAACAACAGTTAATCCTTTAGCCTGTATCTGTAACCTCTTTGCAATTTTCCAAAATAAAACAATTAATAATTGAAAAAAATCTGAATACGTATGCATTTTTATTTAATCAAGTAATTTCTCCTAAGCTCTTGAGTAAATTACAATAGTGATTTCATAAATGTTTGTACTGGCCCCCAGTGGAATCAAACTCACAACCCTTGGTGAGCACCATGTTCTTACATTGTGGTACACTGGAGGAAACACTGTGTGTGTGTTTGTGTTTGGAGCGAGATCACTCGAGATCAACATGCATCTTAGACATCAGTCTAGATGGGGGAAAAATCGGTTCCCACAAGGTTTTTGGCAGGTCCCCTATAGGGAAATTGTGATTTCCACCGTAGGTTAGGTTTAGAAAATTATATTTGTACTCTATACATTATAATTATATTTAAGTATATTTGTGCATAATGCCAGAATTGGGGTTATTTTAAGGTTTAGGCATTACCGTTTAGCTTTAGGGATTAGGGCTAGGATATATTTAGACATAAAGGTTGAGGTCATTGAGGTTGAGGTTAGGTCCTCCACCAGACTGTATATCACCACTTGACATTCTAATTGTTCTTCTAACTACTTCCTGCCATTGAAAACTTTTAACGGCTCTGAAAGAGCATCCTTTTAGACGGCCCAGTTTTTGACGAGATAAGACCAATTTAAACCAGAATTAATTTACCTGAGGTGGGGACGTTCTTTCTTTCCTCCTCACGGCTTGACAAGACGGCACCGGCCCCCTGCTGCTAACCAAGATAAACTTAGAGGGAAGAGGGGGGGGAGAGGGGAAGAGAAGAGAGGAAGGAGAGGAGAAAAGGGGAGAGAGAGATATAAATAAAAGAGGGAGGGGAAAAGTGGAAGAAGAGGAAAAGCTAATACCAATATAAAGATTTCACATCTTCAAGTATTTTCAGTATTTGCCCAGATACACACACACACACAGACACACACACAGACACACACACACACTCGCTGATATGATGTGCTTCAAATGTACTGTGTGTACATGAAGTTGCGCACAGTCCTGCTCACACACACACACACAGTACACACATGACAAGTTGACGTAGTTTACCGGATAAAATATACAGTGCCCTTTTACACGTCACACACACTATCACACAGCGATTTATGTTGTCCCTCCCCCTCCACACACACACACACACACACACACACACACAGAGGATTACATAGTGCCATAGCCCTAGTGGCTGTTTCTGTTCTCTAATATGGTTTTCAAGGCAAAGCTGGGACCAGAGTTGGTTCTAGGTGTAAGCGACATAAGCGGTTGCTTAGGGCCCCTGACTGCTAGGGGGCCTCATACCACTAGGGAGGCACTGACCGACGTGGGAGAGGGGGCCCCAAATCGAATTTCACTTAGGGCCCCCAAAAGGCTAGAGCCGACACTGGCTGGGACAGAGGATGACAGGCAATAGCGGGGGCAGTAAATTATGACATCATGCCATATCACAATCTCCCTACCTTATCTGATCTCTCTGGAAACCTCTTTGCTTGTGTTACACTATGATGATGCATGTAAAACACTGACGTCTTCTGCAGTAATGCGGTCGACGTATCGGTCTGTCGTGGTGAAGAAAGAGCTGAGCCGCAAGGCGAAGCTCTCGATTTACCGGTCAATCTACGTTCCTACTCTCACCTATGGTCATGAGCTTTGGGTCATGACCGAAAGGACAAGATCCCGGATACAGGCGGCCGAAATGAGCTTTCTCCCGTCCCAACGGAAGGAGACCCCGGGGAAGACCTAGGACACGCTGGAAGGACTATGTCTCCCGGCTGGCCTGGGAATGCCTCAGTGTCCCCCCGGAAGAGCTAGAGGAAGTGTCTAGGGAGAGGGAAGTCTGGGCATCTCTGCTTAGACTGCTGCCCCCACGACCCGGCCCCCGGATAAGCGGAAGGAGATGAATGAATGAATGAATGAATGACATTTATAAAATATATACATGTTGTATACTTGGTCACAACATTTCCTGATTTCATAAATGGACCACTTATAAGTAAATTCATTGTGCCTTTTTTCAAATTGAATCCACTGATGAAACGTAAGCTTTTACCAATTGTTTCTGTGGGTGGATTAGTCCTTTAATGTAATCTATGGATGTGATCATGTTGCTGGAAGAAGCAGAACTGTTTTGAGCTGATTATCTAGCAATCAGTTAAGTGGTGAAGATACAGAAATAAGGGAATCAAGTACAGTAAAGCCTTGGAGCACACACACACACAAACATACATACAGACGTACACACAGACCACACGCACATACACAAACCAACTTAAAAAATAAAATAAAAATCAGAACACCAAAGATTTTAATTTATCCAGTTTACAAATCAATTATCTTCCTTTTTATATTTATAACTAATTTAGAAAAATGTGGAGATTGTGTTTTTCCATCTTTTGTTAAAATCACTGGCAACATTTTTTTTTTGATTTCTTGTGGAATTTAAAGGGGGAGAACACTTTTGAGAGCCACTTCAGGGTAAATACATCTTGATTGGTGATAATGCCTATTGTTTCAGGTCAGCAGATTTATTCTCCAACAATAGTAATCATTAACCTTATTCATCAGAGGGTGAAACACAATTTTACAGCTAGCCTTACTCAACAGAGATAGACATCGAATAAACAATGCCTCATCAATAGATAAAACAGAATCTGTCCCTTTTTACATTTCTTATTACTGAAGTAAAGTCTGAAAACAAATCAATGTCAAATCAATGTTTTGGTCCCTCACATCTCACAAAGCCACCACCTTAAGAGAATATGAATGACAATTAATAATGTGTGATTACTGACCTTGTGAGTGAAATGCTTGAGAGACGACTACATTCAAAACACCAACTGAAGTGGATGTTTGCCATTAATGGTCAGATGACGTCATGGATTTGTGAGGCAGGCAACAGTAGCTCACTCTGTAAGAGCACAAAAACACGTGCGAAAATGTACGCACTTACTGTTGTAGGTTTCTCTGTAACATGACCCCAAGCTGTATTAATGTAAGTTGACATTCCTTGTCTCATAAACCTACAGTAGCTTGACCCAAAATAGAGGAGAGTTGTGAAAGTAGGTGGACAGTGGGGGGGGGGGGGGGGGGGGGTTGGAGGAGGCGGGGGGGCTGAGTCTCTCCGGGCCTGTCTATTATCCAGGCCACATCACCCCGTTCAACCCATCTGAATGACCTGATTTATCCCAATATATCTCAAGTTCAGAGCGTGTTTGTGTGTGTGTGTGTGTGTGTGTGAGGGTGGATTGTGTGTGCTCGAGACTGTGTGTTTGTGTGTAATTGTGGTCCACTAAACACTATCCTTGACTGATCTTTAGGTTCGCAGATGTCGAAATGATGTCACCTGGCAGTCAGATACAGTGAAAAACAGGCAGCTAAGGAAGAGGTTTCATCCAGCCGACAATCATCTGGGCCTGCAATCTTCACATGGATTTTATCAGGCATCGTTGTGTGTGATAACAGGCCATGGTACCAGGGGGTTAGGGGGTTACCGTGACAGGGTTAGGGGGTTACCGTGACAGGGTTAGGGGGTTACCGTGACAGGGTTAGGGGGTTACCGTGACAGGGTTAGGGGGTTACCGTGACAGGGTTAGGGGGTTACCGTGACAGGGTCAGGGTTGACAGGGTCAACGGTCCCAGCCAGCTGAGAGGAGGGCTCATCCACTCATCATCATCGGAAAACAACTTGAGGAATTGACTGAAATAGTCAACGCGTCAGTGTTCATAAAAATGTGAATATAGGCTTACAACTCCTCAATGTTTTGTTAACTGTGTAAATATCTGTGGGACAAGTTGACTTTTATCAATACCTTCACGTACACTTAGAGAAAATGTTTTCTGTATAGTGAAATATCTTGACAAATGACACCTTGTTCTGACAGGATTTACCCAAGTACGAAAGCGCTAAGATGGGGTATGCCTAGACAAAACCCAAACCTGATTTGAATTAGACATAAAACAGGAGACATGAATGTTGTAAAATGCAAAACAACTGCGTTCACTTTACACTGCCAGGTATTATGGGGATATTGACTCATACTGACTCGTAAGGGCATAGCTGAGCCGCCTGAGGGAGGCGCTATAGTGAAATGAGACCAGAACATCCCTGCTGACAAGGCTTTCCTGCTCAATATTTGCATCGTCCAAGGGGCTTCTCTGGCAAAGTCAGGGCATAGTCAACTCGGTGCTATATGAATATGAAGCTTATTTTTCAATGAGTGCAAAACATTTCGTGCCACATGGCATGTCTGCCTTGCTGAGAAAGCTGTCTGTCTGGACAATGACTGGGCTTTCAGAGAGCTACTTTATGCCACTACCTGTCTCTGTACATCCACAGAGCGTTAACGTGTTGCCGTGGTCTAGTGTGGTCGATGGGACAAACACACACACACACACGCGCTGGCCTGTCAACCATGCCCTCAACTAACAGGAGCGCTGAGTGAGTGGGACGCCAAGGTCCAGAAGAACCTAGGGGCCATCGAGCATAGAGGACAGAAGAGAAAGAGAATCAGAAAGAGAGGGAGAAAACGAGAGGGAGGAAGAAAGGGAGGGAAAAAGAGACTGAAGAAGAAAGAGAGAGAGAGAAGGAGAGAGGGAGAAAAGCAGTAAAAGACAGAGAGAAGCATGTAGTGGTATTGACTGTGTAAGATGAGATAGGAGGGAGATTTTTGGACTCAGAGGGTCCATACAGAGGGTATACAGAGGGTTGTACAGACAAATGTGCGTGCACATAAGCACGCACGCACGCACACACACACACCAAACCTGTCCACCAACTCCCCCATCATCCCATGTCCAGCCACACCAATTATTCCAAATGATCCCACGTCTCCTCTCAGTCCTACTGCCACAGACATCCATGGTTATTTTAATTGCGACCAAAGGCAGCTTTGACTTGACCTAACTGCTATCAACGCTAATCACTATGATACCGAGCAGACACAGAGCTGGCGAAGGGGACGGGGGGGGGACTGAAACAGCTCAAATGTTTGTGTGTCTACGCGAAGGCCCGCGGGGGACAACTCAGTGACATTCAACACAGTGTCTGTGCGCACGTCTCACACTCCCCTTGGGAGTTCAAGCTTTACCGTGTGTCCGCACTTGTATACTACACCGAGTTATTCCACGGAAAAAACCTCCCAAACCAAACACCCCAACACAAATCAACATCACACCAACGCTCATTATTTCCCCCCCCCCGGTCCTGCTGATTATGCAGTACACTGCTTTCCAAAACTAAGAGCTACGATTACGGACGTCACGCCCGCCCGCCGCCGCTAAGAGCGCCTCTTCCCCCGCTGTCCGATGCACACGCTTGGGGCGCGCCGGGGATCGTCTGCTCGGTGAGATGCCCGACCGCGCTCCTGGACAATGTTTTTTCCGACCGGTTCGAATCACCCAAAAGGTAACTCTATCCAGGGATGTCTGAAGATGACAGTGGGGTTAACTCCCTCCACCGAGGTCCTGCATGACCTCAGGTCATCGATGACCGCTCACACACCGCTCACCCTCTGTTGGGAAAATTCAGGCGGGCAGCGTGGGGTGGGTCAGGAACGATGCGCCACCCGAACAGCTTCTTTTCCCATCCTGTGGCCCTCACAGCTCATTTCCCATTAAATCACCGCTTGCTGCATTTAAGAATCGACTTTCTGCACAAAATTCTGAGCAAATGAATTGTTTATTCTGATCTAATAAGTCTAATGCTGTGTCCACAGCTCATTCTCAACTTTCCTAACTCTTAACAAGTTAAAGCTTCATACCAAGGAACAAAACTTAAATAAAGTACCTATTCTATTGACTGCTCTGAGAAGACAACAACTGCAGCTCCCGCTTGGTTAAGACACACCCTTAAAAAAGCAAAAAACAAATAAAAACATGCTGCAACATATTAATCGACTTAGCTCCAGTGTGAATGTCGTTAAGCCCTTCAAGAAGCTTAATAACTTAGAGGATAGAGCAGCAGGGATTTGGTTCACAGTGTAATGGAGCTGGCGGTGAAGAGGTGCCGCATGGAGAGTTGAAATGTCTTGAACGCCCAGGTCCATATAGAGTTCATATTGAGATCCAATGCAAGATAAACACAGACACACACACGCATGCTCACACGCACCCACACACATGCACGCACACAAGCACGCATGCATACACTGGACATGATCAAGTGTCTGATACGTTGTCCCCTAAACACACAAGCAGGCACACACATCTCCATCTCCTTAGCTTGCACTACAAAAGGTCAAATTGAGGTCAAGTTAAATTCAGGAACCAGGTCAGGTTTAGTCAAGCTACACAGGTTTAAAAATCACGTTAAGGACTTGCGTAAAATAAATAGATAAACTCCCCCTGGTTCAAACAACACGTTTCACTGAAAGTAAAGACGTAAAATAAACACAGCACGCAATATGAACCCAGTGACCCAATACCAAGTTCACTGAGTCCGGCAGCTACCTTTGGACACAGCACGTCGCATATCGTCACCCACTGCCAAATGGATTGGAACCATCTCATGCTTAGTGGACAGTTTCCCTTCCACCTGAACATTTTTAGATGACAGTGCATTTTGAACACCAAATTCCTTGTTTTTATGGCGGGGAAGGAAAAGTGGTTTAAATGTTTAATAAGAAGATCAAAGGAGAATTAAAGATAGTCAGATAGTAGATGTTTGACAATCATCCAAAACCGAATTGCTTTTCCACTCTAAAAATGTAATAAAATGGGAACATTGCGTTTATAAGAGGCAGTTAAGATACAAAGGGGCATGTCTGTTTTTGTTGTTAGCCAAGTGTTGAGATTTATGATGTTGTCAGCACTTTAAGCCCCAAAGGTACTGAAACAGGAAGTGTTCTCTCTGGGATAAAGTTGAGATCCTGTAAGCAGTGTAAATGTTTGAGATAGTGTTACACCATCACACCCACACCGACACCACTGATGATGTATGATTTGGAAACCGGCCCCCAGGGGCAAAGGTAAGTGTGTTGACAGTGAAGTAGGCTGGTGGCCTGCTTGAGCATTTGGAACGGCGATGATAGATGGGAATAAAATTGAGGCTCCAGCCAATGCTAGGCAGACCTTTTGTCTGTGCTACAGCTTATCCCAGTGCTTGTATAAAACATCCTACAGCTAGTTTGTTCTAGTGCTAGTACAACTCCTCAGAGTGCTAGTACAACTCCTCAGTGCTAGTACGACTCCTCAGAGTGCTAGTTCAACTCCTCAGAGTGCTAGTTCAACTCCTCAGAGTGCTAGTATAACTCCTCAGAGTGCTAGTATAACTCCTCAGAGTGCTAGTACAGCTCCTCAGAGTGCTGGTACGACTCCTCAGAGTGCTAGTACAGCTCCTCAGAGTGCTAGTACAACTCCTGTGCTCGTATTTGAAGACTTTCTTTCACCACCATTCAGTTTGATTGAGTTGTTCCAGTTATAATGCCTAAATGTAACATGAGAGATTGGGAGACGCTGTCGGCTGTTTGACTGACAGGTCCAGTTTTGTTTTGGTTTATCTTTTGAGAAATATATAAAATGTACCCACCTCTGAACAAATGTCAGAATCAGAGGCATAATCACAAATCTGCTGCTGGTTGGGCCTGCAGACATTCGAGTAGGCAGAAGTGCAAATAATTCAAATAATATTTTTAAAAAGCCAATATAAATGATAGATCTTACTACTGAAACTTTATGCACACAAACCATCTAACACCTAATCTTGCTGACCTAACAGTGATTAGTTAATTAAAATGTTCTGTTTAAAAAACAAAGACTTTTGTTGTGTTGTGTTGTGTTGTGTTGCCAAGAAGGTATATTCATGTTTTCCCTATTCTTTTATTAACATGATCAACTGAAACTCGTGCATTTGCATTATGTTTCACAGTTTGATATTTACCATTTCAACAGGGTGTTATTTTGTCACTAATGGGAGTTGAGACATGCTGTGAGCAGCATTAAAAAGCCAAAAATATTTCATTTTTAACTATCAAAAACCATGAACAATTTATTTTGGCCTGTGTGCAGGCGTTTGTTAAACATTAAAGAAAGTAAAATAATCAATTCTCAGAGCAGCTCTAGCATACAGCTCCTGGTGATCAACATCCTTTTTTTCACTGCGCAAAAAATGGCTCCATTCTTGCAGGAACACAAAACTGCTTCTACATATCAGTCCATTGTTCTGCAAAGAAACATGATTTAACAAAATCATCGCACTTCCGGTTTTGTGTTTATGTAGGCTACCATTTGGTTTTTAACTGGGCCATCCAAGAAGCCCTGAACATTGAATATTTCAACAACATAAAAGGCTAGTCAGAGCAAAGGTAATGCCTGAATGGTATCAGAGTGAAGTCGGAGTCACTACATAATTTTGGAGACCTGCTCTGCGCTCAAGACAAACAGAACGTGCCCCCTCCCTCCATGAAAATCACCCCGGACTCATACTCCAAGCAGTTCAGTCGGCCTGTCAGCATGGATGCCCTATTACACGTTCATCCTGTCAGACAAAGTTAACCATTCTTTTTCATGTACTTAATATCAAATGCACAGCTCAACCTGGGTTGACCAGATTCTCTTGGCTGGGTGAGCCAGATTCTCTTGCGGGGGTGGGGGGGGGAGGAATCTGGCATAGACACTGGACCACCCAGACCCGGATCAGAATCTAAAAAGACTGCTGAGAACCCAGCAGGGTGATTCCAATGTGTTTTTGCTCCGGACAGTTCGCCACCACACAAACAAATACAATCGTATTCCGAGTATCCCCAGATGATAACTCATGCTCTTCTCCCACACAGCCAAGGCTGCTGTTTTCCTGTTGTCTCAGCCAAGGCAGTGCTGCTATGACTGGCGATTCAATACGAGGCACGCAGAGCTCTTCAAATCTGATGTGGACATAACAGGGTCACAGTGAATAATCAATTGCACCCGTGTTATCCTTCCTGTCAAAATGGTGGGGAAGAAATATGAAATGTCTGTCGCCGCTTTTGAGAATTGATTCCCACAGCAGGACTCAGCAGCAGCGCTGAGCTCAGGGAGGGTTGGCAGCCAGGCCTTGAGATTAATAATTACAGGGAACTCAGTAATCAGCGAGGGAGTGGGTGGGTCAATTACAAAACGCACTGAAAGATTCATGCAACAAAATATAATCATGCCAACCTGGCCCAAGAACACGACCCCCGTGGCTTGGAGGATAACTCCACAAGGGCAAGGATTGGAGGACGGATACACGTTGAGCTCTGTGTCAAACCAATCACGGTCACCTCCAATAACTAAGAAGACATACACAAAATTGTACTTTGTGTAGCGGTGCAACTGTTAGACAAAATACAGGGACAAAATAAATCTACACAAAGTTGATGTGCATCCAGAGACAAGAGGAGTGTTGAACATTTAAGTAAAGGGGATATGTGTTCAGTATATAACACACTGGTTTACAGCTGATGTACATATTTGCACTCGATGATGCCCCAGTTTCTTCATCCGTCCTCATGACGAACTTCCACTAGGCCTGTGACCATGGAAGAAAAGAAACACTGAAAAGGAATGGAGCTCGCCGCTCTCCAATGTGATTTTATGAGGAATTTACTATTTTTCCCTCTTGCTTCATATTTTGCTTGTTCTCTCTCTCTCTCTCTCTCTCTCACTCTTTTTCTGTCTCTCTTGATCTTTCATCCGTGATTCCAGTTTGCCCTCGAGCAGTAGAGGGACATTATTGCTTGCCATGATGAATCCAAGAGAACAAATACACAGAAAGAACTCTCTCTTTTGGGAATTACTTTGCACTAATCACACGGTTGATATTCACAAAAACAGGCCACCAAAGAGGACAATGCCCCACTTTGATTACAACAACTAAGGCTTTATAAGGAGAAGCTGTAGAAATCACTAATCTAGCAATAGCAGTATGTAGAAGACTGATAATATTGGTCAGTATTGTGACACAGAGCTACACACATGCCTTTATACCATGTTGCCATCCACAGTGGATTTCAGAATGATTGTCCCACTTGGTAAACATGAGCACCTACTACTATAAGATGTGATTAATAAAACATTTTATGGATGCCAAAATAGATACATAAATTTTTAAGAATTGATTTTTCTTTTAACAATTTAACCTCAATTAAAGGTAAAATTTTACTCACATTTTGGGCGTAAGATCAAGCTGATAAAAAACTATGTTTTTTTTATAGCATTGTTTGTTCATCCTTACCACAGGATCCAGTGATTCTAGACAGTGCCATATGCTGTTCTATATGCAGTGCTATATACGGTATGCCATAGCCGTGTCTGACGTGATGTAGATCCCCTTTAGTTGAAACCCTGTCATAAAGATGGTTCAGGAGCCATTTAAATCGCTAGTGTTAAGGTTCATAACTTCAAATCCCTTGTAGGAACGGCTTGAAACATGACCATCTTAAGGTGAATGTAAAAGATTTCTTCTTAGGCCAGACTAACTAATTCTCTTTAAAGGAAAAACTAAATTAAGAGGACAAATGACCAAAAGAGAGCCAAAAAAAAAACTGTCAAACAGAATAAATACAAGAAGGGCGAAGGGAAAAACCTGTCAAATCAGACTTGGGAAACTATTGTAACTTGTAATCAGGTTGAAACAGCCAGCCAGGGCCCATTCAGCGTTTCTAGACCATTGTCAGCATTAAGGTCCAGGCCAATCAGACCATGTCTTGGAGTCCCATCTTCTGAGTGTGTAAAAGCTTTTCAGCAAGGTCCAGGTTTATAAGTACAGCCCTATTTCCAAAACAGTTGGGATGCTATGTAAAATGTAAATAAAAACAGAATGTCATGATAGGCAAATCATTTAAATTCTGTATTCAATAGAAAATTGTACAAAGACTTTATATCAAATGTTGAAACTGAGACAATTTATTGTTTCTTTTGAGAAATATAGGCCCACTTTGAATTTGATGCCAGCAACAGGTTTAAAAAAAGTTGGGACAGAGGCAACAAAAGACTAGAAAAGTTGTGTAATGCTAAAATAATTACATTATTTTGGGGAATCATGTACGCCTTGTCCTCCAGACTTAAGAGGAGAGGGACCATCTGGCTTCTTATCAGTGCACAGTTCAAAAGCCAGCATCCGTGATGGGGGTGCATTGGTGCACATGGCATGGGTGACTTGCACATCAGTGAAGGCACCATTAATGCTGAGTAATATATACAGGTTTTGGAGCAACATATCCTGCCATCCAGACAACATATTTCTCAGGGAAGACCTTGCTTATTTCAGCAAGACCATGCCAAACCACATTCTGCACATATTACAGCAGCATGGCTCCATATTAAAAGGGTCTGGGTGCTAATCTGGCCTGCCTGCAGCAAAGACCTGTCACCCATTGAAAACATTAGGAGCATTATGAAATGAAAAATATGACAAAAGAGACCCTGAACTGTTGAGCAGCTGAAATCTTATATCAAGCAAGAACGGGAATACATTTCACTTTCAAAACTACAGCAATGGATCTCCTCATTTCCCAAACACTTACAGAGTTTTCTTGAAACTTGGTGCTGGCATCAAATTCAAAATGTGCTTGTATTTTTCCAAAAACAATGACATTTCTCAGTTTCAACATGTTGTCACTGTGCTATTTTCAATAAAAAATATGGATAAATGATTTGCACATCATGGCATTCTGTTTTTATTAGCATTTTACGCAGCGTCCCAACTCCTTTGGAAACGGGGTTGTAACATTTAGCACCTCCCAACCTGGCCTCCCTTTATTATTTAGACACTTCTGAGAACATGATTTATTCAGACAGACCAAATTGCATTTTCCATTTTAGACACCGCAGAAAAGGAGGACACTAGCGGACACAAAAGATAGAAACAGTATGTCTTTGTGTGTGTGTGTGTGTGTGTCAGCCCCTGTGTGTGTCAGCCCCTGTGTCAGCCCCTAAGCCTAAGTTAGAGCCCCCGGGGGCTTGGCCAGTATAGAATCAGTAATACCCAGAGGACACTTTGCCAACACTGTGCCCTCCAACAAAGACTAGACCATATGGCCTGACAACTGATTGATCTAATACACCCGATGCCACACACTTGTAAACACAAATTCACATGTTCAGACTGATACAATCCCTGGCCCACTCATACAACCGCAAAACATGACCAAAGATACACACAAACATGCAAGCTTCTCTGAACTTATTCCTTAATGTCTCTCTCTCTCTCTCTCTCTCTCTCTCTGTCTCGTTTCTCTCACTCTTTTTTTCAGGTCAGCCCAGTAGAGAGCACTCCACCATAATGAGCTGCTCCGCTTTCAAGGCAGATGGAAAATGTGCCAGACTTTCTTCCCTCCTCTCCTTCGCCGTTGTCCCCTCCGCCCATTAGCCGGGCCCGGGCCCAGCCGCACGCCGCCAATATCAGGTGATGGGACGTGTTCTGGGAGACGGGGAGCAGGGAGACTGAGGCAGTGGAAAAATCAACATCACCCCTTCATTAATACTGCAGCTTTTACCTGGTGAAAACCAACACTGGCCGTATTCCATGGTGTCACTGGAAAGGGGGGATCGTATGCCACGGGTTGACATGCCAACATTGTTGCCGTACAAGCGGTGACGCAAGGTGTCAATCTATTATTTAGAGTTTCTAGGCGAAGGAGAGGAGCTGAAGAAGTTTGGAAAGAGAAAGAGGACGACGGAATGAATCCCTCCAGAGACGTAACCTGTGAAGAGACCTCTATAGGATACATTGAGGCCAGTTGGTGCGGGGACAGATGTCAGTGACATTTAAGCACAGTGGTCAGTGTGTGTGTGTGCGCTCGTGCCATACCATGACACTTGGTTGCGAAGCACCTCTCCACAGACTAGCGGTTTGACCACTGAACCACTTCAACTCATTTACCAGTTTCTCTGGTTCCTACCGCAATGTCATTCCCCCGCCCAGAAGTTTAAGGCCACAGTCTAGTCTCATTAACAGCCTGCTGGATTTTGGCAGCTGTCATACGGCATGAGGTCATCCCTCTGAAACACGACCGCCAGTGAAAATAGGCCACAACTAATGAACCATCAAACAAATTAAATGAACCACCAATAGAATGAAATGTACCCTGAGCTGCATCAATGTGAAGAGTTTACCTTCAGGTGTGTCGTTAAAAACATGTTTGCCAGGTAAGTCAACTTGAGAACATGTCGTCATTTGCAACACCGGGATGCGCTAACAGTTGAGTGCCTTGCTCAGGGACAGAGGGACAGATCAAATGGATCCAATCTAGCAAACTTTATTGTTGCTGGTCAGATGCTCAAACCTCTGGGCGACCTGCCACTTTCCTAATGGCATTGGTTTCCACTGTGCTGCATTATACCTTCTGATATCTCCAGAGGTTCTGTGGTGCATTCAACTTTCTGATATCTCCAGATGTTCTGCGGTGCATTTAACCTTCTGATATCTCCAGAGGTTCTGTGCTGCACTATACCTTCTGATATCTCCAGAAGTTCTGTGGTGCATTTAACTTTCTGATATCTCAAGAGGTTCTGTGGTGCATTTAACTTCCTGATATCTCCAGAGGTTCTGTGGTGCATTTAACCTCCTGATATCTCCAGAGGTTCTGTGGTGCATTTAACCTTCTGATATCTCCAGAGGTTCTGTGGTGCATTTAATCTTATTTTGCAAAAAAGAGTGAGAACTATTCACTGAGTTCACTGGGACTGAGGATTGAATGAGAGACAACTCAGCAGAAAATTAGGAAATATGTGCGTGCGTGTGTGTGTGCTCGTTTTTGTGTGTGAGTGAAAGTGTGCACATGTAATCCTGTGTGTGTGTGTGCACATCTGTCTGTGTGCATCCTCCTGTGTGTGTAAGCGGGAATGTGCAATCCTGTTTCCGTATTTGTGTGCGACTGTGTGTGTAGGGGTTCCCACCTGGTTGGGCAGGGAGCCACATGCGCCTGGGTATTGTCAGTTGTGTGTCACGGAGGGTCGTGTCCCCAGTGTTATCTCTGCACAGCAGCCTGTTCACACTAATGAACCAGCTCCAATTCCTCCTCTCAGACAACTGGCTCCAAGGCATTTATCTACTGAAGCAGGACCAAAGTCTGGAACACACTGCATAGAAACCACACCAATAGCCTTCCCATTCCACTGGAAGGAATGTACAGTGGCTCTCAAAAGTATTCACCCCCACCCCCTTCCTTGGAGTTTTCCGGATTTTATTGTCTTACAACATGAAATCTCAATGTTTTTGCCACTGATGAACACAAAAAAGTTTGATTACACGCATTAAACACAATATCTTCAGGTCACATCACTGATTTTAAACGAATCAGAAAGCACCTTAATACTTGCAAACGTATCACAGCCAATAGTAAAGCAACTCAAAACACCTTAAAAGAGATTTGAGCCGATAGTGGAGTTGTTTCCATGCTGAAGATAAAAGAGCAATGAAGCCTTTGAGCCTTTTGGGACGTTTCCCTTTCACAGTGGGCCATGTCAGGTCGTGCAGCACTGTGATCCTTATGTCACGGCTGCACAGAAGGAAACGTCCAGACAGCGTCACAGCTGAGAACAGCCAGCAGGCCATCATGGGACAGCCACCTCAACTAGATCTCACAAATGGACATCAACAAGATGTTTGTCCACTAGTGAATGAACGTCAATAAGTGATTTGGCCATAAAAAAGTTTTATGCACAAATGGGTGTCTACATAAAATGCTAAAGCAGCTTGTTGATTTGTCGTTATTTAGTGATACGCTCCTGTCGATTATCAGTGGTGTTGCCCATGTGTGCCGGGGGCCGGGGAAAAACAGAGTTAGGATGGGGCCTGTGCGGAAACAGAGTTGGGATGGGGCCTGGAGGTAAAATAATTCCGATAGGGTCCGGGGTGGGGGGGTGGGGGGGGTTGGGAGTGTTGGGATGGAGCCTGGTTTAGAAACAGAGTTGAGAATAAAAGTACCGTATATCCATGTGCATGTCCAGTGTTAGATGGCCATTTGAGCCTACCTACCCTCCATTACAGAACAATATGAAGGTTCTCCACCCCTGAAATGGTCAAATGGTGTACTCCATTTAACACTCCATCAGCAGAGTAAACCTTCTAAAAGTCCTAGTTGTCTGGAAAATGACCCTGTCCTAAAGCCCCCACTCTCCAGCTCAGCACCCCAGCGGTAAACTAGCCTACAATGGCACTAGGAACAAAAAGCTTGGAAGGAAATGTTTGTTTCAGATTCCAATACCACCCAGGTATTTTTAGATAAATTCTATGATTGTAAAAGGCTCTGTTTAAGAAAGTCTGATAACTGAAGATAATGAAGGTAATGTGCTGTAAAATATTTCGCAAAAAAACCGAGAGCTGAATTTGGAGAAACTATCCAACTGAATAGAAAGAGGTATGGATGCATGACAATAATATAAATATGTGTTGCTAAGTAACACTGAAGTAAACACACATCTGAAGCACACTCAAGAGGCACTCAAGAGGCATTTACTCATATATTAAATAGAATCAATAGATTTACTGTCTGTACGTCATTAGTATTAATGGCAAAACGGCTGCAACCACAAAAGATTATGTTCTGACACGCATTCATGTCCATCACGTCACTGAATGTCAATCATCCAACAGCCAGTCATCCTAAATCGACGCACAGCCTCGCTTCCTTTCATGCGATGACCTGCCATTTGTTAGTGAAGCGATGACAGTGGAAGTTTCCACTGGCTAGGAAAATCCATCCTTTGTGACAGTCCTTACATGACAAGGCGTCAGGGTGACCCAGAGGACAGACTATGTATACTGAAGTCCAACGAAACACGACACAGACCTCTCCGCCGAGTACACACAGAGGCAGTATCACGACCGGCTCCGGCAGGGCAAATGTGTTCTGGATGCTTTACAGTTGATGTGAAAATGTACACGCACTTCATAAATGTACTTTAACGCGTTACATACACATTTGTAAATGGATTCGGGAAAAAACACGCACACCGAACACACGTTCGTGTTTCCGATCGTTCACGTGTTTTCTTTTCGGTACGTGCTGGTCACTTGTGAGCGGTTCTTTGTTTCGGGGGTATGTTCATTAAGCCTGTGTGTCTGTGTAGTCTGGCGTATAGGTGTTATTGTATCATGTCTCAACACTCGACAGGCTCGTGTTTGAACAGGCTTTTTCCATGATAAACAGACTTGGCCCAGACGGTGGATGAGGACGGAAGGGATGAGAGGCATCACTCCTCTGGTAATTAGCCAGGTTTTATGGCCACACACATAGACGCCCACACACACACACACACACACACACACACACACACACACACACACACACACACACACACACTGAGAGAAACAGACACTAGCATGCACTCACACGCTCACAGTCAAACACACTCGCACATTCCTCAGACACATGCATATACACACACACACACACACACTTGCAATGAGAGAAACAGACACGCGCATGCACTCACACGCTCACAGTCAAACACACTCGCACATTCCTCAGACACATACACACACACACACACACACACACAGGCAAAGACATACACATACACATGCTACAAACGATGCTAATGGTATTCAGTGATGGAGAGCTACGACGCTCACAGGGACACATCAACGCAGCCATGAAACACAGGCAGCGCAGAACATTTGTGGTAAAAGACACATTTGAAATGGAACTCATCATCCCCTCTGAGAGGACATTTTTACGGGACCACTGGAATGTACTCAGACCCTGAATAGATCTTCTAAATTTTAGCATTTCATCGCCTCTCCCCCATGCCATGTCCAGCCTGGTGGGAGCATTATGGCGTGGACAAATGCTAAGACACCACCCCCTCGACCACACCCCCACACATGAACAAAAATCTGTCCAAACTACACCCAGACAGACAGACCTGGCTGAAGTCCCCAGCGACCATTCAGGTGGACATTAGCCTTGTGGAAAACCACGCTGTGTGACCTGGGAGGTTTGGTTAGGGGTGACAAGGTTTTTCCATCTGATTCGGTGTGTCGGATATCATATTAGTATTTCGCAACCCTTGCATTGTCTCCGCACGCCGCATACGACCCAGAGTCGAGCCGAACTCAGAAAACAGGCGTTGCCTTTAAGTTAAGTACCACACGTACCGTCTTCCATCTGACTGTGTAGGTCAGACACTATATCTAGGTCTGTACTTCCCAACCTTTGACCTTTCCACTGGCGGCATAACTTGGCACAGTGCAAATCCCCAGGAGGACGTACAAGGAGGGGGAATATCTGACTCACATTCCAAACTCTGATACCCAGCTATGCAGGAGCTGGTCAGTCTGGGAAGTTCCAGCAGTGGAACCCCCTAACTTTCCAGCAACTTGTGCAGAGGCGTGGTAACATACAGGCCCCCCACCAGAAACCCGATCTTACGGGTTAACCCCCATGTCCACTCTACCCACTGTTTCTCCCCTACTTTCCTAACGGTCTTTATATGAAATAAAAACACGAATAAATATCAGACTTTCCCAAGACTAAAATTACATTATGAGTTTTTGATCAACCTTTTACTGTATCACTAATGATTCCCCAAGTTTCAGCCTCGGAAAAGCCGAAGATATCCACAACATTACCATTCAAACTGCATAACTGGCTGTACTGAAGTAACTGTAGCTTCCATGTCACCATGGAAACATTCAGTGACACATTTTAGGGAGAAAGATTACTCTTAGGGGGATCAAGTGAGACAGGAAGGGGACAGAAGAGACAATGTCAGTTAAACAGCTGAGCCTGAAGCAAGAAGGGGAAATCTGTTAGAGAGAGAGAGAGACAGAGAGAGAGTGGTCTCAGAGTTCATGGGGACCTGAACGAAGAGAGAGAGAGAGAGAGAGAGGGAGAGAGAGGGGATTCCTAGTTACAAGAGCCACAGCAGGTGTATTCTCTCCACTGCCTTGCCATAACTGAATTTGGAACATGTAATACATAAATTAATGAATTAGAAATTGAGCCAAAATCTTTAAGCTATACAGAGAGGTGTTTGTGGGAAGTATCCCGTAGTAGACAGCGCTCCCGTGTGATCCAAAAGGCTTGTTAATGCTTGCAGAAGAGGCTGACGGACACATAATTTAGGTTACTTTAGTGATTAACCAAACACAAAGCAAATGTTTATGTCTCCCTCCTCCACACACGTTGAATCGGGAGGTGACTTGTATGGAACCATGTATGGCTTTTTACAAACGTGACAGCTATGGACCCGCTTACTTAGTCACTCTGTTCATGTGACCCAGATTGGCAGAGCGAAGCAGGAGAAACACCAGTTAGACCACTCATCCCACATGGAAAACCCCCAAAGGGGACATACAGAATGGGTTGAGGTGGGAGTGACAGTGGAGTTACGAAAAACTGAAGGGGATATACCCTGGTCTGGAAATATCAGAACCTGGATCATAAACACCTCTCCTGTTGCCCTCATGGATATTTAAAACATGAACTAGTGAAATCACATAGAGGGAGATTCCTTGAGAATCACATACAAAATCAAACAGTCTCAAGTGTGTCTAGAGACTATGCTTAGGCCCATGATAATGTTTATAATGCAAATATTTTCATTGGCCTTATAGTGAGGACATGGAAAAATTCAGATCATTTGAATATGGCACAAACACAACTTAGTTTGCATGCAAATCCTTGATTTTTAAACACTGATTCAAGATTGTACAGCAACTGTCTATCAAGCATAGAGACAAACAACACATTTAGTATGAATAATTTCTATTTGACATTTTAGTAATCAAACAGACACTGTCCATCTATCCAGAGTGACTCACAGTGCATTCATCTTAATAAGCCATTAGCAAAGTCAGGACTAAAAGAAAAAAAAGAATGGGAGCTTAACACAGGGGCTTAACACAGGGGCTTTAACACAGGGTCATCAAACAGACACAGTCCATCTATCCAGAGTGACTCACAGTTAGTGCATCCATCTTAAGAATCCTAGATGGGATCACAAACCCCAGAAGTAATACATTTTACTAAAGCAAAGTAGCCCTCAGCAAAGTTAGGACTAGAAGAACAAAATACATGGGAGCTTAACACGGGAGCTAAACACGAGGGCAAAACACAGTGGCTTAACACGGGGGCAAAACACGGGGGCAAAACACTGGGGCTAAACACAGGGGCTTAACACAAGGGCGTAACACAGGGGCGTAACACAGGGGCTGCTCCTGCAGTAAACATTACTGTGTCAATCAACCTCACAACATGGCAGTAAAGCACCAACTGTATGTTTTGGGCAGGGCAGTTGGGGAGTTCCCTAAAAAAAGAAGGGGATACCCTGATCTGGAAATGTTGATCTCTTGGTCATCCACAATGCCATCCCCCACCCATGCCTTCTGTCCATGCCACAAGGCTTATTTTTAACAAAAAGGGTAACCCCAGAATGAGAATCACATTTCTGTGTTGTGTAAGGCTTGCACCTTTTAGGGGAGGCCTCCACAGGGCTGCAGACATGACTGGCTAGGCTTCATGCCTCACAGGCAAAGAAGCAGTATGCGCACACACACACACACACAAGTTAATAAATACAGATGAAAGGAAATGATAAGCAAGACAGAAAATGAAGATACAACTCAGTCAAGTTCTACTTGGTCTCTCTCGCTCTCTCCCTCAACTGAATTTTTCTTGGAATTTGAAGCTCTTTATTGGGACATTGTCAATGCAAGTAAAAAAGAAGAATGTAATAAATTACAGTGAAACCAAAAATAACTTAGGCCAATATAAAATTCTAAGTAACCAGACAAGTACAAAAAAGGACAAATGTTTTATGTTATTTTAAAGGCTACGTACTGAATATAGTGTTGTTAAAATATGCAAATAGTTACAAATGAGCATGACAAACGTTAGGTTCACAAGGCTGTTTGTACTCCACTGGTTGCCTGTTACTCAGGGTAAGAGGACACAAAGCTCCTGTGATTGTACATGTGAACTATTTTACCTTTCAGAAATGGGAGCTTATCAATGTCTAAATTGACTTCAAACTTCATTTTTGGGTCTGTATGATCTTAGGGAAATACGTGACTGTAATGTAGTCATACATTAGGCCGGAGGTTGCAGCTCGGTTTCCACAAAAGCCTGGTCTGTCTGTGGTGATCTCTATAGATAGCAAGGCCATGCTCACATAGCCTCTCTCTTTCTGCTTCCTCTTCTCGGTTTCTTTCTCACTGTCTCTGTGTCAAATTTCATTCTCTCTCTCTGTCTTTGTTACTGTCTCTCATTCTCCTTCATTCACTTCACTTCCATAACTTTGCTCCCTCTGTTTCTCTCTGTCGCTTCACCACCCTGTCGGTCATAGGGAATAAATCAGCCTTCTGGTTGTTGTAGCTATTTGCAGTGTATGGGCGCATTTCTGCCGGTACAGTGTGTCCTGTAGGAGACAAGGCTGACAGCCTTTTATTATCGCCCTGCCTCAGACTGGAACAGCGGACCCCAATTTTCTCCTTCTTTCACCCTCTCCTTTTGTCAATCCTCTCAATAAGGTCTGCAACTCACAAAGCATATTAATGCTCTCTTTCTCGCTCTCTTTATTTTCCATCTATTTCCACACGTATCTTTGCCTCCCTTCTGTCCCTCGTTGTTTTTCTGTTTTTCTCGCTCCTTCTTCCTCAGGCTGCTAACAGGGATTAGCCTTTTAATAGACGAATGGATCAGAGAGGTGGACAAGAGGGAGGACATGATGATCTGCAATAATGAGGGAAAGGCAGTGTGTGTGTGTGTGTGTGTGTGTGTATGTGTATGTGTGTGTGTGTGTGTCTGTGTCTGCACGCGATAGAGGGAAAAACATACAGAAAGTTACCAAACTAGAGAGCGAGAGAAGAACCACCAGGAGTTCAGTTTGCTCACCATCCTGAGTGTCAGTAAAGCGATTGTTGGGAACAACAGGGGCATTAGTATCTGGTAGCGGAGGTGGCATAGCTGCTGATGGAGTCTCAGAACGGGGCTACAAAAGATGTGTTCATGCAAGAAGTGTCACAGGGAAGTCACACCCGGGCGGGACCTAAATATTTTACCGCCTCCATACTTTCATACTACAGTATGTCCTCTTATCCTCCAATTTAACCCTCACAACTCTCTTTCAAAGCGCGCCGGAGAAACAGGGTTCACGGGATCTCTCCCAGACCGACTGGGGAACAAAGTGGTCGGGGCCAGGCAAGGATGAAGGCGGCATCGATCTGGTCAGTTTTTTCCGATAGTTCAGAAACTAGAATGTTTGATTAACACAATATTGAATGCAGGCTGCAAACGCTGCCAATCGACCATCAGTCTTGACACTCCACTGTCTGTACTCGTTCTGGACCAGTCAAGCAGCTCATATTTCCTAGGTGATCATATTTCCTAGGTGATTTCCTAGGTAAGCACACATTATTCCTGAGTGATTGGTCTGAAATGAAATATCAGAAAGAAATGTGCCTCTGAGCTCCAGAAATGCAATTTTCGCGATCTTTCGCCAGCGTGTAGGAAAGCTCAGAGTAAAGCCACTGCGTGTTAGTGATTAGCCAATATCCAAACCCTCCAGGCAATTATCCTCTGAGCTGTGAGGTATGATTGTATAGGTAGGCAGCAGGCAGGCAGAAGAGTGAGAGGAGAGGCGGGCAATCATTATGGATAAAAGGTTGTGTTGTCATGGAAAGGAAGTGTGTTTGTGTATTTTTGAGTTGTTGTGTATGTGTGTGTGTGTGTGTGTGTCTGTTTCTGCGTTATGTTCACTTTTGCCCAGTTCAGCAGTGTTGGTGGAAGAACCTGTCTCTGACGCTCTTATTGTGAAACCCTATGCTGTGATACATTCCCCATCAGACCGACGGCAGCCAGATGAACAGTGTTTTTGAGGTGTAAAGGGTCCATGGTAATACTCCAGGCTTTTGTCTGCAATAGTGTCTGATGGATTGGAGCATGGTAACGTGTTGGGTCATCTTCATTACCCACCGGAGGTCCTTCGGGTCGTGAACACAGCGGTTTGCTGTACCAGGCAGTGATGCAGTTGTGTGTGTGTGTGTGTGTGTGTGAGTATAGGATGTGCTTGGTCAGGCCAAAGAAGCGTGTTTCAGGTTCATTTGCGGTGAACACGGTTGCAGTATGGCAGCACCATATTGACACCGCTTGGTTTAGCTTGCCTTGACGCCACATTAATATAAACATGAATTACTTTTCCATGATTTTTCATGGATCATAGGTTATTCTGCCTCCCTCTCTTTGTATAGTGTATTTGTCTCTCATCTTGACCCAGACAGAGCACAAACATGGCATGTTCAGCCAGCGGAATGCCTGGAACCCAAACATGAGACAGTTCCAACATGAACCAATATGTCTTCCATGTCCAAAACTCACGACAGCATCCAATCGTTCTTATCTAGCCCAGAATGGGGCCCTGTGAGAGGCTTGAGTGAAGCCAGGGTAGATCAACCACCCACCACAACACCAGCACCACCTACCTACTGGATGAGAAACCTGGCCTCTCAAAACTAGAGTGAACAGAAAGAGAGAAAGATATAGCCTCCTTTCTATCGTGTTAGCTACAGACGTGTCCAACTCACATTCATGGAGGCTATTCATTTCTGATGAGGCGATAGCAGGAACATTCTATTGGTCACCACAGCAGAACCAGCGCCCAGTTCAGAAATCCCACCTGCATATTAGTCATTGAATTCTTCCTCCCTAGGTCCCATAGATGCGAATAATGAGACAAGTTAGTCATCCTCTATTCATATGCCCGGCATTAAAACACTTGAATGCAGATTTTCCTTTTGAATCTGGTCTACGTTGACTTCTGTTTTGGTCGATATATTGCGATGACTCATTGATTCTCTGGTAAATGTCTGGGTTGTGATGGAGATGAATACGATGGGTAGTTACGATGACAATCAAGAAAGGTCTTTGAGCTCTGATCTAATTGGTGTCGTGTCGGAGTGGGCAAAACATATGCAAACCCTGTGTTGAGACCCACAATAGGCACCACATGATATCGTTTCAGCCTTGTCTGCCGATCAGAACTGTACAAAATGGATCCTGAGCTCACCAACCATTTTGTGCAAGATCAAATAATGTTCACAGTATTTCGATGAATAATTTTGTCTTTTCAAAAACAATTGAAGATAACATATCGTAACTATCTTGTCGGGCAGAACTAACAAATGTGTTACTAGGTTACTAACCAGCATTGCTTGAACTGGACACCTGGATGGAGTGGATACCGAACATTTAAACATGCAGCCTGGTTCTAATCACTGGTTCTGTCCATGGAGAATAATAGGCTTTACAAAGCACTTAAAGCACTCTGAACATTACAGTTGGGGAAGTGAAAGTACTGGAGACTGGTGGATAGTATACTTATGGTTCGTAGTCACTAAGATACACACTAATTTGACAGTATTTGAACACCGTCGTATACCAAGGTCAATCTTCTTGAAAACACCACATTTACAGAAGCAGAATGTGGAGAGAGAGAGAAAAGGGAGGCATTGTGGAAGACGATGGGTGGGGGGGGGGGGGGGGTGGTATCCCCAGGCTATTGTTCTACAGAGGATGAGTCAATAACCCCAAAACACATGGAGTGGTGTATTCATATTTGATGTCTATTGATTCAGTCCAGACTGAAACTTTATATTAAATCCAATATACATACAGTCATCAGTAGCTTCCCTGAAACCTTTACATCACACCCTTCCCATAGCTCTGCCAGGGAGGATTATCAGGTGGAAAAGACAACAGACTGGACATATCGATCAACGTCTCAATTCAACTGGAGACTGAGATGCCTTTACTTATGCCTGTATATATATACATATCCCACACTTCCACGCTGATTCTCAAATTCCACTGTTCTTATATGTAATATAATTCAGAGAGACAGAGTTGAAGTGAACTGTCCACAGCTGTTCCAGGAATAAACAGACTAAATAAATAAAATTAGCATGTGACGGTGGACCAGTATTGTGTTTGTGCATTGGTGTGTGTTTTCTGTGTGTGTGATCCTAACAGATATTCCGTTGCATGTCAGAGATAACAGCTTGGGACAAGGGCGCTGAACTAGCAAGGGGATTGTACATGCGTGTTAGTGTGAGTCTGTGTGTATACGTAAGCGCGTGTCTACAGTACATGTGTGTCTGTGCGTGCGAGTGTTAGTGTGTGTGTCTATGTGTGCATGTATTTTTGTGTGTTTGTGCGGGGGATGGTCGTGATGAGAGGGGGTAGTAGATCATGATTTGGTTTAAAGGGAGATTAGACTAGATTAAGAGACAGTGGACAGAGTCAGATCCCCCTTTACACACACACAAAACACACACACACAACCCCAAACGGAGGCTCTTTATCCTGTTGGCCGTGGTCCAGCTTCACTTAAGAATGAGTGAGGCCATTTGGTCACGGGTGATTCCCGGTGTGATTGGTCGAACTCATGCTGACCCCCAGGGCCGTGACAAAGAGATGGCCACCGGAAGGTCTGTCGACTCATCGTACGCAGCCTTCCTCCTCTGCTCTCCCAAGTCTCACAAAGGAAACTCCTCCCCCCTCTTTCCCGCTAACACCCTTGGTCTATTGGTCTCTTTCTGTTTCTGTCCCTTTCTCTCGGTCTCTCTGTTCAACTGATCAAATGTTTGGTGAAAACAACCATTCAGTCAAACATTTGATTAGAAGGTGGAAGGTACAGTGGGGAGAACAAGTATTTGATACACTGCCGATTTTGCAGGTTTTCCCACTTACAAAGCATGTAGAGGTCTGTCATTTTTATCATAGGTACACTTCAACTGTGAGAGATGGAATCTAAAACAAAAATCCAGAAAATTTTGTCTGGCATACCCTGTGTCAAAGGTTAGGCGATGTGGTGGTTGTCTTATGGTTTGGGGATGCTTTGCCACCTCAGGACATGAACAACCTGGCGAGACTGAAAGAGACCAGAGTTCTGCGCTTCATCAGAAAATTCTAAAGGAGAATGTCAGGTAATCCAGTCGGGATCTAAAGCTGATGCCCATCTGGGTCATGCAGCTGAACAATGATCCAAACACACCAGCATAACTACACTGCAATAGCTTTGACAGCTCGAGTTCCCTTAATTTATTGCAAGGTCTTCCATAATTCAGCTAAAACGAATAAGCAGATATTAAAAGTTAATTGGAAAGAGTTCAAATAAGTTTTCATGGTGCTGTAAGTGTATATCCTGCCATGCACCACATTCAAACAGACAGATTAATCCAGACGTCATTAATATAATCAGATAATAATTAGATAATCTCAGAGAAGCTAAGCTCTCTGTTATATGCATAGCCTAACCCTAACAATGCCTCTTAATTACTCACTGAAATTCAGATGGCCAAAGTTGCTCGCTTGTGGGCCTGCCAGTGAAATCTAACAGGATGTTTTCCAGCCCTGAATATGAAAGTTACATTTAGAGTATAGAAATTCAAATCCAAGCACCGATGTGCATTGATGCCATTCATTTGTAAGAAGCTAACATTTGGTAGCCTAGACGACAAGCTAATATTAAATATAATATTTAATTATATTTCTCTATTAAACTTACCAGAGACACCAACATCCATCTGCCTCTATGCTGCATTTCTTTAGTTAAGATCTCTCTACATAAGTAGCGTCACATCGTAGAGCTCCAGGTAACCCACCACGGCCACTGTAAGCTTTGGCAATTTTCTTAATTGTATGTTTCAACCCAATTCTAAACCCTAAACCAGAATTAAAATTTTTCCAGGTGGGCAAAAATAGACCAAATTGTCAGGCTTTCTGGTGATTTATTGTCCCCGCGTATAGAGGAAAATCTGAATCCCAGACATGTATCCTCACACACAAACACAACCGCCAGCCCCTCAAACAAATGTACACGTTTCCTGCTGATCCAAACAAGTCTGGTGAAGCGACAATTATGAGGAGGAAGGCGTGTATTTATAGCTAGCTGTGAATACACTGCAGAATGAATAGTTGTCTGGCAAGGAGATTGTATTTAAAGCTCGGTGATGTCAACACAAGGTTGGCCAGTTGCCATGGTTCCTCCACACTGAGCAGACTGTTGGGTGGTGGGGGGAAGGCGAGGTCTTACAGACGGTGAGCACAGGCAGTGGAGGAGGAAGTGGTTAAACCAAGGACGGCAGTGACGAAGTAGAGACGGTGTGTTTTTTCAACCGCTGGCCGGCTGAAGGAGCCACCGGCTACAGACCGCAACCATCACCAAGTCTACGCCTGGAAAATAGATTTCAACCATTATTTAACCTGCATGAATCAGAGTCTACAGCTGACCACAGTTGGAACCCCTGTGATGGAACCAGACTGTTGGAACCCCTGTTATGGAACCAGACCGTTGGAACCCCTGTGATGGAACCAGACCGTTGGAACCCCTGTGATGGAACCAGACCGTTGCGCCGATCCAAGAGGAAAACCTATGGCCACATCAGAACAAATGGTCAAACCAAACATTCATAGGGAGCAATCAGAACAGTTAAAACGTTAAAACAAGTAATGAGTCATTTATCAGTGGACCTCTACCAGCATTTGACAGAGGAATCAATACGTTTAGCAGACTACTTGGACTGAATACATAGCTTAGCATAGAGTTTAAAAACACTGAACTTTATTGACAACTTTGATCTTGTCTCAGGGGGGCACAGGCACATTTTCAGAGGATGGTCTCCATCCCAACAGGGAAGGACAGAGACTTCTACTGGACAATTTTCTCTATTTACTCCATCACCCTTCTGGACCCCACCACACCACCACCTCTCTGACACATGGCCTCAGCTTCAGGTTAAACACTCCTTGCCTGCAGGACTGGACACTCTGAAGGATTAGCAGCCATCCAAACCAGATTCAGCACGTATTACAGCAGCATGGCTCCGTAGTAAAAGAGTCTGGGTGCTAAACTGGCCTGCCCGCAGTCCAGACCTGTCACCCATTGAAGACATTTGGCGCATTGTGTGACGAGGAATATGACAAAGGAGACCCTGAACTGTTGAGCAGCTATATCAAGCAAGAACTGGAAAACATTTTACTTTCAAAACTTCAGCAATTGGCCTCCTCAGTTCCCAAACACTTATAGAGCATTGTTAAAAGGAGTGGTGATGCAACACAGTGGTAAACATGCCCCTATCCCAACTTTTTTATATGTGTTGCTGGCATCAAATTTAAAATGGGCATGTATTTTTCCAAAAACAATACAATTTCTCAGTTTCAACATTTGATATGTTGTCTTTGTACTAAATTTAATTTAACATATGCGATAAATGATTTGCACATCATTGCATTATATTTTTATTAGCATTTTACGCAGCGTCACAACTGTTTTGGAAACAGGGTCGTGGAAACACAACGAACAATTAACAATTTCATACCAATTTCACATCAAGAAAAAACAACCATGAATTCTGTCATTAAGCACATGGAACTTGCTCTCCTAAAAGGTAGATCCCTATCAAACAAGTCATTTTTAATGAATTATCTACATATTTGTACCTATAAATTTGATTTCATGTTCTTAGACAAAATCAACAGCCCAGCAGTTCTTATGGAGACAGCCTTCCCAAATTATAATTTAATAGATGCTGTTGGAGCTAACAGGAAAGGGTAGCTGCCCTATTTGCCCTAAAAGTCCTAAGTAGCGGCCTCATTTAGTGACATCTATCAATGCAAGCAGATATCATTTTCATGTTTTGAATATCTATCAGCTGCTATTAACCATTTACAGGCCACCAAATCACTCTGCAAATTTCTTCGATGACCTCACAGAACTACTGTCAGTTACTTGCACTGACTTTGACTGTCCAATTATAACTGGTGATTTTAATATTCATGTGGATTATGTCAATGACAGTAGTGAGAAAGGACTCAATACCTCTTCAGACAAATTTGGACAATCGCAACAAATGAAAAGGCCCTTGCATAATCGAGGACACACCCTGTATCGAGTTATTGCTAAAGGTCTTATTGTCTCAAATGTTGCTGTAATTGCTTTATTTGATCATTTCTCTGTTGTCTTTGACATGTCTATTATTCCTGACATCCATATTTGATCAGATACTATTAAAAACTATACATCAATGAGAACACTAAATCACTGTTTATGAAGGTTCTCATTGTCACCAAAGTCATCGGACAACTGCACTTCCACTTTTATTGACTTTCTAGACACCTTTGTTTCTAAAGTTTCGAATGTTATTGATGATATTACACCTGCTTGGGCCAAAACTATTGCTGGCAAGCAAAAAGCACCTTGGGAAAATTCTACGTCTGTAAAGATCCACGAAGAGAGAGTGCCAAAAAGCTGAATGTTGAATAACAAAACTTCAGGTTGACAATGACATCTATAGAGGAACACTTCATTCTTACACTATAGTACTGAGAGGTGCTAGACAATAATTCTTATCTAACATCATGAACAAAAACATTAACAATGTACATACTTAATTTGCTACTGTTGATAGTTTAACAAAACCCAGCAAAATTACAGCACCAATAGCCACAGAGCTTGTTTCCACTGAGAAATGCAAAGAATTTGCTTCCTTTTTCAACAATAAAATTCAGGACATGAGAATTAGACAAGCGATTAAAAACACCACAACAATAAAAACAGTGACACCGCTACATTCACATGAAAGGAATTTGGTAAGCATGACACGGTTTAATACAATTGACCATACAACTATTATGGATACTGTAGAATATCTTAAGCTGTCCAGCTACTCCCTTGATGCTCTGCCTATAAACCTTTATGTTTTTAGCTGCTTGGCGATGGATCTGCTGCCAGTAGTTAACAGCTCCTTCCTGTCCGAAAACGGCAGTCGCTAAACCTCTGTTAAAAAAGCATAGCCTAGACCCTTGTGTAGCCAGCAACTACAGACCTTTTATAAATGTAGCCTTCTTAAGGATCGGAGCAACATGCATTACACTGTGAAAGTTTGCTAAAACTCTAGCTACCTAGCTAACCTCACACTGTTGTTAGTAATTGCCCTAGTGGTGTTAATGTGGCTAGCTACACAGATAAAGCAGACATGGCTAAAGTTACTGACTTTACATCTAACCAGCAGACATTGTTCGCACGTTTTGCTACTACTACTACTAGCTTCTAATAACGTCAGCTTGCCAGCAAGGACAATGTTACCTACCTAGAATAACCTCATACTTTTGTTAGTAATTTGCTATAACTATCTAATTATCTGGCAAAAACGATTGGCCAACTTTCTATGGTAAAAGTGGCAAGCTGCCATCTGTACATGCTATTTGCTTTGTTTACTAGCCCAGCTGGTAGTACTGTAATCGGAAAACATAACCATGGTGAGTTTAGACTAGTAGCTGTCATGGTTGAGGTTGTGGTAGGACACAGGTGCAGAGTCAAATAAATGTAGGTAATCCATGTTTAATCCACAAAAGGAAGACCAAGACCAAGACCAAGACCAAGACCAAGACCAAGACCAAGACCAAGACCAAGACCAAGACCAAGACCAAGACCAAGACCAAGACAGCAACCAGTGACATGGGCTATCCAATACACAGACAAAACCAAAATGAACCACAATGGTGTGGCAAAAAAGGGAACTTAAATAGAGTCCAACACCTGCCTCCAATTGGGGAGACTAAAAGGATTGGAGGTGGCTAGAGGTGCCACCTCCTGTCCTGTCCTGACTATGCCCCCAGCCCAGCGCAGAGATGGCTAGGGGCATAGCCAGGACATGACAGTAGCTTGCTATTCTCACATTTCTGTATTTATGCTACATCAGATACATTTCATAAATTAATTGTAGCTCATTCAGAATGCTGAATGAAAACTAAGAATGATGAAAACATTACACTAATTTTTAGGTCTCTGCACTGGCTCTCAGAATGTGACGAGGACTCGCGAGGGAGACGCACACTCTCTCTCCCGGCGTGGTGTTCGGCGTGCGTCGTCACCGGCACGCCACCCCTCCTCCCACGACACTGTCATGTCTTGTTATTGCACACACCTGGTGTCCATTCCCTCGTTAGGTAACCTATATTAGTTCCTGTGTTCCTGGGCATCTTTGTGAGGTATTGTTCAATGTTTGGTGTTGTGTACTAGTGCGCATTGTTGGCACACCTATTCTTTGCGCTTGGACGCTTCCCTTTCCTTGGGGTTATACGTGCTATTGATTCATATAAAGCATCACTACCTACCTTCCTGCAATTGGCTCCTTCCTTCCTTGGACACCATGACGACACCCACCTGACACTGAATCTCACAGAATATATTTTAAGAGACTGCTACTCGTTTATATATCACAGTTACATCTCAGACCTTCTCTCTCAGTATAAACCCTCTAGACCCCTCAGGTCATCAGGGTCTGGTCTGCTAACCTTTCTGAGAGTGAGGACAAAGACTGGTGAGGCAGCATTTAGTCATTATGTGGCACAGAGTTAGAACAAACTACCAGAAAACCTTGGACTTTTACCACTTTTAAATCTTGGCTAAAATCTTTGTTTTCTTCTGCCCACTTATTCATCTTTTAATTAACTTTCAGCCATCACAAATGTGATGCTTTTATTTGCATGCTTTGTCTTTTCTACTACATGTATCTCTATTATTTGTTTACTAATGAAAAGCACTTTGAACAAATATACTTGCCTTGCCAGATTCTGGAACACAGCTTAAGTACAAAAGGAATTGTTATCTTACAGTGTCATATCTAAACTTCTGTCTTCCCTCTGTCCTTGCCTGTGGTCATCTGGTGATTACAGGGAGGTTGTGGGGGAGGTCTTTGTTTGGGATCTCTCCCAGTCCACGGTCTGCTCAGCATCTCACTGATAATCCCTGTCTTCCTTAGCATGTAACGGTCTGGGAAATGTTTCCCGCTGAGGAGAATTCTCAGCTGGAATATTCCATGGATGGTGTCAAGGTATTGAGAAAACCGGGCCTGATCTTATTTATTCTGAACACCTAACCTGACCAGTACAAACTCCTGGCCCTGACTCCTCTATTCTAAACATTTATACTGATCAGTACAAACTCCTGGCCCTGACTCCTTCATTCTAAACATTTATACTGATCAGTACAAACTCCTGGCCCTGACTCCTTCATTCTAAACATTTATACTGATCAGTACAAACACCTGGCCCTGACTCCTTCATTCTAAACATTTAACCTGATCAGTACAAACTCCTGGCCTTGACTCCTGGAGTCCCATACCCAATCTTTAATTTATAAATAGTTTTCATTTGCAACAGCTGCGTTGTTTTTCAGTTAGTTAATTTTTTGTTTAACACAAATGGTCCCAATGTCCTTTCAGTGTTTTTAACATTTACACATTCACGCCCCGGGTGCCAGTTATAGTATTTATGTGGTGACACTCAAGCCTCTCCACCCAAAGCTCAGCCCAAGCTGCGGTTAAAACAGTTAAGAATGTTACAGTGTGAGCTTCTGCACATATGTAGATAAGACAGAATGAGCGTACAGCAGTTGAGAGGACGTGTATGGAAAACAACGGCAGCTGAAATTTAAACTGAGTCTCTATAAGAAACGACCTCCCTGGAAACAACCGGCCGACATATAAATGTCACTTCTACCAATGACATAATTATTCAACACAAACACAATTCATATTCAACGAGTAATCCTACCTTCATTTGCATCAGGCATGGTCTTTGTTGTCGGTCTAATGCGTAGCATATATTGCTATATAATAGTGTGTTATCCTATTATGGAAAGCATTCCTGATGGCTTTATGCAATGGCGTTATCTCAACTGACCAGGGGGGGTTTCACTGATGTAAAGGGCCAAAGAAATGAAGAGCTCACTCTGTGAGACCATTGAGACAGTCAGGGATGTGTGTGTGTGTGTGTGTGTGTGTGTAAATAAAACGACTCATCCCAACTACCCAATTAGCATCTTCATGTGGTTCACCTTAACACATACACACACACATACACACACACACACACACACACACAACCACACACACAACCACAAAGACAAACACACAGCTAAGGAAATTGTGGTGAAGAGCTGGCGTGAAGAGCAGACACACAGGGCCAGACATGGCCTCCATCCTGGGCTCTCAAAGTGACAAGCTGTTTCACATGGGATTACATCAGGCTACACAGGCTCTGGGTAGGATGGAGGGAGGGAGGGAATGCAGAATGAAGAAGGGAGGAAGACGTGTTGGACGAGGGAAGAAGGGAAGAATGGAGGATAGGAGGGGGGGAGAACTGGAGGATGGAGGAACAGATGGAGGGATAGAGGATTTGGGGAGGACGACTGAGGGAAATGGAGGACATGGGTGATAGAGAAATGGAGGGAGGGGTAAAGGACTGGGGGATGGATGAAGAGATGGAGGGAGGTAGAACTGAAGGGAAGGAGAGATGGG
Source organism: Esox lucius (assembly GCF_011004845.1). Lineage (NCBI taxonomy): Eukaryota > Metazoa > Chordata > Actinopteri > Esociformes > Esocidae > Esox > Esox lucius. Next base: position 16,960,334 of record NC_047591.1, on the reverse strand, counting down.
GGTATACTGTAATGAGATGGCAGGAGGGATGGAGTATGGCGGGACTTGGAGGACTGGGGTTATAGAGAGATGGAAGGAGAGATGGGGTTTACTGTAATGAGATGGCAGGAGGGATGGAGTATGGTGGGACTTGGAGGACTGGGGTTATAGAGAGATGGAAGGAGAGATGGGGGTTTACTGTAATGAGATGGCAGGAGGGATGGAGTATGGTGGGACTTGGAGGACTGGGGTTATAGAGAGATGAAAGGAGAGCTGGAGAACAGAGGTGGTGGAAGGAGGAAATGACTGACATTACAGTCATATCGCCCAGGAGGTGTTCCCTCAGACCTATTCAAGGCCGGATGGAGGAAAAGACAAAAGGAGCAGGAGAGAGTCTACTACAGCTGAGGGACAGTTTGATGCCCATTAAATTATTAACAGCTATTCTCGTCATACTAACTACAAAGTTATGGAGGCAAAATAAATATTTCGGATTACAGTATTATGTTTGTTTATGCATGCGCCTTCATGAAATTAAAAGGTATGTAGATCTGTTTCTATGCACGTCTACAAGAAAATAGAGAAAACCTCATCATGTGTGTTGCACAGTCACTAAATATAAATATATTTCTCCCCTACAAACAAAACATTCCTCTCAGATGGAGACATGGAACTACGAAGAAATTATTAACAAGAGCTCCATATTGTTTGATTTTAATGACGCTAGTTAAATGGACATTTATTATTTGTGATTTAAAGGGAGGAATTACGATAAAGTGCCTTTGTCAAGGACACATCGTCCAAGGTATCACCTGGTTGGCTCAAGCTTTCGTTTGTACTAAAAATGTGAGTCAGATGATATTTATACACACACACACACTCTTAATGTGGAGAGTGGTGATGGTTAATTACTGTATAGGATTTCACTGTGGGCATGGAGTGTCTAGGGTCAGAAAGCTAGGCTATATACCCGAGGTTATGTCAGAATGCATTACCCATCATTATCATTAAAGGCAAAAATACAGAACACACCCACACACACACAGTGCCCACCCACTCAAGGCCTATGGTCAAGAAATCCAATGAAATTCTCTGAAAGAACTAGCCAAGCACACAGACACGCACACAACACTCACAGATTTTTTTAAGTCAGGGGCTAATCCACTGACCTGTGTTTAAATGTACAGGAGAGGAATAGTCGAACAGACCAAAGAGAAAACTGTGAGGATGAACTTGCAGAGATGAGACACAAAAGCCCTGGCCACAAATGCATGTGCTTCACTGCTCTGGGTTGGACAGAGAAGCAATACCGTGAAAAGGGGGGGGGGGTGTACACAAGCAACCGGGTGTGCATCCTTGCAATGTGCGTGTGAGAGAGAGTTTGCCTGATCTGATGCAAATGGAGAGTTAAGTAACAAGATTATCACCACAGACCAGACCACAGACCAGACCACAGACCAGACCACAGACACTCCCATGCCAAAACACAGGGGCCCTTTTAGTCGGTTTGTGTTGACGAAGACAAGCTCATATTGTGCGGCTCTGCTTCATCTAGCTCTATATATGCAGAAAAGAGATATTTTCTGAACTTTTTTTTTACAAAGATGACACACACCCATTCATTCACTTATTCACTCCCCTACTCACATTATAAATCATTTGCTAAAGGACTAAAATGTCAAGTGTAAGTAATTATTTTCTGTGTAAATGTGTGTCAGTGGCTAGGAAAGGCGAGATGAGACCCATGAATTGACCCAAAGCGTTCCTTTATGCGAAGCTGCAAGTCCAGACATGACATTATTGTCTAGACAGGCCCAATTTTAACCAGTAGACCTGGCACGCCCCTTACCTCGCTTGACTTGGAGACAAATTTGAAATGAAATTTGTTATACCTTCACCCAAGGTAATTTGCCCTGTTAGGTCGGCTAAAAAAGCTACTTCTCTGTCACACTTTCAAGTGGGAGAAGTCAAATTAAATGTAATTGTAGAGTGTCATAAAACAACAGGCGCAAATCACCTGCGTAGCTAAAAAGAGAAAGCAACGTAGAAACCAGTGACTAGGCACCAGGCAAGCCTAGTTCAGCCAGCCCACAATTACAAGGGATGAATTTTGTTGTACCTGGATGGTTTCAATCTGCAGTTTTCTATGTGGCAGACTTTGTCTTTGACCATTACATTATTTAAACAGCGGGTTGTGTTGAACGTGATAAGTGTCTAACTGTTGTGCAAAGGCAAAAGGCCGTAACTTCAGTTTTGGTTGAGAATGAGTTACTGTCATTTTTGGAAAATAAAATACCTGCTTTATCGTGTGGACAAATACCCTGAGTCAGTAATTGTGTTTTTAGGAGATAGTGTGGTCGTCTTTGCCGTAACTTCCAAAAGGCCTAAAGAAGCCGAGGCAGAATCCTGTAACATCAGTTACGGTTCCTTGTCTTTGTTTTGCTGCACTCCCAAACACACAAATTGCTGCACATCCGTGTGATTACTGTTTACCGCGCTGAAGTTACGGTGTTAGGCTCATCCACCCTTAGGCTGAAGATACACCTACAAGCCGCAAAACACCACCGCTGCGCGAAAGGGGATGCTTGGCATGTTGGCGCTAATGAACCTTTTACGTTCAAGTCACCACCACAAATTGTATAGAAATGGGATATAAGCGTGTTGATTTGGCGGAATGTTCAGTTGAGTTTGATGCTTTGAACGTAAATGCAACTTTTACCTCAGCCATTACCTTTTTGCTGAAATAACGTGGACGACAGAACGTTTATTAACGGAACAAAAGTGTACTCATGTACAAAGATTACAGTAGAAGGTCGTCCATACAATAACAGTTGAATAGCTAATCACTACACTATGTTAACTACACTATGTAAATCTAAATCAAAAGCAGTAGGTTAGTTGTATGTGCAGTTCGTCCATTGTAATATAATCATAAACAGTTTTAATTTAGACTTCCTGTAATGTAGCTATTGAAGCTCATAGCCAGCAAATGTTTAGTCTGAACAAATCCTAATTTGTTTTGTCTGTGGAGAGCATTGAACCCAGGTTGACTACATGGCAGTCCGCATCTCTAACCACTGTGCTATTTACCAATGGGAAGTCAGTCAGGCAGTCACTCACTCATTCACTCAGAGGCAGAACAACAAATGTGTTCACTTTGTCAGCTCTGAGATTTGACCTTGCAACCTTTCAGTTACAGTTCAAATGTTCTAACCACCAATAAGACAACCTGCCACCCCCAAATAAATAATCAACAATAGCAAAATAAAATAACAGAGGGTACCAGTACATGATATTTGAGGTTTATGTAAATATACTTAGCGGGTATAACGTGACTAGGCAGCATTTAACAAAGCTTCAAAGCAAGAAACCATGCATACTGCATGGTTACCTGCCATCAAAGCATCTGGCTCCAAAGATCCTCTGTTGGAGGCTTTAATAATCTTACATATTTCATCTGTCTTTGTGGTTTGTTCAGTTGAATATTCATTTCAGGATCTTTAGCATACCAAATTTGTACCATATGTAAATTATTGAATCTGTAACAGATAATCCGAATTGCAAAACATGTTGCAGGTTGTAATGTATCCCCAATGTGTGAAGAGTTTAAGTGTGTGTGTCATCAGTAAAAATGTCTATGCAGCACGTTACGTGTACATTTTCTGGATAACAGGGACCTTGTACAATCAGCATCAATAATCATCTGCTCATTTGACGATAGTGTTTTGCACTGCCATCCAGTTGTGGGACAACAGGCATTACAGGACTAGTGAATCACACATAGGAGCCTGTGTTTAGGGTCAGCATGGTGAATGTCCTCACAACCAGGGGAGGCCCATCAGGAAGTGGTTACGGGTGTGACTGCTTGATAGTCATTCAGCCAGGTCGCTACGACGGTTATATTTACACCCGTGTTTCCAAAGACGTTGGGATGCTGCGTAAAGTGCAAATAAAAACAGAATGCAATGATGTGCAAATCATTCATCCCAATATTTAATTGAAAATAGCAGACCAGATTTGTGCTTGGAAATACACGTCACTGGTACGCCCTCTTGGAGTTGTCCCTGTGTCTCCTGGGCTATGATGCATGTTCTGAAGCTACACTGACCCCCGGTGATACTGCCACAGACAGAGTACAGAATCATCAGACACTAGAACAGCCAGAACCCTCCAGCTCCAACCCCTCAAATTTACCATCTGAATCTTTCCTTCTCGGTTTGGGTGTCTTGGCCCCTTACGAGCAAGAGAGATTCTCTCAATGCTGTCCCTTGTTGCTCAATTGTTAGGACACAGTGCTTAGAATGCTTCGATGTTCGATTCCAATGGGGGGACCAGAATTTAAAAAAGTATTAAAAGACATGAGAACTCAGGACTATAAATTGCGCTGGATTAGCTAAATGACTAAAATGTAAAACCTCATTGCGAGCAGAGTGATTTGAATGAATGCCAAGGACATCAAAGACTATTCTTAGGGTCTCTCGGTGGGAAAGGCTTCTTAGATATTATTGCATATTTTTCAATATGTTACCAGCCTTTGGGATGTGGATTTCAAGCAAAATATTAATGTTGGTATAAAACTGACAGGTCCACATAAGGAGAGACGTTTAGTTACTGGGGTTTCGAGAGTTCAAGGTTCATTTTATAGCCAACTGTGTGTTTCAACTGTCAACCGTGACCTGTTCACCGGGTGACGTGCTTGCATAAGACGCATTACCTCCCACTTACACACATGCACGCATGGCCTACCGAACTGCATGCACAGAGAGGATCCTACACGTTGCAAATCGCAGCAGTTCAGCTGTGAGTTTCACGAGGCGACGACCAGAGTGTCTAATGTCCCACAGTGTAACCAAGGCTGTCTGTTTATCTTCAAAGACCCGACATTATGACAGGGGACAGGCCCTCTCCCTAATCCCTGACTCACTTCCAATACGCGTTACTGCAGCCACACCACCAGTGCCAACACTTGTAGATGGGTGTCTAGGTATGTGTGTGTGTATTTGTGTGTGTGTGAGCCCGAAAGCGTGCGCTTGTGTGTGACCGAGGGGCTCAGACTCGACTGCTAAATCCACTTCATGAGGCAGAGTTCTTTTACACTAGGATTCACATTCAAAGGGTGAAACAATTTAGCCCAAAGTAGGAATTGCTTTACTAGTTAAAAAATAATTCACTTGATGCTAGATGATTCCTCACACCGAAAGGAAACTAATCCACGGTTCAGTTTTCTCAGCCATTACAAACTCTTACCAAATTCAGCCACCATTTTCAAAAAATTGATCGTAAGTAATCAGGGCGTGAGCATGTTTCTTGTTTTCAGTGGGGCTGCTGATCCGTCTTTTCTTTGGAGAATAAGTAGAACTTACTTTACCTCATTTTTCTCCACAATCTTGTGATATCAAATACATGACTAAGGATCTGCAAGCAGCAGGACCTCATGCAGAAGCTCCCAGTATACTCTGGACAGTCGATGTCAAGATATACAGCTCCGGAAAAAATTAAGAGACCACTGCACCTTTTTCTTTCCTTTCCAAAAAAGTTGAAAAGGAAAGTTTTGAGTGAGGAACATAAGTGTCCAATTTGCGGTGGTCTCTTAATTCTAACTCTTCTGTAAAAAAAAATCCGGAGCTGTGCAATACGTGAACAAAATGGGATGCTGTAACAGCTGGCCTGTGCCGTGCCTGCTGTTATATTTCTATGTACAGTGTGTTTTGCTTCTGTTTCTTCTGTTTCTATGTTCTTTTTTCACCTGCGTCTTGTTCATTCCTCGTTATCTCTCTGTTTAGATTCCCCAGTTCCCTGTGTTTGGTGTTGGTCATTGTTTTATTGTAATGTAGCCATTAGAGTGTTTGGTTTTAAGCCTGTGATTATTGTGCCTGGTTATTAAAAGACCTTGTTCACCATTTCGGCGCATCGGTCCAGCCGTACCTCACACGTTACATATCCTCACATGCAACAAGCTTCTGGAACTTCATACTGTTTTCTAAAGGTCAGAGGAAAGACAGACCCACAGACAATATTCGGTGCGATTTGACTGCTAAATTATAAGGTATTGTTTTTGTGGATTTTTTATTATTTCATTCATTTTTTTACATCTTGCTTCATTAACACAACCCTCAAAGATGCATTACAGCAATTCTTGGCCACCAGTTGTATAAGGGGTTGAGTAAAAAAGGATCCCTAAAAATATTCACTATGTTATGCATGTGCTGAAACTTGGAATTGCATGGCTAACTAAGGTATGGTAGGTTCTACTTTATGCAGTATAACTGCATCTTTAATACATCGAACAATACAATGTGATATCGTCATGGCTCCTTTACCGTTATTCAACCGTACCACTTCCAAGGCTTGTTATGCAACACTAATGGACTGAAATAGTTTAAAGATGAGTGACAAACTCAGTCATGGTAATTTAATGTCAGAACAGGCCTTCAAATACGCATTGATGCATCAGCTTCAATTCATCATTCTTATCTGATGTTTATACCGGCAACGCATTTTACAGTGAAGTCAGACCCACAGGACAACCAAGATTTTGTTCGACTAATGTGGATTGATGACCGTTGTTGACCGTTTAGGGAGTACAATCTATTGATCAGTTTGACAAACTATTGGTCAGACATGGTTTTACTGTAGTACAGGCCCCTGATAATTGTGGATATTTATCAGGACAAATGGATTTAAAAATCTAAACACAGAGTCGTCTTTGCTGGTCTCTCTGTGTAGATGGTTTAGGGGGAAATGTGTAAAAACAATTCATTTGACTGTTTTTTGGTCAGGATTTTTGAAGGTGGGATAAAATTTAACAACAATTTATGAATTGCAAGGAAAGTAATACTTTAGATCTGTGTTTCTCCAGGTGATGTGCGGTCCTTAACCCGTAAAACACATTGTTATGTCATACATAACGCATAATCCATATAGCCATAACAATAATGTCTATTTATACATAACATCTTCATATCCATTTATACAAAATATATAGATGATGCATTAGTCAGCAGCAGATGGACATTACCGTAAATGAATACAACAAACACCATTACATTATAGTAATCCTTTAAATGTGTTATACATGAGTTAGAGGTAGCACTGAAAATATTGCATAGCTTCAGTAAGACCGCCCCCCCCCCCCCCCCCCCACACACACACACACACATGTCCATACAAAGAACACAAACAATGTCCATACAAAGAACACAAACCATGTCCTAACAAGCCAAACAAACCATGTCCTTACAAATCACACAAACCATGTCTTGACAAACCAAGAAGAATACTTAAATCACACAAAACATGTTTTGACAAAACCATATCAACCACAATAAATATTATCAACCACAATAAATATTTCCTGACAAATAAAGGGAATGGGAAATGGGAAAACAAAAGATAAGATAGGTTAAACCAGTTAAATGACGCAACAACAACATTTTTACCAAAGGCTTTTGTCCAAATGATAAATCCTCTGATAAATCGTGTGTTCATTGAATAGATGCTCTTTCCCCCGCCCTCCTTATTCCAGTGTTATGATTGGCCTTTCGTAGTGTCTGTACGTGGTACAGGAAACGCAGCTGTGCCAGTCCAGCATCGGAGTGTATCTGATACTACAGTAGTGACCTTTCCGTAGCGCTGTGGCCAGGATTGAGAGAATTTGTTTGCGAAGACAACACCATTCGTCAGAGTCAAGCGGTAAAACTACAAGCCCCTGTCCTTTCTCAGTCCCTGGCCCTGCATCTCCAGCTGTTTCAGTATATTACGGATTTTGTGTCCATGGGTAAAGAAGTGAATGCTGTGACTGGTGTATTTCCTGTCTCAGACAATGACTGGAATGATATCCATTCTTCTTTGGGAAGTGCGGTACTTGAGGCTGTTGGTTGGGTATGAGGAATAGGCTGTCAGCACGGATGCAGCCAGTCTTTGGGAGTGCTAGAAATGTATGTAGTTGTTACCTGGTCAACATTCAATGCAGTTCTATCTATCTGTGTTTAATGAAAGATACTTGAAACTTGCACTTGCCATTAGTCAGGTTTAACTACATTATTACTATGTAATTACTATACACAGTCTCACTGTTCCACAGGTTAAAACCCAAACTTAGAAACAAAAGCTTCAATGTAGGCTAAATATTTTTAAGTTAAGCTTTAGAAAGTGTTACATTTTACGTGTGGCCTTGAACACAGCCCACCAGAATTCAAATGTCAGATTTAGGCAACAAACCAAAAAATTCCACTTCATTCATCGAATGGCAGATGCAAGAAAAAGGCAGAGGCCATTCGATGATTTTTATCAAACATCAAAAAGTGTCCAGTGGGAATCAAATCCCAACCTTTAATGCTTGGTTCCGAGGTAGGAAGTGATGTGATGATGTGATAATGTGATAATGACCGTCTGACCGGCTGTGTGTGTGTGAGAGTGATAATGACTGTCTGGTTCACTTTGCGAATCGACTCTTCAATTCGAAATGTCACCAGTCGTAGTGTGTGTGATTGTGTGTGTGTGTGTGTGTGTGTGTGTGTGTGGGTCTGCCCCAGCAGTAGGAGGTCCGGGGGCATTCAGTGGACCCACCACTTCTCCATACAATATGGAGAAGCTCCCTCCACCTGTCTACTGGATTGGGGGCACACACTCAACCGTGAGTGACTTTGACAGCGTGACGATGGCCGAGGTGGTGTGGCGAAGCAGCCGCGCCACCATGGCGTGTAGGAGGAGGGTGTGACACGCCCTGACAGACACCCGGCTGAGCACTTCGTCCTCCTGCCGTCGAATGCAATCAGCCGGCTTTACATCATAGAATGTGGGGTCGGCGGGGGGGGGTAAATGCAATTAATTCATTATTGATACTGTCACGTGCACCTGAGACAATGCGGCTTATGATCAAAATCAATCAATCAAAATGTATTTATAAAGCGCTTTTTACAACAGCAGTTGTCACAAAGTGCTTTACAGAGACACCCGGCCTTAAACCCCAAGGAGCAAACAACAGCAGTGTTGAATTTCAGTGGCTAGGAAAAACTCCCTAAGAAGGTCGAATTGATCTTATAATAGGTTGAATAACATGGTTAGCACAGTGTTGTCTGATGCTGCACTCGAACTTGAATCTGTAAAGAGTCAGTGCCTATCCACAGGAAAAGATACAGCAGGATACACTAACAAAACTGTCAATGGAATTTGTACAAAACTGTCTTTGGTGAAGGACTAAGAACATTTCTCACGGATAAACCAATGGGAGGCGTGTGTCTTCCGCTAATCTGCATATGGTAATGAGCAAATGGCGATGTAAAAGTGAAAAAGCGGCCGAACGCGGTGTTGCCGGATTGATGGACGGTGGAGGGAATGCGTGGGAGAGGGGAATGCGCTGGTTCCTCCATAGAGCCGTCCCTTACCTTCCTGCAACGTGGAATTACATCACATTGGCCGTGAGTGTGACTCGATGTGTGTGTGCACGTGTGCGTGTGTGCGATAGGAGGGCGATGGGTTGTACTGTTTTGTGTGAGAGTGAGAAAGAATGTGTGTTTGGGTGTAACTGCATGCTTTTGCTACCGTGTACGTGGGTGGGGATGAGCGTGTGCGTGCGTATGAATGTACATGCATGCGCAACACATGTGTCTGTGCGTCTCTGTGTGTGAATGTTGATCCTCCCGGGAGAACACAGGGCAGGTATGTTTGTTATTTCGCAAAGACAACATTGCATGTTCACTGACGTTGCGCTCAGGGGCAGGATTGAAATGATTGCCAGTGAATGTGGCTTTCGTTGCCGTGCGTCCCGCGTTCTCCCGCGTTCTCCCGCGCTCTCCCGCGCTCTCCCGCGCTCTCCCGCGCTCTCCCGCGCTCTCCCGCGCTCTCCCGCGTCACACCTTTGTGCTGTGTGAATGGCTTGGCTGGGTGAGGAGAAAGAACACAGACTGTCGTGTTAAAACGCCTTTTAGAAGAATTCTGAAAAATCGTTGAAACTGTCCCTTCGGGACAATCACTTGTAGTCGAGAGATTCTTTTGACCACAGACGTGCGGAATTTACCACAGAATCTTGGAATGAGGACTTCACTCCTTTCATACCACCCTTGATTTGGTAATGTGTGCCTCAGCAGCTATTTGAGGCACGAGGCTCAGAGACACTTAGGCTTTTGTAATGTGCAATCATTATTCACCCCGCTTTTTGAAGGCTGATAAACAAAATATTTTGAATTTGCTTTTACTGGAATGTGACGCGCTTATTTCTGGAAGTCATAATTATCAGTTCGTCGAGTCAACAGATCTTTTATCCAGTTCCATCATGGCATATCACCTGTGCTTTGTGTTGGAACGACCGGGCGCAACCTGATGGAAACTCATAAGAGGGAACGTTGAAGGACGTGACTCACAAACAAACAGACCAGCAGACTGTTCTTTCTAAAATCATCAAACATGCACACAAACACAAACAGCATCTGTTGCTAAATGAAAATATACCTGGGGAAGGCTGTGCAATTGTTATTCAGCAACAAATAACTTCAACATTTCACCCACACTTGGAGGAAAACCATAGAGTCAAATGGATTTTTGTAAACCGTAATTCCCTACTTATTTGACAGTCAAAGAGCATAATTCATACAAGCACACAAGGGACTGCACGCTACATCTGGATTTAAAGAATTACACAAGGTGAAAGGGGCCAATTGAAGGACTTAGAAGCATGTTTCCATGCCAACGGCCAGCTTTCTCTGAGCATCAGCTAATGAAGTGTGTTGTGGTTAGGCATGGTTTAGGAGAATCTACCTGAGGCGTCTACCTCCTCTGTACAACATGAGTTGTGTCTGTGCCACACACACACACACAAATGGAAAGTGTGCATGCCCACACACTCACGCAAGCACTCACGCAAGCACTCACGCAAGCACTCACGCAAGCACGCACACATATACACACACACCTAGCCGCCATGAGTGAATACATGCTAATCAGTTCAAGTTCTTACGAGTCATGCGCACTGTGTACACACACATCAAACCACACAGAGGAAGTATTGTCAATTCACTCGTCAAATTCATTCGGAGGGGGGGATCTTTATGTGTGTCAAACCTGGTCTTACTGTGAAGCTGTCTGAGTCCCCAGTGCATGAAGCCTGTCTCTGGTTCCAAACACACACTCAGAGGAGCCACGGAGGCCCACGCAGGGAGCTCCAATGGAGAATCAACCCCCCACTGCTCCCACAGGTCAAAGCCCCAACTCAGACCTGTCACTTTCCACCTGGGTGATGGGGACCCCAGTTCATAATGGAACTCACACTGCATTATGGTTATTTATCATGGTTTATTTTTTATGGATATAAATGGTTTGCAAAGCAATGCCCAGTACTGTCGTTTCAATATAGTGCATTTTTATGGAAAAATTTTAGGACTAATCCAAGGAAAACGTGCAAGGAAAGGCAGGTTTGAAGGGAAATGTATAGGGCAAAAGGCCCAACTGGGGAATGTTTTGCTTGCATGGCTGGGCCATGAAAATAAGCTACATTTATTTTCCTGTATTGGACTGTTACCATTTAAGAAAACAAAAGGTTCAGACGGGACCCGTGTGTTCATTCATTTTGGCATCAAAGCTAAGAGGTCAACAGAGGTGTGTTTAGAGAAATCCCTGGTTCCCAGAGTGTTGTGCCAGCCATTACACATTAACAAAACACAGGGGGCGGCCAAGTTCAAGTCCTTCTGACTCCGTTGCTTTTCTCCAGCCTCAGGTTCATTAGCCTGCTCACTTCTCCAGTAAAGAATTACCATAGCAATCAACATTGTCGTCACACCCCCTGTCCTTGTGCATTCTGGTTGTTTTGGACAGGTGCAGTGGCAGATCACTGCAGTACAGCAGCCAACGATGTCAACCATCTCGGGAGTGAAGTGGCGACTCAAACGGAACCGGCACAGATCCTGCCATTACACCCGTTATATTCTCCTTTCATCTTTCCAGTGTGGCCTCTCACCCTCATAACTTACCACACAGCTTAATCAAAGAAACACACACCCATTGACACAATGGCAAAAATGCACACACGCAGTCACAAGTACACACACATTTCAAGAATTGTGTCGTGTAGTTTGTCTTGTGCATCCTATAAATATTTTTTTCCAATTCCAATATGTAACGCCACACTACTAAGTCATACCTCTCACCACACTACTAAGTCATATCTCTCACCACACTACTAAGTCATATCTCTCACCACACTACTAAGTCATATCTCTCACCACACTACTAAGTCATATCTCTCACCACATTACTAAGTCATATCTCTCACCACACTACTAAGTCATACCTCTCACCACACTACTAAGTCATATCTCTCACCACACTACTAAGTCATATCTCTCACCACACTACTAAGTCATATCTCTCACCACATTACTAAGTCATATCTCTCACCACACTACTAAGTCATACCTCTCACCACACTACTAAGTCATACCTCTCACCACACTACTAAGTCATACCTCTCACCACACTACTAAGTCATACCTCTCACCACACTACTAAGTCATACCTCTCACCACACTACTAAGTCATACCTCTCACCACACTACTAAGTCATATCTCTCACCACACTACTAAGTCATATCTCTCCCAGTTCCATCCATTTACTACAAATCATACATGGTTGGCTCCCTCATCCCTTGAACCTTAAATTCCCAGAGTGCAAAAGCATAGTGAGTGTAAATGCCATTTTAGCATTAGGGCTATGCTTATAATAAGCCCAAAGCATACATTTACTCAAATCATTGCTAGGGTTTTTACCGCAAACAAATATTGTCTTGGTTCCATGGCATTTAAAAAATATCTAAAATGAATGACAGAAATCTGGAATTATTTTCTTTTTCAAACTGAAAATCCAAGGCTAGATAATAATGACATACTGGAGGTCAAAGGCACATTTGTTTTATTTCATTTTGTTTTGAATCAATTATTGTGTCTTAGTGTTTTGCAGATTGCTCAATCCCACTAGTGGCTTGTAGATATGGTTGTCCTTGTACAACAAAGCCATTAGACTTGGTCTCAACAATGTTCCAATCTGCCACAAAATTGGCAGATAGCAGGAAGACCCATTTTATCTGGCTTTGCAAAGACTACAGATGTAAAGACTAATTCTTTGTAAAATTGTGTTCACACACTCGAAAGTGGGTTTTTCAAACCACAGGCAATGGTAGTTTTTACAGATTCTCTAGAGATTGAGAAATAATGACTGCTTTTCATCACTTCAAATCGCTATGAAATAGTAAGAGAATCTTTAAATAGGAACTGTGAATATTGTGGTAAACTTACAGTAACTCACGAAAGTGAGTACACCCCTCACATTTTTGTAAATATTTGATTATATCCGTTCATGTGACAACACTGAAGAAATGACACTTTGCTACAATGTAAAGTAGTGAGTGTACAGCTTGTATAACAGAGTAAATTTGCTGTTGCCTCAAAATAACTCAACACACAGCCATTCATGTCTAAACCGCTGGCAACAAAAGTGAGTACACCCTTAAGGGAAAATGTCCAAATTGGGCCCAAAGTGTCAATATTTTGTGTGGCCACAATTATTTTCCAGCACTGCCTTAAGGCAATATTTACCAATATTTTGGCCACACAAAATATTGACATTTTGGGCCCAATTTGGACATTTTCACTTAGGGGTGTACTCACTTTTGCTGCCAGCGGTTTAGACATTAATGGCTGTGTGTTGAGTTATTTTGAGGGGACAGCAAATTTACACTGTTATACAAGCTGTACACTCACTACTTTACATTGTAGCAAAGTGTCATTTCTTCAGTGTTGTCACATGAAATTATATATTCTAATATTTACAAAAATGTGAGGGGTGTACTCACTTTCGTGAGTTACTGTACATTCAGAAAACTAGAATACAGGTAAATAAAGCAACATTTAAATTTGACTTTAAATCATGTGGCCTTCACATTTTACCATTAAAATAAATGATACATTTCAATTAATTACATACAGTAGATCATATGACCATTCACTCATTATCTATTTTGTTCTTAACACAAGGTTGTTAGATAAATCTATCCAGAGTTTAGAAATACAACAGTTTGATTCACCTGCAATGTATGTGTAATGAATGACTGTTTAGAAACATTGACCAAGGGGACGTAAAGCATTTCAACAACGGGTGCTATAAATCTAACTAATGTAATCAGTGTACATGGAAAATAAGTTCAAAAATCAGTTCAGAAGATCAACTTCAGTAGAACACGCTGGGAAACATGATAATGATGGCCATTTGAGATCTGTTAATCAACACCAACAACACTGGTGTTCTTTTACAAGGGACTAGGGTTCATCTGTGTCCGAGGCACTGCCCCTGGGTGTGTAACTCATGGGATCATTGCTTACCCGTTCCACTGGTCCAAAATCCTCCTCAGGAAAATGGCAGACGGGCCCATACAGGTCAATCATGACCAGAAAACCAGCCACCTGAACAGTTTCAGTGCTACTGCCCGCAGCGACCATCCATCTGTTCCACAGAGACTGACGGGGCTGCGCTCATCACATCAAATCACTTCCAAACTGTCCACTGTCAACTAAAGAGTGGCACTGCACTGCAGCCAAAACTCAGTCCATCTTAGATGAACGTATAGTATGAATTTTCAGCGCTTAACGACTACGCTTACAGAAAATTGCAACAACGTCCACGCTTGCGTATTTAAACTATTTCAGCCAAAGCCGTAGCATGTAGCGCAGGCTACACGCGGCAGTTTAACACCATCTGCTCGGGAAATTTGTTCACTGTACATCATTCAAAACAGCCCTGTAGCCTACTACCATCTGCTCGGGAAATGTGTTCACTGTTCAAAACAACGCTGGAGACTACAACATCAAAGTCAAGGATATATACGCAAAGTGCATACGAGTCAAGACTGATTGTGTCCAAACCTATGCAGAATTATGCTACACGGACGCTTTTGACGGCAAAACCGGAAGTTATTGCTGTGTTTGAACGCAGTGTCCTGGTCTTGCAGTGATGTTACACTATGCTGTTATATTGGGTGATGTTAACAACACCAATTATGTTAACAACTTTTTAAAAAGCAACAGGACATGTGCACTGACAATATTCCCGTGTAGGCTGCTACAACTGTTGCGTATTCTAACAGATACCAATGAATCCCATTAATGTCTTCCACTGGATTCATCTGCCAAGTCATACATGTAAATGAGGGTCTTTGTTTTTCATGTAAGGATCACAATAAGACAGTTTAACCTTTCAACGTTGTCAGTAAAACGCCGTCCTCTTCCCGCAGTAACAATCTTCCCGTCTGTCTCAAGTCAGATGTCCCCCAGCGACAATAAAACCCAATCAATCTGGCCAAGGGACAATTTTACTTCATTCAACATCAAATTAGAGGTTTCCTGTAAGCACACGGTAATCCATTGTTCACAGATAATCAATTTGAAGAGCGCCTGTTCAATAAATGAACATTTTAATGGTAAATGAGTGTGATGTGTGCCTCCAGATAGCCAATGAGATGTGATCTACTGGAGGCCTGCCTTCACTGTGAATAATGGGTGGCAGGAAATTAGAGGCCTTCTTCCGCTTGCAACCTTATCTACTGGTTATCCTCTTCTTCATCAGCACAAGAAGATTACACAGGGGGCAAAGAGCAAAGAGAAAGAAAAAGGAACAGAATTCAGATTTGAAGATATTTAGATGATGATTTCTTTATTTTGCTCTTTCTGAGTAATGGGATTCATTTGTTGCATTCTACTGAATTAAACTCCGCCTTGGGCGCATGTATGCTTATTCAATGTGTTTCATATTCTGTGAGTGTGTGTATTACTGAGCGTCATAGTAGAAACATGCGGTCTGCATATACCACAAAAAGAGAGAGCAGTGCTCTGGGCCATGTGCTGTGACACATACATGCATGCACAAACACATACACACATTCAAATGGACGCACAAACATATGTTTTATTGCACTCACACACACATACACACACACACACTGACACACCTTCACACTTGCAGCTTAATATAGCCACTGAGACAGAACCAGTGGTACTGGTCAAGGCGTCCGACCCCCCACAGCCCTCGGGGTGATGCGATGTGACATGTCGAATGTCACTGGAAGCTCCAGGTAGCCAAGGGGTTCTTATCCGCCTGCTGTCAGGGAGTTTTCACTTGATTAATTTAAGTGCCTGACTGTTTATTTTGCTCAGATGACAATCACTGTCATGTCAGGGATTTTGTCCAGAAAGAGAAGTAGATGCGAAAATACTATGCGCACACAAGATTATCTGCGGTCACATCAATACGCAGTGATCCAGCTCCTTATTGACACTTCTGGGTGCAGTCAACATTGGGAGCCGAGAACAGACGGTTCCAGTACTGGATTAAAGAATCTCCCAGGGAGGAGCAAAGCCCATGACATCGTGGCAAGGTCACGCTCAGACGCAAGAACAAGCATACATGATAAAAATGAACCTATCAATATCTTCCCCTTCCACATATGCAAATATGGCGCCGCAGAAATTCAGAGTGGTCTCACCGGGCTGCCGATCGATAACTCGGCTGTGCACCGATAGATCGTCTCCGCTTTAAACCGCACCAACGCGGCTTGAGATCAGGTGTGCTGCACGCTATCGACCGGGCATAGGAATTAATTATGCAACATTCAATACGCAGCTCCTCAACACCGTGCTAACTGGAAAGGATTTACATGACACGATGTTCCCCGGCTGCTGTACAGGCGCCTGTCAATGGTGGGAGGGAGGGGTCGGGGCGGGGCTAGGTCGGAGGCTAAAAGCAGTCAATGTGATTTCTAAGGGCTTAGCGCTGCGCTATCTGGCCGTGTGGAGTTTAATGCCCAATCCCGCAATAACCGCTAACCCTCCTACCGGGCCTGCAGACGGCACAAGCTCGTCTAGATCTAAGAAGATAAGCTACGGTGAAATGCTGAACATTTAGTGAATTGAAACATCTGACCGATTTAGCAGATCAAGGTGTTGAAGATCAGCCGATCTCTGAAACCGGGTGTATTGGCACTAGGCTGTGGCAATAAACAGGATTATGTTTGTTAGGAATCAAATTAGCAATCAAAGCAGGACAGAGTGAAACAGGGCGGTAAGTACAATCTGCCCTAATGAAAATGCCTCTGGTACTGTGGCTCCACGGAAACAGGGTGAGGATGACTGGGCAGAACCGTTCTGCAGAAGGGGGACCAGGCAATACTTCTGAGGGTATCATGGTTACTGTTAGAGAACTGGGGACCAGAATACCAGCATGGAGACAAGACGTCTGAGGGTGTCATGGTTACTGTTAGAGAACTGGGGACCAGAAGACCAGCGTGGAGACAAGACGTCTGAGGGTGTCATGGTTACTGTTAGAGAACTGGGGACCAGAAGACCAGCGTGGAGACAAGACGTCTGAGGGTGTCATGGTTACTGTTAGAGAACTGGGGACCAGAATACCAGCGTGGAGACAAGACGTCTGAGGGTGTCATGGTTACTGTTAGAGAACTGGGGACCAGAAGACCAGCGTGGAGACAAGACGTCTGAGGGTGTCATGGTTACTGTTAGAGAACTGGGGACCAGAAGACCAGCGTGGAGACAAGACGTCTGAGGGTGTCATGGTTACTGTTAGAGAACTGGGGACCAGAATACCAGCGTGGAGACAAGACGTCTGAGGGTGTCATGGTTACTGTTAGAGAACTGGGGACCAGAAGACCAGCGTGGAGACAAGACGTCTGAGGGTGTCATGGTTACTGTTAGAGAACTGGGGACCAGAAGACCAGCGTGGAGACAAGACGTCTGAGGGTGTCATGGTTACTGTTAGAGAACTGGGGACCAGAATACCAGCGTGGAGACAAGACGTCTGAGGGTGTCATGGTTACTGTTAGAGAACTGGGGACCAGAAGACCAGCGTGGAGACAAGACGTCTGAGGGTGTCATGGTTACTGTTAGAGAACTACCCACATCCTTTCCCCTGCAAACTACCATCCATCCCCTGGTTCCCATCATCCCTTATTACCTACCTCCATCTCCTTCCCTGATACCTGCTACCTCATATTCCCTTCCTCCTGCCTCCCATCTTCCTCTGTTATTTCTTATTGTGTCCCTCTCTCTGAGTGTGGCCTTGGGTCGATAATCTGAGGACAAGGCCTGGTGACCAGTGAGTCTAAAGATAGAATGAGTGTGCGCATCTTTCTGTGTGTGTATGTGTGTGCACATTACCAGAAGCACAGAAAGCTAGAAGCCTCCCACCCCAACTCAACCCCACTACCTCACCCCAACATCCGACCCCCACCTCAAGTACACCCCATTTAAATCAACAACATCCCCTCTGACCCCAACCCCACATCCAACCCAATGTTTATCAAAATGTCAATCTCCATGTTAACCTCTTGCTTCTTCCATGATGGGAGCTTTCTTTCCTCCCATCTCCTGTGGGGCGGTGCATTGCTCTGCTCTACAGGCCCTTCAGTAAGCAGCAGTTAATGCCAAGAGACAACACTCCATGCTGCCAGGCTCAGCGCTGTTTTCTTAATCAGTTAAAACCACATATGACACACTACTGTACTGCAGTGCATCTCTCCCACCCAAGGCCTTATCTTTAATGTGGGCCATCAGGCAGTTGTGTGTGTGAGAGAGAGTATGTGTTAGTCAGTGAGCGTATAATAAGTGAGTAATATATCTGTGTGTCTGCAGATTCACACTTTTGCATATTTGTACATATTTCCTAGTTAACGTTTACACTATAAATGGCTACTCGGTTGCCTTGCTGCCAGCTACAGTCACCAAACCAATCTGCATTATCCAGCAGATCACCTGAACAAATGACAAGATTCTACTGTTGGCCAAGGGGTTGTCACATCACATGTAGCCCATCCTGTACTTTCGGCACTTAAAAATATCTCACAATGGACTTCATAATGCAATGCTTGTCCACAGGTAGATAAAAATCGATGGGTGTGTGAAATAATATTTTTGGATGAATACGTTTGTGGGTCAAGCGGCCACTTTGCGAATTAGCTGTCTTCAACTGGATGTGTAATATCTTGCTTGCATATGCATAATCTATAAGTAAAATCGCTGTCATACATCGTTTAGAGAAGAAATTCCCTAGTTTAAAAGCAAATGCTTTTGTTGATGAGGCAAATATTGACATATACAATATTTTGTCTCGACAGCGCCACTTCTACAACCGATAGGCAATAATACAGGAAAGCATGTTTAAGTTTAGTAAATTATGTATTAAGACATGTAAAATTGTAAAACTGCAACGAAAAACTGCCTAAAGGCCGTCCCAAGCTCCCAGTCATGAGCCTCTTTATTTGCATTGGTGGGGATGTGGAATATGTAGGATTGTATGAGCAATGTAAATGATTTATCTGACATGGATGTGAGTTTAGGGTGGAAGATCTAGAGGGAAAGAGACACGACTAGTCCACCAGAGAGGTTAAAGAGTCGTGCTTCAGGGTCTCAGACCAAACAACATGTCTTTCAGTCTTTCAGGGAACAAAATCTCGTATGGATTTGAAAGACGTGGGTGACGATGGAAAAGACCAGAAAGGAGGACATGTCTGCCCCAATGACAGAGATGCATTGGTCCCCATCTAATAAAACAAAAGAGATGTGACCCCCCCAATATCAAACTCACTCCTATGGCCTTGGATGAGGAAGAAAGGCAAAAACGTTGTCCAAAGAAAATCTTGTGAGCCAGAATGTGTGCAACAGCTAAATTATCCAGGACGTCCTCCAGTCACACAAGATGGTCACCACAAAACTACCTTTGTGCCAGATTCAGGCGTTCGCCAGGATCTTTCCAGTACCAGACTCTCATCCAGTGTTACCTCCTAAATACACAGACAATCACCACCGCTACCAAACACCCAACGCAATGTTGTCAGGGAGGAACACGATTATCACCTTATTTCCCAGTACAGAGACGTCCAGAGGTTTCACGTGTAAAAATTAGTGTGGAATTGTCACCCTTAATCAGCTACTTGTTTGTTTCAATAAAACATCTTTAGGCAGAAGGCACAATTAGGTACCAGACAGCTTAATTCTATGTCCCCAAAACAAACCACTCTACTGTGGAAATAGTATTACAAATCAAGTGGCACCAAAAAGCCCTCTCGGATGGCTTAAGCCTGCGTTTGCTGTCTTAATTGGCCTCATTTGCTATAAGAGGATGTTGCTTCTTTGACAAGGCAAGGGCCCCGTGGGGGCAAGATGCAAGCGTATGGGTGTTGTAATTACAGGGACTCCCACTGTCTGTCTAAAGCATTAGTACATGTGGTGTGTTTTTGTGAGACAGTCTATTTGTGTGTATATGTTTGCGTGTGTCTCTGTGTGAGGGAGTATATGTGTGTGTGTGTGTGTGTGTGTGTGTTTGCCTTCGCGAGCTAATTCGCGTGTTTGTGCCTCAACAGAACTCCAATCCAGTGGTACTGTGGGTGAGACTTCCAACTTCATTGGCTGACCCGTCCTGAAGCCCCGGGTGGTCACGTGATCCCAACTCAAACCTGGTCATCAGGAGCGATCAGCCAATGAGATTGCCTCACTTGCTCTTCCCTCGCTAGAACAGATGTTTTAATGTGCAAGGATGTGGCAAGGAGACCTCTTTCCATCTCTATGCTCAGAACAATCCTTCATGACATTGTACAACAGGAGCATGTTTGTGTTTGTTACGCAGTTCAGGAATAGTGCTCCCTTATACCACATAGTGAGTATTCACGCAGGGGTCTTTTTGTAAAAAAGGGCTATTAAAAGGACCTCTAATGTTGCATGTCAGGGATGCATGCAGACAGATTGTTATCAAATCAGGCAAAGTTTTTTTCTGCTGTCAACATAAACCTGTTCTAAACACTGTATACTTCACCTAATTCACAGCAAAGGTGTAATTTATCCAGAAGATATTCCAGGAGATTATTATTATTATTATTCCATTATTACAGAGATTCTGCCATGCACACGTCACACTCATTGTACATTTCTGAAGCTCTGGTTATTTTAAAAGGTCACAATGTGTTATTCCACAGCTTCAGTGACTTTGCGGCAGTGAAATGTCACTTATGATGTCCAGTGTGTGTATGTATGTGTGTGTGTGTGTTTGGGGACACAATTAAAGGAGAAATCAGAGACAACACTACCCCCTGGAGGCAAAGAAAATTCTACCCCCTCCAGAACCAATTCTTGGAAGGGGAGAGATAGAACGAGTAAGAGTGAAAGAGAGAGAGATGGAGAGAGAAATAGATTTAAGGGTGATATAAGGATCTAGAAAATAGGACAGAGAACATGAGATAGAAGACAGGCTGGAGGAAAAAGAGGGTTAGAGAGGCAGAGGGAGAGTTATTGAGAAGGGGAGGATATATGAGAGACTATGGCAATATTGCTCTTGTTTTCTCATGCCAGCCATTTCATGCCAGTCATTTCATGACAATCATTTCATGCCAATGATTTCATGCCAGTCATTTCAAGTCAATAATTTCATGCCAGTCATTTCATGCCAATTATTTCATGCCAATTATTTCATGCCAATCATTTCATGCCAATCATTTCATGGCAATAATTTTTTATTGGATTTCAGAAAGACCGCTAGAGTCAGGGTCAGAGAGTGAGCGACAGAAACAGAGGGTGAGAGATACACACACCCCTTTCTCTCATCAGTATCTCACAAAAGTTAGTACACCCCTCACATTTTTGTAAATATTTGAGTATATCTTATGTGACAACACTGAAGAAATGACACTTTGCTAGAATGTAATGTAGTGAGTGTACACCTTGTATAACAGTGTACATTTGCTGTTTGAGTCCTCTTCCACTCCTCCATGACGGACATCATGGAGCTGATGGATGTTAGAAACCTTGCGCTCCTCCTTGAGGATGCCCCACAGATGCTCAATAGGTTTTAGGTCTGGAGACATGCTTGGCCAGTCCATCATCTTTACCCTCAGCTTGTTTAGCAAGGCAGTGGTCGTCTTGGAGGGGGGTTTGGGGTCGTTATCATATTGGAATACTGCCCTGCGGCCCAGTCTCCGAAGGGAGGGCATCATTCTCTGCTTCAGTATGTCACATTACACAGGCATTCATGGTTCCCTCAATGAACTGTAGCTTCCCAGTGCCGGCAGCACTCATGCAGCCCCAGACCATGACACTCCCACCACCATGCTTGACTGTAGGCAAGACACACTTGTCTTTGTACTCCCCACCTGGTTGCCGCCACTCACACTTGACACCATCTGAACAAAGTAAGTGTAACTTGGTCTCATCAGACCACAGGACATGGTTCCAGTAATCCATGTCCTTAGTCTGCTTGTCTTCAGCAAACTGTTTGCGGGCTTTCTTGTGCATCATCTTTAGAAGAGGCCTCTGGATATGACGCTGAGCATGTGCACTCAACTTTTTTGGTCGACCATGGCGAGGCCTGTTCTGAGTGTAAACTGTCCTGTTAAACCGCTGTATGGTCTGGGCCACTGTGCTGCAGCTCAGTTTCAGGGTCTTGGCAATCTTCTTATAGCCTAGGCCATCTTAATGTAGAGCAACAATTATTTTGCCATGAGGTGCCATGTTGAACTTCCAGTGACCAGTATGAGGGAGTGTGAGAGCGATGACACCAAATTTAACTCACCTGCTCCCCATTCACACCTGAGACCTTGTAACACTAACGAGTCACATGATACCGGGGAGGGAAAATGGCTAATTGGGCCCAATTTTGACATTTTCACTTTGGTTGCCAGCGGTTTAGACATTAATGGCTGTGTGTTGAGTTATTTTGAGGGGATAGTAAATTTACACTGTTATACAAGCTGTACACTCACAGCTGTACACTCACAGCAAAGTGTCATTTCTTCAGTGTCGTCACATGAAATGATATACTTAAATATTTACAGAAATGTGAGGGATGTACTCACTTTTGTGAGAAACTGTAAATATGTCCTTCCGAACACAAGGGCCATTCACTTGAGTGTCCTTGTTCCAGCCTGAATGTACTATTAGATGTCAAATTGAAGTTGACTGGAAGCTTTCAGAGAGAGAGAGAGAGAGAGAGAGAGAGAGAGAGAGAGAGAGAGAGAGAGAGAGAGAGAGAGAGAGAGAGAGAGAGAGAGAGAGAGAGAGAGAGAGAGAGAGAGAGAGAGAGAGAGAGAGAGAGAGAGAGAGAGAGAGAGAGAGAGAGAGAGAGAGAGAGAGAGAGAGAGAGAGGGAGAAGTGGAGTGGAAAAGAAAATAAGAGTTTGGACAAAAGAACAACAGCAATTAACTGTCTCTGAGTCACCGCAGACACAGAGGTAAACACATTCACACACACACATGCACACACACACACACGCACACGCGCACACACATGCACACACACACACACGCACAGTTTACTGATAGATATATACACTTTCAAGTCCACAGACTAGTCAGAGTGAGCAACACTGCAGGGTTGTGACCCAGATACATTTTAATTCAATAAGAGAAATAGTTCACGTCAATTTTCCAAATGTAAATGCAAATTCAGTATTTAAAATCTTCTACTCTCAGCGTGACCAAAGAGGCCTGGGTTGGTGTGGGTCTCCAACCTTTCGGGCATTGTGACCTACTTTTAAAGAATGTTGCAAGCTGCTCTAGTTTTTTCTTGTTGCTTTAAGCACATTCTACATCTCGTCTAATCAACTTTGCACCAGAAATAAACTGGTGCAAAATGTCTTCTGTCATTATTGCTACTAAAACAGGGCAAATAATCAACTCCAAGGGATTTTAACCACAAATTAAGAAAATCAGGTTGTTACATTTTTTTGCACTAAAAATACAATTAGTTACAGAGAGCAGACTGAACTGGGTGTTCTGACTAGGTATGAATATCCATGATTAAATCACATTTGAAGAAATGTTCTTTTGGTCTTGAAGAAACATTGTGACTAACACAAAGCTATTGTTCCTTGATATGTAATCATAATCAGTACCTCCAGCTCACATGACAGACCAATTCAAAGGCATAATGATTAGTTGAATGAAATGTGCTAACTGATCCCATAACGTAACATTTTGTGGTCTTCAACGATAGGTTTGTATACCACCGGTTAAAATAACAATTAATCATGGTTTTCATGGTTCTGAATGGAGAAACTTCCAAAGGACCTCCACTGAGCCATCATAACCAGGCTAAAGGGACTTGAGCTAAAGGGGCTTGAAAGACATTGTAACCAGACAGCCACAGATAGAACATGGCAGATTTCCTTCTATTTCTGGACAAAGCAGGCTAGGGCAATAACGCGAGGGGGGGGGGGGGGTGATTGAAGGAAGGAGAGGGGCTGGTCCACCTTCCCAAAAGGACAAGAAAGAAACTAGGTGAGATTGCAGTCTATCTATAGTGGAAGGGTAAAGAGGAGTTAGTGACTTTGAGACTCCGAGATGTAGGGACTCTGAGACATAATAATTCTAGCAAAAAGAGCAGTTCACCAGTTTTCTGGTATGCCAGTGATGCTGGCATGTAGGTGACCAGTTTATGCTGGTTGTCCAGTGCAGTATTTCCCAACTGGCTATGAATGTGGTGTGTCCAATGCTGCAATATGACTAATAAGGTAAAAGGCCCCCTCATACAAGTTTTGCCATTTTGTAGTTAGTAATTCTATACACCATACAGTAGATATTCATGGGATTCTACACTTAGTGCCATGTCATATGCTATGTTCTCATGCTCAGTGACTCAATGCTTAAATTTAAAAAGTACCATGGCTTTACAAAACAGTTTGGTGCCTGACTGGTTAGCATTGGAGGCGCCCGTCTGTGGGAGTCACTAGAGTGCGATGTGTCAGAGAAATCCCTGCCGACGATTTCTCCCTCCACCTCTGTCAGTGCAGGACAATATACATTGCCCATGGGACTCGCTGACAAGTGGTACAGTTAGCCATTGTTTTCTGTAGACTATACATGCGGTTGTAGTTAAATTATAGTTAAGTTGACACTGAAAATGCTTTACCATCCCAAAAAGCATTTTATATAAAAGTACAAAAAAAATATAGTTTTTTACGATGGCAGCAACACTTCTGCGTGCTGTATTCTATAGCATTTTATTTACTATTGTTATTATTGTTTGTTTAAATATTTGTGGTTGTTATATTTTAGCATGGAGACTGATTCAATAATGTTATACTATACAAAGACAAATAACATATTTTTTTCTGAAAATCTGAAACAGTAAATCAAGAAGGATTTAACACATCAGTTACTGAAATGTTTTAAACCGTTTGTATGGTTTGGGTGTTCATATTTTAAACACTGGCAGTAATTCTGAGGGCAGATCGTGGGTTAATAAAATACCCAGTTATTGAGCGGCATAAACTGTATATAATTCAGTATTCAAATAGGATGGTCACTATTCTCTGCCTAGGCAACAGCCCCATTTAATCATGGTCACCTGTGTCCAGACCATAAGCTTGTATGTTGGTAACCAGTTCGGAACAGAGCAAAGGCATCAGCCAGGGAGACAAAAGAAATTCCATTATCATGCTGCCTGATAGCTGGGCAGCCTTCATTAAACCTGACCTTTCAGAAGAAGAAAAAAACACCTGAAATGAGTCATGAAGTGTAATTAAACCCAGAACATAGACGTCCAAACATCACTGCCACTTGATATGGACTGACGAACTAGCTGGATGGCGAACGGATACAGAGGTGAGAACAACAGCCCCTCTTCGGAAAACGGCTGATTCGTTTCCAAGCAGCTGTGACGGTAGTGGCATCAATCTCATTTGCATAGTTATGAAGTGGAGGCATGGTTGTCAGGGGCGACAGGCAGACAGTGGTAGAGCGGCAGGATTTGATCAAAGTAGCAGTATGTAAATATTACATAACCATAACTTAAACATTTACTTGAGTTCAACACAGTATTTGTTGTAATTAGAATTTGATCAGATTGAGCTTTAATTTTATGATTTATTTGTACAACAACCATTTCAAGAAGCATTTCAACCATTTCAAGAACTGTCCTCTAGCCCAAAGCAGACGGAGGACGCATCCAAGCCACTAAGCCCCCCCACCCCCCACCCAAAAACACCTCAGACAATGCTGGAGTGTCTCCAGACCACCCTGTCTCAATCCAAAGTATTTACAGTGAAATAGCTTATGATTAAGTGTAGCCTAGGGGTTATGTGTTGCACGGCGAGGACTGCCCTCCAGCCCAAACCCAGGGGAGGACGCCACCTAGCCACTACGCCACGTTTAGGACCTAGTTCTCACACTGCAAAAGTGTATGTGCCGAGGGACCGAGGTTCTATGCTGATGCATCGTTGTTCATCTAAGGAATGCTCCAGACAATTGCTCTGGTATCCTGTTGAATCTTAGAAGTACCGAAGTCTGTAGACCACGCCCGGCGTGACGACAACTGTCTACCCGGGATGACAGTTCACAACTGACCCTACCCAAGGACATTCATTTTGGGTTCTTAAGGCCCCTCTCGCCTGGTTACTCTCTCAGGGTCCTTTGTTCAGTCATGTGCCTTTCACTCGGGAGCGGCTCCCCATCCATCCACTCAACCATAAAGGCCTGTTTGACGGAGTGTTGCAGAAATGGTTGTCCTTCTGGCAGGTTCTCCTGTCGCTGCAGCTCTAGCAAGACTCTTGGGGGTTCCTAAGGTTTGGGCCCTTGTACAGACAGGTGTGTGGTTTTCTAATTAATGTCCCGTCAGTTGAATTTGCCAAAGGTGTACCCAAGGCCATCTAAATTATATTAGAGAGACACAGGATGCATCTGAGCTCAATTTGGAGTGTCATGTTGAGGGTCTGAATACTTATGTACATGACATAGCTCTGTTTTCAATTTCAAAAACATGTTTTAGCTTTGTAGACTGTTGTCAAATCTATCAATTATGAATTAAATCCATAACACAACAAAGAGTGGAGGTCGGAATATTATTTGATGGTACAGCATGTGTATGTTTACTGTATTTTATCCCCTCACCATTTTTGTCAAATCCAATTGTATCCACGATCCTGTCTCAGTGCAGCAACTTCAAAACAGATTTGGGAGATTTGAAGATGCAGGAAGCATTCCATTCTGCCCCCCCCCCCCCCACCCCCACCCCACACACACACACACACACTTTCTTCCAACCAGAAAGTCACATGAGTCAGGCAGGGAAGGGTGATCTCAGCTTAGCAAGCAACAGAGCCTCCAGAGCATGATGAGACCAGAAAGTCAACACACTCAATGCTGCCCAATTTCTATTGTGTATCTCTAAGGCTCAAACCTAGTCTGTGGCGGATTGCTTGGTGCTACAACGAGCTCCTTACATTGCTGCGCCACCTTCGAAACCCCAAATAAAATTACATTAAAATGTACTTTACTGGTTGTTTGATGGTAGGAAGTGGAAATGTCCAGAGCAGAATAGGAATTGAAAACTTTTTGGAGAGATGGTCGACCAATCTCAACCAACTTTTAAAGTGATATTTAAACAATTAACCAAACACAACTGATGAAGTTCCCTCCCTGGAAAGAATATGAAGATGTTTTTGCACTGTAATAAAAAAAAGAAAATCCCAAACAGCGATAATACAAAGAAAATTCTAATTAAATCACCCTAGGCTTAACTACATTTAGAAATATTCTACTCTGGCCCTGACAGCAGTCCCATTTCCTCCAAATCCTACATTCTGTACATTTCACATACATCATTTAACCTATAATTACTTTTCCTGAAGTTCTGACATTGCAGTGATGGGAGGATCTTTTGCAGATTCAAACCTGGCACGTCTGTCCGGGCTTCTGTCATCTAAGGTTGACAGATACAAAATGACACACTGACACGTCCTTAAAGAGCTCTCACATATCCCAGAATGCCTCAGGACAGAGTAAAAAACAATAGCCTGTGGGGAAGAGAAGAGAAAATTGTGGAAATGCTTTTGACAGCTGTGGTAGTAGGGGTAGAATCCGGATGCTTAGCAACACATTACAAATAACTGTTTGGTTTCAAAGACCATCCCTTTAGAAAAGAAACATACAAGATCTGTTTCCATTGAATTTCAAAAAAATGTATTGTACTAATTTAGCAGGGGATCTATTTCAGATTTACTTTCTGTACTGTGGTAGCCGATAGGCTATAAAAACAAATCAGACCATCACTGACCTAGGATCAGACTGAAACTATTAAGTAGCCGATTTGGAATAGGGTAACGATGCAATATTGTTACTCCAAAGGTGCCGGAGATGAGATGTGTTATTTTCCAAGCCGGGGCTCGCTGTACAACACGACTCGTCTTCTGGGCTTAGAATACCTGAAAATCGATTCTCTCCACTTATCTGTGGCTGTAAAGAGAAGCGGCTGGGTTGATTCTACAGACCTTGTCCTTCTTGTGCCATCTGTCATCGGTGTTTATGTTTGTGTGCTCATTGTGGTTATCTATTTGGGAGGGTGCCATTCTTTTGTCCGTGTGCACGTTCAGGTGTACAGAGTACAATGTGTGAACTGTGTTGGCTGGAGTCGTGTTCCCTGATCGGAGGTGGGGGATGTAGACATGCTGTCCTTGGGTCTTCCCTGGACAGTACATCTCTTTACATCTTATTCAGCAGTGGCCACCACTGTACAGTGGGATAAAAAACAGGATTTACACTACAACAATATCTGATTCATGAATCATGCATTTGTTCCACATTGGCACTACCATCCAGATTGAAGAATCTGGTTTTTGTTCCAGATTAACCCTACAACCCAATAACATCAGATTGAAGAATCTGGTTTTTGTTCCAGATTAACCCTACAACCCAATAACATCTGATTGAAGAATCTGGTTTTTGTTCCAGATTAACCCTACAACCCAATAACATCTGATTGAAGAATCTGGTTTTTGTTCCAGATTAACCCTACAATCCAATAACATCTGATTTAAAAATCTGGTTTTTGTTCCAGATTAACCCTACAACCCAATAACATCTGATTGAAGAATCTGGTTTTTATTCTAGATTAACAAGATTTGAAATCCACGGGTGATAAACAGCTATATCAGCTGTTCTGAAATGCATCTTTTTAGGCAGGTTTCCTTAGGATAACCTGTGAAGTGACCTTTACTCTGTGAAAAAAAAATTTTTGTTTCCAGGTTTGTAGTATGTCCATGCACATATAGGCAAACTCTCAACCTCTTATGTCTCTGTTTTAATCTGTCGAGAGCGCCACTCTCATGCAATCCCTCTAGGCTCAAGAACCAGCATCAAACACACATCAATAACACTACCCCAACTAAACTGTGAATGGAAACACGGAGATGCTTACAGGACATGACTGTCCAGGCATTGACAACTTCATTGGCTGATCCCTTCTGACGACACTGTTGGCCATGTGAACTCAAGTCAAACAGCCTTGTCGGCGGGCCGCTCCTCTCTGATCTAGTCCCAACTGTTGTCATGGCAACATGTTCCCTAGGCCCTCCTGTGCTGCAGTCAGAGGACGGGAAAAATGTTGTATGCGTTTGCGTGTATTCACAAGTGTGTGTGTGTGTGGGCAATGTTCAACACTCGAGACAACGCTTAGAAGACAACTGATAGAAGCAAAGCTTAGGGAGGTACTTTCTAGCACATTTACATGTTAGTCATTTCTGCAGAACCTCTCATCCAGGGCAACTTACAGTTAACCTACAGAGTCAAAATATATGGATGAGGTTGTCGGTCCTACACTCCATTCCAACATACTGACAACACAAAAACAAATGCAAGGATACTGTTAAAGACTGTATCTCTGTGTTCAACAACATCTTCCAGGACTAAGACAATACAAAATCTCCCATCTAAACAGGTCCAGCTCCATCTTTCAGTGGAAAACTGATCTTCTGAGCAAGAGGACAGAACACATTTCAGTGTCTGTATTCTTCAGCACTGGAGCACCACATGGACCTGTGCTCTCACCCCTTCAGTATGTGCTACACTAAAGACTTCAACTCCAACAATGCATTTGTCAAGACATGCAGATGAAAACCACACTTACCAGCAAAAGTCCACACACCATGGAGAGAGATCGCCAGACCGTGGCTTGGTGCACGCAAACACACAGTAACCTGGTACTTAGCACAGAGAAAACTGTGTAGGTAGTGTTCAACAGGAAAACACAGCCCAACCACCTCTCATCCTTCAGACAGAAGGCTCAGCTGTTAGCCTGGCTTAATTAATCAAATTCCTGGGGACCATCTCAGGTGGGAGGACATCACCTCAGAACCTCTGGTGGGAGGACATCACAACAATCACCAAGACAACACACCAGCGAATGTACCACTTGCAGCAGCTGAAAAAAATGAACGTTTCTTGGTCAATCCTGATCCGGCCTCACACATCAACCATAGAGTTCATCTACGCCTCCTCCATTAGCGCCTGATTTGCGTTCAGGACAGGTCAATGAAAGTCATGCTACCTGAACCTTTTCCAGAGCAGTGGCCACCAGCAACTTAACCCACGGAGACTAATAAGACAAGGCTCACCACATGAATCCACCAACTGTATAACTTGCCCTTAATATTCTAACCAACTGTATGTCCAGGGGTCCGGCACAGCACCTGCTGTGGATTATCAGCAACTGGGGGGCAAAATAATGACTTTGCATAATCTGTGTCTATACTGTAGTCCACTACTACCAGTACCAATAAATATCCTCAGAATCAATGCTCCACTTGGGCTGGAACGGACTGGAACGACGTTCTGGTACTTCTAATTTTAGGCAAACAGCGTTCCAGATAATTTTTTAGGCAAAAGAGCAAGCATTGTTGAAACAGCCTCATTAACACATACATTTTTATGAACATAGTCAAATGTGTGATTTAGCAGTATCTGAGTTTATTTTAGCCCAACACAAGCTCTGCTCAGAATGTGTACATATACATTAACAACTGATTGTTTTTCAAAATAATGAAAATACGTGGACTCTGCGAAATGACTTGAAAATGTGAACTTACGAGGACAAATATGGTTGTTGGCTGGTGATCTGGCGATCTGCTCAAGTGTATATAAGCCAGCATTAATCATCAAATCTCCTGAACCTCCTGCATTGTTATCTGGGCATCATGAAATGGTGGGTGGGGAGTTTTGTTATTGGTGAAATGACACAGAAATCACCAAATAATGTACTTCGTTATACATTTTGAAATGTGTTTTAAAGTGCGACCTACAGTAATTTTGAACATGTTTGTTTTGAAATATATAATGTTTCAGTATGTTAAATTGGGCATGCGTTATATGAAATAGAAGTATACTGTACGTTGAAGTATACTGTACGTTGAAGCATACTGTACGTTGAAGCATACTGTACGTTGTCCCCTAGAAATAAATGTTACACTAAATATATTTGTAATACAAGCCACAAAGTACCTACCAAAAAGGTATGTACTCTCTTTACCACAACCGTGCTGGAAACAAGTTGGGTGCAGCGCATGAAGTCTAGGCTCCCAGATGAAGTCTTGTCTGTGACTTTCAGTTGCTTTGTGAGATCAGATTTCGTCACAGGAATGTCCTCTCAAATTGGTCTTCGTACAAAACCACCTGTTGGCTCTGAACCATTTGGGCTACAAACGAATACTCAAGTTGTTGGCACTTTAGAGCCCTGCCAGCAGGAGCAAGCTACTGCTTTGATATTTGATGAGAATGACAGGGTGGTGTTCAGGGTCACTCCAAGGTAATTTGAGAGTGTGTTTCATGTGTAGAAAAGTCCTGCAGCAACTGGATGTGTCATTCCAGACAACAACTGGACGATGAAATGACAATGCAGCATATGCAGGGTTAACTCGTAGTGGTGAGGTTCTAGCAGGGATGAGAAGGTTATGTGACTCATCCTAGACAAGTGCAACAACCTCAAACCGCACGATAAACAAAAACCTCAGACTGCACGATAAACAAAAACCTCAAACCACACAATAAACAATAACCTCAGACCACACGATAAACACCAACCTCAGACCACACGATAAACACCAACCTCAGACCCCACGATAAACAAAAACCTCAGACCGCACAATAAACAACAACCTCAGACCGCACGATAAACAAAAACCTCAGACCGCACGATAAACAAAAACCTCAGACCGCACGATAAACAACAACCTCAGACCGCACGATAAACAAAAACAAAACACTGGTTCAGTTCTGTGCCGGACCAACCTGGCAACCTATGGAACTCATTCACAACAATCAAGGATACACACACAAACATGCAGCCTATATAATAGTTTCTCCAGAGGAAGCTTTGTGTGTTTGTGTGTGTGTGTGTCTGACCCAGCCCAGTGGGAAAGCTGAGGTAATCCCAGAGAGGCTAACGAGCCTGACTTCTAATGAGTTTTGAGTCAAAAGGGCCCTTGGGTTCACACGATAAGACTTTTGACAAAAAAAGGACAATATTAAAATAATATGAGCAAGTTAAATTAGTATATGGCTTCCCTTTTCTTCATGGCTTTAGAGATGCACACCTGCTATAATCTATAATCTCCTAATACTTTTAACTCTCTTTCCACAGCACTGTGAACATTGTACCGATACCACTACTCCAGTGTCAGAAGTCAAGTCCGGGCATGGCTGTAGCCTGGTAATGTTGCAGCCTGGTAATGCTGTAGCCTTGTAATGCTTTAGCCTGGTAATGCTGTAGCCTCCTAATGTGGTAGCTTGGTAATGTTGTAGCCTCCTAATGCTGTAGCCATGTAATGCTGTAGCCTGGCAATGCTGTAGCCTGGCAATGCTGTAGCCTCGTAATGCCTTACTCCATCCAATCTTAGGTTATTTATATAGTACATTCCATACAACACAATGGAGTACAAAGCAAAACAGGTCGGTCTAATCTGAAATACCTTGTTAACATGTAGGTTAAAATACATTCTCTAGTGAATATACTTAGAACTTCATTCTGTCCAAATCCCAGACATTACATTATGCTTAGAAGTGGAACCTGACTGGGGCAAGGTAAATAATAAATCCGTAAAACTAAGGAGGTATATTTAATGTATTAGGGGCTTGTACATCACCATTAACTAATCCACGATTGTTACTACAATGAATTAAGGCCATTTCCCACGGAATTCATTTTACTGTGGACATCAAATTACCAAATGCACAAAATACCATATCCGTAATTTCAATCGCCTTAATCTGCTGTGTCTGTAAATTTCATGTGTTGAGAAGGTTATTTTGCCAGC
This sequence comes from Esox lucius, assembly GCF_011004845.1. Taxonomy (NCBI): domain Eukaryota; kingdom Metazoa; phylum Chordata; class Actinopteri; order Esociformes; family Esocidae; genus Esox; species Esox lucius. The sequence continues at coordinate 16,927,240 of NC_047591.1, read as the reverse complement.
CATTAAACATTTTCTGGAATACTCACCAGGTCCTCTGATAAAATGTATCCTTTGTAAACAGTTTCTGCCAGAACATGGGAACCCACTAATGCTTAAAGTGACGGCAGATTCTCTACACACAAATCTAAATAATATTGTTGAACCATAATTTCACCAGACCAAAGCCTAATTTCTTGCCTTAAAAACACAATTTCAACACAGCCTATAGGTTACACTCAAGTAAAGAGTGGTGCAGCTGGCCCATAGACCATAGATCTGTTTTGTCCTACAGCCATTTCCCCTGCGCCCGGTATCCGCCCAACAGTGCCCACGGTTCCAGCACTAGTCTGTAAGAAATCGCCCAGAGTGCCGCCCAGAGTGGATGGGGGGACGTTGCACTGGGAGACCAGTGTAGTCATGCTCTATAGCAGCCCCAGTCGGAATGCCTTCACCTCCGGCATGTGGGCCAATAATAGTCCCCGGTTGAGCGAGCAGTGCGATAAGGAGCAGAACTGCTCGGCGGGATGTGCACCAGGGGACACGTTTTGATCTTTGATTCCTTGCCATGTAGTTGTTATGATAAATCAAAGGCCATAGACGTAGTTGTGAATTTAAAAGCACATACTAATGGGACATATTAATGATAAAGTACTCAGTCCCAGTCAGTACAGGGTTACACACGACTTCATTGAACACAACAAGCTTACAGAAAAATAAACGTTGCGTTGAACCACATTTGGGAAGTATTATCGATTGTAACCCGTTCATTTTATGGTTGGTGTACCTTGAGTGGGGACAGTTAAAGGTTTTCTGAAAGCTCTGGCACGCAAAAGAGCTTGCATGTTGTATCCAATTCTATCACATAAGCACACCAGTGTCTTTCAAATTCACTTAGACATCTCTCAAAACTACAACTTTGTTGCAATGTCTGTTTAGGCCTTTCTCTGCAGCCTAAACCACTTCAGTGCTATAAAAATATATACTGAAGAAAAACAAAAGCTGAGCAATAATGTTCCAAATTGGAGACAGCAGAAGGCGTATGGCAGTATTTACCCAGGCATCCCAGAACAAACAGCTCAACAAAAAAAAAAGCATCTGATGCGAAAAGATCTGATGTGATCGGTCAAACGACAAGCCAGACAAAATAACATCAGAATTTCTCTGCGAAGCCTGAGAGTGTGAGAACTGTTGGCTGCTGCAGCTCCTGAAAAGGAAATGACTCAGTAAAATGGACTGCGTGAAGAGATTCTGGGGTTGTTGTGCTTTCAATTGCCAGAAACAAATTGCTAGTTGGAAATACACTTCAGGGAACTTCTGAGAATCAGTTTATGGAAATAAGTCCCTTATAAACCATCCCGAGCACACAACCAGAGCAGCTCAGACAGACGACACAGCCAGCCAGGCAGTGTGGCTTTGTGCTTACATGTCCGTGGGAATGCTTTAATGTGTGTCTATTCAAAAAAAAGCATTTTAGGCTATCTCTCCATGTGTATTTCTGATTGCGTCAGTAGCGCTCAAGGCTGACTACTGGTGCAAACTCCATCTGATTAGTGTAAAGAGCCTGTATTATGCCTGTGCTAAATCTTCTGTGACGTGAACCAGAGGTGAAAAACCTTAATGTTATTTAGGGCGGAGACAGTCTGGTCTGGCACATGCCACACACACAGACACACACAGAGAGGGAGACTCACATAGCGATATGGAACACACAGAACAGACAGATTCTTTCCTAGATTTGATTGACTTAATCTGCAGAAGCAGCACTAATAACAACAGCCATTCTACTGCCCACATCTCTTTCTCTCTCTCACACACACACACACACACACAGGATTGGTGTTCTCCCCCTCTCCCACCCGGAATTGACCGAGGCAGTAATCTGCAAGACGGATTTTCATGTCAAAAGTGGTTGTGTAACAGGTCACCTAGGTTGGAGGCAGTGCCTGTCAGTAAAGCCTCTAAACGTCATCCGCTGCAGGCGAAGGGGGGAGGGGGGGGGGGGTGAGGGTGGCGGTGGGAGGGTTGGGGTCTGGATTGGTCACACAGCAGCAGACCTGAGCATTGTCTGAGAGTCATCCACTGTTCAATGTTCCACACACGCACCCACGCAGAAAGAAACAGGGCAAGTTATTCTTTTCTATCCCTTCATATGTCCTTGTCCTCTCCTCCAAAACAAACAATTTCATTATTCAATCCCAGTTTCCTTTACAACCACAATCTTAAACCAACTATGTAATATCACACAGGTACTTATAGTACTTCTGATGGCTTCTCCTGTGTGTCTGTAACATTCTGGGAAGTGTGTGGTGGCAGAACCAGTTTCTAGGAAGTGGCCATTATAAACAGGTGGATCATTGGGGAAATGTTTGTGTGGGGGGAATGTAATCCGTCTGGCTCAAAGTGACACATAGTTACAGAGTGGCCATAGAGAAGGTTAGAGGATGCATCCTTATGTGTTTGACATTATGGAGCAACCATAGAGAAGGTTAGAGGATGCAGCCCTATGTGTTTTCCATTAAAGAGCAGCTATAGAGAAGGTAAGAGGATGCATCATTATGTGTTTGACATTATGGAGCAGTCATAGAGAAGGTTAGAGAATTCATCCATAAGTGTTCGCAATTGAGGAGAAGCTATGGAGAATGTTAAAGGATGCATCTCTATGTGTACATCATTGTGTCTTTAGACATTGCCATTTTAATTTAGTCAGACTTTGTTTGATATGGCATACATTTCAATCTGGTCCTTTACCGCTAATAAAGATTACACTTTTAAGTTGCTATTTGTAAGGATGGACCAAGCAGGGGGAAGGCAAGAGGGGTTCTGATAGATCAAACAAAGCCTTTAGTTTGTGGATATTCATGCTTTTGAGAAATACAGCCCATGTGATGATAGTCTGTTTACTTGCCTTATGTTACATAATGTAATTACATATAGACAAATGGCACAAACATTTAAAAGAGGGCTAACCATGTTAGTGAATGTTGATAGTTGTTGTTAGTATTGATTAAGTAATTTTGTAATTGATTGGAAAAAAAATTCATGAGATTGTTTTATGTTTTGATGCAGTTATTCGATTTTGTATCATGAATGTTTTGAGAGTCTTGGTGCTTTTTGCAAATACACTTTGTCATTTTGGTCAACAGTGTTTTAGGTTTGGCCTGCATAAATACTGTTTTGAAAACGTGTAGATGCAAGAATGCAAACTTACCAATTTCACATTCAATACTATACTTTAATTTAACATTGTAATGACATTTCTCACTAAAACGTCTTGTGTTGTCTGCTTGGCACAGCAAAGTAGAATTCAAACTAAGGCTATTTGGCCTGTCGTCACTATCTGGATTACAACCTCAGGAATGCATCAACTCTGCGCTATCGGATTACCCTTCTCCACTCCGCCGCAGCCAATTGGGGCGTCTGCATCCACCTCCTGCTTGTCTTTCAGGACAACGTGTAGCGGCCCAATGATTTCAGCGCCACAGTTCTGCTTGCGGAGGATTACAGAACTGAGCCGTTTGTTCTGAACAAGCAATTTACAGCCCCCTCCCCCACCCTTGGTAAATGGAACAGGGTTTAGTGTGTGCAGTCACCGAGCTTGCTACACAACAATGGAATAATGTCACCGGTCGTAAGCCTGATGTAAGGCAGCGGTCCATGGGGAATGGGGCTTCTCTGGCTTTGGGAGACCAGATGTCCCAAAGATTTACTCAGCTGGCTTTTGGAGGTTCCCTGGTCCACCATTCCTTACCTTAATTCCACTCCAGATGAGGTCGGGGTCCCTCTTTGCTCCCCTTCTCATCAGGCCTCAAGGGTGTCAAAGCCTTAGAGCCCTTCGGCAGACACAGGCGGTCTCCGGGACTGTGCCGCCGCTGAGAAATGACTGCAGCTCTATAGGCGTGAATTTGGTGGAGACTTCCGCAGAGATAAGAGTCCACCCGAATGACACCTGAACCCAGGCCTCGCGTGTTAAGTCTTCATTAAGACATTGACTTATCACTGGGCAAGCCCTGCTGAGGTAACCGTTTTCCGGTATCACTGTGGGATACGTCATATTGACTTCAGCAATGGGAGAAACCATCCAATATACAGGGGCTCCAGAGCAAAGAGGTGTCTGTCAATATCTTATGCCCATTTTGAATCCCATTGTTAGGTCAGTCACTCTTAGCTTCAAAGTAATGATAATTACACCCATATACATGGTGTATACATTATACACAAGCGTGGATTGTACATGTGTTTTTGCCCGTTGTCCCTGGGGCATCTTCCGAGAGCAGGGTCATAGCCAGGAGATCAACTATTTAGGGCAACCCTGGGCACAAATGAACATATGGGGCGATTGTCGGTCATACTTTTGTGCTCATTCGGTTGAATTCCCTTGCTACAGTACCTCTGTTCCTTTTAGCTCAAACTGGAACGCCACTGTGGCCTGCTGAACCAGGACAATTGGTGTAAATGTGGACCCCACCCAGGTTAACAAATCACACAGAGGGCTCGGGTGCAAATTGAAGCAGCTTGAAACCCATTCTTATGTCAGTCTCACCAACATTGGTGCACATGTTTTAGCTGGTGCAATGTAATGATACTACTTCCAGCCTGTAGCCACATGTAAATAAGGGCCTTTGTCAACACGGGCCATCAGACGTAGGCCATGGTAAGGGGTGAACAATTTGGGGTGTACAATCCCTTTAAAGAGTTGTGTATTGTTAAAAGGTGGAGGAGTGGCTATTTATGTAAAAACAACATTCATGGAATCATGTTGTCTAAATAATAGGCCCTGGGACAAACCTCTCAGCTGAGAATTCACACATGAGCACTGCCCCTACAGCAAAGCCATTCTGGAATGTGTTTGACCCTGAAATGTGTGTAATTTCTCTCTGAAATACAACTCTGGTTTCCCTCCCGCGTTTTACCTGAGCTTTACTGGCATGCTTCTTTTGACACGGACACGTCCGTAACATTACTCTGACACCAAAATGCTCTATAAATAAATATGGTTCTACTCGGTTGCTCTGTGTGAATTCTAAATATTTGTGTGAGCAGTTTCAGACGAAGACTTTGACCGACAGACCTACATCCGGCTGAGTGACATATCAAATGCGTGAAAGTCTCTAACTGAAATAAATGACAATAGATAACCATTCTCCATAATTGTTTCCCTGAAATGAAATAGACACTAAAACCATAATAAGCATGATGGACATAAAAGTAGGGCAATGTATTAATCAAGCCAAGAACAAACATAGCCCAACCTAAACAATACTGCCCTAGCAACATCAAGGAATGCACTGGTCAAAAGGCATTCTGGCAATTGCCATCCGGGCTGATGCATCTTAAGCTTATTTGTTTTTGTTGTTTTCGTTGTTGAGGGCTTTAAGGGGGCTTCAAAGAATGGAATGGGTTGCTTTGCGGTCCTTGAGGATTAAAACAGGCCTAAGTGTTAGAAAAGTCTATTTGTGGTCCCCAACACCCCAACCACAGCCGCTCGTTGGATACCCACAATGGGAAATAACCCATGTCAAGGCTGTAGGTCTATTATAACATGATGGAATAAAGATATCCCTGTACTAAACCATAACAATCAAAGAAAACAATGTGAAATATGTGAGATACGACAATCCAAGATTATCTCACACGGAAGAATTGGACATAGGACAGCACTGTGAGCTGGCACCGTGAGCTAGCCCCGTGAGCTAGCAAGTGCAAAACATCTATACAATTATAACTGACAAGCAATTATACTTACGTCACTTCTTATATGCAGCATCTTATCACCGCTGAGTAATAATTAACCATTGCATTCAATATGGGTCAGAAGTGCTGGCACTGTCTGTATGCTAACACATACATGTAACACACTATGTGTGTGTGTGTATGCTAGTAAAAGAGCATTTCACACCATTCCTCAACAGTACCAGTCAACAGGGCCTAGTCATGTCCTTGACACAGTTGGGCTGAGAGAGGAGACTGGCTGCCCTGCCAGCTCACTGATGTAATTCTCTACCTGCCAGGCCGGTTTCCCAGGTGACCATCGGCCGCCGGGCCTTTAATGAGGTTGGGGGCATGCACCCCGGTTTGACTAATGAGTTGGGGGCGGGGGCGCTCTCTCAAGGGAAACACCGTAACGTCATCAAGACCCACATCCTGGGCTTTCCCCTGTTCTTCTTCCTACCGTGTTTGTGTGTTTGTCATCAGCGAAGATGCTTATACGTCAGCCACCACTTTGAGGGCCGGAATGTCTATGTCAGTTCTCAACTGGGTCACTCGGCTGAACATCTGACCAGAGCAACCACTGAAGGCTCAGACATACCATGGCAAATGCACCAACACACCAGCCTTCTGGTGGAGACCCACTCAGGCACAGATCACAGGTTTACACTGAGACCCTAGAACCCTTATCCGAGAGAGACAGATTTAGAGAGATAAAGGCAAAAGAAGACAGAATGAAGGTGATATAGAGACCAATTGGTGGAGAAAGAGAATAGGAGAAGAGAGAAGGAGAGTGTGTGGGGGAACGTAATCTTTTTGTTGGGTCTGAGACCTCACCTTGCGTGTTCTGGCATGTCAAGATATGCCTCTTGACTCGCCCAGACCCCCAGAGACACCCCCACTCATGCATAATGCCAAGGTTACGGTAAAACTGGACACTTGTCTCTCCCACTCTCAATGTTTCTTCACTTCAAAGCCAACCTGCTGCATCAAACGCTCTAGAACTTCCAGTTGCATTGAATACCAAGAATATTCCCAAGACAAAGAAATTTAGGAGGGACTCACCTCTCTAGTCCTCTTTAACATTGGTGACCTGCTTGGACTTTAAATTCTGAGATGGATGTTCCAGAAAATGGGTTGACTCCAGGTGGGCCAATCTGCAGACACCAAGTGTAGGGAACACTGTCAGAATGCACCTGGAGATTTCCCTTTGTCCTGTTGTCACAGCAAGACAGCCTGGATGGCCTCTGCATTCATATTGATGCGGGCCCTTGCTACATTTCAACAATGTACATTCACACATTCTTACATAAGGCAATATTCCTTATTCTTGCTTATTCTTCTATACCTTATTATTGCTGAGGTTGTGTTCCTGAGTTCACACAAAAAACTCTAGTAGGGACTTTGAACTGAAGATGATGTTGCTTACAACACATGCGTAATCCAGCTGAAACTCATAGTTGATATGTTTTATTTTTGTTACCCTTATTTAACCAAGTACATTTTCTCTGAAAACATTATTCAAGTCAACAGCTTATGGGACCAATCATAGTTAACTTCCTTAGTTTATAGACAGAACAATAGATGTTTAACTTCGGCCAGTTTAAAGTTTTTATTTGTAACCTTTCGATTAATAGGCAGAGGCTTTAAACCACTCTAATATGTTGGAGGCAATGAACAACTTTCTTTTCAAGGTTAAATTTAACTTTAAAATAGCTGACAGGCATCATAGCCAATTAGCACACTCCACACGCCCACCAAGACCATAAACCGAAATAAATCTGTTCTAATCTGGTTTCCGTTGTCAGTGGTTCAGTCTGGATTCAGCCATGCGTCTGTCCTACGTACGGAGGGACTGAGACAGATCTATGGACCCTGCTCCACTGAATAGCGGGAGACAGTACGGGGGGAGGAAGGCGCACCTGTTCAGGAACTACGCTCAGGCCAAAAGCAGTGAGGCACCATGGGAGGACACGCCAAGCATTTATACAGATATTTACGCCAGTCTCGGCCGGTACGATATGTACCAGCTGAGACGAGCGAAAGAGGGGGCTGCCGTTGAAAGGTTTCTGCTCCCGGCGACTATAATATTAGGTCTAAATGACCACAGACGCAAGCACCTCTACTTCCACTCCAATTGAAACACTGTGGTCTGTCACTCACTGACTCAACAAAAGACATGGTAAAGCCATCATATGTAGCCTATGTGCTAACATAATGTGGCAGCCATCAAAGAATTGCCCGAGTGGGGTCACCATCCTGTATTCACAGGAAAAGGAAGGCAGAAATGCCGGAAAACTGGATGCATCCGGTCGCTTCCCAGGGGGACTTTTATGTATGATGGAATGGCTTTTCAATGTGTGTCGGAATTACGCAACAGGCAATCCTCAGTGCCGCCCCTCCACCCAGCGCTATTTCCAAGGCAGGTGGCAGCTGGCCTCTGATCTGTGCCTGACATCTTAATTCTTCTCCTGCTCAATAATGGAGCAGCAGCTCCACCTAGTGGATGCAAAAAGTGTGTCATAACCTTAACCTGGGACAGTTTTGTTCAGAACACACACTATGAACGCGTCTTAGTGAAGCTTATTTGAATAATAATATTTTATCAGAGTAATCCACTCGCCGTAATACAATAGTAAAAATGGGTCGAAAAAAAAATGTTGACCAAACCAGTCCCTTTGAGGTAAGTTCCTGCTGTGGTTTTAATGTCAGAATTCAACTACAGTTTGTGAAGAGAATAAAAACGTATCCCTTTTTTCTGGAGGAAAGATAGGAAATCCAGGATTGGCTTATGGGAATACGTAAGTAGTGGTACGTAAATCTTTGACATAATTATGAATTCGTAAGATATGTTACGTTAGAGTACAAACTGTCCACTAGGGGCAGTGTTGTGAAAAGTTAGATTTAAATAGTGGCTTTTCTCTTGTAAACTTGTGGACTGGTGGAAACACAAAATCTTACAAGTTTGATACCACGAAGAGGCTTCTTTTTGTATTATTCTTTTTTTTTTATACTTCTAACCATAACCACAGTACTGATGCTGAACTGTAATCTTTTTAGTTTTCTGACCGTAACCCTACAACCACAGTGAAAACAGAGCATACACAGCTAAACATTTTGGCAACATATTAAATTACATACCTCTGCCTGTATCGCATAAACGATCTGCTGATGGAGCAGTCCACTGATACGACATTAAAAGGCTTATTTGATCAGGCTCGTCCGGTTGAGAAGATAAGGTGCGCTGCTCAGGGTTAGCGCCTTCGAAATCAACGTACCATCTGAAGAGTCCCGGGGCCCTTAAGAGTCCCGGGGCCCTTAAGAGTCAGTTTCCAGACTGAAACTGACTCTTATTCACGTCCACAGACTGTCTTGTTGAGCAGGTTGGTGCCGCTTAGTTTTGTTAGCATGTTTGACCTGCTGAAGGGGTTACTGGCAGGAGACATTATGATGGTCTGTTCAGTGTTTTTTCCTGGTTGTTGCTCTGTCACCCTCCATCCTTTTAAATGTTTGCTTCCAGGTTCATGGTTGCTGAGATTGGATGAATTCAGGCGGGATATTTGGGTCAGAGCCTTTTGGTGACTGATCCGTGTCTTGTATGTTAATGGGCGTGTGTGTGTGGTGTCTTTTGTGGTCCCCGTCCTTACAGGAGCTGTTATGGTCCTGTCATTCCATCTGCCCATATCTTTCTGTATTTCATGCAGGCAGACCTGACCGTGTCAATAAGTTGAAAATCGGAACCTGTGCTTCCATGTACCCTTCAACACTCATCCACACCTCCCCTACTCTCCTATGTGTACTTGCACACCTCATAGTAAATATTACTTTAGTAGTAACACTTGTTTTAGCTAATTACCTTGCCAATCATCTCAAATTAACAGGTGGGCTCTTGTTTGTCAGTCTAAGAGCTTATGTATACTCCACCTGCAGTGTAACAAATAGGTACACCCATCTAATACCTAGTAGGACACCATGGGGACAAAAAAGAGGCAGAAAAGGACAGTACGTTGTAATAGAGTATCGTCTTTGACTGATTAATCCTGTTATGTACAGATTCAAGTGAACATAGAGCAGAAGTTGTTCTCTGGGCTTAAAATAAAAAGCGAAATTAAGGCAATAAAGAATTACTTCGACAAGAGCTCACGTATTCAAACAATGTGCGTTCAAACGGTTTATAATTTTGCGTTGATGCTCGTTAAATCCAGTACTGTAGCGAAATATAAAACCCGAAATGTTGTTGAGGGGTTAGGGGCTGTTGCGATTCTACGTGACCTCAATATATCTGGAGTCCTTTCAATGCGTAAACTATGATAAATTATGTAATGACCGAAACATTCGGTTTTGCTAATACGTGAAAAATAACGTAACTGGTTGGCATCTGAATAATAACTTCCGAACAAGTGCTCGTACTTGGTAGCAAATACATGCAACACTCGCTTCTACATTAAAGAAACTTGCTTGATGTGAACGTTCTCATACCGCTTCGTCGCTCAAAATATTACAACAGTGAATAGTAATTAAGCCAAACGCCCTGCGGCAAACGCAAGTTTCATATTATCCGCATATTGCAACACTTACCACCAAGCGGAACTGCAATAATAAATCGGGGCGTCAGGAACAACTTCATGAAAACGCGCATGAATTACTACATAATGAACACTTGGCCTGAAAACGAGTTTAAACCCCTTTACCAACAAACGCTTCAATGAGATGGCAAATCAAGTGTACGTTTGTTTTGACAGTATTACGCACAATTGTTTTTTGCGGGGTATGTGCTTAACCCTCTTCACACTTAAAATCGTGTTTAAGCAGCTATACAAATAAATTTGCAGGTAAAATAATGCGTAGTTGAGTTGGGAGACTTCGACCCGGGATAGACGCACAGTGACACGTTCATATGGAAGCACTGTTACACTTAAATAATAGGTCTTGAGGAAACCATGTGTACTTATTCCAGTGTGCTTTGCCGTCTTCATTCCTTTAGATGCCCCTTTCGAATTCAGCCCATGACATGGTTACAGTGCTAGCTTTTCAACCTAATGTTCCCAGTTAGTTCTAATGAAAACACCGTCTGATAAGCATTAGCTTCAGGAGTTCAACTGCCCCAGAGTAGTATTGCGCCCTTTTTTGACGAGTACAGTGAGATGTTAACTGGAAGCCAACCGATAGGGGATTACCTGATCTAATAGATTTGTGAGGGACTGATTACCAGAAGTGGGAAAAACCCTCTACACAAATACTATTAAAAAATGCCAAATGCGCCACATTTTTGAAAAGCGAATACTACAAACTCAAGTGGTCGGCATACAGTCACTACTACCAATAACATCAAGAACAGAAAACTTAAACCAGTTAGATCACATGATTGTTTAATTTACAAGAGCATTTAATACAAAAGGCTTCCTCAAATGTCCAGACAATGACACTCAGTTCATGTTTAAATGCACCCTGGTTTGTTTAAACCGTGTATGTCTACTTTGCAATGACTAACACGCGTCTTCCGGTAACCAACGAACTGCTAAAACTGACGCTTTTGGTAACAAAATCGTATGTCACCTTACTTCCATGGTCATCCGCACGAGTCCATCGTTCTGGCAACAGCCACGCTGATTGCAGGCAGGTAGGAGGAAGAACCTGATCTGAAAAAGGCTTGCACAACAGTAAATGCAGCACTGACAGCTTTGAACATATCTGGGCACTGCGTAAACTACGCCGGCAGCAATTACTCCACGTTCAAGATACTTTACTTGTAGCAAAGTCATAGAAACGCAGTGAAATTGCAAACCGGAAGCTTACTGGTGAACTCAAGTGCTACCGGCCACATATACCTGTAGGAGAATCAGGTTTACCTGTGATACCTTAGTGGAGGCATAGGTAGTCTGGCCACCACAGGAAGCGACGCTGCGACCGAGAGCGCCCCCTACTGATGGGCGGCGTCCGTTGCGTCGCTGTGAGGACAAGGAAAGCCCAACAAATGAATCATGTAACGTGTGCATTACGACCATAGCCAGATAAAATAAAAACGCAGAGAAACAAAACAAGCAAACAAATTAATTACAACTAAAATCGTATTTACAATATCATTATGCACACCTTAGTTTGTGGTTTTAAAGTCAATACTTTGGTCTTCGGTCAGAAAAACCCGGCCAAACCAGAACCGGTTTACTCCAGATCAACAAGACCCAAGATGGAGGTATATTTCTTCGAAGTCCCTCTGTTGGAATTCAAGAGAATTTTCATACCCACAGTCCAATGAGTCACACGTGGTCATGCGTGAAAGAGATTTACTTGGCACGCAGATCTCGAGCGAATCGGGGCTCAACTTCTGGCTGGAACTGGTGTCGTTTAGCATGTCGTCGTATACGATATCCATGAGATACTGTGTCGTGTTCTTAGGTGCCATTGAGCATATTGACCGTGTATTTCCGTCGACAGTCTCCGTCCCATCATGCATAATGTTTTCGCAGTTTTCGGACAAAGTTTGTTCTTGCTTGACCAGTTTAGCAACTAACCTCCTTTTCTGCTCGCAGCGAATGTATTTCTTGAGAGTGGCTTTGACAATGTTGGCGCGCCACATTTTCAGGCCTTCTTGTCGGGAACTTAAATTGAGAATTTTCCTCAGCCTGCACTTTGAAAGTTTGCCAGATCTTCTGGAGTAACACGGTTTGAGTACTTCCCATTCCACTTTGGTATCCATTTCCAAGCACATTTCACGCACAAAAAGGTAAATGTCCAAAGTAGTTCGTATAAAAAGTCAGACAGCGAACGTTTATCAGCTCGCAAATTCACAAATGTAAAGTAACTTATCTGAATGAGTGAAACATAAGGCTTCCAGAGGATTTAAAGTCAAAAGTTTTACGATTACAAAAATTACTTTAACAAAAACTGGCTTGCGTAGTGCAAACAGTCCATCCACGAAGACTTACAAAATGGATTGAAGAGTAGACGTGGACTGAACGCAGCTATTTGTGCGAAGCGGAAGTTCCCATGATCCTTTGGGGGAAAAACCGGTTGATATCCTCGTAATGTGAAATGTATTAGCGCCACCTATTGTTTACGTGCTGCATCCACATTTGAACGATCTACAAAAACAAAACCTCTTTCTATTCCCATTTTATTTATATTAAAACACTATCTATATTCAGTAACATTTTATATGTAATCGGACGAAAACATTTTTATCTTGCTGTGGCATTTATGGGTGAAGGAAGGACCATCATATCCCCCACCAGATGGCGTCTTATGTGGTCTTTTAGAGGAGATATAGTGCCATCTGGTGGACAATATCAGAACCTTTAAGAAAAGACAATCTATAGAGTATGATGCACATACAGAAGACTCACAACAAATTAGATTAAATTACAGCGAAGTCCCGCCATTTCATTGCATAAACAAACCAATATGCCACATGTTTGGGGGAAATATAGTCTCTTGAGAAATCTACGAATAAATAGTATTGAAAATTCAAAACAAAAGAGTGCATGCTAAATGTCCAGAGCAGAACCACCCCAGGTGGACCATGCAAATAGCTACAAGTTTCAAGGTTTATTTGCCAAATGCACCAAACAACACAGTGTCATCTGCACAATGAAATTCTTATGGCAACTACGTACAGTTTAGTACCTCTCAGTGGTTCACAGCCTTTTTTTGTTTGTGTACCACCAACTGAACTTTGTTGCTCTCTGAGTACTGCTGAAGTACCCCCTTGATTTTACCTGTACGCTTATGGTCTCATGGACCTCCTTACATAACCCCTGTAGACATGTGGGCAACACAGAAACACAACTCTTGTTAATCTTGGGTAATGTCTGTCATGACCATTAGTTTGTTTATTATTTTACAGTCAATTAATGTGTAAATTAACTGATTTGCTTATATAACACAATTCCTGAGGGAAACGTGTTTGTTCGGTGTAGATTTCTGTGCCAGTGTGTAGTCTGGATTTTACAACATGCCTTTTATTGGTGATGATGACAATGTATTTAAGTGTGACATAAGTTTTACGGTTATACTCCGCCTAATGATTTACCTCTTCAAGGAAATAAATCTACAGTACATTACATGAATAATACATTATATTCTCAAATTGTGTGTGGGTGTTTGAGCGCTTGTTTAAACACTGTACTGTATGTATGTACTGTGTGTGTGTGTGTGTATAGTGGGGAAGGATGATTGGTGAAGGGACTTTTTAAAGCAGTCAGCATGACCATCCTCTTTCTCTGCAGAGCCACTGCACTGCAGAAGAAACTTGAACTCAGGCCAGCTTCCTAGAACGCACAGACACACACAGACACACACAGACACACACAGACACAGACACACACAGGCACACACAGACACACACAGGCACACACAGACACACACAGACACACACACAGACACACACAGAGACACACAGACACCCACAGACACCCACAGAGACACACACAGACACAGACACACACAGACACACACAGAGACACACACAGACACACACAGACACACACACACAGGTACACACAGGCACACACAGAGACACACAGGCACACACAGAGACACACACAGGCACACACAGAGGCACACACAGAGACACACAGGCAAGAGTCCATTGCCCCTGTCCCCCACTCACTGTAGTCCTTTTTTATTTGATGACAACATTGTAAAATGAACTGAAATCCAAAATTCATATTACACCTCTCAAGTGTGTATACTCTCATCTCTCTCTCAGCCCCCCCCCCCCCCGTTTGAAAATACAGTTTTTTTTAAACGCTTTGGTACTATTTTCACAAGTAAGGTGTACATTTTCAAAACTCTTAGTACAAATATCCAAACTGATCACACTTGTAACGCAGCTAGTCATTCTTTCAAAACCTGATGTAATGTTTTCAGTCCACATGATCATCGCTTCAAACACTGAAAACTGACATTGTCCCACACAATTACATATGTGACCCCTTCACCTTGGCAGGCCAGCTCAATTTCATTGAGAAACTCAATAAGATGTGTAGCATTATAGGAGCCAAGTAATGGCCTACGTCCTAGGACACCATCTTCAGAGATAGCTGCGCACATAGAGATGTTTCCTCCACGTTGTCCAGGCACTTGGACAGTGGCCTGTTGGCGGATAATGTTACGTCCACGGCGACGAGTTTTGGCAAGGTTAAAGCCCGCTTCATCAACAAAAACGTACTTGTGATGGTTCACATCAGCGTCAAGCACCATAACCCTCTAAAAAATATAATTTGGTTAGTTCTTTTTACAGTGTTGTTCCAATATACATATGATGCAAGTGATGCTTCAAATAGTAACAGTAAAACAATATACAGTATAGTGCTGTACCTGAACATACTCAGCCCTTAGTTGTTTCACCCGGTCATTGTTTCTCTCAAAAGGCACCAGGTAAATGTGTTTCATTGATACCTGGTGCCACTTTAAAAGGCGGGCTACTGTTGGTAGGCTGATGGATGCCACATTGGCAAAGGTGTCATTGTTCTCCTCAATTGCCTGCTTTATTTCTGACAGCCGTATATAATTCCTGGCCCTCACCCTTTCCACCACTGCCAACTCTTGCTGGTCGGTCAGCACACGGCCACGACCACCACTATGGGGTTTTCTGTTAATTCTAAGCATAGAACAGAGAATACTATCAATAGATCATGCTGTACAAATACTGTAACATGTTACTAACATGCATTACAATTTACTGTGAATGTAATAGTATACATCTTCCACACTTACCGGTTTTCTTGGCGAAAGGTTCGGATGATATAATTGACAGTTGATCTTTTTAGATTTGGCTCAACTAATCTGGCAGCTTCTGCCATAGTAAGGCCTCGGTTCACCACATGATCAACGATGATGGCCCGGACTTCATTAGAGACAACAGTTCTGCCTCCCCCTCTCCGATGACCAACCCTTTGATGGGCCCCATGCCCACCTCTCTGACGGATCCCATGCCCACCTCTCTGACGGATCCCTCGTCCACGAGCTCTTCCAATTCCTTGCTGTCTATCCTGGTCCATGTTGAAAGAAATTGCCAGTGTTTAGACCCTCACTTTTATATCTAATGACCAATTGTGGTTACCCCATCTGAAATCAATTAGCAGTAACGAGTTTTCATCAGGTGTGGTTATTTTATATGTTCTTACAAACACATATTTTATTTCTATAGTTCTCAAAATCCATATACTGTATTGCTGAAATGGAAATATATAGGTTTACCAAATGGTTAAGTGATTAACCATTAAGATAAGTTGGATTAAGTGTTGGTCAAATGTATTTGCACAAATCAGATGAGAAGCATATCAAAAGTATTGTGAGCATTGCATTGTGAAAGACAATTACTTCATATGAAAGGTAAGTCTTGATGACACACTGATTAGGTGTGGTGAAAGAGTGAATGTGTAATTTTGTGCGTTGTACTTAGTCAATTGAACATGTGATTACATGTTTGAAAAAAAAAAACTTTTTGATGATCTGCTTTGAGTTTTGTACTAACAGTTGTGAGGTTTTACCACATACTTGCGATAATAGTACCAAAGCGAATAAATAAAACTGTAACATCCTTGTTTGAGGACACTTCAACAGGAATATAACAACACTTTGGAAAATCCTCCCAGGTTTATGCCCATTCTTCTGCATCAGCCCGTCATATTAAAATATAAATGTGCCATCAAATAACCAGTAGTGAGAGTGCAATGTCTTTACTATGGAAAAGAGGGTTGTTTGTGGCAATTATATCATGCCATGCCTTCGCAAATGGAAATGGTAGCCAAGCCCTGTTTTTGCTTTTCTTTTGTTCCCTTAGAAAGAAATGCAGGACATCCTCTACAGATGGAGTATTCTGAACTATCTATCCTGGACAATTGCACTCGGAATTGAACATCCTGTTGTTGAATGGATTTTCCTGCATAGCAAGAATTTCCAAGATTGAAAAGTTTGGAATTTCCTCTTTAAAGTGTCAGACTTGATTCCCTGTAAAGAAAAAAAACAGATGTCAACTGAACTAATGCAAATGAAGACTATGCTATATGATCAAGAAATTACTAGGAAGTATAGAGCTAGAATCCAAGTCTCTCTAGTTATTCATTTGGAGAAGAGGATTGAAAATAAGCCTGAAAGATACTGTCTGCCAGAATCATCTTCCCTGCCTTGGAGCGAGCTGCCCAGGATACTTTATTTGGTTCCACACAGGCAGTTGCTGTAATATTTTTGTATTTAATTAGATGCCCGTATCTAGATTGACTTACAGAAGCCATTATGTTTAAGTACCTTGCTCAAGGGCACAAAAACAGATTTTTCCCTTTTTATGTTGTCGGACTGGGGATTAGATCCAGCAATTTATCATTTACAAGCCCTACACTCATTAAATGGGAAACATTTTTTTTTTGTTCACACACTGAATCTGGATCACACTACTGCATATGCTAGTTTATCATCACTGAGGGAGAGGGAACTGTGTCTCCAGGTATAAGCTTGAATTTCAATAAGAACTCTGTATCTGCTAACAGTTAATTAAGCTCCAAACTAAAATCCTTAATTATATTACTATTTTTATATTATTGTTTTCCTAAGATAACACAAGGCAACATTACTGTATCTGGAATATGTTGTTTGCAAATATGACTAAACAGAGGGAAGCATTGTTGCAACCTTGCTTTTCAACTAAAGTACATACATTGAGGACAGTATGGTTTGGTGTTGCATAAGGAATAAAAAAATATACTAGTATAATTAAGCAGCAAATGTAGACTAGGTTTCACTGTGATTGGATTGCTTCCAGGCTAGGTGGCTCAAAACAAAGAAGCAGACTTGCCTCCCCCCAGAAATTCTGGCTTTGTCTATGGCTATGACCGTGAAATGCATAGCAACCCATTGAGAAACATATGTACTTTAACATAGTGAAACAGATTCTCCAACATAGTTTGCGGTGATATTGGTTTTGCGGTAAATTTCCTTAATCTGTAAGATGCATGAGAACTAAGTATTTACATTTCTCGCATCAGTTTTAAAAACAAAATATTTCCCCAAAAATATATTTTGACTACCAAGAGTCAGATGAACAAAGAGTCTTTTTATTACACAATGTGAAGACGCTACGCCGTCTCGAGGTCGATACAGTCAACTTGAGGTCAACGTCACATGGAGACCGTTAGAGCTATCATAAGGAACATGCAAGCCTCTTTCTAATCTGAGGAATGCATTTTCTACATTTTCCCCTGTCTCCTGCTGTTTTAAACTTAGGAGGACATGAGGTCTTTGCCCACACTTGAGGAGTACCAGGCTTGAAAAACCCGTTGCTGTCCCTGCCCAAAGTCCTCCTGGTTGTGTTGCAGATCAAGACGATACCAGACTATTTCAGCTGCCACTTCGCTGAAACCTCCCCCTTCCACGTGTTGTCCCTGTCCATGTCCATCTGGTCATGCTTCCGACCTGTACTAAGTTTAAATAGACTCTGGACAAGCCCACATGCATTTAATAATTATTACAATTTGTACTCCTAATATATTCACCTGGCACAGCCACGTTACCCATAATACCTATGTAACTAATATGTCGGTCTTCTTATGGAGTTTTTCCTAGCCTCTAAAATTCAACATAACTGTTGTTTACTCCTTGGGGTTTAAGGCCAGGTGTTTTTTAAAAGCACTTTGTGACAACTGCTGATGTAAAAACGGCTTAATAAATACATTTGATTTGATTGATTAATTGAGACACACACAATTTACACAAATTGTTTTTAGTTCTATTGGTGTACAAAACCATTTCCAAAAAAAATGGAAATAAAAACAATGATGATGTGCGAATCATTAAAACCCAGTATTCAATAGAAAAAATACAAAGACAACATAAATGTTGAAACCGGTAAATGTTATTGGTTCTTGAAAAATAATTTTCTATTTGATGCCAGCAATACGTTTCCAAAAAAGCAGCGGCAACAAAACACTGTAAAAGTTGTGTAATGCTAAAAAAGAAGATCCTGCCTTCTCTGGGCCTAAGCTCATTTAAAAAGGCGAAATGGAAAACTGTCCTGTGGAGAGACAAATCAAAATTTGAAATTATTTCTGTGTATTATGGATGCCGCGTCCTCCAGGCTAAAGAGGAGAGGGACCATCCAGATTCTTATCAGCACACAGTTCAAAAGCCAGCATCCATGATGATATGGGGGTGTATTAGTGCACATGGCATTGGTGACTTGCACCTCTCTGCAGGCACCATTAATGCTGAACAATACACACAGGTTTTGGAGCAAAATATCATAATCCAGATTATGCCTTTTTCAGGGAAGGTCATGCTTATTTCAACAAGACAATGCCAAAACAAATTCTACATGTGTTACATCAGCAGTGGCTCCATAGTAAAAGAGGCTGGATGCTAAACTGGCCTGTCACCCACTGAAAAACATTTGGCGCATTATGAAACAAAAAATACAACAAAGGAGACCTTGAACTGTTGATCAGCTGCAATCCTATATCAAGCAAGAACGGGATTACATTTCACTTTCTGAACTACAGCAATTTTTATCCTCAGTTCCCAAACTCTTACAGAGTATTATTAAAAGAATAGGTGATGCAACACAGTGGTAAATATGCCCCTGTCCCAAATTTTTTTTAAACATGTTGCTGGCATCAAATTAAAAATGTATTTATCAGAAAACAATGACAGGGATGCAACAAAAAGGTACCCCCCTTTCAGGACGTGAAGGTGAGAGTGCACTAGGAAGCAATACTAAAAAGGAATCTCTGTCTGGGGTGGGAAAAACTGTTATGTAGCATTTTCTCCCTGTGGTAAACAGAAATGGCGACCCCGTTTTAGCTTCTTCCAGCTCTTTCCGTCTATTCGCCACCTAATAAACGTGATACAGAACAGAAAGGCGCAGTGATGCACTCAGAGCCTAGGCGCAGGTAGCCTGACGTCGGGGATTATTGAGCAAAAAGGCCAGCCTCCCCAGTCATCCCCTTCATCCCTCTGGAGAAAAGGGTTGGGAAGCAGCCTAATAGATTTGTCTGTCTGCTAGAATCCTCTTAAATGCATTGGGCCCAGGAGGCCAGACTGACAAGCAGAGATTGGCTTATGACCCCCCCCCCCCGATGACATTAAACAACATATTGCTTCAGCCATCTCTGGTCCAGAGTGATGACATGGATTTGTCTAGTGGTCTGGACAGAGATCACATCACACCAGCTCTCACATGGAGAAACTGGCCCTTTCCTGTGCTCATAATTTGGTGTCATAATGCTATTTATATTATTTCCTGTTCTTGTATATAACACTTCTATTCTAGTCTCTTCTAACGCCTCTAAGTAAAAAGCCCTTCCAATAGAAATACCATATTGCTGGGTAGACATTTCAGTGTTTCCTTGGCAACAGCCTCATCTCCATCAAGGAAAGGCATGTCTTTACCAGCCACTTCCCCAGATGCACCGAGCTTAATCACACATTGCGTACGTTTTTTGTCCTTTTGCTGTCACAGCCTCTGCAGAGGACATACAAAGGAAAGGTTTAAACCCCTTTCACTTGGAAAAGGCTGCATTAAGAAACACAGCATGGGTCCAAAGCGACAGCCTATTCTCTATGTAGTGTCAGTGTGCATTCGGTGCCAGTCAAAAGTATAATACCACATAATGTGGCATTTGGGACTGTTTTATCTCTGATCGCTCTTATTTTCAAGCTCCTTAAATTGTTTACTTTTACTAGTGTCAGACAGCCATTTTGACAGATTATGACCGTCTCCTTATTTACACCCACTCTCTACTGGCTGCTGTGTTTGTGTGCGAGCGTGTGTGTGTGTGTGTGTGTGTGTGTGTGGGCGGGCGGGCGCTTGTCATCGCTTCTCTGTGTGTGCCGAACCTACTGAGCACAATAGCTTCATAATGCTGTTTATGGCAGTGTGGGATTGACTGAGAGATTAATTGCTGAGAAGAGTTACCCGAGTCCTGATTGGAGTGGGCAGTTTGTGAGTTTGCGGGAGGCTGTGCGACTCCATAATAGTGCGTGTATGCTTGGAATTTAATTGCTAAGTAAGGTATGATAGTGATTCTACTTATTAAGTATGCACTTGTAAACAACATATTACACATCCAGCCCAAAATGGGAGGTTTAACATTAAAAAAAAATAAACGCGAAAGTTCTGCAATGTATCTTTATAACAAAATTGCCTAGCACTGAGATTGTTTCAGGTGGAATTTACCCTCATGTTCCATTGCAGTTCACAATGCCTTACTAACAAACTGCACCCCAGCTAGTTAAGGACAATTTTTATAGTTTTTTTGAGCCAGTTCCTGATAAAAAATATTCTGTGACAATACTTTGAAGTGGCTCTTTCTCTCCATACTCAACTCAGACTGGCTGTGTGTGTGGCTCCAACAGGACGTGTCTAATGAGGAATGCTATAAATATCCTGCTGCTGGAACCAAACTAGCTGACAAGAGGCCCTACTCACAACACCTTCTACTGAGGTGGAGAACGTACAGAGAAAAGGGAAGGGGTTGCAGAAATCACATAAGACAGGAAGCAGCAGAAACCACAATCTTCAAATAGTGTACAGACACACCCACCCACACACCCACCCACACACACACACACACACACACACATATATACACACACACTTATGCACACACACAAACACACAAACACACAAGTTTGTATGGCTATCCTCATGGTGAACAGAAAATAGAAATTGCATTTTAATCTTAACCATAAACCTAACCCTAACCCTAACCATAACCTAACCCTAATCTAGCACTAACCCTAACCTTAACCTGAATAAAGTAACATTTATACCTAAACCTTACCTAGATGTAATGCCAAACCTTAACGCTAAACTTAACCAAAAACACCTGGGCCTTAAAGAAACCCCAATTCTAACTCTAAAATGAATTATAAGTTTGACCCTAAACCTAACCCTGAGACAGAAATTGACTTTTGCCTCATGGGGAACGGCAAAAGGTCAAATAAGTCAAATGTTGTCTTGTTTTGCTATACTCAGTAGGACATTTGGTTCCTGTGAGTATAGTTAGACCTAAAACACACATACACACACACACCCACACACACACACACACACATACACACACATATATATACATATACATACACACAGATACACACACTCTCACTCGCACTGGTGAGTGAAAAGAAGGATGGTATTTTGTGACAGCCTCTTCGGGTATTTCCAATTCATTCTTGGGAGATGTGCATGTGAACTGAGTAGTGTATTGCCTTGTCTGAGGTTGCAATAGTAACCAAGAGGATGGCGCTTAACAAAGGGAAGATTCTATACTTTCCATTCTATTCTACTCTAGTCTATTGTATTCTATTACAGTTTTTCACGATTGCTTACAAGCATCAAACGATACGGTTACTATAACAAAACTCAATTTACAATAACAAAACTCAAGTAACATTAACAAAACTCTTCACACAGTCAGCCAAACGGAAGCGTATGTGAAACAAACTGTGACTCATTTCTCACTGCCTTCACACAAAATGCATTCAATGCACACATTCTGCAAAATCCATGAACTCTTTTCTCATTCGTACTCCACAAACTAAAAAACAGCACGTGTTTTCTCAAATGTTTACACACTGTTCTCAAAACTGTTAAAACCCATTCAAAACAGAATGATGGCAATCATTGTGCATTTCTGCAGTAACCAGATTGAAATATAAAGAACATTTATAATATTTGTTAGAAATGTTTTATAATGTAAGAATATTTATTCAATCCAAACACAGTTGACGCAAGTTTCAACTGAAAATCGACCCAAGTGTGAGAGAGAAACAGTGAATGTGTGAAAGAACTCCAGTATAAATATATCCAGGTAAGATGTCCACTAATCAAATAGGGTATAAACACATCTACGCATAATGTAAAGTACTGTAAAACTATGGATTTACTGTTTTTATTAGAGAGTAAAGGAGATGGAAGCCAGTCAAACTGCAAATAAATTCATCTTTGTGGATGAAGCCGGATTCAACCTGGCAAAAACACGCTACAGGGGGCAAAATGTGATTGGTCAGAGAGCCACCGTGGATGTCCCAGGCCAGAGAAGAGCGAACATCACAATATGTGCAGCATCACAATGTGTGCAACAAACCAATGATGTTGCATACACCAGTCCTTGGCCCCTAAAATACAGAGAGGCTCATTTCCTTTCTAAATGACCTTCATGATCAATTTGTGCCGGCGGAGATGAGAGGGCAAAGAAACCCCCCTACCTTTGTCGTTGTGTGGGATGATGTGGACTTCTACCACTCTGCTGCCGTCACGGCCTGGTTTGCTGCACATCCCAGGATGTCAGTACTATTACTGCCTCCATACTCCCCCTTCCTTAACCCCATAGGGGAGTGATTCTCTGCGTGGAGGTGGAAGGTTTATGACCAGATGTCCTTATTGGATGCCATGAATGCAGGGTGTAGAGACACTTCTCCTAAAGACTGCCAGGGTTGGATTAGACATTCCAGAAGATATTTCCCAAGGTGCATCGCCAGAGAAGACATCAGATGTGATGTTGATGAGAACTTGTGGCCGAATGCAGGTGATAGGGTGACCTTGTGATTACACGTACTCTAGATGTTGATGTTTGTTTGAAATGATTGCAGCCCTGGAATTACAATAATTAGATTTTTGTTTATTTTTCAAAAGTATAATTTTCTATGTGCAAAGATATGGAAAACATAAAGGATATTCCTTCAAATTGCTGCATTTCTGATTCATTCTTGTTCTGTATAAATTAGTACAGGCAATAGAGAGGGATGTTTTTCTTATTCAGTCATCAAAAATATTTTTACAATCGTACAAGATGACAGTTCGTCATTTATGTAATGATCACTGTTGTCAGTGATTTTTAGATCAGTGTGTTGTGAGTGACAATGTGTGTTTCTAAGTGAGAATTGCTGGCAGTGTTTTGGTTGAAAAAGCTTATTTTGAGGCATCTATGAAATGTTTTGGTGGTTTTAGTGAGTTGTGGGGTTCAGATGAAGTGTTTTGCAACGATGCATATTGGCAATGCACACTGTGTGAATAGTTTTGTTATTGTGGTTTCAGTACCGACCGATGCTTGACTTAAGCAATCAAGAAAAACTGTAATGAGAGTCAAATTTGAAAGGCCTAATGAGCATGCGTACTGCATTAAAAAGGGAAAACGATGCAACAGTGAGCATGTGATTCCTCTCGACCAATGCAATGCCCCATGAGGCAATGGCGGTAATATGCACACGCCAGATCATTAGGCAACGCCATCGATCCCGGGCCGACACACACCCCGCTTTGACGGCTGAAGACGTGGCCGCGGACGCCGTTCGCGGACCACGTGGTCTGTGTTCAACGCCAGAACTACGGATGACGGACCTCCCTTGACCTCACAGGATAGAACACCTCAAGCATGCGTTTTTTTTTCCTGCTCCTCCTCATTTCACATCAGGGCCACCGTCTACAATGCAGCCGTCAGTATTACTCCTCTTGACGCCAGGACGCCTCTTCATTCACCATGCTGTGGACCTTATTCTCGGTGGACTGGCTCATTGGAGACTGACTGGGGCTGATCACTGTCTTCCAACGGTCAACTGTCAATTAAACAGTCACCCCGCGCTCCTCCCAAAGTGTTGCTCGTCTCCCTAAATCTAAGATAGCTGCATATTCCGGAACTGTTATTGTGTAAATGTGTACATTAGCTGTAAATTAAGGTCTCGCCCAGCGTCTCAAAATCCCACCACCCGTTGTATATACTTTTATGTCATTTCACATTCATGCACTTTGGGACTAAAAGTGATTCTGATTGCCCAGCTATTCCCCATATGGAACTGGATGCTTTTTGACATTTAATGCTTTTAAGTGTATTGATTTCTGCTGGCGCTGGCTTCAGAAAGCCAGGACTCAATCCACTTATCCATCCCCCTCCAAAATCCTTCTTGGCCGACCAGCCTTGGCTCGTACTGGCTATCCACTAGGTGGGCTAGAGTCTCATTGGTCAAAGTGCTGAACAAACACAGAGAGCTGATTGGCTGAGGGGGAATCTGCATCGCATGTGTACCCGGCTTCTTAATCCTTTCTCCGTTTTTTTATTTGTGACCTTTTTTCCGGTCGTTTTCATCCTTCCCTTTGGCTCTCTTTCTGAGTTCTCTTCATCCCTTGGAGGTAAAAGTAAAAGCACAGACTACAGGAGGACGGATAACCTCTCATGCCAGCCAAGATTTACATCAAAGGACAGAGGTGGGGGCACACAAATCATCCTTGGCATGACGCTGGCTCCCACAGCCACAGTCGTCAACTTTAACCCCATCATGATTTATTTGTTAAACACAAACTGAATCTCAATTTGTTTGTGAAGTTTAATATCATCACAAATGCAGGCACATTTTTTTTTTTTAATCTTCATCAATATATCTCAATAGAGAGGTGCTTCCTGTTTCAACCGTCCTCTCCAGTTCAAGGATTCAAATCAGAGATGAGTTGAGGGAGCGGTTGGCTAGGGACATTTGGTTCCCTACTACATGTCCTCGTCAAACATAATGAATGACATAGAGACCAGGGCGCCATTTGGGAAGCGCACAAAATGTCTCTGGCCGGCCCCTATCTCAATCTCCGAATGACTCAGTTAGGACAAATCGCGTAAATTCCTTTGGAAAATAAGAGTTTCATGTAATTCAATCTCAAAATGAGAAACGCAAATAAAAAGAGGGACATGGTTGTGGCTAAATTCAAACATGAGATTCCATTTTCAATAGATATGCTTCTGGGTCATTTCCAGTGTTCTTCAATTCCTTTGGAAAGCACCCAGTGAACATTCATCCATTGGTCACAGCATGCAGAGTGGATTGGATGGGATAAAAACGTTGAGTCACCGCTGAGAGAATACCGTAGGGCCATATGTCTCACAGGCAGTTCCTGTGAGTATGCCGTCGTAGACACATTTGTTGGTTACTGTCTTTCATAGGAAACAAAGAAATCAAGAGACCACTGGAAATCACCCAGAAGCCTATCTATTGAAAATGGAATCTCATGTTTGAATTTAGCCACAACCACATCCCTCTTTTTATTTGTGTTTCTCCTTTTGAGATTGAATTACATGAAACTCTTATTTCTCCCCCGTTCTCATTTCACAAACATTTCACCGCCACACACACACACAAACGGACACACGAAAAATGGATTGAGGTTAGCTGAATTAGCTGATTAGCCAGCTGTCATTAACAACATAAAATATATAAGGTTGTGGGTATGCAGTCCCCATAGATTTTTTTGGGTATGCCCCCACCCCCATCAAAGATGCCCGTCCCTCCATAAAACCACCAAGGACCAGTCCATTGTTAGTGAAGTGTGATAATCACATACCGTGTATTGAAACATTTCCTGTCTGCTAACCTCCCATTAGTCTGTAATTGAACCTTGAATTTCAACCCAGAGGAGAGGCTTAAAGACCGGCTGGCCAATCACAGAGCATGCAGCAACATAGCCCTTCCCCTAACTGGCCCAGGGGTCTGCTGCTGAAAGTAATCTGAGCTGACATTGGATGCCTGTCGGGAAAGATGTTTGCATTTGCCTCCCTGAAGGGCCTCCTCTCCTACACTGGCAATTTCACCTTCAATTAAACTATAAAATCCAGGATGAAATGAATGAGTGGGAGAGAGAAGGGTGGGGAATAGAATGATTGAGAGATATATGGGAGGTGGAAAGAGAGTGGAAAATAGGAAACAAGAAAAGAAAAGGGAATAAAATAGGAAACAAGAAAAAGGAGACAGGAGTGGTGGAACTGAGAGGGATAGAGAGCTGTCGAGGTAGTGAGGTAGAAAGAGGAATAAGAAAAAGAGAGGGAAGGATAAAGAAAGATGGAACCGTGAGGGAGAGAGAGAAAAGAGAGAGGGATAAAGAGGGATGAGGGCTGTGAGGGAGAGACAGAGTGAGAGAAAGAGAGAACAGAATACAGATGGAGGCTTTGATGGAGAGAGAGACAGAGTGAGAGAAAGAAAGAGATGCAGGCAGTGTGGGAGAAAGAAAGAAAGAGATTAGGGTTAGATAGGGCAGTGAAAAGGAGACCAACGGACAGAAAAAAAGAAGGGATGTAACAGAGGGAGAGAGGAAGAAAGATCTGTGCCCCTCATCGACAGTGTGGATTAAATATAGATGGTGGGGGCATGAAAAATTAAGACATGGTTGCAGAGAGTCATTAGAAGCTAATTAGCCTTTTCATGTCTTATCTATAGGGCTTGCTAGTCAATCATATGATAGGAGATTTAAATCTGTCAGTGTAATTTTCAGTATGGTAAACAGTGTTATATTAATTGTTGTAAATATGCTACTTGGGTTCTCACACAGAGATGAAGAGTTCACAGACAAACATTGTCTACACAGAGACAGGGGACAGCAACAAAATTAGACAGAAGGAAATATTTTATACATTGGGAAATAACTCAATAAAACACAGGGCACATTTTTATTCTATCTTCCCTAAACAGGGAGTACATAATGGCAGAATGCCCGACCACTGTGACTGACCCATTGATAAGAGGGAGGCTTTTCCTGAACACTTCCTCTCTGAGCTGCTTCCTCTCCATAACCGACTCTACACGTAATGATTGAGTTAAGGGTGAACCATTAGGAGAGAGGTGTCATGAATCTCAATCCAGCCCTAGTGGTCATGTGACCTCTAGGGCAGAGTCCATTTGAACTGAACTAACAGAATTGAAAGTAGATTAAAGGAGGAAAGAGAGAAATAATTGTATTTGTTGGAGGAATCCAGGAAACAGCAAATTCTGTGAGAATGGGAAAATGCCAATGCTGTGTGGGAGGATTAGGTCAAACGTTCAGGAATGAAGGAATAACAAAACCTCAGCAACATGTCTCTATTTCTCTCACAATAGCTGGTTTGGTTAAGCATTCAGCGCCACAAAATAGCCCCCACCAACACCAGAAAAGACACAAGTATTTTTCATATACTGTAGGTTTTGTTTGCTTTTGTTTTTACATTAACTGGGTTGTTAATGCGTCTCACAGTGAAACGCGTTGAGGCCCATTTAAAATACACTTTGAATTAGTATCCACTTGGCAGTGGGGCCAATGTTTTATAGTTTCTGAAAGAAGCACTAGGACAGAAGGATGGGGAAAGAGAAAAAAAAAGAGAGAAGACTAAACAGACGGAGAGGAAGAGGTGTCTAGAGAGTTGCTAAATGTATGCAGTCACTACTGTAAGTCACTGTGAATACGAGCATCTTCATCACTATACTGTAAAAGAATGTGGGCTGGGGTAGAGAGAGTGCTGGGGAAAGACTGGGGAGTCTGGCGGCAGTTTACCTCCGTGGCTATTTTTAGAAAAGATGTCATGCACCTGGTGAAAACGTAAATGAGACCAGGTGGTTTGAAAGGAGAGACAATGAGCCAAGACCATTAAAAGAAAAAAAGACAGTAATGAAGAGGTATCCATGGAAACAAAGAGTGAGACATGTTCCAGTTGTAAAAAGTCCAGCTGAGTTGTTACAACCATTCCACTGGGCAGTGGGAGAAAGAAAGCAGATGTACATCTTCACCTTCTATATTCATGGCCAGGTTTAACATTTAATAAAAATGTACTGTGTGTTCGGCTATTTGGTTTTGTAATGTTGTCAGTTATACACAGAAACCATCCAGTGGCAGTACATGAGCCTGTGTCAGGAAACATGGGATTCGAGATTTATCAGATGTCCTTTTGTTTGCTAATTGATGCATGAACATTACCAGAGCCTCATTTTTAGATTTTTTGAATATTTTTGGCACTGTATATCGAGTATATAGAGTGGATGGTTACTGTCGGGGACAGTGCCTCTGGGATGGCAGACCGGGGTGGTGGTCCCTCTTTTTAAGAAGGGGGACCGGAGGGTGTGTTCCAACTATAGGGGGATCACACTTCTCAGCCTCCCCGGGAAAGTCTATGCCAGGGTTCTGGAGAGGAGAATACGGCCGATAGTAGAACCTCGGATTCAGAAAGAACAGTGTGGTTTTTGTCCGGGCCGTGGAACACTGGACCAGCTCTATACCCTCTACGGGGTGTTGGAGGGTTCATGGGAGTTTGCCCAACCAATCCACATGTGTTTTGTGGATTTGGAGAAGGCATTCGACTGTGTCCCTTGCGGCATCTTGTGGAGGGTGCTTGGGGAATATGGGGTCCTGGGTCCTTTGCTAAGGGCTGTCAGGTCCCTGTAAGACCGAAGCAGGAGCTTGGTCCGCATTACCGGCAGTAAGTCAGACTTGTTCCCAGTGCATGTTGGACTCCGGCAGGGCTGCCCTTTGTCGCCGGCTCTGTTCGTAATTTTTATGGACAGAATTTCTAGGCGCAGCCAGGGGCCGGAGGGTGTCAGGTTTGGGGACCACACAATTTCATCTCTGCTCTTTGCGGATGATGTTGTTGTGTTGGCCCCCTCAAACCAAGACCTTCAGCATGCACTGGGACGGTTTGCAGCCGAGTGTGAAGCAGTGGGGATGAGAATCAGTACCTCCAAATCCGAGGCCATGGTCCTCAATCGGAAAAAAGGTTGGCTTGCCCACTTCAGGTTGGTGGAGAGTGCCTGCCTCAAGTGGAGGAGTTTACTGTTATATGCCCTGGAGAACACTGAGGAAGCTCGGTTCACTGCACTTACCGCCAGTGCTCACCAGCACTAACAGAATTCACTGCAGCAGACACACCATCATGAAATTATTGTGACCAGTCAGATTAGTAGTTAAATTAGATCTTGCTTACATGGGAATGAAAAAATCAGAACAGCTTTCATATAAAAAGGTTTTTTGAAAGCACACTTGATGCTAAATTGGAACAGCTACTTCTACGATGCATTCTTTGAGTATACACTCCCCTCACTAGAGCGTGGGAGGGGGGGGGGTCTTGGCTTAGCTGGGGCTAGTTCATTCAAGGCTGTAATGCTGACTAAGGTGTTTACATTTCAACAATAAGGAAAAGCAAGGAATAAATATGATAAATTATCATAAAAAAATATATGAATGACAACGGCTTGGCTCTTCATAAGGAGCACTAGTATCTAGTCATGGTACAGGAGTCCTCTTCCCATCTTTTGCTCCATGTGTGTCCATGTGGCGATAGGTCTTGTTAGGTCTTTCTTCACTGATGCAAGTAGGTCTCAGCTGGCAGCATGCTACAGTGAATGTTAGGTCAGCAAATTCAAAAACTGACATGCGCTGTGGAAATCCAATAAAGGTGTCACAGTGACATCCAGTCAGCAGGGAAACCCAACTATTGAATGAGAGAATTTTGCTTCAGAAGGTCACCCTTTCTATAACCCATTCCTTTGTCTGTGTTTCACCCCTGTCAAAAAAATAACGGTCATTTTGACTTGCAATACAGGGGGGCAAGAGAAGCTGATTGGAAGCAGATTATTGTTTTTTAAGTATTAACAAATTCTTGACTCAGTGTATTCTTGACATTATATTACTGTGGGGAAAACAAGTATTTGATACACTGACGATTTTGCAGGTTTTCCCACGTACAAAGCATGTTGAGTCTATCATATAGGTACTCTTCAACTGTGAGTGACGAAATCTAAAACAAAAATCTAGAAAATCACAATTGTATGATTTTAAGTAAATAATTTGCATTTTATTGCATGACAATTATTTGATACATCAGAAAAGCAGAACTTAATATTTGTACAGAATCTTTGTTATCAATTACAGAGATCATACGTTTCCTGTAGTTCTTGACCAGGTTTGCAACACACTGCAGCAGGGATTTTGGCCCACTCCTCCATACAGACCTTCTCCAGATCCTTCAGGTTTCGGGGCTGTCGCTGGGCAATACGGACTTTCAGCTCCCTCCAAAGATTTTCTATTGGGTTCACGTTTGGAGACTGGCTAGGCCACTCCAGGACCTTGAGATGCTTCTTACGGAGCCACTCCTTAGTTGCCCTGGCTGTGTGTTTCGGGTCCGTTGTCCATGCTGGAAGACCCAGCCACAACCCATCTTCAATGCTCTTACTGAGGGAAGGAGGTTGTTGGCCAAGATCTCGCGATACATGGCCCCATCCATCCTCCCCTCAATACGGTGCAGTTGTCCTGTCCCCTTTGCAGAAAAGCATCCCCAAAGAATGATGTTTCCACCTCCATGCTTCACGGTTGGGATGGTGTTCTTGGGGTTGTACTCATCCTTCTTCTTCCTTCAAACACGGTGAGTGAGTTTAGACCAAAAGCTCTATTTCTGTCTCATCAGACCACATGACCTTCTCCCATTCCTCCTCTGGATCATCCAGATGGTCATTGGCAAACTTCAGACGGGCCCTGGACATGCGCTGGCTTGAGCAGGGGGACCTTGCGTGCGCTGCAGGATTTTAAATCCATGATGGCAGAGTGTGTCAATAATTGTGCCAACAGTTGTTGCCTTCTCACCAAGCTGCTTGCCTATTGCCCTTTAGCCCATCCCAGCCTTGTGCGGGTCTACAATTTTATCCCTGATGTCCTTACACAGCTCTCTGGTCTTGGCCATTGTGGAGAGGTTGGAGTCTGTTTGATTGAGTGTGTGGACAGGTGTCTTTTATACAGATAACGAGTTCAAACAAGTGCAGTTAATACAGGTAATGAGTGGAGAACAGGAGGGCTTCTTAAAGAAAAACTGACAGGTCTGTGAGAGCCGGAATTCTTGCTGGTTGGTAGGTGATCAAATACTTATGTCATGCAATAAAATGCAAATTAATTATTTAAAAAAATTTAAAAAATTGATTCCGTCTCTCACATTAGAAGTGTACCTATGATAAAAATAACAGACCTCTACATGCTTTGTAAGTAGAAAAACCTGCAAAAATCGGCAGTGGTATCAAATACTTGTTCTCACCCACTGTATCTGTATGGACGTTTGTCACTCAAGTCTAACTGGACGAAATCCAGACAAATGATATACATGCCGATAATGGTTGGTTTAGAACGTGCTATGGAAAGTACTCATTGACAGTGGCTTTCATAATCTTACTAATATTATATTCTGATTTAATTGATTACTTGCAATAACCTGAGTGGGTTTAGAGAAGGGTTTAGCGGGCTCCTGGGAAATCAGTTTGGCTGTCTGTGAATGCCAATTGTGGTGTGTATGCTTGTGTGTGAGGCCAAGCTGGCAGGCTTGGTTAATAGCCCTCTCTGCTCCATGAAGTATTTTAAATTGATTTGCCTGCTCTTATACTTTTACTGGCCTGGCTAGCACAAAAACTCCCCAAGTCCTGTTTATAAGTGATGGTATCAATCTGGAATCTGGAATTACATTATGGCGCAACACCAGTGAAGAGTCCCTCAACATACATTATCTTTTTATTGCTGGTCTCTTATGAATACGTAAAGCAGGCAAATTAGTTCTGATACATTGTCCAGGTCAGTAGAGATATCAGACAACAAAATATGTAAATATTTTGTGTCACATGACTATCCATTCAGGGTGAATATGTGGCTGTCTTCTCTAGAGGCTTGAATACAGATCAAGGTAGTGGCTCAGATTTGAACCTGCTTATATGTAGATCCAGCCGCTGAATTCATTACAACTAATTTTCTGAGATGCGAGTCCTTCTACAAAAGAAGAAAGAAGCTTATGGCAGAAACGGAAGCAGAATAGAGCCAACTAAGAAGGGGAAGTGTACACAGCAAGGGAGAATGAGTCTTGTGAATGAGTTTGAGAGAGACAAAACGAGGAAATTAGTACAGTATATAGACAGAGACATATTCTGTGCTTTACAAAAGTATTTTATTTACCTTTTTTACAGAAGACCTTAACTGAGACCAAGGTCTCTTACAGCTGAACCCTGCATTACAATAATAAAATCATCACAACTGACATTAAAAAGGCAATTTCTAAGTGATTTAATAGTCCTTATAGGCACTAAAACATTTAACTTATGCTTACTCTGAATGCATTCCATGAGTGTTGGGCTAATTATGAAATGCAGTTTTACCTAATTCTGAATATTTCCAGTACTATCTGACCAATTAACCCATATTATTGAAATACAAATGCTACTTTTCTCCTGATTTATATTTTATTTTTTATAACAGTAAAAATAAATCTACTGTTTGAGGATACATTTGTTTTATGTATGAAAATATTTGTAATACAATTTGTTTTAAAATAGCATTGCTTTAAAAACAAACCTGTACCTGTGAACCATTAAAGCTGCTGTCACATTTACAAAAAACACTGTTGAAGGAATATTGGTAAGCCTGTGAAAAAAAAGTATTACCAAAGAACATCCACAGAGGTTCAAGTAAAGTAATGGAAAATGCCAAAACTGATGTCTAAATGTTTGAATACCCCAGTGAGCACAAATAGGAAATAGGAAGTGATACAACTCTTTATTTAGCCTTTTTGCCTCACACTTAATACTGCCCTAATAAGATGTGCAACTGCAATCTTTCTTCTCAAACTACTTTTTCCTCTTCTGTCCCTACTACCCTCTTCTATACTATAATTCCTCCTATGTGCTAAATCAGTACTTCCTTTTAGGGGTGTCACCGATATACCACTACTGACAATAACAGTGATATTAAAAACATGAAATATTGATATAATATCATACACATATAATAATATTGTATGAACTATGCGCAAATCACTTTTCCAAAAAACGTATCTTGGTTTTTTTCGATAGCTTTTTTAAGGTCACATATAGACAAACGATGCATATGCTTAAACCACTAGTATGTAATTAACCCATTTACCCCATCAGAACTCCCGGGACAAAACCCACATAGACGTGATGATGTTGGCTTATACCCATTTGAAGAAAATGACGTGTTGGGCCTTGTGGATCTTTTGTTTATCAGTTCACCTGGTTGCTTTTTCACTATCCATGAATTGGTACAGGTATGTTACATGCCCTCGACCTGCCTATACTCGTATTTTGAGTGTAATTGAATTAGACACAATAAGTAAAAGATTTATTTACTGATAGCATTCTTATTTTTCAAAGATAATAATCGTTAACGTGAATTCCTCTGGCCACAATAATCATGTGGTGAAATTCTGACAGTCGTGACTGCCCTACTTCCTTTAGGGGTGTTCACACTGTACCTTAGCCTAAAGGGCTAAGAGCTGTCTAAGCCCTAGTCTAAGGGCCTCCTAAGCCCTAGTCTAAGGGCTGTCTAAGCCCTAAGTCTAAGGGCCTCATAAGCTCTAGTCTAAGGCCTCCTAAAACCCTGAGTCTAAGGGCTGTCTGATGTAGGCTAGGGTAACATTATAACATTGATCATTTGTTAGTGATGTAGGCTTACGGTAACATTATAACATTGATCATTTGTTAGTGATGTAGGCACCGGTAACATCATTCGCATGGCCGGAGAGAACGCAACATTTTTAACTTATAACAGAATGTAAAATGGTATTGTTTCGTATTTGTCAGTTTGCCCAGGGTTTAGGAATACAAGTGTGGATCCTTAGTCTAGGTTTGAACCTTTAGCCCAGGATTAACACACTCTTGTGTGAACTCAGGCTAAGCTAGCCCAGGGATTAGAAGCAATGCAGTGTGAAAAGGCCTTTTGTTTCCTAATTCTGCCTCTCATCCATCCAGATCCTGTGTCTCAATTTGTTCTATTTCCTCCTGCCTGTCTCAGCCCTCCCCTCCCCTCCTGCTCTGCAGTTAAGGACACACAGTGAGATCACCAGAACATGACTGCAGGCTTTGAGCAAAGGGTCTATGTGGCCCACTGTGAAATCACAGAACTTGGCTGCAGGCACTATGAGAAGTGGTCAAGTTATTCACTACGAGCTGAGTTACATACTCATCTCTGATCCCAGGCTGCCTTTCCTTTGACCTCCGGATGGCGCGTGATTGGCTCTGCTTCTCAAGTAACCAACACTTGAACGTTCTGATGTCTTTAAGGTATGGACCGGGTATAAACTTCTCTGTCTTTTCAGTCCAATACACTTGAAGTGTGCTGTCTCTGACCAATCTCTTTTAGAAAGATCTTCAATATTCCAACCAGTCATGCTTCATTTAAGGCCTGCCCACGCCAAGGTCCCTCCATCACAGTACACGGCGTCCAACGTCCATGGCGTCCGACTCCCAAAGAACCATGGCGGTTTCCCATGAAGCAGCCATAGCAACTGCCCCTCTAATCAATCAATGCTCTAACCCTACGTCCCTACCAAACGTATTCACTCTACCACCCCAAGTCTCTTAGACTCTTGCTCTATCTCATCATGCAAACGGTAGAACCACCCCTCCCATGAAGCGAGCCGGCATTACCGGTACAACCCGTGATGCCAGAACCTAAAAGTAACCCGAATTTTAACCCAAGAAATCGCCTAGGCCGAAATACAAAATTTTTCCTACTGGAGAACGAGATCTGCCGAAGAACCTATTGTGCGGACCTATTTTTCAGGTTTTGTTATCTTTCTGGAGACGTCAAAACTATCTATCTGCTTAGACACACAGAGAGACAGTACAGAGAAGGTTCGGCACAGTAATTGTTACAGCAACATGTATTTGTAGGCACCTGTCATCTAATAACACATTATCTGACTCCATATCCTCGAGTCTCCTGTAAATCCTAGTCCTTCACTCCCTCTCTCGCTTTCTCTCTCTCCCTTTGTGTAGACTTAAAAATTACAGCCTTGATCATAAAAATAACCTGGTGATGCAGAACTGTCTGGGAGAAGCAGCCGGAGAGTTTTGCCTGACTCATGGACTTTGGGTTAGTACACCAGTCTTCAGAGAGCCAGCATTATTTACACTGCAAAACAATATCAACCAGCTGAGGCAAGGCACCGGTGTCCCCCAGAACGTTCCGTGTGTTTGATCTATTACAGAACTATCCCACCTGATTCAACCTGTCATCTAAGGATTATACAACCTTGCCTTGGGGAATCCGGTGAATGGCAACATGCGTTGGACTTGCAGTGCGTGCAATTCAACACCAGGGCAACACCAGCTTTTGAAGTTAGGGTTCCATTTCTTTCTCTGCTCAAAGAAAATAATAATAACGAATAAGGTGAACACACACTGGAAAAGATTGAAATTAAGGTAAAATGTCTACGTAAAATTTTGTCACAATGACAAACTATTCCGACGTCGTGCTTACAATCAGTTGGACTGTGCGAGCTGGCTGGTGGTTGAGATCACATGAATTCTCTCTCAATTTGCAAAATACATTACCGGTGTTGTTATACCACAGGCCCTTCTACACACCCTGGTACAATAGATTTTCTGAAGCCCATTGGGTTATTAAATCTAGCTGCAGACGATCAATCAATAAAACAGTTGATGCCCCTGTGTGGGTGCATAGACCCTTTGACAAAGCAATGGAAACTTTTGAGAACGCAAGCTAAACATTGGCTTAAAAAATATCTAATGCGATTAATCAGAAGCCCAATTTGTAGAGTAATATCATATTTGGGCTGCTCATGTTAACTGAGTCAAATAATATTGAAAACAAAAATCACAAGACTGGTGATTCGATAATATTTCCTTCTTTATTGGATACCAGTGTTTGCTATTTATTTTGATGCATTGTTCTTCTTGGTTGGTTTTCTTTTGTATTTTCAGCATAATCCAGATGGCACATAAAATACAGTTAAGTCCTGTATTGAACATGCTCAGGCAGGGTCTTCGAACCAAAAACAATGGAGTTGACATACAGTGATTTACACAAGGGCTGAATACACAATAACAGCTTCATATAAAAACCTCAAAGCTTTGTTCTTTCCCTAAGTATTTTTCAGAATACAAATTCAAGGCAAGGCAAATAAAACACATCTATTGTCCAAAAGAACCAGACAATGGCAAACACCAACAATACATCTAAATACATTTTTACTGCTGTTTAGGCAGATTTATGACAGGAAGACTTTCCACTGAAAGCTCTTTTGATCCATCAGATCAATTCTGGTGTGAAGATTCCGTGTGGTCAAATGTGTAAATGGCAGCAAAATTCTCGGGTGTGTTCATTATTTAAAACCAAACATTTTAGTTGCAAAATGACGTAGGTAGGTTCCACCTTGTCAAACAAAACAAAAATTTGAGACCTACTGGAATTTGTCCAATAGAAACCCTGTTTGGTTAAAGCTTTTCCTGGGCTTAATCAAAAGACCCATTTTATTTTTTATATATATATAGCTGTTGTGATGTAAGGGGAACATGC
Organism: Esox lucius; assembly: GCF_011004845.1. Taxonomy (NCBI): domain Eukaryota; kingdom Metazoa; phylum Chordata; class Actinopteri; order Esociformes; family Esocidae; genus Esox; species Esox lucius. Next base: position 16,890,480 of record NC_047591.1, on the reverse strand, counting down.
CCACGGTGTATAGCTGAAGCCATGTTCATGTGCTAGTTCGAATGGAGACAATTATGACAATGAATGTTACATGTTTCCACAGGCTGCACAGTTAAAGAAAAATCTCCCAATTATTGTCAAAAGAGATAATTCAAAGATATCGGCGTTTGTTTATCTTAGCAGGTGGGTCAATTAGAAACAAATTCTTAATAAGGCCAAGAAAGAGCCTCTTGTGGAAAAAGGCTTGGTGGAAAAAAACTCCTGATTTTGTGATAAAACAGCCATTGGATGTGTGGGTATTTGCAATGACTAAACATTTAAATTCCCTCATTGTGTTTGTAGTATGTCACATATGAACCCTGGTGTTGGCTAACAGGGATTAGCAGCCAAACCAAATGCCAACACTGAGGGGAAAAACACCTTTTATTTTTGGAGGAATATTTAACCCATTATGGCTCAGTCATTATAGATATTGGGCTTAAAAACAATATAAAAATATCTAAATGAAACCTCAGTTTGAGTTAGAAACTCAAATAAAAAAAGGTCACATATTCCCAGTCATGATTATTACAAATGACATGATAAATCTTACAAAGTTGGGAAGGTGAACAGTGTTAAAACACATGTTATCATTTCAGTAGTACTTCTTTTTAAAATGACAATCAATTCACATTTGGCTTTAGTTTAGCTTTAACTTGGTCCAATGGCAACCAGCTCAATCTAAGGCTTCGTATTCATGACTCCTTTTCTTATGGCAACCTATTCCTGATGTCTACTTTCAAGCAAAGCCCTTATAGGTGCTGGTTTATGGAGCCAAATTGAGCTGTATTGGCCATAAGAAAAGAAAAACATAACTGAAATATGTTTTGGGAAATAAAAATAAAAGCAAGGTTAACAAAAAATATGTAATCGTATGAATTTCTTTTATTCAAACATGGTAAAAGTTAATGCTTAACTCAAATGGATTTTCGCATCTAATCTTAAAATGTCTTCGTTCAAACACGTTTTTTTCATGTTCGCTTCCTCTTGCAATTACAATTTCATCCCACCTTCATTCGAGTCAACTTTTCTTAAAACCAAGTTTTGAGCCTCGATTGGCGTGGAGGCGGGGCTTTATCTGGGCATTGAATTATTAATTAGCCTTTCAATGCATTGCTGATGTTTATGTACTCTTTAGTAGATAGTAAGCTAGTATGCCAGTATTGGGACCGTTTGGGATATTTCACCTCGTCAGAAATTTTATGATCGGACGCAGAAATCCATTTAATTTGTTAAGCATACACTTTTACCATGTTTGAATCAATTCATACGATCAAATTAGGTTTTTTCATACAGTGAATATTTCAGTTATGTTTTTCTTTTCTTACGGTCAATACATTTGAGCTCAGTTTGGCTCCATTTGGCTCTTAAATCAATGCACTACAAATGGAATACAGTGCCACTTCAGATGTACACTTAAACTATTTCACACATCTTACTTAAAAACATGTACCTTGATGTCACATCATGATTGAGGAAATCATAGTTTCAAAAAAGGACAAGGATAAACATTACCTTAAAGACAGAACTCAGCCATGTCTGTTTCCTTTTGCCTTGGTGAATTCTGAAGGCACTTAAACCTTTCTTTAATAAGCAGAGAGGAGGAATAAGTCGTGGGTTTGAAAAACCTCACAATTCACATGACCTGTTCAGTGCCTGTAGGATAGTCCAAACCTTGACATAACACTGTTTTAATGCTGCGCTCGTCTCCATACTTGATCCATGCAGACCTAAACCTTCTAAATGACATGATAATGACATAGGTCACACATAAACAACAAAGATATCTATACCACATTCAATCCTATGTCCCAGAATTCAAGACAGGAGTGCACATACAAATAAAACGTCTCACTCTAACACTGTCCATAAGCCGCTTGGTGATTATGTCAAAAAGGAAAGAGAAACACGCAAACACTACACAAGATAATTCCCTTGTATGTGTGTGGGTCAAATAGAGTGGACCACAACACTGATATGTGACAACACTAACAACATGACAAATACTAAACAGTAAAGCTCAGATCACTGAGAAGACATTCGGACCAACAATGAAGACGAAACTGATGGTGCGTATGCTGAAGATTGTCAATGTTTGACGTGTGCAGGTGTCCCGCACCTGAATGGAAACTAGCCATGTCGCCATCACTCAGTCAAGGTGCCCATTTACCCAGCAAAGCCATGTTTGTGTCACTGTTGATTTCCTATTCAAACCAACTGACGACACTTGTAAAGGCATGGCACTACCTCAGCAGAGTTCATTATGGTCCACCCCCATATTTTGTCAGTGGACTAGTTCGCTCTGATGGATTGTACCAATAAGCGATTGTAAAAGGGAGTTGGCAATCATTATGAACACATACTGGTGATATGAAGCATCCATACATTGATTTTCTTTGCAGTGGATATTTGTGAAAACATCTGATCAATCAAATCAATCAATCACATCTTCAGCTTTCTATTGTAATTGAACCACCGCCAACGCACAGTCTCTAAACATAAAAACATGTATCATCAAATGTATGTATAACTGATAAAAAAAAAAGAACACAGATGTATTCTAACACGGCCAAGTTTTTGGCATCCCTTTTAGTGAACAGGGCGACCATTCAGCGTGGCTGTGCGCAACAGAACATTTTAGGGGAGAGCAGGGGCTGGTTTTTAAAATATTTTGGGGAGATCAGATTAAGTATAGGAGTGTCATTCTGAACCACACAGCACAATATCAACATCTGTGGAAGAATAATCTAGTATAAAGGTATTCATATTAGTGAATAAATGTAGAATGACAGAAAACTGCATTGTATGCACATACTATTTTGAGTAAAGTCTTTCCAAGGGCAGACTGGACACACACTCAGCATTTGTGTGTGCATGAGTGGAAAGTTACTAGGACAGAGTGTGGACAGTGGCAGGCAGGGTCGGCACACGACAGCTGCACAGGAGGGTGGGACAGGAGAAATACAGACAGTGTAGGAGTTGCGTAGGCTTCACTTTTCCCACAGACAGAGGCCCAGCTGCATAAGAGTGAGAAAGCACATGAGGTCGTGGGGTTGCTTCACAGCCTTGTAGAATCTCCCAAAATATGTTGGAGGTGTGAATGGGAGGAACTCTAACAGGGGTTTGGTTGTTTTTTATAAGATGAGGGTTTCTTACTTTTCTTTGGGATCCTTCCTTTATTTTCTTACCTTCTGTATGTCGGTATGAACGATTGCCTGGAAGCTTCTGTTAAATAAAAACCTATGGAGATAACGGAAATCCTTGGTCCTGAGTAGTCCCTGTATGTTCCGGTGTTCTGACTCGACCGTCAAATATCTGGGCATGAAGTTGGCAAGAGATCGACTTCATAGGCCTGCCGGGACGAAGGGATTTACTCCTCCAGTTAGGGTCAGGGGTTACAATGTCTTTTTCCTTGAACGCACAATATGAGTCAAATGTCCCTGTTTTGAAAAATCGAAATTCATGTAACCCTATCAGATTGGAATAACCAGACACCTTTTGAAAAACCAGCCCTAGGATATAGTGGTTAAGAACATCTTTAAAAAACATATAGATCCTATTTCGACACTGATTGATTGCTTAAAATGGCCGTCAAGCATTCAAGCGAACAAAAGCAGAAACAACGAAACAACAAAAAACAAGCAAGTAATGGGACATCCTCCTATCTCCCTTTTAATTATATTTCAGTCTTTCAGCCCCGCTCCTGAAGATGTTTTCTACTTTTACGCATTTTAAGTCTTTCAGTTTGTTTTCATAAGACCTCTGGGAAAACCACCTGTTTGGTTTTGTTCCTCTTATCACCCAGAGGTCTGGGGAGATTTATAACGGGTGCGGGTTCCAAAAAGGGAAGGGGGCTCATTGTTTCAAGAGACCTAACCACCGACTTCCTTAGGGGTGCAATGTCCCACCCTCATACGCAGCGTACCGCTTTTGTGTAGCTGCCAGAGCTGGACGAACTCTTCAGGCATGGCGTGGAAACCGCTGAACGGCAACACATTGTCATAGTAGTGGTGGCTGATTGGCTGCCCGTCCAGGCCTACGCTCAACGGCCAGAAGCCATAGGCAGTCACCTCGTCGCACAGGCCCAATGCCAAGCTGACAAGGAAGAGGCCCGTGGACAGGCGCTTGGCGTGTACTCGGCGACCCTTCCAGAACTTGCCCACGGTCCTGAGAAACTCAGGGTTGGCAAACAGCATGGTGAGGTTGGACGAGGCATCGGCCAGGGCATAGTACGCCCTCAGGGAGGGGTCGGTTCCAGGCTTCATGGAGAAGGCTGGCATGTAGATGTAGCTAGAGCCGTAGGCCTTCATGCTGTCCACAAAGGCTTTCCGTGACCAAAGAAGGTTCTGGAACCTAAGCAGGAAGATAACAGGATATATGAATAATACACACACACACTTTTGGCTAGGCATCTATAAAACACGAGTGCGTACGAAGAGGAACGCCGTTCATTTACAAATGCTTTATTGTGTGGACTTACTACGAAGCACTACCCACACATATTGCAAGAACACCAGTTCCAGGCATCAGTGGAGCAAGGCTGGCCTGTGATGGTGTAGGGAAAAAAAGCCACCTGAAATGAGGCTTTAGTGATAATAACCCACATGTCACTACTCAATTTTCTGTTGTTGTCGTCATCTGTCCTCCAGCTGATCCTCTCATGGCAACGGCACCCTGCCCTGTGAAGAACTGAAGAGACGTGTGTCTCCTGTTTCGTCTCCATGGACTGCAAGTGCCTCTGTGCAGTTTCTCTCATTACTTTTAGAAATGTTAGAGCCATATTAGCTTTTTTTCTGTTTCCCTCCAAAGCGAAACCCATTACGCTGCTAGGTAAATCCCTTTTGAATTACATCACTGTATATGGTTCTACCTAGAACTCTAAATAGCTGCTCTAGCTCTATCAGCCTTTCAAATTAAATAAAATGTATTCCAATTCAATTCAGATCCAATCTTTCCTAACCCTAAACCTACCCTTAACCCAACAAACCTAAACTTAACCTAACCCCAACTCTAAACCACTAAACCCTTAGCCTTTTTTCTCCGGCATAAGGATTTCCGGTTCCCACCAGGATACTAAAACACGCACACACACTTTTGGCCTCATTAAGTGGTAAATCAATTATTTCTTGCTACACATTCCTGGTTTAAACAACAAGAGATAACTGTGAAATTGATTCAGAAATGATCTGGAGGGTCAAGAAAGAACATCCTGTTTTTTTCTGTCCACAGTACAAATGCTGCATAGTTTAGAATTGGAAAAAAACAAGCAATTCAAATAAAATAAAAGGCTATAGCCCAGTATCTATGTTTGGACAGGACAAGTGGATGAGCCAATCTAGACGTTGCTCAACCCCCCTAAAAAAACTGATATACAGATAACAAGGTTCTGTACACGTTTGGCTCAGGACCACAGGTCTCTATTAAACACCAGTCTGAACAAGAAGTAAAAGCTGCTGCTAAGACAAAACAACAAACAACGCTCTTCAAACTGAACATCTGAATCCAAAGGGGTCTGATGACAGGGATAATGAAAAAGAGAAGAGAGAGATATCTCTTACACATAGAATTTGTGGTATTGTTTCTGAAAGACTGTTTATATGGTTGCGTATCGAGAAAAGTCTGCTGTTGATTACTAACTTTGTAGTTAGTCGAACATTTCGTCCTGCTCGCTAAAATAAGTTGTCCAGCTAACCGGTTGGGTAGTTCGGAGAGGTGTTTACGTGCAGGTATTCTAGAGTCAAAATCAAGAGGCAAGATCAAGGATCAATTTAGATCGAAAGAAATGATTAGCAAATATTAATACAACTTCATTTGAAACTTAATGATATTTATCCTATCATTACAACTAATACTACTATTTTAATCTATCAGATGATAATAGACCAAATACCTTTTTTGGTCTATTAGGCTGATAATAAATGAGAGACTCTGAGATCCAAAAGACTAAAAGACTTATGCTCTCTTCTCCTTAGTAATTCTCCATCATTCTTTCGTTCATTGTTCCTTCCGGTGAAAGAGATTCGAAGATCCATGGTTCATCGTTCCTTCCGGTGAAAGAGATTCAGAGATCTTAAAGAGCCATGGATCATGCATCGTTCATCGCTCCTTCTGATGAACGAGTTTCGAAGATCCGTGGATCATCGTTCATACCTTAATCCAGAGTAAACCCTAAAATGCATAGTAAACATTACACCCCAAGTATTTGATACACAGCCGATTTTGCAGGTTTTCCCACTTACAAAGCATGTAAAAGTCTGTCATTTTTTTCATAGCTACTCTTCAACTGTGAGTGAAGGAATCTACACTGGGCCGGGACAGTAATGTAATATCTGTGTTTTATTGATATGGATCTAAAATATACATTTTGTGGAAGATAATAATGTTGAGTGGTGATGTGGACCTTTGAATAAATATTTGTTTGAAATATTTGTAATCGCTTTTAAACTGTTTGATATGCGTTTCAGCAAAAAACATTATGAAAACACATAACGGCTTTTGAAAATATGACCATGTTTATAAAACAACCTTAAACTTAAATAATATTGCAAAACATTTATTTGAAAATTCTAAGTGCATCATGAAGATAAATGACACCCTGACGATTGTGAAATTCTAAAACATTTAAATTGAAGTGTGAGTGCACGTGGTCTGTGCAGACCGCTGTCTTGCACTGAGAACATCAACAGCTGACTTCCCCATCCTTTGTACAAGCCGTGGCTGACATCTCTTCTTCATCTGGTTATGACTGCCCTGAGAGGTGTTGTAATGGTTATTTTCATTAATCCCACAACCTCCCATTGCCTCAGCGATGACCTGCGGTAGGCTGCAAAAGCCTTCCATGCATCTCTGCATGTGTGAGATCACAAGCTCTTTGGTGCTGTTTACACCACCCATGAAGTTGGAGCTCTGTGCCATAAATATGGTGTAAGCTTTGAGGGTGGCTACATCAACACCATTGGCCACCTCCTTTTGCATGTGTAATTAAGAAAATAATGTATAATTAAGGTGTTCGTTTCCTCTTTGTTGACCTCTCACTGTCCTTTTGCTTTTCCATTTAAATGTGTAAACTTTAGTGTACAATGATGTTGTCACTAATGAACAGCTCCCAGTCATCTTTTGGTGACACAACAGTTGACCACAGGACAGTCCCTGGGCAGCCCCTGACGTTATGGCTTCTGGTCCTGCCTTTAGTTGAGCGATGTTCACTCAAGTAAGACCCCTTTTTTCTCAGTCTTTTTGACTGGTTTTCACTCTCCTCTTTGAAGGAGTCCTCCCCAACTGTAAGCTCATCTACAACTACAACTCCAACTTGACCCACAGGTCACAGGCTGTGTCATCGGATATGTATACCCGAGATTCTGAGTGAGAGGCAATGACTTCCTCGTCCAGCATGTGTAAATTTAGCATTGGTAAAACCCCCATCTGTAAAACCAGGACTTCCTCATCCAGCATCTCTAAAACTAGCCTCTGTAAAACCATGACTTCCTCATCCGACATCTCTAAAACCATTTAGGTTCTTATTTGCCATTTACCACACTGTTAATATAGAAACACAAAAAGTCAGACAATTATTTTTATGCACTTCAGTCAATTGAAAAGTAAGTAAAATCCATAAAACATATTGTGGTATTCACAACACAACTATTTTAGGATCAGTGTCGCTAAGTTCAGACCATCCCTCTCACCAACTGTAAAACAGAGTAAGTTAATATATAAGTTTATATACAGTGGGGAGAACAAGTATTTGATACACTGCCGACTTTGCAGGTTTTCCCACTTACAAAGCATGTAGAGGTCTGTAATTTTTATCATAGGTACACTTCAACTGTGAGAGGCAGAATCTAAAACAAAAATCCAGAAAATCAGTATTGTATGATTTTTAAATAGCTAATTTGCATTTTATTGCATGACATAAGTATTTGATCAATACTTATGTCATGCAATAAAATACAAATTAATTACTTAAAAATCATGCAATGTGATTTTCTGGATTTTTTTTTTAGATTCCGTCACTCACAGTTGAAGAGTACCTATGATAAAAAATCGACATGCTTTGTAAGTGGGAAAACCTGCAAAATCGGCAGTGTAACAAATACCAGTTCTCCCCACTGTATATAGGTGCTGGTCATAAAATTAGAATATCATCAAAAAGTTGATTTATTTCAGTAATTCCATTCAAAAAATTAAACTTGTATATTATATTCATTCATTACACACAGATTGATATATTTCAAATGTTTATTTCTTTTAATTGTGATGATTATAACTGACAACTAATGAAAATCCCAAATTCAGTATCTCAGATAATTTGAATATTACTTAAAAATATTTTTAGAAATGTTGGCCAACTGAAAAGTATGAACATGAAAAGTATGAGCATGTACAGCACTCAATACTTAGTTGGGGCTCCTTTTGCCTGAATTACTGCAGCAATGCGGCCTGGCATGGAGTCGATCAGTCTGTGGCACTGCTCAGGTGTTATGAGAGCCCAGGTTGCTCTGATAGTGGCCTTCAGCTCTTCTGCATTGTTGGGTCTGGCGTATCGCATCTTCCTCTTCACAATACCCCATAGATTTTCTATAGGGTTAAGGTCAGGCGAGTTTGCTGGCAAATTAAGAACAGGGATACCATGGTCCTTAAACCAGGTACTGGTAGCTTTGGCACTGTGTGCAGGTGCCAAGTCCTGATGGAAAATGAAATCTGCATCTCCATAAAGTTGGTCAGCAGCAGGAAGCATGAAGTGCTCTAAAACTTCCTGGTAGATGGCTGCGTTGTCCTTGGACCTCAGAAAACACAGTGGACCAACACCAGCAGATGACATGGCACCCCAAACCATCACTGACTGTGGAAACTTTACACTGGACTTCAAGCAACGTGGATTCTGTGCCTCTCCTCTCTTCCTCCAGACTCTGGAACCTTGATTTCCAAAGGAAATGCAAAATGTACTTTCATCAGAGAACATAACTCAGCAGCAGTCCAGTCCTTTCTGTCTTTAGCCCAGGCGAGACACTTCTGACGCTGTGTCTTGTTCAAGAGTGGCTTGGCACAAAGAATGCGACAGCTGAAACCCATGTCTTGCATACGTCTGTGCGTGGTGGTTCTTGAAGCACTGACTCCAGCAGCAGTCCACTCTTTGTGAATCTACCCCACATTTTTGAATGGGTTTGATTCACAATCCTCTCCAGGGTGCGGTTATCCCTATTGCTTGTACACTTTTTTCTACCACATCTTTTCCTTCCCTTCGTCTCTCTATTAATGTGCTTGGACAAAGAGCTCTGTGAACAGCCAGCCTCTTTAGCTATGACCTTTTGTGTCTTGCCCTCCTTGTGCAAGGTGTCAATGGTCGTCTTTTGGACAGCTGTCAAGTCAGCAGTCTTCCCCTTGATTGTGTTGCCTACAGAACTAGACTGAGAGACCATTTAAAGGCTTTTGCAGGCGTTTTGGATTAATTAACTGATTAGAGTGTGGCACCAGGTGTCTTCAATATTGAACCTTTTCACAATATTCAAATTTTCTGAGATACTGAATTTGGGTTTTTCATTAGTTGTCAATTATAATCATCAAAATTAAAATAAATAAACACTTGAAATATATCAGTCTGTGTGGAGTGAATTTATACATTATACAAGTTTCACTTTTTGAATGGAATTACTGAAATAAATCAGCTTTTTGATGTCATGTCATCTTCTTCCGCTTATCCGGGGCCGGGTCGCGGGGGCAGCAGTCTAAGCAGGGATGCCCAGACTTCCCTCTCCCCAGACACTTCCTCTACCTCTTCCGGGGGGACACCGAGGCGTTCCCAGGCCAGCCGGGAGACATAGTCCCTCCAGCGAGTCCTAGGTCTTCCCCGGGGTCTCCTCCCGGTGGGACGGGACCGGAACACCTTCCCAGGAAGGCGTTCCGGAGGCATCCGAAAAAGATGCCCAAGCCACCTCAGCTGACCCCTCTCGATGTGGAGGAGCAGCGGCTCTACTCTGAGCTCCTCCCGGGTGACCGAGCTTCTCACCCTATCTCTAAGGGATCGCCCGGCCACCCTGCGGAGAAAGCTCATTTCGGCCGCCTGTATCCGGGATCTTGTCCTTTCAGTCATGACCCAAAGCTCATGCTTTTTGATTATATTCTAATGTTATGACCAGCACCTGTATACAGGGATGGGCAGTATTTATGAAACATGTATTTAAAATACGTATTTCAAATACAAAATATGATTTTATTATTTGTATCTGGTAGGGTTGATGAAAATGGCTTCATATTTTGTATCAAAATACTTTGCCTGCTTTCTATAGTTTCTGGCTACATTTATAATCAAAACATATTGATCATTTCATAATTGTTCACAAAGGCTAAAATGTTTGTTTTCAACTTCAAAATAGGTGCAAATGATTGATAAATAAATAATTGATTTCTAAATAATTGTACCCTAATTGAAGTAGCTGTTTAATAGGATCATGATTTTGCACACCATTGCATGAATGACTGCCTGACACAATTTATTATTATTTTTATGATTAACAATAAAATGATTAATTACTTAGAAACTAGTTGCTATGAATAAAGGTGATACTATGTAAATATTTGATCTGTTTACTGCTTGCATATATCAGATTTATCGCATTACTTGTTAGACAAAGAAAAGCTGTTGCTATCATACATTGTCTACTTAATCAATTGAGTCAGTGTACTGGTGAAGGGATAGATCAAATAGGCCGATAGATGGAAAGTTTGCAAAGTGATTTCATGCTCCCGTGTAAAAGTATTTTGAGTGTTTTAGAATTAAGTAGTTTATTTTGATACATGATGTGGCTGCTGTGTTTTGTAGTTTATTTTTATAAACTTAAAATTAATGCATTTGGTATCTTATTTTAAAATACATTTTGATGTATCTTTGCCCATCTCTGTATATATATAGCATAGACATGCCAGTTATCAAATATTAAGATATACAATTTAGAAAACATCAAATGTTTTGTGAGTTAAATGTTTTGAAAAATACTGTATCAGATAATAAGCAAAATTGTCTTCCAGTACTGTGAAATTGTTGACTGCACAGTGACAGAAAACATGGACGGGCCATTCTGACCCAGCACACGCATCCTAGGGTTAGGAGAGAGGAGAATGAGAAAGCCTTGCGGGTAGACCAAACAGCGAAGAAAAAGGGGAAAGGGAGAGCAGAACAGAGGAAAACCGATGAAGAGAAAGCAGCAGGCTGTAAAGGCAAGGAGGGTACCTTTTCTCAATGATGCTGGGGTTGGCTGTGACCAGGTGTGTTCTGGTGCCCACGTCCTCCGTGTAAGCTTCAGACAACGGCGGAAGGTTGCACCTGAGCAGGAAAAATTGAGGTGCACACGTGCATTCAGAAACAACCGACCGTGAAGCATTAACTTGATCGAAACAAAGACACAGCCCAGGTTTCAGCTGAATGCCACCACTGATCCCACAGACCTTGCTTTCATAATAGTTCCAGGTTTCTGCCTTGCAGGGTGTTTCCCCTCCCATTTAATGTTTAATAAACGCATTTGATACCATTTGATTTTCTTCATGTGTAATTAGCACTCAACATTTCTGCATGGCAAACTTTCATTTGGAGAGTTAGTGAGCCTGTAGGATTCGGTTGGAGCTGGAGACGCGGTGTAATCCTATTGTTTAATTCTAGGCTTTCCCAGGTTTACTCAGGTAGACCTGGGATGAGGGCAGAATACATCCTAGCAGGCAGCACTAGACAAGGCAGAACCATCAAACACAATGTTGTATGTCTTCCAGGCTCCACAGACAAAAGGATTCAGTACTTCCCTCTGCCCCCTTTTAAAACACTTCAAAACCCTGACACTTCTAATATGACACCGTTTTTGTGCCTCTCTATAGTGATCTCTCTGTCCCAGTCTTCGTTTCTGTCGTAGTTGTCCTAGTTTCTCTGGGATTCTCTTTTCCACTCGATTCTCTCTCCCAACCTCTTTCATCCCTTTGCTTCTCTCCCTTTGCCATCTCTTTTTCTCCTCTATCTTTCCCCGGCAGACATGACAACACCGAATCTCATTCATTCTGAGGTCTGATATTCTATGGCTGTTCTTTCTGGCCCTAGCGAGCAAATTAAAATTGGACAGACTCTAGAGCAGAAAGCCAATGTCTCACCGCATGACAAAGTCGGCCTGGTCAATATCCTTCCCACAGCCACTGTTTTTCAGGACCCCTCCATTGCCCACTACTGAACACCTCTTGAGGGGAAGCTGAAGAGGTGTCTCCTGGTAAACAAGAGGAAGGTGATCATGTCATTAGTAAGCAGAACATCTTACCATAAGACTACACATGTACACACATTTTGTACACACATCAAAGGACATGAAATCCACAGTCCCACTCATTTACTCACTGATCCTTTATTGAATTGAGGTTGAAGAACACTGTAAACACTAATGTATTTATCACTCAAATGTCTACGAAGTGTAACCCAAAGTTAGAGAAATGTTCCTAATGACTTAAAACGTTTGTTATACAGACTTTTACTCAATTTTGTATACGTTTAAAATGAAAATGTCCCCAGCATGCTCTGATTCAGGTTAATATTTTGGAATGGTTTTATTATGCTTTTTTGCATGTACATGGACTGATTAATTGATCTTAGCTACACAAACATCAAACACATACATTTGTCTAAAGTAATCCAATCATGTAGTCAAACAAATATTTTGCACCCACTACTGAAATTATTGTAACAATTCCATAAAAAATCGTCCTGTCAAAACCTCAGACGGATTTAAATGGGAGTTGTGCGTTCCTTTGAAAAGCCAATGCCTTGTGGGTAGCTTTGCAAAAGTCCCAGGTTATCCAGAAATTTTAGCAGAAGCAGTGATTTATTTATTTGGAAATCTGTTAATTTCCTGTTTATTTAACTGGGATAGGATTTTAATCTGACAGCAGGGTGCATTTTGAGAATATCTGAAATGAATAGGCCATGAGCTAGGTGGGTTGCAAGACTTCAAAATAAGGATCTATGGGACATATTAAGTAGTCACATTTTACTATTTTAAAACCATTAAAATAAATGTGTACCATAACCATGTCTCTGTCATTAACAAATGTAGTCATGGGTGGTAACTCTAAAGTTCACTTGAAAGGGCAATGCATACTGGGAAATTATACTGTAGGTGTGGCTTAGTATATTACTCAATTCCTTTAATATATTTGAAACCCTGTTTAAGTTGTACCAACTGAAAATATTTGTGTGTGGGCTTTCTGAATAATTTCAGTAGTATAGAATTAAAATATAAATGTAACTCACCCTAAACATATAAGTTCTGAAAACTATTAGTAACTTAAAAATATTGTGATTGGCAACCGATTGCCTTAATCTTTTTGAGTTCTGGGAACTTATTGAAGTTTACAGTGTAAGTGAGTAGTACTCATTTATTTTGAGGAAATCAGTTGACACAAAAAGGTTTTGAGTTGTCTAAATCATAAAGTTTTGTTTTATATGATTTGTCATTACTTCAATTATATAATTTCCTTTAAATTACAGTATAATATACGTATGTTCCACAAACAAATGGCTTTTGAGTAAATAAACGTATCAGTTTCCGTAACATTTTTTCTGCTAACAATTTCAGGTTTACAGTATAAGAATCTTGGTTGAAGCATGTAAATATACACTTTGAACATTTCTGAATCATTCCACTCTTGAAATGTCCTTGAATGTCCTGAAAACAAGAAATGTCCTGGACATGCTCTGTTAGGAAAGTATTCTGTCTTGAAAACCCCATTACTGGCAGACCCTGAGGGCTGAGTAAGGACAGTGTTGTCTAGTGAATGAGAAGCTATGGGTGCCTCTCGAGGAGAGGGCCAAATCCTCTGTCTCTTTGGCCTGGGTGTCTGGGTCCTGTGTGAGCCAGTGCCAGCAATGAACTGAGACTACTGGCCCAAACAATTGGGCTCATTATTCCCCTTGGAGAGTAGGACTGGACCCCCACCTCCTCCTACTCTGCAGATACACACACACGCACAATCTTTCCCCAAGTGTCTGGTGAACCATAAAAAGGAGCTGTGCCAGCTAGCGGGAAACAATGGCCAGCTCAGAGTACAGGGAACACAGAGTCAGGACTGGGAAAGGGCTGTGAGAGACGGTTGCTAGGACTTTTTGGGGGATCCAGATTACGGTAACACACATTCAATATCACTCCAATACTGTGGCAAATTACCTGTAATCCAACCATGAACTGAATTTTTGTGGATCAATAATAAAAGGCAGTCCGGAAACAGACGGGTCTCAAACACCCATTATCAGGGGATATATGGTCGGGGGAGGTTTACCACTAAACCAAGCTCTGCAGCACCAAAAACAAGACATTCTGAACCGGAGCAAAGAGGCAGAAAGAGACAAAGAACGAAAGATGATAAATGACAGGAATCTGGCGAGCTTAGTAGCACTGCCACTTTTGGTTAGACAAGGCTAGCATTCTTTGCTCAGAGCCGCTATCTGTGCTCAGAGACAGAAGAGTGAGATACGTGAAGCGTGCCCAACTAGCTAGCCCAAATGTGTGCATGTGTGCGTACGTGTGTTTGTCAAAAGAGAAAGGCAGAGAGGAAAAGAAAGATTGTGAGAGAGAAAGAGAGTGTGCCTCTTTCCCTCCCCTGCTCTAAGTTCTATTTATGGCAGTAAGTGTTTATAGTCTCCAGACTGAAGCTGTTCTGGTGTATAATATACTGTATTTGTGTGTAGCCACCAGTGGTTAAGACAAGGACCATTACACACGCACGCACGTACGCTGGGGCCAATTTGGAATTTATATTGAACACAAGACTGGTAATTCTAAATGGCTGCACTCATTTGATTAAAACACAAAGATGTTAAATATGTGTTTTTGCCAGGGGATAAGTGTTATGGGTTATAAATATTAGATATACAGCATTCTGGTACTTTCAGATGCTTGATAGCATTATTAATCACCCTCTAACTGTCTCTCTATCCCCCCTTCCCCCTTTACATCACTCCTCCAAACACTCTGCTGAGTTCCGCACTGCTGATTGGTAACCAGCCAGCTGTTGGATTTGATTTGGCAACCTTTCGGGATGAGTTACTAGTCAGATGTTATCCGCCCTGGTCAAACCCTGCCCCCTCATCAGAGCCTTATTATGACCGTGTGCAAAAGACACAAAAGAGAGAACAATTTTGGGGGGGGGGCCTGTCTCCAGAGAGGGGGATGGAGGGAAAGGGGAATGGAGGGGGATGGAGACAGGGGAGTTGAGAGAGAGAGGGGATGGAGACAGGGAGGTTGAGAGAGGGGGGGTGGTGGATACGCGGGGGTTAAGAGAGAGGGGGATGGAGATGGGGGGTTGAGAGAGAGGGGGATGGATACGGGGGTGTTGAGCGAAAAGGGGGGGATGGAGATGGGGGTTGAGAGAGAGGGGAGATGAAGAACATGAGGGCGTGGGAGACAGAAAAAATAAGACATCTGAGAAAATAAATGTATGAGCGGGGAGGAATAGAAAAAGGAAAATGAGCTCTGTCACCTTGCAGTCTCTTCCATTAGAATTTGACATCCTTTTTAGTGTAAAGAATGACTGTCTGTGTGTGGATGAGTGTTTATTTAATGATTGACAAACATACAGTCCCCTTAATACATTGTCCAACTTAGATTAGCAAAAAAGCCTTCAAATATATACATCAATGATATCAACTATATATATTCAGTGCCTTTTGAAAAGTAATTTCTCCATATTTTCTTTTGTTATAGACTTTTATAGACAATTGTCTATAAAATGTAAGTGATTACATTGTTACCATCAATCAACACACTAATACATGACAGGGTAATGCTGTTTTCAGACATTTTTACCAATTTATGGAGAATAAAGAATGCCATCTCACTCCTAACTGACCTAAGCTGCAACCTGTGCGATTTGATCATCCTTGAAATGTTTCCACAACTTGACTGGACTCCAA
Source organism: Esox lucius (assembly GCF_011004845.1). Taxonomy (NCBI): domain Eukaryota; kingdom Metazoa; phylum Chordata; class Actinopteri; order Esociformes; family Esocidae; genus Esox; species Esox lucius. The sequence continues at coordinate 16,874,528 of NC_047591.1, read as the reverse complement.
CATGACCCAGACATCAGTCCACATAAGGTCCCAGACTTCACAGTGCATATCAGAGCAAAAACCAAGTAATGTCCAAGCAACTGTTTGTAGAAATTCAAGATAGAAATGTGTTGATGCATTGATCTACAGAGGATTACAGAAATTGCTATAGCATTGAAGTTCCCAGGAATACAGGTCCCATCATCTTGAAATGGCAGAATATTGGAACCACCAAGACTCTTCCAAGAGCAGGCCAACCCGGACAAACAAAGTAACTGGGCAAGAAAGGTCATTGTCAGTGAAGGGACCAAGAACCTCTACGGTCACTCTAAACGAGCTTCACAGTTTCTATGCATAGGTGTGAGAACCTGCCAGAATGTCAACCATTTCTGCAGCACCCGATCAAGCCTTTAAGGTGGACAGGAGCCACTCCTGAGTAAAAGACATAGGCCATCTGGAGTTGACAAATTACATGTAAAGGACTAAGAGAACATGACAAAAAAGATTCTCAGGTCTGACTATTAGGACTGAATGCAAAGTGCTGAGTCTGGTGAAAACAAGGTACTGCACATCACCTGGCTAATACCATAACAACGGTGAAGTATGGTGGTTGGAATATCTCAGAAGCAGGGACTGGGAAACTGGTCAGCGTTGAGGGAACAATGAACAGAACAAAATTCAGAAAGGTACTTGGAGAAAACCCGATCCAGATTGCACAGGAACTGGGACAAAGATTAATGTTTTAGCCTGACAATTGTCTTAGAGACATTTGTTAGCGTAGTCAGGAACTTTTATAAATATAAAAAAATATTGCATAACCAGGAACACCTTTGAGTAAGATAGCTACATTTTCCAGTGCATACTTCAATCAAAAACGAAATAAGACAACAAATAAAAACCTAAGACTTTTCACATTTAAAATAAACAGTTTACAAAACAATTACAATATGAACCAAAGCACACCTGTTTGCTCCTTTAAGAAAGTATATTTTTATATGTTTCGCATAACTTTATAATAGCGTAAGTCTGTAAACATACTTGGCCTGCTTTGGTCTGGTCATAGAAAACAGCCACTTCTTTAACTATTTAAAAAGCTTGAGCAAATCCCTGAAAGTGCTTCACATCAACTGGTAAGTTCACAAATAGTTTTCATGTTGCCTTTTCTAGGAATTAGGGAGCAAATGGTTAATTAAGCAACGACGCCGCGGTGCTAACATTACGCCCGGGGGCCTGTGACTCACACTTGCATTTTCCATCTCTTAGTTAAACCCTTAGAGGAATTGGGGGTAGGAGGGGCGATAGGAGCCTGGAGCCCTACTGATTTCAACTGAATTGCAATGAAGCAATGAAAGTTGGTGGAATGGCCACGTTCTTTAATGATGAATCATTTTGTTCATCGGCTAAGAAAGAAAACAAGTGAAAATGTCTAACAAAGGGCCCTTTTCTTCATGGCTGGTTTCATCGTTTGAGAAACACAAAAGTAAAAGTGATATTTCTGCTCAGAACCCACACAGTAGATATCCAACAACTTTTCGCATGGCCTCCTTCACATCCCTTGTGAAACAGAGTGGGATTCTTCTCAAATCCCACAGCTTGCCTTCAAGGTATCATATTCCCAAGTTCCCCCAAGCTACCGACCAAAGAAGAAATTGCCCCATCAACTGTTTTAGTCTCAGGGTTGATATTGCATCTTTAAGTTTCCTGTAGGCCTACCCTTCTGAGACATATAGTGGGTACTTTTGCAATGTCCGCTCCCCTTTTGAACTAGACAAATCAACAACCTTTGTGCAACAACATTCGCTGAAGTTGACAAATGACAAGTATTATGTGTTTTCTAGGTAAATTGGCACTTTGTGCGTTCAAGTCCAGTTGTTAGCATCTTGCCACTGCTGGTAGTTAAAATAGCAAGCCTGCCATAGTGTAGCTACCTAACTAAACATAAGCAGGGCAGATTTGTACCCCAGGCTAGCTAATTATTCCTGTCGCAAGTGTGGACATTCACAGATACCCTATATCACATTATTAAAGCGTAGGTACATCTAAGTAACTCAACATCACTTGATGATGGTCTTAAATGCAAACATTGACAACTCTGTCTCATTAAAGCAGATGGAGGATCTGCTAAAACAACAAAGATTTGTACAGGGAGTTCTACAGAATAATTTCAAAAGCTTTGGCCAAATACTTGCTGAATGCACAAAAAAAAAGAATGGACAATCTAACCAAAGAGATCCAAGACCTTAGAAACAATCTGCAGTTTTCCCGGGACGAGCTTGATGCAATTAAGAAATACGGGCAAAACCTGACTACTGAATCTGAATTAATGAGGAAAGACATAATCATTATCTGTGAATCAATGACTACACTGGCGAAAAACAATGAAAAAACAAGAGTATTTAGAAGAACAGCTAAGGCAAAATAACATTGTGTTCTATTGAATCCCACAGCCTCCGCATGAGTCCCGGGAAACAAATGAAAAGATTGAGGCAAATGATGGAGGAAAATATCTAAATAGAGAAGAGGAATATTGACATGGAGTGGACCAGCAGAAATGGAAAATCCATATATGGCCTAGGAGAAAGAGACAGGTCAACAATTGTAAAATTGCTGAGGTAAAGAGACAAGTTCGCTGTGATGGTGAGAGACAAAAACATCAGAGGAACACAGTCTTCCTAAACAAGGACTACACTGAAGGAGTGAGAGAGAGATGGAGAGAATTGATTCCAGCAATGAAGGATGCCAGGAAAGCAGTGCCGGCTCTAGTCTTTTGGGGGCCCTAAGCAACAATTGTGGCTTAAACGGAGACCTGAAGAGTGAGGAACGGTGTGGATATCCACACAGTGATCACAATATGGTTGTAGTATCAGAGAAAGACAAAAGACCAAAGTCTTGGCGGGAAGATGTGTATGTAAGTTCATGTAAATGTTTTTGTAGTGGTACTTATGAGTACATCTGGTCTGGTGTGTGTAAGGAGGAAGATCCAGATATTAAATGTTAAACATTTTCAAATAAAAAACAATATTGGTTATTAAAATCAGGTGGCATATCTGAATGGCAATGTTATTGTAGACTGAGAAATAGTGTAACGAAAATAAATAAAAGTAAAAAGAAAATATATTGTGAAACTAAGATAAATTATATAATTCATGATAGAAAGAAACTAATGGGAAGAAATGCCAACACAGATCCATGTAAGAATGTAATTTAAAATTAAAGCTGCAAGCAGCATTTAGAGGGTTTCAGCATTGAAGCTACTACTAGCCAGACGGCACATTTTATTCAACTTATACCCATAGTTGCATAGTTGTCACCAGAATGATTTATTGTGAACTAACGCTAGCTTAGACAGAGGCTCTTCTAGCAATTATTTTTGATGAAATAATCATGGAAACATTGCATTCCACTAAACATTTGCTTACATTAGCAAGTCATTGTATAACTGAAAACAGAGAATTAACTTAGCGACATGAGCATAGATTAGCTACCGAGGCTTGAAAGCATGACACCATCTCTAAATGGTCAAATAATTATTAGTTAAACCATATGTTATAATGTTCATATCAGCAAAATTATTTTAGATGGACTAATGTTAGCTTAAAGTGAGGTTGGTTAAATATATTTCCGTTAAGTAACGTTATTAGCGTTGATAACATTTATCATTAACGTTAGCCATTTTTTTTGACCCAGCCAAGTAGTTTTTTTTTTTATTAAATAATCATGGCAACATTGCCTTCCACTAAATATTTGCCTATAGTAGCAAGTCATTGTACAAATGAAAACAGTGGATAAATTAGCTACTGAGGCTGGAATTCATAACACCATATCTAAAATGCAAATTATTAATAGCTAAACTGTCTGTTATAATGTTTATATCATCAGAATAATGTTAGATGGAGTAACTAGCCAGACAATACATACAATACATTCACAGCGGTGCTGCAGAGTTTTTCCGCAAAAAGTATTTCATGTACATTTCAGTGGGGGGATGGAAAATAAGGCATTTACACACTGCATTGTCCCAGGCTAAGCCTGACCCCAGGATAGCTTAGCCTGTGTTCACACATGCATATTTTGAAGTGGGCTAACAGACACCTCTCCTTGAACTGCCACCTTAACGTGGTGGAGGGGTTTGAGTACCCGAGTGACCCTAGGAGCTATATTGTCTGGGGCTATATGCCCCTGGTAGGGTCTCCCAAGGCAAACAGGTCTTAGGCGACGGGTCAGACTAAGAGCGGTTCAAACCCCCCTTAATGATGAAAAAAATATTGAGTACCGTGACGTCGCCCGGTATGGCGCAGCCGGGGCCCCACCCTGGAGCCAGGCCCGGGGTTGGGGCTCGTATGCGAGCGCCTGGTGGCCGGGCCTTCCCCCATGGGGCCCGGCCGGGCTCAGCCCGAACGGGCGACGTGGGGCCGCCCTCCCGTGGGCTCACCACCCACAGGAGGGACCATAAGGGGCCGGTGCGAAGAGGATCGGGCGGCAGTCGAAGGCAGGGGCCTAGACAACCCGATCTCTGGACACGGAAACTAGCTCTAGGGACGTGGAATGTCACCTCGCTGGCGGGGAAGGAGCCTGAGCTAGTGCGTGAGGTTGAGAGGTTCCGATTAGAGGTAGTCGGGATCACCTCTACGCACGGCTTGGGCTCTGGAACCACACTCCTTGAGAGAGGATGGACTCTTCACCACTCTGGAGTTGCCCATGGTGAGAGGCGGCGGGCTGGTGTGGGTTTGCTTATAGCTCCCCAGCTCTGCCGCCATGTGTTGGAGTTTACCCCGGTGAACGAGAGGGTCGTTTCCCTGCGCCTACGGGTCGGGGATAGGTCTCTCACTGTTGTTTGTGCCTACGGGCCGAACGGCAGTGCAGAGTACCCGACCTTCTTGGAGTCTCTGGGAGGGGTGCTGGAAAGTGCTCCGACTGGGGACTCTATTGTTCTACTGGGGGACTTCAACGCCCACGTGGGCAACGACAGTGACACCTGGAGGGGCGTCATTGGGAGGAACGGCCCCCCTGATCTGAACCCGAGTGGTGTTCAGTTATTGGACTTCTGTGCTAGTCACAGTTTGTCCATAACGAACACCATGTTCAAGCATAAGGGTGTCCATCAGTGCACGTGGCACCAGGACACCCTAGGCCGCAGGTCGATGATCGACTTTGTTGTCGTCTCATCTGACCTGCGGCCGTATGTCTTGGACACTCGGGTGAAGAGAGGGGCGGAGCTGTCAACTGATCACCACCTGGTGGTGAGTTGGATCCGATGGCGGGGGAGAAAGCTGGACAGACTCGGCAGGCCCAAGCGTACTGTAAGGGTCTGCTGGGAACGTCTGGCCGAGTCTCCTGTCAGAGAGATCTTTAACTCCCACCTCCGGCAGAGCTTCGACTGGATCCCGAGGGAGGTTGGAGATATTGAGTCCGAGTGGACCATGTTCTCCACCGCCATTGTCGAAGCGGCCGCTCGGAGCTGTGGCCGTAAGGTCTCCGGTGCCTGTCGAGGCGGCAATCCCCGAACCCGGTGGTGGACACCGGAAGTAAGGGATGCCGTCAAGCTGAAGAAGGAGTCCTATCAGGCCTGGTTGGCTTGTGGGACTCCTGACGCAGCTGACGGGTACCGACAGGCCAAGCGGGCTGCAGCCCGGGTGGTTGTGGAGGCAAAAACTCGGGCCTGGGAGGAGTTCGGTGAGGCCATGGAGAAGGACTATCGGCTGGCCTCGAAGAGATTCTGGCAAACCATCCGGCGCCTCAGGAGAGGGAAACAGTGCCCTACCAACGCTGTTTACAGTAGAGGTGGGCAGCTGTTGACCTCAACTGAGGATGTCGTCGGGCGGTGGAAGGAATACTTCGAGGATCTCCTCAATCCCGCCGTCACGTCTTCCATTGAGGAAGCAGAGGATGAGGGCTCAGATGTGGACTCGTCCATCACCCGGGCTGAAGTCACCGAGGTGGTTAAGAAACTCCTCGGTGGCAAGGCACCGGGGGTGGATGAGATCCGCCCTGAGTACCTCAAGTCTCTGGATGTTGTGGGGCTGTCTTGGCTGACACGCCTGTGCAACATCGCGTGGCAGTCGGGGACAGTGCCTCTGGGATGGCAGACCGGGGTGGTGGTCCCTCTTTATAAGAAGGGGGACCGGAGGGTGTGTTCCAACTATAGGGGGATCACACTTCTCAGCCTCCCCGGGAAAGTCTATGCCAGGGTTCTGGAGAGGAGAATACGGCCGATAGTAGAACCTCGGATTCAGGAGGAACAGTGTGGTTTTCGTCCAGGCCGCGGAACACTGGACCAGCTCTATACCCTCTACAGGGTGATGGAGGGTTCATGGGAGTTTGCCCAACCAGTCCACATGTGTTTTGTGGATTTGGAGAAGGCATTCGACTGTGTCCCTCGTGGCATCCTGTGGAGGGTGCTTCGGGAATATGGGGTCCTGGGTCCTTTGCTAAGGGCTGTCAGGTCCCTGTACGACCGAAGCAGGAGCTTGGTCCGCATTGCCGGCAGTAAGTCAGACTTGTTCCCTGTGCATGTTGGACTCCGGCAGGGCTGCCCTTTGTCACCGGTTCTGTTCGTAATTTTTATGGACAGAATTTCTAGGCGCAGCCAGGGGCCGGAGGGTGTCAGGTTTGGGGACCACACGATTTCGTCTCTGCTCTTTGCGGATGATGTTGTCGTGTTGGCCCCTTCAAGCCAGGACCTCCAGCATGCACTTGGACGGTTTGCAGCCGAGTGTGAAGTGGTGGGGATGAAAATCAGTACCTCCAAATCCGAGGCCATGGTCATCAGTCGGAAAAGGGTGGCTTGCCCACTTCAGGTTGGTGGAGAGTGCCTGCCTCAAGTGGAGGAGTTTAAGTATCTAGGGGTCCTGTTCACGAGTGAGGGAAGGATGGAACGGGAGATTGACAGACGGATCGGTGCAGCTTCTGCAGTAATGCGGTCGATGTATCGGTCTGTCGTGGTGAAGAAAGAGCTGAGCCGTAAGGCGAAGCTCTCGATTTACCGGTCAATCTACGTTCCTACTCTCACCTATGGTCATGAGCTTTGGGTCATGACCGAAAGGACAAGATCCCGGATACAGGCGGCCGAAATGAGCTTTCTCCGCAGGGTGGCTGGGCGATCCCTTAGAGATAGGGTGAGAAGCTCGGTCACCCGGGAGGAGCTCAGAGTAGAGCCGCTGCTCCTCCACATCGAGAGGGGTCAGCTGAGGTGGCTTGGGCATCTGTTTCGGATGCCTCCGGAACGCCTTCCTGGGAAGGTGTTCCGGTCCCGTCCCACCGGGAAGAGACCCCGGGGAAGACCTAGGACACGCTGGAGGGACTATGTCTCCCGGCTGGCCTGGGAACGCCTCGGTGTCCCCCCGGAAGAGCTGGAGGAAGTGTCTGGGGAGAGGGAAGTCTGGGCATCCCTGCTTAGACTGCTGCCCCCGCGACCCGGCCCCGGATTAAGCGGAAGATGATGCGATGCGATGCGATGCGATGCGGCTAACAGACAAATACGAAACAATACCATTTTACATTCTATGATAAGCTGCAAATGTTTCGTTCTCTCTGGCATGCAAATAATGTTACAGTAGCCTACATCACTGACACATGATCAATGTTACGCCACCACGATTGAAGATCGGACATTTGGTGCCAGAGGAGTTAATTTTATTGTGCTTTTCAATAAATCCAAAATGCCGGAAAGTCCATAATGGCGGATTTTATGGGTCCCAATGGCAAAAATGTTCATCATGCGGAGCTACAAATATGTACCAATTGTCAAGACACTAGGTCATGGGCGTGGTGAGCTTGCAAAAAGTGTGACTTTGGAGGCTTATGACAGCACCACCATGAGGCCAACATGCATGCTACTGCACCAGAGGTTGCTGCCCTTGGCCCTTTACTACCATAAACATTTGGGCACCTTTAAGCCATTATATCTCACGGGAATTTGCAAAAAACACCCTTTTAATAATAATAATAATAATAAAGAACCAGAACAAACACAGTAGGGTTTCACCAGTGAACTGCTGAAACCCTAATGACATAGATGAATGGAAAATACAGTGCCAACGAATGGAAAAACACCATTCACTAACCCTTTAACAGTCGATCAACCAATCTACTACCTGTTCTTAGCAAGCTACTGGAAAAAAAGGTTTTCAATCGAGGCAACATTATTTCTCTGAGTATCAACTTACTATCAGTCTGCGTATAGAGAAAGGAACTCTAAAAATACAGCACCTTGTTCCAATTTAGATAAGATTGGCCGAATGCCATTGATAATAACAAGATTGTGGGAGCATTGCTGTTATATTTCACTGCAGCATTTTATCAAATGTACCACAATATGTTAACAGAAAACTGATGGGGTGTGGGTATACAACCTCTTTCATACAGCAGATTGAAAGCTACCCATCAGAATACAGAGGGTATTCTTTAATGGAAGATTCTCTGATGCAAAAGAGGTGAAGTGTGGTATTCTGCAAGGGAGTTTCCAAGGCCATCTACTACTCTCCTTGTTAATTAATGATCTACCACTCTTATAAAAAAAGGCAAATGTGTCTGTCTGCTGACAACTCAACACAATACACATCAAAAGTCAAAGTTAGCAAAAAAACTGAAACCCTAGGCACAGAACTGTAATACATTTTGAAATGGGTAGAAATAAACTACTTCTGAACATATCGAACACTATAGCATAGCGTTGGTAACAAATGACTCTGTACACTCAAAACCTCCGTTCAGTTTAGTAATGAATGGGGTGGTTGTAGAACAAGTTGAAGAGACTAAGCCTCTGGGCATTACATTAGACTAAAATGTCATGGTCTAGACATATGTACTGATTTGATGGAGAGAGGTATGTCTATGATAAGAAGATGCTCTGCATTCCTTACATCAAAATCGTCCAAACAAGTTCACAGGGCCCTTATGCACATCTTGATTGCCGGCCAGTAATAGGGTTGGGTACGCCAAAGAAATACTTTAGCAAAATGACACTTGGGAATTTTTTGCCCCCGGAAATCACTGCAACTTATCAAAAACCTTAAAAAATAAAAAACCTTAAAAAAATAAATAAACAATGAACCTTTTTTTTGGAGACAAAGATAAGCTTGATTCAAATGAGGAATACAGTGTATTCACATAGACCAGGGGCGGTTTATTGGTTGACTGTTAAATATCATTCACGAGGCCATAAAGATATGGTCCACAATAAAACCAACAGCTGACCAAAGGTTGACAAGCATTTGTCCCAAGCCATCTTTTCTAGATACATATGTGTCTAAATTCCAAATGAATGGAAATAATAAGCTTTGTTGGATTTCGTAATTTTGACTGAAGTAGCACTTTACGGTCAGCAGTGTCCCTATTTGATGGTGGCCTCATATGCACACATGCTGTCGCAGGCTGTGTTCGAAACTCCATAAAAATACAAATAAATAAAACCTAAAATGCTTGAAAACATATCTTTAAAATACAGTATCCCTTATTTGGTCCTGAATGCCAAGGGGATATCTCAGCTGAAAACACGGAGGTAGGATACTGTCTGCGGTGTGTATTCACAACATATCATAGTTGAAAAAGAGTGAAGGGGAAGCAGGTGAGAAAGTAATTTTTTTTTACCTGATATTGACACTGCTGAAATATCTACACTACCATCATCCATCACTTTCACACACACACACACACACACACACACAGATCGTAGGCCCCTAGGCCAAAAGTAGGCCTACCTTCACAAAGAGAGAGTAGGTCTCATTGTTGACCGTGTGTGAATGGTAGAGCTCTCCATCGTACCATAAGACCTTTCCCATAGGAGAATTCTGCTTAGTCACTGCAAACATCCTCCTCGGGTCACAGCATTCTGCCAGCAGCTTCCTGTAGAGAGGGGTTGGGATGAGGGGGTGTCTAGACACTGACCTATTTTAATTTCTGACCTTAGGTACAACACCAACAGTACTGTCTTCTCTGAGGACAACTGAATGGTTTGTTAGTGCAACTGGAATGAACAAGGAACTGTGTAACTATGGGCACAGTTTTAGGCCCCTGTGAATATGACAGGTCGATGGTCGCTTTGTCCTAGATAGTCCCTTGCATTTCTGTTGTTTCCGTGGGCACACCCACATCATTGGCAACGCAGAAAGCTTTTCAACTCCAGGCATGCTGAACACTTATGCTTGAACGCTCCAATGTTTTCCCAATTAAACACCTTTTCCTTAAAAAGCCATTATACACAAGAAATCGACCAATCGTAAGATAACTTTACTGAACTACGGACAGAATTAAATGCTGTTCATGATTTGCCTGTTCTATCAATTTGATTTATATCCATTCTACTTCAATCCAATTAGATTATTCGAGGTACAAAACTTTAGTTTTTAATCACCCAAGTACATATGCTTCATAGTAACAAGTCGTTTTTAGCTTTGCTAATTGCACAGCCTATTATAGGCCAGACTCGACATGAAAGACAACTTTATTGACTGAATGGAATTGACCAGAACTTGCCTGAAAAACTGTTTTGCTGTATTACAAACAATTACTAGTGCTATTAATATTTAATACGGGACGAATGTCATAATGTGATATATGTATATGCCCACCTGAACAGATCAATGCCCGTCCGGTTCTTCTCCCACACTTGTCCGTGCCGCAGCACTTCATCAACTATCTCCTTGTCGCTCGGGAGTCTGTACACAGGAAAAATGTATAGCCAGCAAAGTACCAGTATACACAGAACGCCCCACACCGACAACTTGCTCCGGTGGCATCTCACCAACATTGTAACAGCTTGTGGTTTCAGATCACCACCCGCCCATTCAGTCAAACCTGGTATGGTTGCCTTAGCCTAGCTGCAAAATGTTCTGCTGGTAGCAGAGACCTCGACTGCATGTTTCTTTTTCATCCAGAAGGAAGAATGTTACTGGAAATTCCTTCTTATATCATCTCCGTTCGTGCAAGAATTTATTTAAAAGGATTTTTTTTTATTAAATCAGTGCTAACTAGGCTAGTGAAAGGATCCGGTACACACGCGCCATCTCCGCCTCCGGTTAAATAAAACGGTCTTCGCTCTCTGTAGCAGAGGTATGATGAAATCCACTACACTGTTCTTGCTGCATCACAGAACCCGCATGGATCAACTCGATTTCCGCCGCTCCTTTCCATCAACCGGGGTCGTGTGAATCCCCGCCCTTTTCTCATCATCGCCTTTTGCCGTCACTTTTTTATGTCCATCCGACCCGCATGGACGGTGTCATCACTCCCTCCTCTCCTTTTGTCTCTCCTTGTCCTGCGGGATCTTCTCGGGGCAGTGTAAGTGGACGCCAAAAAAACCATACAATACTCTCCATCTAACGTTACTCACCTCCCACCTAGCAACCTCCCCTCTGTCTCCGAACAAAGTGCTTTTTGTTTTGCGGAATATTTGACCACGAGTGGTCAACGGGTGGTGTGGCTATAATTGCACGGTCTTGTGCTGCCCCCTTGATGGATATGATGTGTAAGGACAGGAGGTTACCTCATAGGATACTTGTGATATTGCCACACCCTTCTCAGAACCAACAAAGGGAGCCCTGAAAGTATTTTGATCCTAGCAACACCTCTGTAGCTCAGTATCAAGTTTTCATCAAGGACCTCTCTTTATTAGTTTTTTGTTCATCCTTGCCCCAATCCTGAATAGTATTTCAGTCCCTGCTGCTGAGAAGCATCCCTATAGTATGATGCTCCCACCACCATGCTTGATCATATGGGTGGTTTTAGCCAGTTAATGAGCAGTACATTGTCTTTTAGCTTTCCAATCTTTTTTAATTTTCTAATAGTGGAGCCCAACCAATAAAGGAGAGAGGCGCCAAATAAAATGTTGCTTTGGGCCCCCATAAGGCTAGAGCCGGCACTGATGGTGTCCACTGTGCTCCTGGATACATTCAATGCTTTAGCAACTTTGTATCAACCCTACCGGATCTATCCCTCGACACAATCCTTTTTCTAGATCTACAGAGAATTGCTTGGACCTCATTGTTTGGATTTTGCCACTTCGTACACAGTGAGGTGTCTTGCGGTACATAGACTGGTGTGTGCCTTTATTAGTTATGTCCAATCAATTGCATTTGTCACAGGTGAACATCTGAGGGTCGATCAGAGGACAAAGAATGCATCTGAGCTCAATTTGGAGTGTCATTCCAATGGGCCTGAATAATTACGTACCTGAGATTTTCCAGTTTTTGCTTTGGTCATTGTGGGATATTGTGTGTGCATTGGTTTAAAAGAGATAAGCCAAAAGTAACCCACTGTAGATGGAAGTTGACATGCAATGTTGTGGAGCTTTTCTAATATGTATTATGACGTTTTTTTTTTTTACTGAAAGGTTCAGATGGCGCTATAGTTTCAATATTTTTTTCTTTGCAATATCAAAATAAAAATGTCTCTAACCCCCATTACAAGGTCATACAATACCAGTCAAATGTTTGGACACATACTCATTCAAGGGTAGTTCTTTAGTTTTACTATTTTCCACATTGTAGAATTACAGTGAACACATCCAAATTATAAAACAACACATTTGGAATCACGCATTTGGAATCAGTGTTAAACAGATCAAAATATATGTAATATCACAGATTATTCAAAGTAGCAATATACCTATATCTTTCCAACTCTGTCTCTGTCAAACAAAGCACAAAAATACTCTCAAAATATATATCTTCTTAGAGATCTTTGCTGTCTAAGATAATTGATACAACTTGTGCAACTCACTACAATTCCTGGGGACTAAGTGATTATGCAGCATATTCATTCAACATGCCGCGTCACCTATTGAAATGTCTCTGGATGACAGGGAGACAGACTAGACCGGATTGTGCATTAATGGGCATCTAGCAACATCTGGTGACCAAGCCATTTATTACACATAGGAGCTCACTCCTCTGGCACGAAGTCCACAGGACAAAGACTCAGGAAGTCTCACTACAGAAGCTCGCCTTTTGATGTGTGTGCACATGAGCTCGTGTTTCTGGCGTGGAGTTAAATACTTCAATATAATGAATGCATAAGGATGGTGTGAATGCTATGGAAACAAGAATGGAAAATACTGTGTGACGATTCAACAAAACATAAAATACACACTCAATTGTAAACCCTCTAGTCTATGTACATATTATCATCCTCAGTCAGTGACTCAAAAAGCTGTTATTGCGTAACCCATGTGCATCTCATGTTTTATAGCCTAGGCGTTTCTCCTAATCACATAAGCTAATGTGAAAAAAAAACGTCTCCAGTAACAATCTAAAACAAGAGGCCACATATTTCCCTGGTCAACTCACACAGACAGGAAAAAATTCTGGGGTGTACACCCATTCAATAAACTCGCCAAACACACCGTGCGAGCCATTGTTCTGCGTTGTGGCCTAGAGGGAGTGTCTCATTACAGTAATTCCCTATCAGACTTAGGAGGAAAGGAATTTGGCGAAGTGAAATTCCGTGAGATAGATTTAGTGAGTGATGTCGAGTAGCAGGGGGTATTCGTGGCATCCCAGGCACCTTCCCCTGCCAGAAACCACGGGGAACCCTAGTGGGTAACGTCAAGGACAGAGCTTCCATGGACAGAGAATACCCTGGCACGACACAAGGCTGAGCCGTCGTCTGCCTACGAATTAGCATCAAAAGGCTGGTGAGGCCATTGAAACTTTTGTTGGTGGCCCTGTGTAAGCCCATCTGAAGAGAATCATCGTATGACTCATAAGCAGAACAAGTGACAGCCAGTGATGACCAGTACCAGCTTCAGCCCCTGTGTGCATGCGTGTGTGTGTGTGTGTGTGGGTTTGTCTCCCTTTATTTTCCTCTTCAACAGCTTCACCCCGCTTTCGCCTGTTTGGACTGATTCACGGGTGCAAGCACTCTACCTGGTCATCTACTGGGCAACACTGAATTGACAGCACCTTATGCATGTTGAGAAGGTCTCAGACATCTGTATGTGTGATGGTTATTACATTGTGTGTGTGTGTGTGTGTGTGTGTGCGGGTGTGCGTGTGAATGCATGGGTGCATGCGAGTTGGGTTGCTGCAGAAATAGCACGCCCACCTGCTGTGGATCACTGAGGGAATGATGACAGGACATTTGTCTGCACCCCCCATTTGACAATGTTTTCCCCCTTGTACCCCGTTCCAGTCCTGTGAACCCCTGTGTGTTCTTTCGACCATGATCAGAGGGATGAAAACAAGAAGTATTTGGACCCTCAGATTCTGTGCGGCATTGTGGCATCTAATGTGTTCTTTAAAAAAAAACGACACTTGTTTAAAGTTCTATGTGAAAAAAGTAGCAGTTTACAATAAGATATTGGTGCTTGCCAACTCTGCCCATTCCCCTAGATCTAGATGTAATCTAGATGCATTTCAACTGTAAATTCCTATACATTTGTGCATAAGATATACTCTTAGCACTCAAAACACTTGCATGTAATATGCTCACCATTTAGTGTGTTGTAAATAAAATGTGTGTTGACGTTCAAGATTTCTTTTTTTGCATTGCATTCATATATGTTATCTACCTCTAGCGGCATCAGGGTGTAAGAAATCAAGTAGAAATCAGGGTTTGTTTGGATGTATTCATCAGATATAGGCGATTCTTATTTTGACTTGGAATATGTAGGGGAATGTTAGAGCGTGGTGGGGGTTACAATGCTAATAACAGGAAGGGCAGGCCCACTGCTAGTCTCATAACCACATGTCATGTTATTATCTGGAGTGGAAAGCCAGTGGGAGACATCACATTCAAGGCACAAAGATAACAGCTCCGGAACATTGGCCCCAGCAATATCTTTAAAATGTACATATAGCATAACAAATGGCTTTGACGAGTGTCAGAAATAACTATGTGAAACACAGTTATGAGTGTTCTGATTTACGGTTCACAATTAACCTCAAATCAAATAAAGGCCTCAGTGAAATTGTCACAGGAACAGTTTTCTCCATTAATGTCCTATTGGTTTTAAGCTAACATCATAAATTATGGAACATGTATCATACGATGGAGCATAAAGCAATATGATAAGGACTTAAGGTCCTCGAGATGTTTTTAAAAACATAATTTACTCAAAAGCCATGCCTTACAGAAACAAATATTTGAATGTATGTAGACTGCAAAATTGGACAAAAAAGGATCAAAGTGTTGATGTGTCTTTTCTGTATCCATAAAAAAATCCATATTTTATAAACCGTATTAGACCAATGCATGTTCCAATTTTAATTATTGTATCAGTGATTGAACATATGCATAAAAATTATACAAGACACGCATAGCTTCAAATGGGTCCTCTAAAGCTTGTGTGCATGACAGAGAAAAATGTTTCCCTCCGTGATTGTTGGTTGTGTGAGAAGAGCATTTCAAAAGAAGAAGAGTGGGCATCTCCTGATGAATTCTAACCCTACAACGTTGAAGTTACAGATCAAAACAATGTGCTGTAATTTGGGGCTGTAAACAAATACTACATAAAGTGAAATGTGCCTTACTGGAACCTCTCAGTCTGATCAAACACTGATTTGTTGCTCAGGGGGGTTGAGCAGTGTAGGCCACAGCCTGTAGAGCACATGAACTGCAGCAGTGTGGGTCGTAATCTGTCCAACTGCTAGTTAAGATAAAACCCTATCTTTCACCACGTTCCTGTCCAATAAAGCATAAACGCCTGATAATGTATTAGAAAAGAAAGAACAACTGATTTGTGACCTCCCTCAATGCAATTCTGAAATATATGATACTAGCATATTCTTTACAGTGTAATGGTCACTGTTATTATGTTATAAAACCAATAGTCACTTTTTTTTTTTTATCAACACACACAAGGCTACAGTAATCACCCCAGATCTGTGCTGTCAGTATGATGACCTCTTAAAATAATAATAATATAATATTTAGAGTAACAATACTTAAAATCCTAATAGAAAACGTGTAATCTTACAGGCTATGTGATGTTAAAATGTTAACATCTGTGGGATTTTATCACTTCATAAACCACGAGTGATAGCAGGTAAACCAATTGACAACATCATAACAACCCAAACAGTTTTTTTGCAGAAGGCAGCTAGACCCGTTCCCAAACGTTTTTCAGACAATGCCATTAAGGCAGTGGTGGTGTATGATTACATTTCATCCCAGAATTGTCACAATGTCCCAGGCGGTGATATTTTATCCCTGGCGCCTGGCCAGTCGTTTCTTGCCAGACCCTGGTGTAAAGGCTATATCTGTTGTCCACCTCGAGCCCTGCTCAGCCCTACATAAAAGGGAAAATCCCCCCTATTGTCTCAGAACCCTCTGTTGTGTGAGAGAGACGACAAGACCTGACCCAACTGCGGTCCCCTTGATTCCAGGTAATACTAATTTGTCTGTGAGAGAGTCTGTGATTCGGGCTCAAAGTCTTTACTGGGTAAATTAAGAATTTGTCGAGTTTACTTAAGAAATTGCTGAAGTGAATGGTGGTGTTTTGTTGCTGTTGTCAATCATTTTAAATGTTTTGAAAGGGGTTCAGGCTGTTCAGGTAATTAATTAAAGGCAAGGTGTTTTGCCATGGATCAGTGTTTCGAGATTGTATTTTCTCTCTCCACCCAATGTTTTTATAACAGCTGTTGAATAAGTATTGTTATTTGGTACAATACGCAGGCTTGACAGTGAATTAATTATGCGTATCCTTCTCTATTTTTTTTTATTAATATCACTTCGTTGAGTATGCATATCCATTCCAGTGTGTTATCCATTTACATGATATCATCAGTTCAAAATATACTCAGTTTAAGGCTAATCACAATAAAGAGAACCTGTTGTCTTCAGGTGAAAAGCCATTTGAATCTTCCACTAGCAAGTTGTAGCCTAAACTATCTGTTATGTAAGTACGTTACAAAAATTGCCTTTGAGGTTATGATACATTCCATGATTGTGGATCTGTTGCGATTGACAAAATCCATAAGACTTTTCACTGACAGGATGAGATGAAACTGAAATAATACAGTGCTATACACTGTGGAAAGACCTTTTCACCATTGCGTCCTCAAGCTGATATATGTTTGAAAGTAATATGATGTTCCAAGACAAGGTTATAATAGTCTCTCAGTTTTATATTGCATTATAATATATTATACTTCCAATGTGTTACAAAATATGCTTTTCTTTCTCACTAAAGTTTTTTCTTTTACTTCTGCCTCTTTCTGTGACCATAAGTTTTTCACCGTTTATAACTTTTATAACAATCACCAAAATCGTTGTCATCATCATTATCATCATCTTATTAGATTTAGGACAAAACATTTTTCAGTCGGTTCATTTTAAGAATGTTGTTCATATGAAGTTGAATATGCCATTTTTAAAACATTCTAATTATAGTTATTCTCCCGGTTATTCCCCACAGAAATTGTATAATTTCACAGAAGTTCCTCACAGAATGTCCACAAAGGAGCAAGACCCATCCAGAAGGGTGAATCCGAAATTAATTGACAAGGTGAGCCAAAGTCAGTACATGTTTCCCAGTATTCAGCCTTATACAGAGACAGGGAACATACGGTCCCAAGGTTGTCACTTCACTCTTATCAGTAATTGATGTCAGCTATCAAGGGCCCACATACTTGAAAATGTTCTTTCCTATGCCGTACAGCTAAAGTAGCTAAAGTGAATGCGAGATTTGGAGCACGTATTGAGCCTCAACATAATGCAAGAATGTTCACATTGACATTTTAGCAGAAGATAATATGACAGGCATGATCCAATTTTTCCACAACCCACATAAAGCATAGTAATGGAGAAAAGACTATCCTGAATTGTGAATTACATTTGACAGAGCTTTTCACTCAAGGACATTGCATGTACAGGAAAATGGTTGGGACAATGCTTTATCTGCTGTAAACGGCCTCTACTTCTCTAGCACTTGTACAAACACTTCAAACCTGTTGTATCCCATTTAATAAATAGACCAACAATGTTTGGTTGTTTTTTTCTGTTAACTCAATGTAATAACATTGTGTCCTTTTCCAACAGCCGAAGTCAAAGATTACGGCTTCGCGTAAGCTCTCTCTGAAGGTAAGTTACTGAACCCATCATTATGTTAGAATATGCTGCAACCTATAATGTATCTTTCTCTTGTCCAATCAGATCATGTTGCTCACCAGGGCAATGGAGCAGCTGGAACAGGAGAAGCAGGACAGGGATGAGGAGAAAGAGCGCTACCTGGGAGAAAGACTGCCCCCCCCTGCAGCTCTCTGGACTGTCATTGGCTGATCTACAGGTAAGTGACAAAGGAGTCAGCCAATCAAGGGAGCAAAATCACTAGCAAAACTAGTCATACAATAACAAAGCCAAACAACTGGACAAAATGAGGCTCTGTAACTGAACTGCATATTCCATTGTTATTCTGTCACCAAACATCTTAATTATGTACATTCATATCATCGTATTCTTTTTGTATATTTTCCTCAGGACTTATGCCGGCAGCTCCATGCAAAGATAGAAGTAGTGGATGAGGAGCGATATGATTGCGAGGCCAAAGTCAACAAGCACAACAAAGACGTAAGTCTTAAATTCTTTAGGTGGGAGACGTTAAGCCAAGGTACGCTCTCCTGTGGTGGTAACAAATGGGTGTTAGTCTAGGTGTTGTAATACATTTCAAAGGTTGGCTTGACCTGTATTTAAATCCAAGTTTAGCAGGTATTACATCAACACCTTAGCCGTTGCAAAGATCCAAGTTGAACCCATTTTGTCTTTGTTCTGTTTGATCTAGATCCATGAGTTGAAGCTTAAGGTGCAGGACTTAGGAGGGAAGTTTAAAAAGCCTGCCCTGAGGAAGGTGAGGGTATCTGCAGATGAGATGATGAGAGCTCTGCTGGGCACCAAGCATAAAGGATCAATGGACCTGAGGTCCAACCTCAAGTCGGTAAAGAAGGAAGACACCAACAAGGACAAAGACAAGGTAGGATAGACCGGTCTACAACTCCATATCAAATTATTATATGATCTATGGAAAATTCTTCTTGAAACAATTGCATATGTTAACTTGGCACTCACAGAATTGAATGCCTTGGAACTGTATTAATTAAGACCATGTTCTGATGGGTTTCCAAACCTCTTGAAATAATCACTGATCAAACTTGTTCAATCACCGCACAATCACATTAGGTCTCTTTGTTTGAAACTTCTTCGGTACTAGTTGTCACTTGCACGGAAATAGGCTGTCTTTAGTCACGGCACAGCAGGTTGCAAATGCCGCCACTTGAGACAATCTCCACAAGCACAAGGAAGTCCGGGAGCTGAATCAAGTTCGATGCATCCCAACAGCACAGTGTTGGTCTGTCTGCCCTTACAGGTGCTCACGGCTGAGGTGACCGACTGGAGGAAGAACGTGGAGGCCATGTCTGGTATGGAGGGCCGCAAGAAGATGTTTGATGCATCCGGCGGCCAGTGAGCCTGGCTATAACCCTGGGACGGGGAAGCAGAACAGGATTTGGTCCAGGGAGGACAAAGTAACTGCGTAGTCCCAGAAAGTTATCCTCCACATACCCTAACACAGTAAAGTGAGGCAGCAGGGGGTTAAATTGTGAAGAGCCGTTGCTAGAAGATTTCGTTAAAGGGATTTGCAGTTTTGTAGAACATGTTGTGGACCTCTGTGAGAGTACTAAAAGATATTAACAGAGCCTCTGATTTCTTTCAGTTACCATTAACCAAATATGTTACTATAACGGTTTGCTGCGACTAGGGAAGTCCATAATCGGAAACTCTTATGATCAGCAGAAGACCCTCCTCCAGAAAACTTTCCTCTTAAAATACTATACCACTGACGCTACCTATAAGTCCATGACATATTAGGAATTGATGTTGCTTACAAAGCACACAAAGATGTGAACTACCCTGAACTCAGAGAATTTACCTAAAAGGAGACAGTCATGTACAAACTTAATCGTAGTCCCCTTCTGAGTCAGAGACTGATGCTGATACACGTCGTCTTAAAGAAACTGGAAAGACTTGACAGTTTACAGTTGTCAATGACCTAATTATCTACGACGGATTGCTCACTCTCTCTGCTAAGCTCGAGCTCACTGGTACACCAACATGATTTAACCCCTCGCTGCGATCCTCACACCTGACCTTGCCTTGTCATTGGCTACTTAACCTATTACACAGGGACAATTTGCCAAGCCTTGAGCTCTGGGTGGAGCATATCTCAGTTTTGCTATTTATTAATAGAAAAACAGATGCGTTTTATTTATGACAAGACATTTAGGCAGAAATAATAAATGATCGAAGATTTTAACCGTCATTGGTTCACAACAATGTTTTATTTTTATGCTAGGGGAGTCAGTCATCTAACAGAGGCACAAATGACAGGTTGTAGCTGCTTAAATGTGTTGATCAACTGACACCACCATTGTTGGGGGTTAAGGGATACCAGGGATTGTACATATGCTACTTTGTAAACTTAAAATGGACATTGTCCACAGGTGTGGGAAAAGCACTTTCGCACTGACCTCCAGTCAAAGGTTGCATTCCAATTCGGCAGTGTTTAACACCTCATGAACCATATTAACCTCATATTACAGCAATATTCTGAATGCCGACGCCTTGTGGCTAAAGGTGATATAAGGACAGTCTTACAACCCCTGTTAGAAAATTTAATAAGTCTTCTGAAGCAAAGGAATTGGAGTGACGTTTTTCATTTAAATGGAATTTATGCCAACTATACGAAGCATTATACCAAAGCTTGGTACACTGGACGGAAATGCCAGAAATACGACCGGTTTTTGTAAATTTTACTGAACATATAAAACAACAACCTCTACCTAACAAGTTTGGAGAAGCAACTTCAACATGTGGCAAGTTCAGTTTTCAGCAGGTGGTGACACCTGACCTGCCATCTCATCAGGTCCTTAGTCACCTTATATTTTTAGCTCAGTTGTTCTCAGAATCTAATCCAACCTCGGAAACAAATACTAGGGCCAGAGCTAGGCATTCACTTTGTTGGCCTGTGTGAATCGTCTGGTGGTTGTCACCCAGACACAACTATCCCGAGTATGAGAGACACATAGTCCAACAATAGCCAGAGGCTGTCTGGTGTGATGGAAGTGTTGACAGGTTTAGGACAGTCAATGTGGTGTCAGGTTGGTATAATTCTTCAACCCTGGGCCCAGTATCTATTCATAGAGTCCCAGAGCTGGCCTATATGGACCTTTATAGGTTTTTGTGTCGGTACCATTAGATGAACTGACGATGCCAACAGTGTTTGAGTGTTTTTCTGTATTTCACAAGGGGTGTTTCCACTGGTAAGCTGGTTCTGGCTGTCCTTTCAATAATCTTGGATCAGTAAATGAAGTAGTGTTTTCCCCCTACAACCTGGAGGCCAGGAATCGGAGGATGAGATTACAATATTGCATCTACTAATTTAGCGGATTCTTTGAATGTTTGTGGTTTAATGTCAGTCAGAATCAATCAAATGTATTTTATAAAGCACTTTTACATTTGCTGTTGTTACAAAATGTTTATACAGCCTAAAACATCCAAGAGAAAGCAACAGCAACAAGTCGGGTCGGAACCTATAAACAAATGATATTATATTTCAGATGTATTGCTATGCTATTTTTGCACAATATTGTTTTCAATATTGTTTTGTTAAGAGCGGTTTGTAATTAAGAGGAAAAAATACGCCTAGCCTACATATTGGAACAACAGATATGCCAGACACATGCACACATACACACACACACACACATACAAACACAATTTAAAACAAAATAAGGAAGCTAATAATTATCTGTGTCAATAGTATTCCTTTTTTATTACATTTGAATAAAGGAATTGGCCAGAACATCTTTCAACATGTATTATAAAATGCATCAGATTCACATCTGCAGTCCATTGTTAGAGCCACAGGAGGGCAGCAATTCAACAGTTGTATTGAGGCCAATAGCCTCCGTCGACAACACAGCGACCGCTTTTTCTCAAGCCTGATGCCAAACCAAAAATGTACTTTCCATTAACCGCAGATGAAAATATTTCTTCGACATTCATACATTTACAGCCATACAAGTGTCCGGTAATACAGAGCAAAAACATGGTAAATGTATTACCACGAAAGACAGTGTGTGTGTGCAGGCTATGAGTGTGTGTGGGTTGACAGCGAGAGCAGATGATATGCTGTACATCAACACTGATGACACGACGGCTTGGGTCACTTCCGCAATGACCAATCGATTCAACGCATGATTTCCTGTGAGTCACTATAGGTGACATAGGATGTTGATCCGTGAGTCCGGAGCTCCCATGTTCCATTGTTCCTTCTGATTCCCCATGACAGTCATGTGACTGGTGCTAGTCAATCAGAGGGGAGGATTCATCCTTTTTGCGCCAAGTATGAAATCATTGACTCACTTGGGTATGCGTGCACTGTTGATATTGTGCAGCTTACCCTAACCTGTCCCTTGCCTGCTTTTCCACTGCGCAGTAAAAGCCATCCACACCACCCCCACGTTCCAAGCCGATTGATGAAAAGCGCTGTGTGATACAGTGCAGGCAGGCTTCCCTACATTATGAAATTGTTTGGAACAGGACCGTCAACATGGTTCGAGACAGGGGCATCAAGCTCATTACAGTGCACTTTCACCGCCCCGCAGTCCAGCGTGGCATTTCATCCGTAGCCTAACAAACCGCATGTTTTCCCTAGTCGTAGTGGCGGGACCACAGAACGTAATTACTGCGTGTGATGTGCATGTCCACCTTGCATGACAATACTGTGATAAGTGGGGAATGACAGGACAGTGTACGAAGCGTGTGGCAATGACTGTTGGATTTAGAAACACGTTAACCTCACCGCTCTGCAAATAATAAAATGACAAATGTGTGCAATAACAAAATTGGGTTTAGGGTTGGGTAAAGGGTTCAGGTTAGGTTATTGGGATTAGAGGCAAGTTAGGGACTTTTAGGGACCCCACAATTATAGACCTTCATCGAACGTGTGCGTTTTTGCGTGTGCTTGAGTTCTCCACTAGGGTTGCAAACAGAAAGCAGATTTCGACAGAAGAGTGAGGGAAAAGAAGTGAAGCCTGACAATAAACAATTACCTGCTGATCTCCCAGGGCCCTTCAGTTAATTTCACCCATGGAATCACACAAGAGGAGGGTAAAATGTGGGATTTTCTCTGCTGTGATAGAACACATCAGGGCAGACGGGAGTGTTGGTTTTGTGTGTGTATTTGTGTGTGTGTGTGTGGTGAGCACACTTGATTGATGTCATCAATCTTTTCTCTCTTACCTCAAGTTACGAGGCCAGGGAATAGTGGCATTTATAGACAGCTTCCCTGTTGTAAGAGCTACTTCTCTTGTCATGATATTTGAACAGAATGAGCAATCCAATACACACATCTGCTCTGTCCATCTCCAAAACTAACCAGGTCAACGTAGACTCCAAACATAAGGTCATCATGTTAAACAAAGGTAATTCAACTAAAGTAAAAATATAAATAAATAAAAAATAACTCCAGTATCAAACAACCCAAAGATCAGTTACAATCATTTATTGGGGCATTTAGCAAAGTAATTAACCAAATTGCTCATGCCTGTCATATTATCTTCTGCTAAAACGTCAATTTGAACATTCTTGCATAATGTTGAGGCTCAACACATGCTCCAAATTGTATTAAAAACCAAA
The DNA here is from genome assembly GCF_011004845.1 of Esox lucius. NCBI lineage: Eukaryota > Metazoa > Chordata > Actinopteri > Esociformes > Esocidae > Esox > Esox lucius. The sequence goes on along the minus strand of NC_047591.1, from coordinate 16,850,921 downwards.
TATTTCACTGGGGTATACGTAGTAATGTTAAGACTAAATTATAAAGATGCATTTATCAGACCTTTATAGAGTAGGCTTAGTCAGCCATGTTAAAGGTCTAATTATATTCAAACCAGGTTATGAAAACACCCGCTCACCCAAACGAGTTGGGAATTCACAGCTGGTATTTTGACCTAACACTCAAGAGGTTAACTGCTTCTTGTTTTGACTGAAGCTAAATCAATGTGCTGGTGTTTAAATTGTATTTCTCATAGGCCTCAGGGTGGAGAGTTTGGCCAATTTCTTGGCAATTTACAGTAGGTGAGTGCTTACCCTAATATTATTACTAATTTTGTACTATCATACCATACTGTATATGCTGTTTTTCAAACACATTTATCCACAACATAAATGCTAATTTGACACAAAAGCACATTTGACATTAATGCAAATCAGACACAATATGAGGGTAAATGGTATTCACAAAATAGTAAGAAATTATTTACCCCTTCACCAGCATAATGTAATGTGAGCCAAATAAAGGATTTCTTTGGAAAACCAAAGAGGGGAATAAAGATGTTGTGTGTCCGCCTGTAGTCTGTTGTTTTCCTCTGGGTGGCTAATGGAGGTTGTTAAGGGCTTCAGTGTCTCAGCTAGCTTGCCTTTGAAGTGAAATGGGGGCGACGGGGGAAGAGGCAGAGGCAACAGATTCCAATCTGAAGACAGCAGGGGCAGATGAGAGGGGAATCACAGCTTTCTATTTGGAGGCTACATCTGGGACGGAGGGAAGATGCTGAGACATAACAAGGCTTTTTAGATTCTCCACATAATAGGCCTGTTTCTGGAGTGTTTCATCAACTCCTTTGGCAGAGCAAGGCAGGACCGGACCCCAGAGAAACAACAGTCTGCTCTGGTCTAACCCTGCTATTCTCATGGAGCTGAGCAAGGAGACATGGTTTTTGGCAACTAAGCCATTCACCTACACCCCCAGAGTCCCTGGGGATTGGACGCACATGCATTTCTATGCATATGTGTCCAATATGAAGGAAGTTAGAAACACTTTTGTGAGAAAATGCTGACTTGCTTAGCATGAAGTTTGAAAGTCTACAGCAGCAGCTGAATGCTAGATGTACTTGTTGACTTCCAGTAATTGTTAGCTGTTCCAGTAAACGTTAGTTAGCAATTGCACAAACGCTTGACAGACAGCAATTTTCTCAAAACTGCTAGCAGACAAAAATATTGTCAACCAATTAATCATTGCGCCAAAATCCCAATCCTTTCCTTTTTAGACATTACTATTTAACTTTAGTCCTAGAGGGCCAAAATGGCTTTTGTTTGTCAAACTTTCTTCAAATGTGATTCAAGACCTGGTGCAATAATCACCAGATAGAAACAAAAAACACAAGTGTTTTCCCTGCCGAGACAGGAGTTGAATAGCCTAGTTTTACAAAAATGACTGAGGGCATTGGTGGTGATCTAAAATGTGGATGTGATCAGGGTCAAGCTGGAAGGATCAATCAGGGCGGACAAGGATCAACATTAACCTAAATCAAACTACATCCATACACTGCATTTGTGTGTGTAGAATATATAACTATGCAAGCAAGAAAGAGAGAGTAAGCATTCATTACCATTGATGGAGAACAACATATTCTGGGTCTATGGATTTTGTTGACCCTCAAATCAATCAAATTTATTTTATAAAGCGCTTTTTAAATCAGCAGTTGTCACAAAATGCTTATACCGAAACCCTGCCTCAAAACCAAAAGAGCAATCAACAACAACAAATTGATGCAGAGTGGCTAGGAAAAACTCCCTAGTGGTGTCGGTTTATTGGTCAATAGCAGATATATTCTGTTTCAGTTATTTATTTGAAAAATATCGTATGGACTGACCATTATCCATAGATGTAGCATATCAAGTTTTGTGGAGACTGGTCATTCAGTACCAGAGTAGGAAAATGTAGTGTTTTATCAAAAGAAATTAATTTGGCCCCATCAGTCGATGGCAGGCTTTTCTTCAACCTCCATCCACATACTTAATGTCCAGTGTGTCTTCATCCTAGAAATGCACAATCCACACTTCTCCCCCAGCTCTCTCTCTCTCTCGGCCATGCCCCTGGCCCTCCTCCTTATTGATCGGCCCTGGGTGAACAAGGTGGGTTGGGGTGGAAGAGGGACAATTGGTATCGAGCTTGACGCGTGAGTGACCAGGGTCAGCAAGATGCATCTATTAAAGAGTCTGCATGGCATTAACACGGTTCCAACCTGCTGTACAACTCCTCCCGAGCGACATTAGCAAAACGGTCTGTAGCTGCAGGGTCACAAACGACAAGGGTCTTCTCCGTTTTATTATGGATTAAACAGTGAAGCATAATTAGGGATTATGTGTAAAAAAAAAAAAATCAAACAACCAGTCAGCTATGTAGTTGGCAAGGCTATAATCTCAAGTGTTTGGAGTTTATTGAATTTGAATGTTTTTGTATTGTAAAAACATGCCCTGCTTTAAATCAGACCTGTGTCATTCTGCTGTGGAGAGGCTCGGTGAGCAAACTCTGCCCCAGGTCTCCCTCAGACCATCTCACTAACCTGTCTGCATGCATCATTAATAAGCTAATTGGATTTTACCACCGCGGACAAAGCCACTGAATAATACAGCAATAGCAGATATATACAATTTCCCCAAACAACAATAAATCTAGTGGCACACAATTGCACAGCAAACCCTACTAGAATATTGGGACAAAAACATAGTCAAACAAACTGGTGTAAACTGCATATATATGTATAAAAGTTGAAAAGGAAGGTTTTGAGTGAGGAACAGAAGTGTTCAATTTGCAGTGGTCTCCTAGTTTTAACCCTTCTCTTCCTTACTCAAAACCTTCCTTTCCAATTTTTTTGGAAAGGAAAGGAAAAGGTACAGGTGGTCTCTTAATTTTTTCCACAGTTTTATATAGTCTGACTTTTTTATGCTTGTGGAATTAGAATGATGCAATCAATCAACGTTCCAAAAACCAAGGGGTTCGTCACAGAACTCATTGAATAACAAGGTCTAAACTCTAGGAAATCTAAACTGTGTCTTAAGGAAGTGCCGTCAACCAAACGTCAACAGGAATGTTACTTAAATTTGGCTTTAAAACTTTGTGTTATTACTGCTCTCTAGGGACTACAAGGGAAAAAGCAGAAACAATGTATTTACAACTCTAGATAGCCTCAGCAGCTTGCAAGAAAACAACTAACTGGCCTGGCAGTATACAACATGTTGTTCGGAATTCATGTTTTCAAAGTTTATCATGCCTGTGATATAAGTACCGAAGTGAACAAATGCTATTTGCACTGTACATTTGTCCATTGCTCAAAAATAATGCCTACATTTATTTCAGTTTTCTCAAGGGATCAATTTCTTTGGGGACTGGCAATTCCACACAACCACCAGACAGATATACACAAGAGAAAATCACTGGGAAGATGCTGGAGCTACAGAGCATTGAATACACTGACAATAACTATTTGGGAAGTATCCTATTTCAAATAACTAATAAATTTCATAATATATAATTACGTCTCCTTCAAGTCTTCAATCCTTGCATCACGTGAAGCGCATCATTAGAGCTTGTTTTTAATAGTCTACATAATGTGTAAATGTATAGAGAAGAAAGTTGCATGTAGATCATGGATATTTAAAGAAGAGTAAGTGGCAAAACACAGAGGTTTTCTTAACAAGTTCTGTAAGTGACATTTGTTTCATTAAAATAAAAATACAATTAACCTTGACAGCTCAGACATCATCCTGAGAATTACCTGTGGAATCTATTCTTCATTTTTGATTTTCTTAAGATATTATACAGAATATGTAGAGAATATGAATATGTAGAGCCTTTTAAGGCTCATATAGCCTTAAAAGCACCTTTTGTAATATTTTCTCATTCATTTTTACAATATGTTAACAAGAACATAAGGCAATATAACATTCTCAACTAAAGTGCTTGAAGCCGAACAATTTTTTTCTATAACAAGATGTGTGCAGCAAATTGATTTCAAGTATGGCATTGAGTCAAACTACTTTCAAGACATTAGCTTCATTAATGTGGATAGCAGCACATGTCTTCGGGTCTCAAGAAAGATTACTCATCACTGAATAGTTCAATTAATCACCTTTGAAGATTGGTCTCCTAGAGTTAAGTTCAAGAGACTAAGTTTTGTCACATTCATCAAAAAGCTTATGAGCACTAAAACTCACATTTAAGGCCCACTGCTCTAAGAGGTGAATCAGGGTTGTAGAAGATATACAGTGGGAAGAACAAGTATTTGATACATGGCCGATTATGCAGGTTGTCCCATTTACAAAGCGTGTAGAAGTATGTCATTTTTATCATAGGTACTCTTCAACTGTGAGTTACAGGATCTAAAACAAGATGCTTCTTACAGAGCCACTCCTTAGTTACCCTGGCTGTGTGTTTCGGGTCGTTGTCATGCTGGAAGGCCCAGCAATGACCCATCTTACTGAGGGAAGGAGGTTGTTGGCCAAGATCTCGCAATACATGGCCCCATCCATCCTCCCCTCAATATGGTGCAGTCGTCCTCTCCCCTTTGCAGAAAAGCATCCCCAAAGAATGATGTTTCCAACTCCATGCTTCACAGTTGGGATGGTGTTCTTGGGGTTGTACTCATCCTTCTTCTTCCTCCAAACACGGCGAGTGGAGTTTAGACCAAGAAGCTCTACTTTTGTCTCATCAGACCATATGACCTTCTCCCATTCCTCCTCTGGATCATCCAGATGGTCATTGGCAAACTTCAAACGGGCCTGGACATGCGCTGGCTTGAACAGGGGGACCTTGCGTGCGCTGCAGGATTTTAATTCATGATGGCGTAGTGTGTTACTAATGGTTTTCTTTGAGACTGTGGTCCCAGCTCTCTTCAGGTCATTGACCAGGTCCTGCCGTGTAGTTCTGGGCTGATCCTTCACCTTCCTCATGATCAATGATGCCCCACGAGGTGAGATTTTGCATGGAGCCCCAGACCAAGGGAGATTGACAGTCATCTTCAACTTCTTCCATTTTCTAATAATTGCGCCAACAGTTGTTGCCTTCTCACCAAGCTGCTTGCCTATTGTCCTGTAGCCCATCCCAGCCTTGTGCAGGTCTACAATATTATCCCTGATGTGCTTACACAGCTCTCTGGTCTTGGCCATTGTGGAGAGGTTGGAGTCTGTTTGATTGAATGTGTGGACAGGTGTCTTTTATACAGGTAACAAGTTCAAACAGGTGCAGTTAATACAAGTAATGAGTGGAGAACAGGAGGGCTTCTTAAAGAAAAACTAACTGGTCTGTGAGAGACAGAATTCTTACAGGTTGGTAGGTGATCAAATACTTATGTCGTGCAATAAAATGCAATTTAATCATTTAAATTCATACAATGTGATTTTCTGGATTTTTGTTTTAGATTCCGTCTCTCAAAGTGTACCTATGATAAAAAATAACAGACCTCTACATGCTTTGTAAGTAGGAAAACCTGCAAAACCGGCAGGGTATCAAATACTTGTTCTTCCCACAGTATGTCATGTATTATAGCCAGTGACATTTGTTATATTTGGCCTGTCATTCCTGTGTCTTGCTGTCATTCTACTGTCCACACCGTCTGTCCATCCCACACTGTCTGGGCTTTGCAGGTCCCTGAGTCTTTCGGAAAGTAATTGGTGTCAGCATTGGACATAGAATAGACATCCCTCAGCCTTCATATAATAAGGTCAGGTCGCCATGGTTACATGCTATATCTTATCCAGTGCCAAAAAACACACCACAGGTCCCATTTCAGTTTTCATCAACCTTTGCAATTTTGTCTCCTCCACGACATGGAGTGCTGGCCAGCTATAAGAGCAATTGTTTTCCCTTTGCAAAGCAGTGCTGCAGCCATTAGGAATGGAGGACTCTGGCTGTACTTGGGTTAGCCCATGATTCCACCTAGGTGTTTTACTACAAAATATTTATTATTTAACTCGGTGTGTTCTCTAATGGATCAATCGCAAAATAATTCTCCCCAATTTCGTGATATCACATTTGTGATTAAGGTCCTTCCAAATTCACAAGCAGGATTCGAACCCTTCTCTCTTAATGGCAGAGCTAATTGCGATGCAGTGACTTTACTCCCAGCAGACTGTAGACTGTCGATGTTAATATGTGTCTTCCAAAGAACATCTGATGCTATTCTGATTCTTATCAAAGTGCTCTTTCAATTTTGACATTTAGCTTGTAAACCTTGGTGACAGCTTAACCACTTTGTGACAACTGCTGATGTAAAAAGGGACTCATAAAATAAACTTGATTGATTAAAGTAAAGTGTATTTTACAACATTAGGTTGCCTATCAGGGCATATTGCTGAGGTATTTTTCACAGCTTCTAAAAAGTATATCATAGGGGCATCATTGAGCCCACTGGAAAAAGAATTTCTTTGCATCCCAGAAAAAAATATCTGTCTGGATGATTTGTCATTTTAGTTTGGGAAGTGGAGAGACTCTTGTGCCCCTTTGGATTTTCTGTAATTCCACATTGCTGTACGGAAATGGTGAGATCGTTGAGTTTTTATGCACTTTCTGCAGATCTGCCAAAACATTACTAATGGCTGATTTGTAACTTTGCAATGTCATCATACCAATAAACTTAGGCGAGTCAAGAATCCTAAAGTGTTTCCAATGACCCTGCATAATAAACAGAGCAACAACGCCAGACATTCATACTGCAGCACTAAAGAAATCACACACCAAGTGAGAAAGTGATTTATACAACCCTTTTTGGGTCCTTCTGCATTACCGGCAAGTTCCCCTCAGGCTTAACACGTCCAACATCAAAATGACTTATCAGGGCAATCTCCATGGCACAATAACGCCGACAGCACAACAATAATCACAGTTCAAATCTTCTCGGACAAAGTCGGTTACATAATGTCATTGTGTGTCCGATGCAAACACCATCAGCATCAGACAATCAGAACAACTTCACTTAGCGGGCTCCACACTCACATGGCGGACCATGAAATACCACCTAATTGACTTTTTAATGTGCTCAGAATGCTCTACAGGGAGAGACTCACTTCCCCCCACCACCTGTTTAATGGCTGATGCCGTGGCAGGCATTGGTTTATTAATGTAGCATCCAAAAGACAGCCAATACAATATGCAAGGTGAGGTACAGTAGAAATCACTGCCCTTGGGTGTATATTGCCCCTACTAGGGGGGACAGAGCACTATCAATCCTGCTCTCTGACGCAGGTCAGCGTCAGGATGCAGTGCTGTGTGGCTGATGTCAGGCCCTAGCAAAGGGAGTTCTGGAGAGAGCCAGTGCATTTCTGAGAATCTCTCTGGTATCCATCCCCTTATCTAGTGTCCATGTTCTTTTGGTTACTTGAATTGGAAATGTTTTAATGCACCTAAAAATAAATGTTTGACTCATCAGAAGGGCATATGTGGTATGCGGATGAAACACCAAAACCTTCTTCTTCACACTCTGTATGGTTATCAGAAATGACATTGAATTGGTGCATGCAGTTCACAAGTCACAACTACAGGTCTTTGTTTGTCTGTCATACCCTGGTTCTGTACCTTCACCAAAGTCCAAAAGCCTGTATCAAGAGCTGACTGTAGAAAAGGATTGACAGTGGCAGTAAAAGAGGATAAAATACCATCATGTCTAAACCCAGTAAAATGCAGAAAATGAAATGGTAACCAAGATATTATTTTTCTCTAATACTTTCAGTGGTCCTCAAGGATTACTGTCTGGTATAATCTTGAATGGTTTCTGGTCAGACAGAGGAGGACTTGTATTATTTTTCTCCCCACTCTAGTTGCTTTTAAGGTTCTTCTCAAATGCCCTGTAATCTGCTTGATGTTTGTGGTCATGCCCGTGTGACTTGCAAATGTAATTAATTTCCTGCAAATCAATTTTGATGCCTAAGTTGTTTAATAGTACAGCCTAATGGGGCTGCTGTGTAGTGTGGACATCCAGGCATTGAACAGCATATTGCACAGCGTCACCCGAGGCGCGGAAGAGCAATGTCGGGAGGGATTTTTCTTGGCTCATTGCACTCAAGCGACTGCCCTAGTCAGGTTGGAGGCCTGCAAGCTAAGACCGTTAGTTGAGGTAGCATGACCTTTAATGTGCTGAATCCACTAACTTCCTGGTTTGAGAGGTTAGTGAAAAGAAGCAGAATTGCTTGGTGTGACTTGTATCAGAGAAAGCATGCCACAACCTTTTACCCTTCCCTGGGAGTTGCTGCAAAGAGGCAAAATTGTAACTAGAATTGAAAAGCAAAACATTTGTGAGAAACGGGTAAAAAGTATATTGGTAGTTCTATGTTACACTGTAGTTAGACATACCACAGGATAATAGTATACCACAGTATTATATGAATATCATTTTTTTAAATAAGCACTTCACAAAACAGTGAAGCGGGAAATAATTAAAATAAATATCAGTGCAGGGATCAATTTTCAGGCACGCGCCGTTGCTGCTGAGTTGACATCATCCGCCCACTACCTGCTCCTCCAATCCGAGAGCTCCTCGGATGTTGAGTCCTTGCATCAGCACCATTTCTTGCATCCTCATAGCGTAGCTAATATACGCGGGGAGAGAGAGAGAGGAAGGGAGTGCGAAAGAAGTGTGTGTGTGTGTGTGTGTGTGTATGAGAGAGAGAGAGAGAGAGAGAGAGAGGGGGACGAAAACGAGAAAGAAGCCATTCCGAAGCTTCCACGTAGAGAACCATCTGGCAGAGAGCATCCCAGATACGCACGTAGGTGGACGGAACGCTTTGACAAAACCACTCGAGGAGAGAATCCGGGCAAGAAAGGCCGAAGACAAAACCAAAACGTGCTGAAAAATAAAATCGGTATGGAGAGCCTGCTGGATAACCCAATGAAAGCCGTGTTGTATTTAAAGGAACTCACGACCATTGTGCAGAACCAGCAGAGCTTGATCCAGACTCAGCGTCTGCGAATCGACGAGCTCGAGCGAAAGGTGGAGGACCTGATTGGAGAGAACCGCCAGCTGCGGGACCCGCATCAGTCCTACCACCACCCCCACCATCACCACCCGTCACCCCGCAGTGCAAGCCCTCAGCCGCCCGTCCACCTACACCAGCATACCGCGGCCAACAAAGCAGGGGTTTATCCTAGCCAGCAGCCGCAGCAGGTCGCTTCTCTGTCGGCACAACCCCCTCAGCATCCTCCCCCTCCGCATCCTTCGGTTCACCATCCGCAGCAGCTGCAGCTGGTGCCCACCTCCCCCCCGTCTCCCAAAGCCAGCCAGAGCAGCCCCGAATTCGCGGAGGAGGACAAGAAAAGCTCGGCGTGCTGCAAGTCTCTGGTCCCACAAACACCTACGACTCTGTGCCGCTCCATAGGACTCGCTAGAAAAGCAGAGTGAGTATGCTCAATAGATGCTGTGATTGCACGGGTAACGTTACCGAGGTAGCTGGCTACACACATGAATCAGGTGAAGAGCTGATTGTTTGTTTAACATAATTTATATTGTTTGTATACAACTATAACATGCTATTTAGAGGTCGCTCTAGAAACTCATCCTCCAGCTTGCTATGTGTACTGTTAGCTATACCCCTCCAAGCTGGGATTCACTAAGAAATGTAGCATCAGTGACTATGACGATCAACAAATCACAAACAGCACAGACAGCAATTGGGCACATATAGATAATCATCACATTCACATAAAGTAATGACATATTGCCTAAAGTGTCTAATCATTATCAGTGGCAACCAGTGGTGTTCCGTTTTGTGTTAATCAACAAACATACCGGACTAACCACTGTTATTTGGCAAAAAGGCATTTGCCATAACAACTTAGAACAAGAATATAAGTGTATTGAACTTTGAACATATTTACTTACGTCCACACATTCAGACCTAAAGACCTTTCCCATTTATTCCTGATTGTGTGTTATTTAAAGTATATTTAAGCAGTAAGACATGAGTGGGTGTGGTGTATTGTCAATAAACCACAGCTAAGAGATCTAGTCCTTATATACCTACATACACCATAGACCTGTCTTTGCATGCACACACACACCCTGCTAATCCTAACCCTATTCCTAAACACTAAGCCAAACATAGCTTTTCTAAAAGTGAGGGCCGGAATTGGTTTACAGTACTTGCATGGGACTTTTCAGGACGTCTAGCCATCACTAGTAATCCACTACGAAAACAGTCCTCACCACCAACACTCCAGCCCATATAAGTGTGTTTATGCAAATGTTATGGCATCACATCTTAGTGCACTGAACATAATCGTCATGCGTCCTGTCAGAGCCCAGTCTAAATACACATGGTGCATACTGAACTGTTTTGAATGGGAAAGACATCTGTTGTTTACCAGCAACCTTTCCGTTGTCATACCTTTAGTGGCATGACACAAAACCGGTCAGTGCTTTAATCTGAAGCACTATTTTTTAACACCACCGCCCGTCATCCATTTGAAGATGATTGACTTGACTTGAACGGTAGTAAACCCCCCAAAATGCACCGGGGTTTGATGAGATCACAAAAATGTTGCTAGGGCAGAAGCTGAAATTGGCCCGAGACGGAGACGTGTACAGCAGTGGGCACATCAATTCAACCGTGGCGGTCTTAATGACAGTGGCCAAATGTCATTCCACTTTTAGTCTTTTTTTTTTTTTATAACAAAATGTCTCGTTCCATTCATCAAATTGCTGGGGCACAGGGCACTGTTTGAATGCTGGAACTATTGTAAGGCTGCACAAGCCTGCGAGAGTAGCCGAAATAAATGCCTAGAGTTGTGTTGCTGCGGTGTTAATGCATGGTTATGCAGGGTATATCATGACAAAGGCTTCCTGAAAAACAGGCCAAGGCCCACAGAGATCACAGGCTGCTAGGTTATATGGACTATAGGCCCAAGCAACGACAGCTTTGAATCTGTTGTAATTGTATTATTATACCAATAGAAAATGCATGCTCAGTGTGTTATACTACAGTATTTGTTTGGTTTGGGAAGGAGGTACATTACTCAAAGACACCTCGAAGTTGGACCTGCCTCCCTTCAGTAAATTATGAAACTAAACCTTTTGATTGGAGCTCTGCTTCAAAGATTTGGACAGAAAACATACGCTTGCTACTTTTTTTGTAGTCACAAAGTACAGAACAAAAAATCAATATGCTCCTTTAGGGCATCCATGAAACTCCTCAAAATGTAACGTGGATCTTCCTGGTGACATTGGTCCGTAAAGCTCAATCTCACAAAAAAAAAAAACAAGTTGAGGGATTTTCCACCATATCTTTACTGTGTTTTCGTTTTCACTGCTTTAACCCACCCATTGTAACTGTGTGCTCCAACAGTCACCGACCTGCCATCAGTTTTCAAACTGACCGTCCGTTTCAGCAATTTTATTCCCGGCGGCAGTTTAAAGGGCTACAGAAAAAAAAAGAAAAAACTCCCAATTTAAAACGGCCAAGTGTTGCATCAATATGTCAGAAACATTGATTCTTGTGTAAATATTTTAGTTTAGCTGCAACATTTCTAGATTCATTGGATAGTTACGGGTTGTGTTTTGACTTCGATCACATCCAAGAGATGGTGATGCCTAGGTTTGTAACGCCATTGGAAATGTGTAGGATGGTAAAGCCTGTGGACGCAACTGCATGTACAACGAATCTGTAAAACATGATGGCATGATGGCCAGTGCCATGTTGCTTCTTAACACTGTACAATGTTGTTCCTTAACATTTCACTACCACATTGGTACTTAAGGAATCACTATTATGTTCCTCAACATTTCACTATTATGTTGGTCCTTAATGTGTAATGGGCATCAGTGGGCCAATAGTCCCTGCTTATGATTTCCAAACATCTTGGCAACAGGTAGCCAAAACAATGAGCCGATATCTTACTCCAATCTGCCTTTAAAGACAAAATCATTTAGTAGGGTTTTAGCAGTTCACTTGCGTTTGTTCTGGTTCATTATTAAACATTTGTTTTTAAAGACCTGTCATAAGGACCTCTAGGGGGCACTGTTTTTGCCTCATATCTTCATCTCCAAAGATATCTGCCCCATTTTATGTCTACATTTTGGACTGGCACTAAAGGGTACTAATAACCCACTGACCTATTTCTAAATAATCACAACAGGGAACAGAAAAACACTGTGTGACTTAGCCAACTGCAGTAACAGGTTAACTTTAGGCTGAAATCTAGACTTAAACCAAACTCTTAACCCAACTTAATGCCTAACCTTAACCCTACTTCTAACCCTAAACCTCAATTGTAACTTTTCCCGCTGAACCTAATACTTAAGCCAAGAAAATGCCTTTTAAACTGGCACCTGACAATAAATCGCATTTTCCTAGAAAATAGTTTATAAAAAAAGACCAACCAGCACCAGACCTCCGTCTGTTCGGTGGAGTGCATCGACAATTATGCATCATGTCTAGATTGCTGTTAAGGTATAATACCTAGAGACCATCATCCAGGAAAGACATTAGCATCAACACAAAATTGAACATGCCAATGTTTAACTTTAGTGTAAACTTTAGTGTTAACTTTAGTGCAGCGAGAAAGCAACATTTTCAATGACAATTACAAACTGGTAATGCAATTTCTGTGTCAAGGTTGCATGGTGCGTAATTTCCCTCCAACCATTTAATGCTGATTAATTACTTGACGCATAAAAACAATTAAGATCCAGGCTGAGGGAAACAGGATGTGTTGGCACAGTTTAAAAAAACATCCACATGGTGGTATGTTTTTAAGTCTGTGAAACTAATTATGCAAGACATTCGTGGTGGAAACAGATCATCATCAAATCTAAGGATTTCTGTGGTTGTCCCACTAGTGAAATATGTCGTCGTGAACTTTCGCGCCGTGGTGAAAGAGCACAGTGATGAGCCTGACACGCCCATCCAAAGACTACCCAGGGCCTTTCTCTGGTGACGTGAGGATTTAGAATGAGGGCTGCCATTTCACAAATAAAAATAATCTTGCTCTTATCCTAATCATAATCATCATGTAGCGTAGCCTACCCACAATAAATGTGTAAGCTGTTTGCCAAGACCAGGGTTGCCACGTGACATTTAGACAGAACAGGGTTTTGAATACACATGTTAAAAGGAAGTTTCGATGTTGATGCTAACAGTGTGCATGTATACATTGTCATAATGTGCGATTGGAATTATAGATGCACGGATCAGGGGCTATTTCTTTATTATTATTTCTTTGGTCAATTTGAAATCCGGGGCTATTCATAAAAGATCCAGGGCTATAACTTCGGACACCCAGGCCTAACGATGCCACTGCCGTACATCTTCAAGCCCTGCTTTTAATCCTGAACAATTCTGCACGGTGAAAACATACCTGTAGTCTGACTGGTTTTTGTTTTGTGCCCTAGCACTCACACACTTGATTCAAACTAAAGGCTTGACGATAGGTTGATTAGGTCAGTCAAGTGTGTGAGTTGTAGGGTAACATTTGAAACAGGCGTGTGAGTGCTAGGGCAAAAACAAAAACCTGCACCCCTTTGGGTCCCGAGGACCAGGATTGGGAAACACTGCTGTATTCGCATCAATCCATCAGTTCTTGCCGGGCCGAAGCCCTCTTGACAGGTTCAGAATATTATTAATTGTGCCACAAAGGGAGAGGAACAGAAAGAGAGGGGGAGGAAATGAGGGGGAGAGGAAAGATGCAGAGAGGGTGAGGAAAGGAGAGTAAAAAATAGTAAGAGAGGGGAGAAAACGATAATGTAGACTTTAATGACAAAGCAGTGATACATGAAAGACAGCCAACATGGCGCAGCATTATTACACTCACTTAGCGCTTTGATCCTAACAAGACAAGATGGCGTACTGTGCTGGTAGCCGCCAGGAGCTGTGAATACAGATCTGTTAGCGGTGGGCATGGGGAAGGAAAGGGACGCGTCAAATTGCTCATCATTCCGGGGACAGAGTTCTGGTGTGCGTGTGAATGAGTGTGTACAACATACAGTGAGTCCAGGTCCAATAACGAACAGCCTGGCGATGACATTTCAGGCAGGGTGGATGAGAATATCGTCAGAGGTCTGTCCTCGGTTCTACTGATCTGCGAACGGTTGTTATTTCTATCAGTACTTAACAGCATGGAAGACACTTGAGATGAGGCTGGAATCATCTCCCTATAAACATGTTACCATCTTCACCAACTCTCTAAACAAATTATTTTCATGCGCATTAGATTGTTCATTTCACACGTTTATGCCTAATGAAACAAGATTTCATATCTCCCTTTCTTCTAAGCCCATACATGTATACAGGTGTGCCACCACATACTTTGCTAGGGGTCTCATAGGAACATTTGTGTGTAGTGTAGATGACTTCACCTAAACTCAAAGTTTTGTGAACACACGTTCACCAAAGTGTGTGTTAAGTTCCTTAACTTTCGGTCATGGCGAGTACCTGGAACCCCTGATGGAAAGGGCCAGAAAAACCAGACTAGTTGACAGAGTGGGAGTCGATGCCCGTCGACACAGCAACATTCATGAGGGATGAAAAACTCCTGGAGAAAGTTCCCAGCTCTAGGGCACATATGTGAGGCTGCTTTTGTAGATTTTAACACCAAATGCCTGCGGTGATATTTTCTCAGCCCGGTGCTCACTTGTCTGGAAATTCTTAGAGGGAGCGTATGATCTGAAGAAGTGGCTCCTTGAGTGGTAGATTCTTCCGCTTGCTATCTTCCTGTCCATCTCGTTCTCCCTTTTTTCTATATGTCCCTCTTTTTTGAGGGTTCTGCGTCTGGTAGCTATCACTTTTTCTTTCTTTCCCACTTTGTGTATCAGCCTATCGCTATACCCATGTCTCCCTTTTGTGTCCCTTTCCTTATCAATCATTATCAACTCGTGTCTCTGCTGCTTCTTGATCTTCTGGTTGGGATGTGGTGAGCTATCTGGCCCCCTGTTTGTTTTTGTTTCTCCATTCAGGCTTGCTGCAATATGGCGTAGCTTGGAGCCCATCACATAAACTCTGGGGGAAAGGCTGAAATGCTCATACTGCCACTGGTGCCTCTCCTCTGCTGGTCTTCCTCCCTCAAACTGAGATGAATGCATGTACTCTACCTAAGCAGCCAGTATGTGGTTCCTTGGAAGGAGGGGCGATTTACATTCTTGTTTTCCCATTGGTTCTGGGAACAAAGCCATAAGTTCCCTGGCCAGTAAAACGGCATGTTTTTAAACAAATGTGAAAAGGCCACCAGTTCAGGGAGTGTATCTTTTTTAGGTTGCAGGGAATATCCAAGAATGCGTTACTATGGTATATACATTCTTAAAAATTTCCCTAGGACGTTTTATAATATCTCTAATAATGGAAATTAAATGTTTTTGAGATTTCTTAGATGACATTCTGAAATACTGCACTGAATGTTTCAGTGATACTTATAACACTGCAAGCTTATGTTAGGTTAACGTTTTTGAATTGCCAATAGAGATAGGACACATTCCTATCTGTAATTTCACAAGCTACTGCTTTCATTAGGCATTAGTAGTACAAACACAATTCTTCTAATTTTGACACAGCATCAGGGAGAAACTAGGACCTTTCATCCATCCCTTGCATTAATCCATTAGGACAAAGAGAGGTAGTACAGCAACTCAGCCAGCGCTTACAAAGGTGTTCATTTATAGTTTTTTTTAGTTGCCTTGGTGCCATTATCAAAAGTATCTCATGGTGGTTCAATGAGAACATTGGTGAAGTCATCAAAACATAAAACGCACAATTCTCTCAGTTTAGTCAATGTAATTATCAGGCAGTCCCAGACCAAACAATGTAGGACACGTGTTTCAAAATCAGCCTTTGAAGTGCTGAAGGTAATCTGTTACAGTTTAAATTAGGCAAAACTGTAATTGCACACTACACATCACAACGGAATGAAAACTTGTCCACAATTCCTATCCCATAATCAAAAGTGTGATCAATTCAGACTTCTTCTTGATGCAAAAAAAACTTTTATTTTTGTCTAATCAACTTCAATAAATGCTATAACAAATGTCAATGTTAAGCACACACTACACTAATTTGTGTGAATTCTGTCTTCAGCATATGGCCATGACTTCTTGCATGCATCACCATGAATGTTTTTTCCCACCCCGCGGGGAAATTATTTTGGCATAGTGAATCCAAACCTGACATTGGTCACCGGTGATGTCATGACGTGGCTTATCCATTGGCTGAGGGTGACATGCTAAAGAGGATGGTGCTCATAGACCTTCTACCTCCATGATGAATAGGAGATTATGGGGCCAGTGTAGTTTAGTGTCAGTAATGTTGTACCACCCCACCTTCGGATGTGTCTGAACATGGATGTTTCTCCCGCGTTGTTCAGGCACATGGACAGCTGCTCATTGGCCGACGATACTGAGCCGACATCTTTGCTGTACAATAGTTTTGACCCTTGCCAGACATGGTCACATGGTCTATATGGTTACCAGGAGTACTTAGTACTATGGATGGCAATCATTTCCTGTGTTTGACAGTATCCTATTGTAAATGAGCAATGCAGTGGTCTTTCATGGCTTACACTACCAACAGCAAGGTTGTGGGTTTGAATCCCACTGAGGTTACATCCAAATCTATGGCCTTAGGGTGGTGATTCTTAAATCTGCAAATAGGCAAAACAATAAAAAAAATATATAGTTTATTCACCAAATGGTTGAGTGTTTATTCACCAAAACGGGGAACAATGAGCATAATGATAGTACAATTAATAATAATATAGAACAAAATTAAAAGTTATGCATGTACTTTATTAGCAATGTCGTGTATTTCACTGTGAAACATTGTGTTTTTGGTAATAATAGTGGTGAAATATTATCACATACTTGTGGTAATAGTACCGAAAGAAACTAAGAAAAACTGTGATTATACAGGTGCTGGTCATAAAATTTGAATATCATCAGAAAGTTGATTTCAGTAATTCCATTCAAAAAGTGAAACTTGTATAATGTATACATTCATTCCACACAGACTGATATATTTCAAGTGTTTATTTCTTTTAATTTTGATGATTATAACTGACAACTAATGAAAAACCCAAATTCAGTATCTCAGAAAATTAGAATATTGTGAAAAGGTTCAATATTGAAGACACCTGGTGCCACACTCTAACCAGCTAATTAACCCAAAACACCTGCAAAGGCCTTTAAATGTTCTCTCAGTCTAGTTCTGTAGGCAACACAATCATGGGGAAGACTGCTGACTTGATAGCTGTCCAAAAGACTACCATTGACACCTTGCACAAGGAGGGCAAGACACAAAAGGTCATTGCTAAAGAGGCTGGCTGTTAACAGAGCTCTGTGTCCAAGCACATTATAGAGAGGCGAAGGGAAGGAAAGGATGTGGTAGAAAAAAGTGTACAAGCAATAGGGATAACCACACCCTGGAGAGGATTGTAAAACAAAACCCATTCAAAAATGTGGAGGAGATTCAGTGCTTCAAGAACCACCACGCACAGACGTATGCAAGACATGGGTTTCAGCTGTCGCATTCCTTGTGTCAAGCCACTCTTGAACAAGACACAGCAACAGAAGCGTCTCACCTGGGCTAAAGACAAAAAGGACTGGACTGCTGCTGATTTCTGTTCTCTGATGAAGGTACATTTTGCATTTCCTTTGGAAATCAAGGTCCCAGAGTCTGGAGGAAGAGATGAGAGGCACAGAATCCACGTTGCTTGAAGTCCAGTGTAAAGTTTCCACAGTCAGTGATGGTTTGGGGTGCCATGTCATCTGCTGGTGTTGATCCACTGTGTTTTCTGAGGTCCAAGGTAAACGCAGCCGTCTAGCAGGAAGTTTTAGAGCAGTTCATGCTTCCTGCTGCTGACCAACTTTATGGAAATGCAGATTTCACACAGTGCCAAAGCTACCAGTACCTGGTTTAAGGACCATGGTATCCCTGTTCTTAATTTGCCAGCAAACTCGCCTGACCTTAACCCTATAGAAAATCTATGGGGTATTGTGAAGAGGAAGATGTTCATACTTTTCAGTTGGCCAACATTTCTAAAAATATTTTTTTTGTATTGGTCTTAAGTAATATTCTAATTTTCTGAGATACTGAATTTGGGATTAGTTGTCAGTTATAATCATCACAATTAAAAGAAATAAACATTTGAAATATATCAGTCTGTGTGTAATGAATGAATATAATATACAAGTTTCACTTTTTGAATGGAATTACTGAAATAAAGCAACTTTTTGATGATATTCTAATTTTATGACCAGCACCTGTATTTTAACAGGCCCGATGGAAACAGAAACAAAAGCAAGTGTGGCTAATTAGTTGCCAACACACCTGAACACAATTAAAGTGGAACTCCCAGCATTTTAACAACAATCTCATTTTCAATACTATTTTCAGAAAAGGGAAGTTTAATTTACCAATTTGTTTCATGTACCAGGGCTAGAACAATTCGTGCCTGTTACGGGGCCTTGCTGTAACTGCGGTCACGATCTTCCCCGTCTCACTGGAAATTATGTTGCTATGGTTGCTTTCATAATAACTTTTGGTCAGTCTCGCTCTTCATGCTGCAACTTTACTAAATCATTTTGTCAAGGTCACATATTATACTTAATTTCACAATTTGTGTTTTCTTCTCTTCTAATGCACATGTTCGTCACTTCAATGTTAACTTACGTACAGTTTTAACTACATAGTATATAGCAAATAAACAATAACGAACTTCATAATATAATTATATTCCACTTGCGATCATCTTTTCTCTTTTTTTTTTTGTCGCCAGTACGATTGGCTTTAATTGTCCCATTAAAGTACGCCCCTGCGTGAAGCCCTTTTGGTCATTTTCTGACAAGCGATTTCATGGATGTAGTCGTTTTCATAGATTCAAGTTTGTATATTTTCATAGAAGGTTGGGGAATGACGCAGAGTAAGGCATTAGCGAGAGTTCTTAAAAATAGTGTCAGTCTTGAACACTACACAGACCTGTGTACCATTGACAATCAGCCCAATATGCAAATTAGCCATATAATTCGCTGCAACAGGCCGTAACAAAAGCGCATATCACATAATTACAAATGCATAAGCTAGGCACACAAATCTGATTAATGTTTAACTGCAAATGCGTTAGTAGGCTACGGCATGTAATGCTTACATTTGGGAAAATACCAGTCCAGATCCAGTAACCATGACAGGTAAGATCCAGGCTCTCTTGCTCACTCGTGTCCACCAACAACACGTAAATTAGCCAGAGCGAGGTGAATAAAAAAATTAATATGGAGGGGAAGTTATTTATCCGTGGCAGAATTTCACTCGTACTTCATGCTTGCTTCTTCCCCAGCCTACGCGCAATCCGCGTTGTAACATAATCTCTCCTGTCTGACCGCGGCACCTGTTAAGTCAATGCAAGCTTAGTGAATTTACAACAATCAATCCTCGCAATCCCAATTAAAGAGGCGATTAGTGGCCTTGTCGATAAACTATATTTAAGTTCTAGCCATGTTTTTTTTAAAGTTTTTTAGCAAACATATTGAATAATTTAAACTGCCTGTGCATAATACTGAATGGATGGAGGCAAATTATGTAACAGTCCTTGAATTACATATTTCACTACTAAGCAATTAATTGGTGAGTTATGAATCATGCATTGAACTGCATCAATTTATTCAGCCTTAGCCAATGCTTGGCACATATATAAAATTTGTCAGCACATGATTTAAAATAGAACAATATGCTGAAACGAAAATAGATGGCGTGTGTTACTTTAAACAAAACCACTAGAAAACCTGTAGGAAATTCCAACCATGTTGAAGTACCCATAAGATAACAACATTATTTTGTGAAGTTCTGTAAATGTGCTGAGAATCTTCCAAATCCACAAAACAATCCGGAACCATTCAGAGAAACATTGCCGGAAGGTTCTATCTAAAATAACCATAAGACAACCACAACCCCACCAAGCTCCGAGAAGCATATGGTTCTCAGACGTAATGCACCAACTGGGTAAAGACGGACTGAATAACGTTTACTCATACTAGCTCAAGTCTGCATAAAAAGGACACACACTCACACGCGCCATCTGGCCGTCCGCATGGTCTTCTGCTTTGGCTGCAGCCCATCCACCCATCCGCTCCCCACTCCCTCACCAACCCCATCTTCCTTCCCTTCTCGCCTGGCTCCCTTGTTCCACTGAAGTGGCTGAACCTGTGCCAATGGCAGCCATCTCAGGAAGGAGAGAGCGGGCGTATGTTACATTAGCTGTGCCCCCGATGGCTTCCCGCTGGCTGCCACAGACTCTGTTAGTGTAGGGCCGCCTCTCGGATCAATGGCCCCTATTGCTTGCCAGGGCCTGGACCCTCATGTCCCAGAGCAGCGTGTGTTTGAGCGGGGCCGTGTGGTGTATTGCTGAATATGTGTGTGTGTCAGAGTGTCTATAAGCCGGTAATGGCCTAATTGTCAGCGACGGCCACTCACACACCATTCTCCACTCGTTCCCTCCTTGTGTGGCCTTCCGCACTTGTGCCAGCTGAGGAGAGCAAGAGAGGAGTTGTTCATTGTTTGTAAAGATGCAGGGCCTTTTCATTCATGCAGAGTGAAATTTAGATGAAAAAGGATACATCTGTAGTGAAATGCCTACAAAAGACTAGGCCTTATGGGCATGTTTAAACATTAAAGCCTAGCGAACAAAGATTAGAAGAACGTTGTCGTTGCAAATGTAATGGTTGGCAAACCTCAGCAAGCCCTCAAATGGGTCAGTCCTCCAGGTCAAGTGTTGAGCAGACGTGCTGCATAGCCTTCTGGTTGTCCATCGATAATCGTTCCATTCTATGTGAAGGTGAAACGCTCTGGTCTCCTGGTCTAGTGAGAGAACACCGTGTATCTTAGCCATTCTGGGGGTGTCACTGTGTGAAGGACAACATTTTGATGAGGGGCAGAAAGGGAGGGACAAAAAAAAAATCTGACCAGAGTTTGGGTGACCAGTTCAAATGATTGAGTGTTCATGACACAGTAATTGGACTAAGAACATGGGGGTGGTGTTGAAATTCCATGGATTCAGGGTTATTCACCTGGTATATACAGTATGCCTCTGAAACCTCAGTCTGTTGTGTGTGTGTGTGTTTTGTGGGGCTTCTTGCACAGAGTGTTGAGCGTTCTTGTTCCTCTGTGTACTGTGTATGGTTGGATTGGTTCCATTAGATAGTCAAGCAAGCCAATACACTGATGTTGCAGATTCTGGTGTGAACATTACACTTTGCTGGCTCTCCCTCTCCCCCTCCTCTAGCTTTCCCTCACTTCAAATGCAAGACGCGTTCATCCGGTTATGACAGGGTGGCTTGGCTCTGCTTTCTGCTGCCTACTGAAACCTAAATCATGAATTTCACATTTGGTGCAGTGCTTTTAGATCGCTTAATTTCTAGCGGCAGCTGGAAATAGCAACGTGTGAATTTCTGGTCATAGTCCATTAGCTTTTCATTTTTTTCTTTTGCACATGCGGTGTAGAGTGGAGAGCAGATTTCCAGCTTCTTTAGAGTGTGTGTGTGTGTGTATGTGTGTGTGTGTGAGTGAATGGTGAGGGTTGGCTGGCACTGGTTATGGGACAGACGAGGCATGGAGACTGAGCTGAGGCGGTTGCTCAAGTGTAATTCACTGTTAAAGCTCCCGATGCCTCAGATTAATGGCTAGACTGAAACCCGGAGGTGATCGGGGACATATGTGCTACTGTCCGTCAAAGTGCAAACCATTATCTCAACTGCCTCTTTGGTAGATAACATATCATTGACATTATGGGGGTGACATTAGTCACTTAAAGGGGACAGTATGTAATTTTGCATCATAAGGATTTTTTTCTGTAAGCATGAGGGAGGGAAAGGGAGAAAGGACACTGGAAAAATATTAGGGAAAGAAAGCACACAAATCTGTGGAGAGAGAGAGCAAAGTTCGACAGGAAGACTGAGACAGCAGAATACATCGGAGAAAGAGAATGACAAAGAAAGGTTAGAGGGAGAAAAAAAGCTACGTTCATAGCAACAAGATGGAGAGAGAACTAAAGTGGGGTTACTCTTGGTAGCCGCGTTGCGTTTTTGTTTCGTTCATCATGACTCAGCCTAAAAAACGTTTTTGTTCTATATCAATCACAGTGTCGTCTCCTGGCTCACCTCTGTTTGATACACGCGGGGGTGGATTTGTCTCTTGTCTCTGTGACATAATGATGCAGATTTATAGAGATCCATTGGAGAGGAGAGATCACGTCCTTGACTTGCTAGAACGCCATCAACGATTACATTATCACGCTTATGGCTATATCACCCAGTCACATTGGCGGTGTGGTCAGAATGTGAATAGGCTGCAGTGCCCGGAAGCTCCAGTGGTAACGCTCCCAGTACATAGAGCACTCGCTCCCATCTCCCCTTTCTAATTCCTCTGTGTCTAGATCGAGCAACAACGACAATAGAAATCCTGTGAAAGACATGATTCACGTTTGAATCAGGAACTATTTGGTTTTACCAGCGGCATCGTTGACATGTGGGGAGCCTGTTGGATCCCAGGTTGGATCTTCAGTAAGATGTGTCTAATTCATGCGCTCCTAGTAGAGCATGCAAATGAGCGGTGATGAGCTGTCAGTGGCATGAGTACGCTGTGATAAGGCAATCTCAGCGTTAGTGAGACGGTGGGGGGGGGGGGGGGGGGGGGGTGTATTTTAATCATTACAAATGCTTATGCAAAAGAAATCACCTGTGTTTAGGTGTCACTGCTGTCTGCTCTCCAATCACTTAAGGTGCATCTTGTTTTTTGAATAAATTCCTTTCCACCCCCCCCCCCCCCCTCTACTGTGATGAGAATACCCGAACAAGACTAAGCACATTTCCCATGGGCATCGTATGTCCACTGGAAATAACACCACATGAATGACATTAACCATTTATTAGATAATGTCACCGCATGCTATTAGGTCTACTAGCTACAGCTACGCTGTGTCAGATGTATCTCTTTGGCAGAGGAAGGATCGTTTGATCCAACTGACTGACTGACAGAAAGCAGAAGCCAACAGTTGGAGGTTGGCGTGGTAGGCTAGCAAAATCAAGAAGAACGTTAAGCCTGTTACAATTACAGCGTGTTAGCTGGAAAAGCTAGCGCGTAGCCTGGTGTGGCATGTCCACCGGCAGTGTGTGGAAGTGTTCTAGAATCGTTCTCCAGTTGAAGGTAGAATGATAAATATAGTTGGTCAAATATCAGTCGATGACTGCCGTACTCGGCCTGCCTGTCCTGACTGGGTTTGTTTTATTGCTTTGTGGAATATAGTCTAGGAAAGGAGCCCCTTTGTTAAGAAAATTGAGATGCGCCCTTCTTTAACAGCCACAGACTCCGATCACATGACTGAAGACGCCGTAATCTATTGATGCCAGTTAGCCTTCAGGTCGATGTGTGCCATCAAGCACATTGGGTCACATTCATTAGGTCACAATGAAGCGAAACCATTTAACAAAGCGGAAAACGAAGAACTGGACCGGTCCATTGTCCCACTGCATTTTCAGTCAGTTACTGTCCTATTGGTGCCTAATGAGTATGACCCGGTTGTGCTACAGCCTTACCTTCCAGATTGGGGGTTTAATCATGCTGACCTTCCTGTGTCAGAAAATGAGGACATTTTGGGTTAAGCACATGAATCTGGGATGGTAGTAATGCTAAGAAGCCCATCTGCCCAGAGATCCCATATTATATCCCCCATGGTTTAGAGCTCCCAATCCCTTAGTTCACGACTGGAATTGTTCTCCTCAGGGAGTGTGTTTGTGTGTGTGTGTGTGTGTGTGTGTGTGTGTGTGTGTTTGTGTGCGCTGCTGTTTTGTTTACCAATTTAAAGCTCCTTTCCTTTGCTCGGTGAGATTTGTATGTATCTGGTGTCTGGGTGCTTTGTTGGATTTGTTGGGTGCTGCTACCACATAGAGCGTTTGTTTCGTAATATCCCTATACTTGATGAAATGCGAATATATATATATATATATATAAAAGTCAGTTTTATTTCCACATTTGACCCCTCCCCCCGCAACACTAATTCCATCAGATCTGCTTCCTGTCTTTATAGAATAATTTCCATCTCAACTGCAATGCACATTCTGTCTTGGGTTGTTCACCCTCTCCCGGGAAATGTCAGGTAGTATTATATCGTGGACCAGGACTAATGGGCCGAACCCTCCATTGCCAGCTGCTCAACACTGGACTCGCTGTTGCGGTGCTGTTTGGGGTGGTGGTGGGGACTCTAAATATTTAGTGTTCCTGTTCAAAATCCTTGAACACTGCCCGGTCTAGCCCGAAGAGCTTGTGGTGCGGTGTGGTCAGTGACGTCGTCCTGCCTGCGTGTGCGTGCACAGTCAACTCTCTGACATTAAAACTCTCACTGCTTCCTGTTCACCTCCTCTCCACTCTGACAGCGTCGGAGGCCGCCTGTCACCCTCCCTGCTCCCTGGTCGCAGCGTAACAAAGCTGAGCGGACGGGAGGTGGAGGTGACCCACAGTGACGGTGATTCACTGCGACTGTGTCCGTGAAAAAGGAAGAACTCCAGCTAACATCACGAGGAGCCTGGGAGAGAGTGATTATGGAGGAACGGGAATAGAGGCTTGATGATGTCAGAGATGGATGAAGTGGCATGCCCCCCCCTCCGTCCTTTTATCCACCTCTGTCTTCCTTATTTGTCTTTTTCTCCTCCCCTCATCCTCTGTGTCTGCCCTTCGTTGCTTTACATTGTCCTCCCCAATCCTCATCCTGAGGTGTCCCGCCTGCACCGGCCCATCCCTTTCATCCTGGCAGAGGCTCGCTCCCCCTGAACGGCCCAATTTGCGGGCCAGCGTGTGGGTGTGTGCACGCCTGCGTACCTCGGCTTGTGGTGTGTTTCACTTCTCGGGAAACTGACGGGTTCTCACGCAGTCAGACTGCTGGACGACCGATCCCGTGGTTTTATCTGCTGCCGTTCATTGAAGAAACGACGACAGACGAACAACCGGAAACAGCAGAGCAACGAACACAATTACGAAGCATTGTGCATTCCCTCATATCACAGACCCCCGAAATGAATCAGCTCGTCGACAATACGCTCTAGTGACATTTGAGAACAAAGCGTTGATTTTCGAGAAATACCCCAGGAAGTACCCCAGAAATTGACCCACCGCCAGCTTTTCACTCGTTGGCACAGCAGATAACCGCTGCATGATGGGTAATGTTGATAGAACTGCACAGTAGCACTGAATGCAGCAGATGCCAATGTTTGAGCAGGAATATGAAAACCCCTGAACAACCCCTCATCTTTAGCAGCGTGGCATGAGTATGTGAGACAATGCAGCATTTCTCTCCCTCTGTGCTTAAATTGCTTCCTGTTTTTGTCTCGGACTCTCTCATTGTACCTCTGTCTCTCTGTATCTATTTCTACCTTCCTTTTATATCTTTCTCTGTGTGTCTTTCTCTCTCTTTTTACCTCTCTCTCTCACTGTCTTTCTCTAGCTTTTTCTAGTTCTTTCTCCACCCTAATCCTACCTACCTCTCTGTTTCTCATTCACTTGCTCCCTCTGTCTCTCTAGCTCTGCTGTCTTTCTACCCGTCTGTACATTTTCAATTTAAATTTAAAGGGCATTGGAAACAATAGTTTACTGTTATAAATAATTAAAGTGGAAAAACCCGCAAAAATGAACATATTTTAAGAAGACGTTACGCAGACATTTTGAAAAGGGTAAAGCCATTTTTAATGTTATGTTATAGGCTATATACAGTGATGTAAAAATAGTTACGAGTATGATAAAGAAAAAAGTATTTGTCTTTCTGGACCCTCTTTCTACCTTTCTTTCTGTCTTTTATTTCTTTTTGAGTCTTTCTCCCCCAACTTTCTACATCTGTCTCTTTCTACCCCCCCCCCCCACACACACACACACACACACACACACACACACACACACACACACACACACACACAGACACACATACAAACCCATACAGACACAAAGACTAACAGAACAAAAGAAAAAACTGTTCAGGTACAAGGGGTGATTTAAAATAGTTTCACTCAGTTATGGAAGATAATGATGCAGTAGCTTTCTGCCACGCAATGTCAGGGATTGTGCAGCCCCCTCATCCACTCTCTTTCCTCCCGTCTCTTTCCCACTCGGTTTTTATTCCTTCTCTCCTCCACGTGTGCACAGCTTAGCCATCAGGGAGTGCCCTGGAGTCCCTGCTGATGCCAACCTTTCAAGGAGGCTTACTTTATTAATTTGGTGTGTGTGTGTGTGTGTGTAATACATGTGTGTGTGTGTGTGTGTGTGTGCGCATCAGGAGGCCTTGTTGGTTGCTCCTCCCACAGAGATCTCTGGTTCAAGGCTGTTTTTTCCTATTAATCCACTGGATGGATAGGCAGGTAGGCTTTATGTGTCCTTTTCACCTAAGCGCTGAGTCTCTGACTCCAGACGCACACTCACAACACATCCGACTGTCCTTGCAAGAGTGTGTACATGTGCTCATTTTTGGCCAGTAGCCCTGCCAGTGGGTTTAAGTGTCACATTATGCTTCTGAGAAAGCTCTGGCTGGGTTAAACACAGTGATATGCTGTTTTTATAGCCCTAGCCAAACGATAGCAATATATTATTGATCAAAGTGCCTTTTGGTGTCGGCAAACACTACTGGAAATTGTGGTGATGTCAACATAAATAATATGTAGACTGCTGCTTGTTCGCACTTTGTAATTGCCTTAACGTCATATTAAAGGGGTAATCCACTCCCAGAAATTCAAATAAAGAAACTTCTGTACATTTTGTGAAAGCCTATGTTCTTTCACTGGGTGAAATAACCATTTCCTTCTAAGTGTTTTGTAAAAAGCACTTTGTGACAACTGCTGATGCAAAAAGGGCTATAGAAAATGTATTTGATTGTCAGTGAAATCAGGAATTTGTGTACAGTGCTTCCTAGCTATACAGTTTTGCACATGAGAGGGGATAACTCTCTATTCGATTTCATAAACGTTTTATGGCAATTACTTGCACATGTGTAGAACATTATCTTTCCATCCACGTCGTTATGACAAATTATATATTGAGTTTACATTCCTTGAAAGTACACAGTGTGCCTCCAAAATAGTGTCCTTTCTGTATAACTGAAAAACCACTTGGACGTTGCCATAGAAACCTGATTCACAAAGCTGAGCCAGATGTGAGACCTCTACCAAGATTGAAATTTGTTGAAAATAGTATGATTTTAAGGTTGTTCCAAGTTATTTGTGAGGTTTAAGGGATTTTGCTTGTGGAATCATTGAATGTGGATATGTTTTCTATCTACCCAGCCACTAAGGTATGAATCAACAAGTGTCCAATTGTGGCCACTGGACCGAGGTCAGTGAGAGTATAGTCCTTCAAAACGTGTCATAACGTAACTGAGTCATCAAGATGGTGTATAAATATAGCAGTCAGACGCAAACAGTCCCTGACACGATAATATGTCGTCATGAATGCGATCTGTAATTCAATTGGAGATGAATTGATTCTACTGTCAGTCCAAAATGTTGTTTGAATGGCAGATGCCAGCCAGCCTGTCCCAAGAGATGTTGTAAATGTTGTAGTCCAATTGAGTTTTAATTCATTTCAACGACACCTGTAGCTTGTCTACGAAAGGCAAGAAAAAGTTCTCGTTTTCACCTCTTTGCATTATATAAGAATGTGGTTCATATGCTTGT
The DNA here is from genome assembly GCF_011004845.1 of Esox lucius. Classification (NCBI taxonomy): domain Eukaryota; kingdom Metazoa; phylum Chordata; class Actinopteri; order Esociformes; family Esocidae; genus Esox; species Esox lucius. The sequence goes on along the minus strand of NC_047591.1, from coordinate 16,823,259 downwards.
TTCGTTGTGGGTGGATTAACCCATTAAATCCTTTTTATACAGCCTTTTCTTAGCATTGTTGTGAAAGCACTGTTTGTTCACTGTTCCTTGACATGCAGCCGCAGCCTTGAATGAATAAAAAATTAATTCTATTGAACACATTCTGTCGTTCTGTCATCTGTTGGGAACACAGTCACAACAATGGACGCTTTCAATATTTTGGCTCCATTTTTCGTTACTGTCTTTTGGCTTTTTCCAAGGTTAGTCTTGTAATAGAATTCAGACAAGTCAGATAATGCCATTTCATCTGACTTTATTTTCTTTAGCCAAAATAAATGGACTGTGAAACACTAATCCCTCAATTATCATAAGCTTTGATTCCTGTCTTACGCTCTTCCCTTTCTGCCTGTCACTTTTTCTTTTGCTGCTTCTCACTCTTCCTTGCTTCAAAGTGGACAACTTTGAAGCAAGTTGTGCAAACAGGTTCAAGTCGACTATTGACTTATGGGAAAAAAGCTGGACGATCGACACAAACATTTGGGTGGGAAATTAATAGAAGGGGCAAGGATGACACAGAGTGCTAACTTACCAAAGAAACACGGTGGAACTAAAAGCTTATAGCTGACGTGCGGGGAGTGTTCTCGTGGAAATTGATTGCTGGGTATCATCAAACTAAGTGCGAAACATTGGTGCAGGATCAGGAGAGTGCCGTCTCAAAAGCACTGTGCACGTCCAATCAATACAACTTGTTGGTAAAGATGTCATTTGAAGTATTACTGGTTATGGCAAACAAGTTCTCCCGCTCCCGTGACATGCAACTCAATTGAAGACGTACGTTGGGGTCTTTACCCAATGCAGTGTGTGTGTGTGCATCTGTGGGCGTAAACACACATTCTTCATCTTAAACGAAGATGCAACTAAAGATGTAAATGTTTTATTGGAATTCAGAAGAACTTTATAAATTGACTCCCCTACTGCTGCTCTGAGCATGTGCTTATGATACCTCTTCCTGCTGTGACCCAGGATATCAAAAGCGATCGGAAGTCTGTCGTTCCTGAGTATAGATACATCGTTGTGTTCCCAGGTAAACTAAAGGGCTACTAAAATGGGTTCCTGGCATGTTCTGGTTTGATCCAAGAATACATTGGGCAGACCAGTCTAAAAAACTGCAGGCATAGCACATTATGAAAGAAATGGATGAGAGAGATGGAGTTTAGAAGAATAGAGATGGACAGGGAGGGAGAGGTGTAGGGAGACAGGCCCAGGGAGTCAGAAACAGGGTGAGGTAGAAACAGAAAGATCCATACTGAGACGTGTGCACAGAAATGGAGTGGATATGAAAGGTGGTGCATTTCTTTCCCCCTTCTCCACACAAGACAGGCTATGTTAGTCCATGAGGATGAATTTGTTTCCAAAATCTGTCAATTAGGGGGATACAATTTATGATTGAAAATACAAGTAATTATCACAGAAAAACACCAAGTCATTTGAACTTCAGGGTTATCTGTCTTTCCAGTTAGGAAACATAAGCAGTTGTGAATCAATGTCACCTGTTTTGGTGCAAATGAGTGGCAACTGCAAGACAACCCCCTAAAGGGTATGGTTTTGCAGATGGTGGCCACAGACACTTGCTCTCTCTTTCTCCTTCCTGACTGATTCTTCTCTAGTTTAGCATTTTGCTAGTGTCCTTAACACCACTTGGAGAATGAGGCGGTACCTGCAGCCCATTTAGGTTGCATAAACAGTCCAGCTTCTCACAAGAAGGTTTGCTGTGTCTTCCAGCACAGTCTCAAGATCATGGAGATACCAGGTGATGGGCCGTTACACAAGGAGAGCTGGACAGGGCTGTAGAATGGCGTAAACCCAGCAGCAGGACCGGTATCTGGAACGGACCTGCTTGTTCCTCCAGTTACACAAGGAGGAACAGGAGGAGCACTGCCAGAGCCCTACAAAATGACCTCCAGTGGGCTACTGGTGTGCATGTTTCTAACCAAAATGGCAGAAACAGACTCCATGAGAGTGGCATGAGGGCCCGACGTCCTCTATTGGGACCTGTGCTCACAGCCCAGCACCGTGCAGCTTGATTGGCATTTGCTAGAGAACACCAGAATTAGCAGGCCTGCCATTGGCACACTGTTCTCTTCACAGATGAGTCTGGAGACGCCATGGTGAACGTTATGCCGCCTGTGACATCTGCCAGCATGATCGGTTTGGCGGTGGGTCAGTGATGGTCTGGGGAGGCATATCCTTGGATGGTCACACAGACCTCCACATGCTAGCCAACGGTACCCTGACTGCTGTTAGGTACCGGGATGAAATCCTCAGAACCATCGCCAGACTTTACACTGTTGCAGTGGGCCCTGGGCTCCTCCTGGTGCAGGACAATGCCCTGTCTCATGTGGCCGGTGTGTAGGCAGTTCCTGAATGACAAAGACATTGATGCCATTGACTGGCCCTCACGTTCCCCAGACCTGAATCCAATTGAGAACCTCTGGGGCATCACGTATTGGTGCATCCAACAACCGCCAAGTAGCGCCACAGACTGTCCAGGAGCTCGCTGATTAGCTGATCCAGGTCTGGGTGGAGATCCCCAGGACACCATCCACCGTCTCCTCAGGAGCATGTCCAGACATTGTCGGGAGTGCATACAGGCACGGGGGACTGTAACGCACTACCAAGTCACATTATGATTTGCCGTGATGAAATTCAAGCAAGTTGGAACAGACTGTGATTTCAATCATTTACTATGATTTTCGGTGTGAGTTAAATCCAGCCCTCAATCGGTTGGTGATTTTGGTTTCCATTGACCGTTGTTACCTCATTTTGTTCACAATGAACTACACAATGTACAATAAAGATTTTGAACTTTTATATATTTAGTTCATTGAGACATTCGATTTCTGTTGAGACATTCAGATGGTAGAGTCAGAATTGGGCGTAAACAGAATGAGAACATGGATCCATCATGCCTTGTTACCACTGTGCAGGGTGGTGGTGGTGGTGTAATGGTGTGGGGGATGTTTTCTTGGCACACTTTAGGCCCCTTAGTGCCAATTGGGTATCGTTTAAATGCCACGGCCTACCTGAGCATTGTTTCTGACCATGTCCATCCCTTTATGACCACCATGTACCCATCCTCTGATGGCTACTTCCAGCAGGATAATGCACCATGTCACAAAGCTCGAATCATTTCAAATTGGTTTCTTGAACATGACAATGAGTTCACTGTACTGAAATGGCCCCCACAGTCACCAGATCTCAACCCAATAGAGCATCTTTGGGATGTGGTGGAACGGGAGCTTCGTACCCTGGATGTGCATCCTACAAATCTCCATCAACTGCAAGATGCTATCCTATCAATATGGGCCAACATTTCTAAAGAATGCTTTCAGCACCTTGTTGAATCAATGCCATGTAGAATTAAGGCAGTTCTGAAGGCGAAAGGGGGTCAAACACAGTATTAGTATGGTGTTCCTAATAATCCTTTAAGTGAGTGTATGTCTCTGGGATCAGAATGACACCAGTCAATACATTGAGGGTTACGTTGAGGTATTTTAATATAGAATAGAATAAACTAATTAGTGCAGTTGGTCTTGGTCTATAATTATTATTGTCAGGGTGAGAGTTCAGCTAGTTTGTGGTTGCACGCATGCTTTCTATAAAATGCAGCTGCACGTGGAGCTCTGTCTAGGACAAGTGTTGCTTCCAATGCATGCCTAAGGGAAGATTTCTTCACGCGGCCCCCCACAGAGAGACCGTGGTGGCTCTTTTTTCCGACAAATGCGTGGGATAGTTGATGTGGCATGAGAGTACATTTATGTGAAAACTAGTTTGTGCAGTGACTCATCTAGTTATGGGGAGAAAAAATGATATCACCCCCGAAACGGCTGATCTATGAGAGTGGCCGACTACATTAATCATAACCCGAACTGCTCTCTCACACACTCTGTGGCAGCTGTGTTGTGGTTTGCCATTATAATAAACCAATAATTGCCGTTATCTGTGTAAACGCCACCTCCATGTGTGTCTTGTAATCAGTCTCTGGTGGTGTCCTTTAATGTGGATGACCTATTAAACCTCTCACTGTGGTGTCATGGTCGTTAAAAAGAACACAATAAGCAGTCATTAACAATGGGAGTTAATTAGGCAGCAGGTCCCCTATTTCTATGGCTTTTTACCACTGGATGAATACAGTGAGGTCCAAGAGTATTAGGAAAGTGATACGTTTGATTGTTTTGTATTTTCTTCTAAAATTGAGAGCCTGTATAAAAGTGTAAAAAAAAAAAAACGGGTCTTTTATATTTCACCCAAAATGGATGAAAGTTTAAAGATATACATTAAAAACAATCTGAAATTCTAAGTAAACATTCCCTAGAAGTTTAAAAAGGTCAAAGCCATTTTTATTATTACCTTATGAGCGTAAATTAAATAAGACATGAATATTGATCATATTCACAATGTTCTTTTGCTCTACTGGTTGCCCTTTTCTCATGGCAGTGAGTCGCAAATCTTTCTGCTGTGATTGCACAAAGCAGTATCTTGCCCGGCAGATAGTTTATCAATGTTTGATTTAATTTCAAATCCTTGGTTGGTCTGTGTGATCCTTGGGAAATATATGTCTCTAATGTGGTTATACTGCTTTGGCAGGAGGATGGGAAGTGTCTCTGTTTCCACCTCATTTTGTGGACTCATGCTCTGTCTTCTTCTGGGAGCCAGTTTATGCAGGTCTGCGAAGGCATGCTCACTGAATCCACATAATTGTCCAGTATTCTGACACTGTGTACTCTCTGTTTAGAGCAATGTAGCATGATTGGTTGTTTGGTTGATTCCTTCCAGTTCGTCAAATAGCTCCCTTTTTGTTTCCCCATTATTTAGTTGGGTGTCTTGCTCTCCTGGGGCTCTGTCTGAATAGAGCCCCAAAAATGGCTGTTTTATGAGGTTCTTGTTATGGTTAATCTCTTTCTAGAAGAAGACTGAAGAAGGATTTTTCTTTTAGTGTGTGTGTGTGAAATTTGAACAGCTTCTTTCTTGGTTTTCATAATTATTAGGTATGGTCTTAATTCAGCAATGCAGGCATTATTTGTGCTCTTATTTTCTGTGCCAAGATGTTGGTGTGTGTGGGGGTGTGTTTTGTGAATTTTGGCTCTTATGAACATGTTTGCTCTTATGAACCAAATCTAATAGAAGTGATGTGTCCTCCCATTGTTATACATTTTGTTTTGCCTTAGTCAAGTCCTCTGTAAACAGGGGGAAGGCATGAGAACGCAATTGAAATTTAGACAAAAGGTTGTTCACCTTCTTAAATTAGTCTGTAGTAAAATGGCTTCGCACGAAAAATTACCCATCTTGCACTGTGAGGTAGGTGGTCCCAGAGGGGATTTAATTTTTTTAGAATCACAGATGGAGAATTACAGAAGTTCCCAAAACTAGGATATGATGCCACCTTAACACCCGCTTGTGATTTGGCTTGCCTGAAGAAAACCTCTACTCTTATCAAGAAATTAACATCAGTGGCTAGAGTTTGCAAACTTTGAATGTCACGAATTTCGACACAAACCCCAGAGATAGGTTTGTCATAAAAAGAGGGATGTTCATGTAGAGAATAAAAAAATACTCCCTTCTATAAATTATGGTATCTAAAGGCCCTGGGAACCAAGTTTGGATACATGGCATCATTGAGTCAATGGCTCCCTCTACCAGTAGGCCAAGACAGGGTCATCATTGGGTCTTCCTGCAGGATCGTGATCCAAATATTTCTCCAGATCTAAAATGGATAACAGACCACAGAATCAAACGTTTGTAATGGCCATTCTATTCCTCCTGATCTAAATCCAATGAAAACATTCAGTGAGCTGAAGAGGAGAGTCCACAAGCGAGGAGTGTGACTGATTTGGAGAGATTCTGCATGGATGAATAGTCTTGCGTTTCTTTTAGGGGCCTCGTGAATCACCCCTATCTTTCTCGGTTCGCTCTCATTTTGTTTGTCTCTGATTAGCAGCCAACAGTTAGCAATAGACTCCGGTGACATCTCCAGGCAGCTGTCAGACAAGACAGCCAGGTATCAGCTCCTGTCGTGATTAATGTCTCCACACTGAGAAAGAATTAGCACTTGTATTCCAGTGATTATATTTCTGTAGTTACAACTCCCCACCCGCCGTTGAGCGAAGGCTGTCGCGTCCTTTGAGAAACTACTTCTCCAGATCTGTGGTACCTTTCCGCAGAGGAGGGTGGGGAAATTAAATGAACTCCAGAATGGTTGGTGAGTGGGAGTGGAGACAAACGACAGGAGAGACAGAGAGAAAGAGATAAAGAAAGAAAGAAAGCGGTTGCATGTAGAGGCCACATTGAGAGATAGGCATTCTAAATGGTCTCTCTATATCTCTCGCCCCCCCCTTCCTATTGATCCCGTGACAGGGAGAGTGATCGAGTGACTCCTCCCCCCGCTTATCAGACCGTGCCTCTGTGGCTCTCCAGGAGGAGGCGATGGGGAGAGGGTGCGGTTGATGGAGAATGTGGAATGTGGCTGGGGAAAGAGGAGTAGGCAATGTACTCTATACTCAGACATAAAGAGGAGGAAGGTGTGGGGGCGCATAAGAGGGGAAAGGTCAGGGAGAAGCGTTTGGCGGTGAGAGAGGACACTGGCGTTGTTTGAAACAGGTCTTCCAAAGCATATTTTGCCAAATGAGGTTTTGCCTGATACGCACACTGTGGGGGAATGAACTCAGTAACCCAACCTACCACAAGGAGTTGCTAAAGCACGACGAGACCAGGCGGCCCTGTCTGACATCCAATATATGGCGTACATCCATGTACATAATGTGCCACCCTGAGCTTAATCAAACACGGTCTTCTGAATATGACCATGCCGCTATATCATTCAAATTAAATCAAATGACAACAACAGCAGTTGTCACAAAGTGCTTTTACAGAAACACCCGGCCTTAAACCCCAATGAGCAAAGAACAGTAGTGTTGAATTTCAGTGGCTAGGAAAAACTCCCTAAGAAGGCTGAATTTTAGGAAGAAACCTAGAGAAGACCCAGGCTCAGAGTGGTGACTAAGTCCTCTTCTGGCTGTGCCGAATGAGATATTAAGCGTCCAATTGGAATAATTAATAAATGCATGTGGGCTGAATCCAGAGTCTATTTAAATTTAGACTAGGTCAGAAGTATGACCAGATGGACAAGGACAGGGACAGCAACGGGCCCCCCAAACCAGGTACTCTGCAGGTGTGGACCAGGACCTGATGTCCTCCTAAAGTTTAAAACGGGAGGAGACTGGGAAAATTCTGAAAATGCATTCCTCATAACAACAACAATTTATAGTGGAGAAGGAGAACTTAGTGGGGAAGGAGAACTGACCCAATCCCCCACCACAATAGTATAGCAGCATAAGACTTTGGAACTGAGACGGGAGGTCCGGCGACACTGTGGCCCTACCTGGGGGGCCACCCGGGGGACCTCGGGGACCCTGAAATGCCCTGAAGTAAAGAGAGAGCAGCTGTTCCACTGACATTGTGGAAAGAAGGGCGAGAATATCTGACAAAGAACCTACTGTTTAGGAGCTGAACTCGAAGCCACTCTTTTTCTGAGGCGCGAAAGTAAAAGGGCCATTCCCCTGCTCCACTCGGATTGGTTGTCTGCCGAGCCCGCCCACACATGGTCCTTGTTGATGCTCTAACGCCCTTACCTCCAGAAACTCTTGACGGTGGAGGGGTTTTGGAATCACAGTGCTTTTTGAAACAGGGTCATTTCCGCAGTGTATAAATCCAACTCAGTTACAGTTTCACTGCATGTAGGCCAATAAAGAAGGCCGTAGAAAAAGAATTACTAGAACAGGAAAAAGCCCCTCAGAGCGCAGCACATTTGCCTGCCCTCATGGGTACCCTCAGTATAGCCGATGCCCATTCTAGTAATTCTACTCTGAACAAATCCGTCCCTATGCCTCGGTCCTTGCTAAAGTGCTCTCTTTTACCTCCCTGCTCTCTCTCTCTCCCAGGAACCAGACTGTGCTGCACCAGTTCTGCTGCCCGGCCCCAGAGGCCCCAGAGGGGGAGTCCTCGGCCTGTGTCCCCAGGTAAGATGGCTGCCTCTGTGGGTTTCCGTTGATGGTAGTGATCGTTTGCATAAACCCATTTTCCTGCTGGTGGTGTTATGGTGAGGCAACACAACTGTCCCAGTAACCTCCGTCTTGAGGTGGTTGTAAGTCCTTTGGAGAGTCCCTGATTAACGTCAGCCAAACCTGGCTCAGTGCTTTCGTTTTTTTCCCACTCCGTGATGTCATCAGGAGTTGTGGGAAGGAGAGAATATCCCTCAAATCTTTAAATAGTGTCCAGGTAGACAGAACGGAGGTTAATCTTCATTGCAAATTGAGTTTTATATCTTTTTTGGAGGCTTTAAGCATGAAAGGAACACAATATTAAGACCAAATCAATCTCAGCTCCAGGAGAGGTAATTCTCCATTCAGGGGGCGTAGTGCCGACGTTTGTCCTAGTATCAAGATAAATCCGTGGGAACATGATGGCAATCGCTAAAATCAATCAGAGCAAGATCCTACTTTCTGGACACTGGTCAAATAGTCCATAGCAGTGTCTGTAGAAAAGAATGAAAAACCACGGTCTGAGGCTTAGAGATGGCAGGATGATGATAATGTTATCTTTTAATATCTGTCAGTGCACATAGAAACACTGTCTGGCTCTGTGATGCCATGGCATATGCCTTGACTTCACCTACTGCATACTCTTAGTAGTTGCAGGGAGTCAGCCATGTGAAATCGTTTACCTGAAACGCACATGCCTTCTTGTGATTCCAGCCCGCAAGGAAAAAGCTATGGATTTTGATCACGCTGTATACAACAGCATTATTTTTCCTGCTCAAACAGAGTAAGACTCGCCAAGTCTTTGTTTGGCCACTCCTCATTGTTCTGTTTATCAGAATCCACTACCGTCACAGCGAAGGGATGCTCTGCAAATTACCCGGACTGGCAGTGGAGCGTCAATAGTAATTAAGCCGTCCACCCTGGACAATCGCTGCAGTGTGTCCATACATTCCTGTGGGATGGTGGTTCAAGGAAGAAGAAAAAAAGCCATCCAAGCTAAACTTGGATTGATGCTCGAGTCTACCTAGCTAGCCCCTGTGGTGTTGGACACAAAGCGTTGGTGGAACAAAAGCCAGGTCCAACTATCACATAAATCACACTTCAACCACCACTGAGGCCCAGGGTTATTTAATTAGTCATCGGGAGGGAGAGGGAGAGGAAGAGAGAAAAGGAGGGAGAGAGAGAAGGAGGGAGAGAGAGAGAGAGAGAGAGAGAGAGAGAGAGAGATTAAATTGCCTCTCTGCAATTGTCTTTGTCGTTTTCACCAGAGGAGTGAATGGAAAGCTATTTATCAGATGAAAGGTTCAGTTTGTCCAGGAAACTACTCTCAAAGACCCATGTCCCCTCTGGTAAGTGATGGTTGCCCAACCAGCCACAGCACCCTATTATTGACAGTAAAAATACCTAGTTAAAGTGAATTTCGGTGACTTCACCTAATCAAAGGCAAGCAGAGAAATTGACGAGAAGACAGACGGAACAATCGATCAGGGTTCCTTGGATTGAAGAGCCTTGGCTAAGGTGCATTGTGAATTTCCTCTAAGTTCAGGGACCATTAAGCAGAGCACAAACACAATCTAAATACTCCAAAGCAAACCACTTCAAATGGAACTCTCAAAGCGGTTTTGTGGGTTGACGGTTGCGGTTTTGTTGCTTCGTTTCTTTTATTTCTATTTTTTTACTTAATCTCTCCTCTCTCACTCTCTCTCTCACTCTCTCTCTCTCACTCTCTCTCTCTCTCTTTCTCTCTCTCTCTCTCTCTCTCTCTCTGAAAGTCTCCTTTGTGTCATGTTGTTCTTCCATTTTTCTTTCAACTTCAGTGTTCTGTCAGGGAAGTGTGGATTATCACACGTCTATGACATCATGCCGTGACATAATCACGCCCATGAGCATTCTCATCCACGCCCACGCCCGAACCATTCAGACCTGCCTCTCCCGCTCTCACTGTGTTCACTGTCACCATTTAAGGCCGCAAACTAGTTACTCAATTCACAGAATTGCCAGCTGCAGTATATTACACTGTCATAATCAATGTCATGATCCACCTGAGTTCCATTGAGAGGATTTAGGGGCCTGCCACTAGGCCAAGGCAAGTGGGTAGCCATAATGTACGCCAACACACGCAATGCATCCGTGTTCATTTGGAGAGTACTCTTATGACCATGTTATTTCATGCTTTCGGCTTAGTAGTGATCAGAACGTAGAGCTCCCTGTCTTTGTAAATTTGTGTGTGTGCGCGTCTGCATATGTGCGTGTGTGTGTGTGCGTTTGCTTACGTGCGCGCTCGTGTGTGTATGTGCACTGTTGTAGCCATGACACCGGTGTTTAACGCGCTTCAGCAAATACCCATCAGCTAATATCCGCCATTGGCACCTAGTCTATGGCCCGCTGATAAAGGAGAAACATTTCTTGATGATGAAATAAGCCAGTGTCTTACTGTATTAGCCTAGAGTTGCCCGATCTCTTCCACTCTCATCTGTTCTGACACAAGGACTTCACTCTCCTTGTTAAATCAAGTCCACAAAGCTGTCTTCTTAAATAAATGTCTCTTCCTGTATTTTTGGATTGAAGCACTGCAATATATTCCCACCAAAACAAGGTCTCGTTTCCATACTGAAAGATGGCGCCTTTCTCTGCACTGCTGTATCTTCACTCAAGAGAATAACGAAGCTCTGTATTTACCAAACACAGTACCAGGAAACCACGGACAAATTGCAGTGGTTGATATTTAGTTTTTCCATGTTGTGACATGTGGAATGAGACAGGTTTGCCCTTGCAAAACAGGTCATTCTAGAAAAGGGCCAACTCATGGATATGCGAGTTCTGGACAACTGTAGTCTGCTAATCTATAGTGACTGTCCATGCAAATTTCATTTTGCCATTTTGGCTCTTGAAGAAAAAGTCTATAATTTGAATGTATAGTAAAATATGAAGTCTATAATTGGAATGCACAGTATACGTCTGTTGCCGGGTTACAAGATGGTGTCCAGCCATCCTAATGAGAGCAGTGTAACCTCTACTTCTGCAGAGTCAGACTAGCTTTGACCGAAGAAGTGGAACTGTGGATTTTACACTCTCACAATCTTTTGACTGATGAACTGTACTTGCAATTGCTGTAATTTACAAAATGAAAAATAAATCTGTCTCAAACACCCGTGCTTTCCTCTTTGATCTGCAGCAGATGTGTTGATACAGCAGTCACTGGAAAACACCAAGAAGAATTGTGAGGCAGGGAGGCGTTATTAGTATAATATCTGTCACCGCCAAGAATGTGTTACATGAAGGAAGACATTTGAAATTCCAATCCATTCAGAGAAACTTTGCAGGACAATCTGCCGCCAGGCATTTCTAGAAAACCCACCTCTGACACAAGGGCTTCTTTTTCCTAGTCAGATGGGTACGTGTAGTGTTTGTTCTGGGGCTCGTTCCTCTTAACGACAAGTACATCAGTTCTGATAACCTCTACCGTTTCTGGGAAAATGAAGCCTGTTAATGCACCGGGGCAAGCTGAACTAAAAGATTAGTTTGATTTTTATCTAACTAGAAAAGTCATTTCGAGTTACGTGGTGTGCTTGCCAATTTACGTTGAAAAAGTTTCAGACTTTGGGTTGGGACAGTGTAATCACGTGAAACAGAATTAGCTCTGTGTCTCTAGCTTGATCAGTTCAAGAGATACTGTTAGTGGATCAATTCATGCAAATGAATGTTCACAGTCCACGGACATAAAGAAAAGCTTTTTCTCAACAGAAAGAATGAGTACAACGCATTTAGCAGGAATACGTGTTCAGAGCAAGCGCCACACTTCTTTCGGGTATTACTTCACAGTAACAGCATGGTGGCAAGGAGTTAATGAGACAGAACGGACACTGTCAGCTTGAGGCGTTTCTGAGCAGGTACTTCCAACATGGCCGTTGCCCGCACACGTTCTACTTTTACCTGGCCGACCCCTGGCGAGGTGAAAGTGAGTTCAGAGCAATGGTCCAGTCAATGTCCAGGGGGTGGCAACAGCCACGCCATGATTGAGGCGAGTGATGCATCTTCATTAGTCCCCGTTTCTTCCTGCTGTTTCTCGACAAACAGTGCAACACGCGCACCTTAACGAGATGTGCTATGCTAATTAGCTGGCACAATCTGCCTTAATGAGCTAACTCGTCAGAGACGGAAATGATTGCCATGATCATGTGCTGATGGGTTCTTTTTTTTTGGGGGGGGGGGGGTTTAATCAAGAGCAGTTAATGCATTTTATATTGCAATTAAGGACTTTTTTTTTTAATTCTACATTTCTGAATTTGCATTGAACTCCGTGCCTTCACGTAAGGTTTAAGGTCAGGATGTGTCAAGGAGATGCTGAGATTTACTGAAATTGATAAATACAACTCAGTGAGCTTATATGGTACTTGTATGGTACTACACACATGGTGTGTACGTGTATGGTACTACACACATGGTGTGTACGTGTGTGGTACTACACACATGGTGTGTACGTGTATGGTACTACACACATGGTGCGTACGTGTGTCACTCCTTTTCTCTCTCTGGCTCTCATTCTTTCTCTCCTTCCCCCTATCACTGTTGCCACTTAACACACTATTTTTAACACCGTCCCCTCTCTCCCCCCCCCCCCCCCCCCCCCCCCCCCCCCCCCCGGCCCCCCCGGCCCGTCTTTCTCTCCCTTCCTCCACCTCGGCGTGTTCGCTGGTGTCAGCACTGCAGATGAGTGCATGTCTCTCAGGGCTCAAGGTGTCATGTCGATTAGTGGATGCATGTGTCTGCATGCAGTTCAGGCTGAGGTGAGGTCAACTCCTCGTCATCCGGGATAATACAGAGCATGGTATACAATCCCTGTCACGCTTCACATTACAGCAGCTTAAATATCGTAATGGGGACCCAACTCAGGCCATCAGTTCCACACTCTGTCACTCTGTTCTCCTCTCTCGTCCTCATCATTTATTTCTGCACGCCTACTTTTCTCTGTCACTCTCTCCTCCTCTCTCTAGCTTTCTATCTCTGCGTCTCCTGCGTCGCCTTCTTCCCCTCCCCTTGCTCTGAAACTAGTACCTGATCCTGAACTGTTGACCTCCTCGTTGACCGCGTTCAATGTGGAGACCGTAACAGAGAGAACTGAAGAGAAATGGAGAGAGGGGTCTGCACCTGGCAAGGCCCATGGTTTCCCTGAAATGCAGCGGCGAACAGACGGTTAAGGGCATCGAACTGGGGCACATCATTACCAAAATACAGTAGATCCAGCTGAGAGATGGAAATATCTTCTAGGCACGTTCAAATATGTGTACGTCACATCGCATATTCAATAAGCTATAATAACCGTCCCCACATAGATGGATATAACCTGACCACAGAAAGTATTTACAGAACTTATTTATGGAACTGCGTTAGGATTGTAATTGTTGTCTAGAACAGTCTCAGTCACGTGTCCAACCAATGCTGCAAATTATCTTGTTTCCTGTGAAGGGGTTTGCAGACTGGAGAAGACATTTGTGCTCTGTGGGGAAACTCAAATGCAGTTGGTTGATGGTGCTGTTGTAGAGGACATTCGGGGGGCGTGCGGTGAAGTTCGGGAGATGGCTTGTTTGTCTTTCGGGATGTGTTGCCTCACGAAATGTTTCGAAGGCTGAAGATATATTGGAAGATCGCTGCTTTCGTCCTCACACTTGTGGACCCCCTACCTCGGTTGCATACACCACGGTCACACTCACACCTGGGAATTAGATTTCACGTGTCCCTTCTTTAATCACACTCCATCAAATTTCCCATCACCTCCTCCACTCCCTCCCCCTCCCCGCGCCGTTGCAGCAGGGGGGGGGGGGGGGGGGGGCGTGCACGGCCTCAGCTGGGGAAGGTGACCTTGCTTGCTTGCCCGTGCTGTTGTCATGGGAACAGGGGGTGCAGCCTGCCGGTGGACGGACATCTCCATCCACAGGCAGTCCGGAATAGATGGAGGCTGTGAGTGGATCACTGCGCCTCGCGCGCCTGTGTGTTTGTGTGTGTGTGTCATGTCATTGTAGACATTGCTGAGCTAGCAGCAAGTCATGGAGACATCTGCTTGATATGCCCTTCATATCCGCTCTCATGTCCTCAAGTCTGCTTCTCCTCCAATAACTGCTGGCATCCACTTCAGTCCCCTCCCCCCCACCGAATGCCTGCTTATCTCGTTTCCCGGAGGCTCCAACCAATCAGCCTACTTGGCGTTACTGTCTTCAGTGTTCACGTGACGATACCGCCGATATATTCTCTAATGCCTGGTTAATGCAAAACAAATGGTAGCGGTTTCACCCATTACCGTCCGTCCTCTCCGTGGAATTCATTTGCTCCCTTATGTCAACAAGAAATGCGCTTGTACATTTTTAGCGAGGGCCACTTTATGTGAGCTTGTCAGTAACTGCACTCTTCGCGTTGATCTCTGCTTGATTGCCACCTCGGCAGTAGTTTCTCTCGCCCTGGCACGAGTCAGGAAAGACAGTCCGCCTCTCCAGTGTACTGTGATGTGACGTGGAATGTCTTTGGCCTCGTATTCGTGGTACATTTAAAAAAACGTTATGTGACTTACCTGGTTGAGGAGGAGTGACATAAAAATGAACAGACAGTGCAACCTTAGCTGACTCCTGTGAATAATTGCGGTACAGCTAGAGTTACAGCAGTTATGAATGAATGGTCAGACCCCTTTCAAAGCTATCATCACTCGACCAGCTGATCTCCTCCACAGCAAAGCAGAGATGTGTTGGACTACGAGCTTTAACGAATGCGCTGCCATTTTGATGGGTTCGCCAGCATGCTGACCCCTTCCATGGGGGGCTTTGGCATGCCAGAGATGGGAGTCTGACCCGGAAGACCGAGATGTACTTCTTTCAGTGTTTACTCCCAGCATCACTAGAGCTTCCGGTTCAGTGAATCAAAGTGTTTAAACCCCTTTTAGGAGTGAAAGTGAATGACTTCCAAGCGTGTATTTCCCACCCGTAGAAAAGGAGGAGGAGCTCTGTGATATATACATCGGGATGGGTTCTGAGTCATAATGGATGATTGTTGTGACACCGTGATCTATGGGAAGTGGATGTGTCGGGGATGGATGTGTCGGGGATGGATGTGTCGGGGATGGATGTGTCGGGGATGGATGCCTTTAGATCAGTGGATGTGAATGCCTCCTGAATAGATTTGTTTAGCAAAGCCATAAAAAAAAACGCCCTGAATGACACTTTGGAGTCCTGCGGATGTTATCCTATGGCTCTTGGATATTTATTTTCAAGCAACTTCAAACCCTGTCCCTGGGTTTAGTAGTTCCAAGGACACGTCCCCCTTGCCGCGTCCAGTAACCGGCGTTGGAAACACGTCTGACTCACTTCCCCATTCTGTGCTGTTGCAGCAGCCGGTTGATTTAGCGCGGTAGCTTAAAGCTCAGTAATAACCGTTCCGAATCCTAGCAGTCAGAAGAGAAATGCGAGAGGAAAAAAAGCAACGTTTGCCTTAATGTTTTCCATTTCTCCGTGCAAATTGGGTCCCCTGGTAGACGTGGTGACGCACAAGGAAAAAAAACAAGCGGAAATCGTTACCACTGTGAAACCTTTACATTATGCTGCACATTCTCTCTGCCTGTCTCTAACGCAGTGTAGCCATGGATCCTTTTGATTGGCTGGAGCACACCGATAGCAACGTGTGAGTTTTGTGCCCTCATTCTTTTCCACAGTTTATTTATGTTCATCCAGTTGGTATAACTGTTTCATTACAACTTTACCTATAAAATTGAAATAACTCAAATAACTTGAGCTTTTCCATCTTTCTCCGTCTTACTCTCTTCAATAATCTGCCATAGTGTTTGGTGCCATTATCTCTGGGGTCCCAGAACACCAATCTACAGGCTAATCAATAGCACAGCCTATTGCTGCTTTGAGTGTGATAAGACACACTGCAATGTGAATGGGAACATGTTTTTAAGGGCTTCTTCTAACATCCTCTCCAAGTCACAACATTTTATTATTTCAGCAAGGGCTGATGGTTTAGACTGTGATCTTCTGTTTTAGGAGATTAATATCTGTAGGAATGCATGATAGAAATGTAATGCTCATGTCCATTGCTGTGATGGGTCTTTTGGGGTCCGGTTAGTTTTGGCAGTATTCCGCCCATGGATGTTGTTTATAGTCTGTTCATGCTCAGCACCTGCCCCTTACACCTGTCTATGCCAGTCTTGCCAGTCAGTGCCAGCCTGTTCAGATTAGATAATTTAATAAATGTCTAAAATGGGCATATGGTTCCCTCCTCTATCCCTCTGCCCACCAGATCAGTAACCACAGCAACAAAGGGCAAATCTCTCTCATTTCAGAAAAACTCTGTGAGTTCAAAGAGGGAGGAGGAGGGAAATCCATTTGCCTCAAACAACTGTGCTGCCCTCCAGATGCATTATCTGTACTGAGAGATGGATGTGAGAACGTGAAGTTGCTGGAAAGGGCCCTGGCTGATGTGTGTGTGCATGTGACGACAAGAGAAATAGTATATTCTGCAGCACATAAATTACTAATAAGAGAGACTGAGAACCAGAACCACCGGGCTCAGTTGAGCCTCCACACATCAGCCGGGTCCGCAGCCCTGTTCGTGGAGAGCCGTAGGGTATGCAGTATTTTAACTTAACCGACCTCAGAAACGTGTGTGGAATTTAGCCGATCATTTGTGGTGTAGTTACTGAACAATTATCATGTTTTATTTTTTCTAGTTACTCCTACATCTAAGTACTGTCGTGTGAGAATGAGGTAAGTAAGTACGAATGAGTGAACATTTATTGATACATATGTATATTCTAGAGGCAACCCTCCGGTCGTTACTAATTTGAAAGAGTACTTTGCTTAGAGATAGTACCACATTAGTCGCATAGTAAAACAAAAGGAAAAGAATATCTGGGATGGGTTAACTATAAAGAGAAACACCTCTCCCTGTCCTAACAGTAAACATCACTTCCAATCCAACTATTCAATCGACAATTCCTAGGAAACGAAGCCAGGATGGGTTTAAGGACATTTTCTCCCGACTGCGTTCTTAGGAAGATTAACAGGAAAGGTTTTTTGACTTCTAGTTGAAGTAAATCCGGCAGGAATAATATGTGTAGGTAAAAACAAGAAGCATCCAGTGTGGGGAAGAGGTTTGCCAGTCCCTGTCCAATCACGCTGTCCTGAGGTTCTGGAGGCACAGAATGTTCCTCTGCAAGGTGTCCTGACGTGACAGTTACAGTGATACTGTCAGCTTTGCTCATCCCCAGACTCATCATACGTCCTCTCACTGTCTTTCCCGAGCAGTTACGTGCGGGTCCTCTTTGTCCATACCCTGGGCGGTTGCCTGGAGCAGTGGAGCCGGGCTGGGGTAGTGACACAGGCATTGGAACTGCCTAAAGGGACAGAGAGAGGAGGAGAGAGAAAGAAGGAGGTATAAAAGCAACAGTTAGATTCAAATGTATTTTGTCCTGCCTCTCTAGTTTTGTCTGGTGTGAAAGGTCACCGTATTACAAGGGGGTCAGGGGTCAAGGGAAACAAGATTTCAGAGCGCGGCGAACCTTACGTCTTAGATTCTTTCCGTGGTAGGGCTTTATATTTGTACCCAATATTATGAATGGTAAAGCGCCTATAACCAATGAGGAACACAAGGTCTTTTGAAACAATCATGCAAATTCCCAAATTAACTGCTGCCCTGGTGAATGGATTCTTATCGGCGGATGGCAACCATTGCGATCCCTTCTTTGTCACAGATGTCCACCATATGGCACTACTCTCCACCGTAGTTCTCACAGTAGCTACAGCGTTAGCTTTGAGTCATTCCGGCCGTGAAACAGGTGTGTCACGCTGTGGCGGTCGTCGGCCAGGCCGTGTCATTCCTCTGAAACATGTGTCACGTCTCATACACATTTCACCTTCTGTTTTGGTTAGCTGGTGGGGGGAGGGAATGGCCACAGGAGGCATATAACATAACGCTACGCTAGCGTGCTTGGTAACCTAGCTCGTCTTACGCATCGTCTCCGGTGTTGGTTTGCTTAAAAGACCGCAGCGCTGTCAGGCATTGCTATTCTCACCTAATAGAAAATGCCAACAATTATGGCATTGGTGAAATGCAGATGTGATGCACTGCCCGGCTTTACTCTACTTTGCCCACTAAGGGAGGTCCTCGTTAATATTTATTTTGTCAGATGTTTGTTGTCGGTGTCAGTACAATATTATTCAATTTATTTTTCTACCATGGCCTGCTTGGCCATATTATACTAACAATTACATCTGTCCAACATGACACCAACATATAGGGTTACTACGATCAGAAACATCTATCAACAGATTTGTACAATACAAAGCCATACAATTAAATGCTGAGACTACAGAGATGTGAAAAGGGACATCCCTCTGGATGAAAGTCCCTTTATATTCCTGTTAACCATCATTTAATGTGTCCTTCTTATCACACATGGCGTTGGTGGCGTCTCATCCATCTCTCTACTTCCAAGTGCAAAGTAAGTGTAAAGGGTTCAGATAACAACCTTTAGGCTTAACTTATTTATGCCCACCCCCGAAAACTGATCTGTAGAACATTTCCTGAACAGCAATTTCACAGATAAAGAGAGAGAGATTTGTGTGTGTTGGCGAGTGTGTGAAGATAACAATGTTTTTGCTCCCCCCCCTACCTCAACGAGACTGTAGGATCAACTCACCAAGCTTTGCGTTTTATCCCTCTCTGTCTGCCTCTTCCTCTCTTTCTCCACTGTTGTGTTGTCTGATGAACAATGTTTCCTCAACTTCTCAGTAGACCTGCCGACAAGGAATGGGCCTAACGTCCCTGCCAGCAGAGAAAGATCGAACGTCCTTGAAAGAAACAAGTGAGACAAGCCAATAAACACAAAGGCCTTATTTTTCCAGTCTCCTGAGGAAAGAAAGAAGCGGCGACAAAGAAAAATAAACAGTCACAACCTGGACCAAATGAAAGGACAGTCACAATCAATTTTGAAATGGGTCATTCATTAAATTACAACTTAATTCATGTTCTTTTTGCTTTTAAAAGAATGGTAACAAACAAACACAAAAATAAATACATGTACCTACAATCAATTTTGAGTATAGCTGATTTGAGTTTTATTTGAATTGAAGGGAGTTTTCAGGACAATTGAGAATTGGTTTGAAAGACAGAGGATTGTTATTGGAAGCATGTTTGGACATTAATGTGGAAAAGCATTTTTCCACGCTGCATGTGCTTGTCCTCTTCCCATGGGACCTTTCTGAAAGAGCCGGCAGCTGGATGAAGGATGAATTCACAATGTTTGCCAAACTTTCAGTTTGTTTTATGACCAATGCTTTAACATTCAACGGTAAAATCATTTTCTGTCCGCCTATCTCTCTTTCTCTCTCCCCTAACTCAGTCTCTTTCTCTCCCTGCATCTGTGTGATTTGTTTGTGCGATGGCAGTCTCTCCATCCTCTCTATCCTCACTCTGAGGCTGAGCTGATTGGATTCTGTTTTATGTCCTGCCAGGCCTTTGCCCTGTGTGTGTGTGTGTGTGTGTGTGTGTGTGTGTGTGTGTGAAGCTCCATGGCCCCTTGCGTCACATGCTTCTGCCTCCTGCTGCACTTGGCTCTCTCACTCAGCCCTGCTCTCCCTGATCAGAGGGGACAAGATGTTCAGTGTCTGCGTGTTTGTGTATGACACATGGGACCGAACGTGGGTTCAACTCAGCCGCCACAAAACGTTTCGCGGATCCCTAACCCCCGCCCGCCCCCCCTCGGTCTCACCTCTTTCACCGTCCGTCCATCTCATGGCAGATTGATCTGAGCGAGTTTCTCAGGTGCCACGCGTCGAGGCCAACCAAACGTGTGCGTGAAGTTGCCCACCGACTTCATCGACTTTTTCTAATTGTCCTTGTGACATTGCCTGATGTTGTTTAATGTCCAAACAAATGGACGATTAGCCTGTGAGATCAGGTGGGGCTGAGCGGCTGGCTCTCTACGTTCTTACCCTCTCAAGTGGCCTGTCTGTCTCTTTCCACACACATCTCTCTCCCCCAATGTTACTGCTCCCTTTTTTGCCCTTATTTTATCAGATACTATAATTTGACTGAGAGCACAATTCTATTTACTACAGTGACATAGGAGAAATTAGGTTTGATTGTTTTAGTTCAGGGACGGAAATGACAGTTTGCCAGCTCACGGATTCGATTATTTTAACATCTGAATGTTTTTTTTAACAGCCTTACCATATTACAAACAGTGTAATGATATATTTTTTTTTATTATTGTTGACTGTTGATCAGAAAACAAATACTTTTGTCTCTACATGAGTTCAAACTCTTTTGCCGTTGCTCACCATTCCCCCCTAATGGTTTTTCCAAACATAACTTGATTGCAGTGTCCCAAATGTATGTATAGACAGGTTGACAGACATATGTGCCAGAATGTTGTGTGCTGTTATGTTTCTGATGAGCTATAGCAGCAATGATCAGATAAAGCTGCCCTCTCAGTTTGTTGCAGTTTGTTATTGGTGGCTAGTTATAAGCTGATTTGACTCATGTCAAAGTTAATATGGCAAATCAATGGATTCGAGAACAACTTGTGCACATTTATTCATGATTTCAGTAAACATTTGGTGACAAAATGAAGTTTAAATATTGTAAACATAAAAATAATGTCACCTATGCCAGTTCCGACTGTTTTGTTGGATAGATCGATGCACATCATTACTGCTGAGTAACCAACGCAAGCACCCTGTCTTTTTCCCTCTGTCCCCTCTCTCTTTCTCTCTCTTTCTCTCTCTCTTCCTCTCTCCTGACTCCCTCCCTTATCTACCACTCTCCATTTTTCTCCATCTCCCACTTCTCCCCCTATCTTTTAAATCTCTCTCCCATTTCCCCATTCATTCTGTCACCCTTGTTCTTTCGCTCACAGTCACGCATCCTTGCTGAGGTTTACGCGCCGCTGGTAAAAAATAGCATCGATACGCTTTTGTTCAGTTGGATGTGAATGAGCATAATCTCTGCATTCCAAACAGCAGTCGGCATTGATTGCTAAACAGAGATCCAGTCACCGTGGATGGCTTGCCGTTTGCGGCGGGCTGTGTTAGTGGCAGGGGGTTTGATGGTTGGATGACAAGTTGAATTGGTGTGCTCGCTCTGGAATAGGGAAAAAATGGAAAGGCTGTGTGTTCCAGAGGAATAATTTGGGATCATTGGCATATTTATTCAGGCACATTTGTCATAAATTCATTGTGCACAGACATTGTTTATGCTAAAACCTTGAAATGCAGTTCAACCCCGATACCAGCTTTTGAGCAACCGATGGACCCATTTGGCCAAAATGATTTGGTGTGGCTATGCTATAAAGACGTTAAAAATGAAAAGAAAAAAATGTGTTGGTACAACAAGTGGACTGATTGATTATTCTGGTTTAAACGCTCATCATAGTGAGGTGGAGGGGTCTTCAGGATGTTCAGAATCAAACTTCAGAAACAAAATGTCCTATATATTCATAACTAAAGCTGATGCAGGCGTTACATTAAAGTCATGCAGAATTGTCTGTGAAGTATATAATGTTGTCTTAAATTGTTATATAATAAAAATATCCTTAAAATGGAAACAAATAATATTTGGGTCTGGGGTTATGATTTGTTTAGTCCAAGGTTGTGTATCCAGAAAGGGTCACTGTAATTTCATTTAATGCACCAACTTAAATAAAAGTTTTAAAACAAGACCTTGAGAAATTATCGTTTATGTTATTGCTAGAGGTTTCTTTAGCTAATGAATATAAAAAAATGACAAATGCCTGTAATATGTTAGCTGTTATGTTTTTTTTTTTCCACAGACTTCCTCCCCAAATGAATAGCCTGGGGGAAAAAGTTAGCTTTTATGTCACATTTTGCTCATCTTCAGTGGTGGTTTAGTATTGTGAGCACTTGATCAACTGAAGACTTTACTATGTCTTACCTGTTTGATTAGCAGAGAATCTGCAAAACAGGTATCATTTTACCAGTAGGCCAACAGTCTTTGGGCCTACATTAAAACAAGTCAACTTCAACAAAACACTATGGTTTCAGAGAACTTTGACAGGAGTAAGTTGCGACCAATACAACAACAATTCATGTCTCTATTTCTTCAGTAGTATAATCCTGCCATATCGCTGGTATTTAACATAATTTCAGGTTTTAACAGGAATACCGGGAAATTATGAGAAAGGGTAGATTCTGAACAATAACAAAAAACGTGGATGGTATTTTGGCAAATATGCATGCACCTTGGTGTATGCAACCAAATCCTTGGCCATGCTTTGAAGACACATTTTGAGTGCCTCTTCACACGGCGCTGCGGTAGTGGGCAGCACAGGCACTTTGACTGTGTGCTTCCTGAGATTTATTTTTCTCTCCGTTCTCTCTCGGGGCGCAGGATGCCTTGTGTTGAGGTCAGGATCTTTGCTTTATGTCACACATACATCTTTAATAGCTGCCATCCACAGCTTTTCTTTCTCTTTTTTCAGTCTCTCCATCTTTTCCTCGTGCTCTGCTTACCGACGGCGCAGCCTTGCTGGGAAGATTGGATTTGAAATCTGTCGTGAATATTTCACAACCTGAACAGGCTTTTATAACGCTGCTCTATTCCCGCTGCAAAGGATGTTTCCGTGTGTGTGCATGTGTGTGTGTGTGTGTGTGTGTGTGTAAAACAGAGAGAGTAGCCAGGTCCACAACACCTCAAATAAAAGAAAATCCATTTTAAATGGAGTTGTGAGACCCTTTGTGTGCTGCCATTTTAACTCTCCGGCCTCACTTCAACCAGAGCCATAGATCTCTACCCTGGTAAAAAGCTGTTTCACTGCTGAAGAAGACTGATTCTTGGGCCCATTTATCAGTGTGACATTGATCAAAACACTCTGTAGTAAATGCTCAGTCTGGGTGATACGCAGGGCTTTACATACCCGAATGACCTTAGTGTTCTGAACCTCTTCGTCATCTCTCTTCCTCCTCTCTCCCTCGACTCATTGTTCTTTCTCTCAGCCTTCCTTTTTTTCCTCTGCTCTCAGCGTTTCACCCTGCTTTCCTTTCTCTCTCTCTCTCTCTCTCTCTCTCTCTCTCTCTCTCTCTCTCTCTCTCGCTCTCTCTCGCTCTCTCTCGCTCTCTCTCGCTCTCTCTCTCTCTCGCTCTCTTCCATCACCATTAGTTACTTAAAACCCCCTTGTGCCATCTACAAGGCCTCCCACTGCATTGGATTGATTTGGTTTCTCCGAAAGCCAATCAATCATTCAGATTGATCAGACCTGGCGAGTAGGAATGGATAGGGCCACGGCAGACTGTCATGTCACAGTGTATTCCGGTAAAGGCGAAATGGTTAGAAGTTGCCAGATAATTTTCTATCCGCTTGTTTTCAACATCTTGACCGTGCCATGCAGAATCGATATTTGCCAGTTACCCTCGTTGAAGATTCTCATCTAAGACTGTCAGTTACACAATCCATGATCTGTCTCCACCTTTAATTCCATTCAATTTGACAGTGGAGTGTCTGTTCCCAGGAGGGGTGGTTCTGTGTTGAGTTTTTACTCATATGTTCGGTATGGTCATTAGGCCAATGAGTGGGTCAAACTGGAAGAATGTCCTGTTGTCTTTGGTTGTGCTCTTTGTGGTTATGGACCACAACGTACTCCCTCTATTTCCGCAGTGAAAGGATTGCTTCAATTAGTAGGTTTGAGTCTGTCTTTTTTCTTTTTCTTCACATACTTCAATAGAATGTCAAATAACCCTAATGAGAAGAAAATAACAAGGAGAATCTGTCTCTGAATGCAAGTCAGTACATGTCTACTACGATTTAAACATGTTGGCTGATGCTACATGAGTTCCCGTTCCATGTCTGAGCTCCAGAGATCATACGACATGGTCAGAGCACAGAACCAGAGGGAACGTGGATTATGACTGGATAGTTTGTTTCAGTTAGAGCTCCCTCCGGTCTCACAGGACGAGTGCCCGGGGCAACCAGTGCATGGACTAGGAAATGTGCGACGTGGCTAAGCTATGACCTTGACCATGTCAGGAATCGAGAATGAAAGAGAGAGAGACCTTTTGTGTTGCATAGGGGACATTGTGATTCTTGGAACTGAATGGATGTCTTTGGAGCAGGGGTGTTCAAACCTTACCCTATGAGGTCCGGAGCCTGCTGGTTTTCTGTTCTACCTAACCATTAATTGCTCCCACGTGGTGTCCAAGGTAAAAATAAGTACCTGATTAGAAGGTTGCAATGAAGAAATGGAGTGAAACTGGCTTAGAGGTCCAGATTTGAATGCTACGGCCTTTGAGAAAGATGGATAATCCGTGCAACATGGAAAGACTATATTTTACTAAGTTCATTACAAGGAGCTTTGTGAATAATGGCCATTCTGCACGCACACACACACACACACACACATACGGAGGTGCGTTAACATTGCAGGAGACTGATGCTTGGGTTAATGGCTAGAAAACAGTCTGTCACGTAATCAAGTTGGTTTATATACATACTGAGTTAATTGATCATCATGGCCGTCGAGCGCTTGTGTTGATCCCTAATTACTGATTTGGTTGTTGCATTATGGTTACAAGGATCAAGTACTGCACAGATCCATTTTAGACCACACGTGGGAAGATTTGTACCGTGTCTGTATATTATATGTAAGTATACAGTATGAATATAATGTATATACAGTATTAACTACTGTGTGTATATATACTGGATTTATATGTACTATGTATGGTTGTGATTGTGTTTGTGTTAGATCTGTCTTTGTCACTGTGTGAATTAGTGAGAGAGTGTGTGTGTGTGCGTTTGTGTGTGTGTTTCACTAAAGTCAAGCGTCTGACGTCTGTGAATAACTGTGTGCTGATCCGGCTCAGATGGTGAGTGTGACAGCTGTTTGGATTTGGCTTTTTGTCACTGGCAGCTTGCCGTAGCCATTCATCTGTGCTTGCTTACTTTCTCCCTCTATATTTTTTTCTTTTTCTCTCGCCCTCACTTTCTGTCTTTCTCCCTCTTTTTCTTTCTTTTTCTTTCTCTCTCATTCTCGGACTGCCACCACATCCAAGTCATACGTTCGGCACACATCCCAACTGCAACAAGCACCCATCCATGTACATCCCTCACCTATCTCTCTGACCCCCTTTACAGACCTCATGTAACCCACCTGAAACCCAGAGACCACCCCAACCCCCCCCCCCCCCCCAGCTGCTTTGGTTTTACCCAAAATGGCTGCCTTCCAGACAGTCACATACCTGTCTGTCACTTGCAGAGTAATCTCAGAGTGTCACATCAGTATTGTGATGTATGTCTGGGGGAGACTAATGTGTCTGGTTGTCATGAAAGCAAACATCTTTCGGTGAAGTGAAAGAATGACCAGTACTGGGAAGATACGCGTGGCCTCTGAATAAGGTCCTTTGTTTAGTTAGGCTAACTGATTATATATGCATTCCTAATTGTTAAGGTAAGATTTAAGGTTTGACAGAAGTCTTGAAATTAAAAAAAAATATATATTTTTGTGTTTCGCTACACTGATTTTAACTCTCGGTCTTGTAAATCAATTGCTTAACCACCCATTCACCTTTCCCGTCCACAAATCTGTTTCATGGTTATTCTAATCTGGACCTCGAAGCCAGTTCCACAGCATTTTTTTCATTGCAACCGTTTAATCGGGACCTGGTTAGTCCTGGGACCCCTGGTTTCCTTATTCTTTATCCAGGGAATATTAACAAAGTGGCCTTGTGTGTTAGTATATTGTACTATTCAACGGGATGAGACAAAACTTACAGAATCTGACTTGCACTGATATTTTCTCCGATGGATGGCAAAATGTAGAAGTTTGGAGCAAAATATATTTGCTGTGTAATGTGGGCACCAACACAAAATATTTTATAGTATTATAATATAATTTATACAGCCCTGTTTCCAAAACAGTTGGGACCCTATGTAAAATGTAATGAATAACAAAATGCTAATAAAACCCTATATTCAATAGAAAATAGTACAATGACAACATATCAAATGTTGAAACTCAGAAATTTTACTTTTTCTTGAAAAATATATGCCCTCTTTGAATTTGATGCCAGCAACGAGTTTCAAAAAAGCTGTGACCGAAGCAATAAAAGACTGGAAAGTTGTGTAATGCCAAAAAAAAACCTGGTGGAACACCTCACAAATTATTACGTGAATTGGCAACTGGTGATAACATGATTGGGTACAAAAAGAGCATTCCAGAGAGGATGAGTCTTTGAGAAGTTAAGAAGGGGTGGCAAATAGTGCAAAAACAATCTTTTTTTTTTTTTTCTCAACCTAAAATTACAAAGAGTTTGGGGATCTCATTATCTACGATACATAATATCATTAAAAGATTCAGAGAATTTGGAGATATCTATGTACACAAGGGACATGGCCGAAAACCAATATTGGATGGCCATGATCTTTGAGCCCTAAGGCTGAGGAACACTTCCGAAAACCATTGTCTGTGAACACAATACATCGCTGCATCCACACATTTAAGTTAAAACTCTACCATGCAAAGAAGAAACCATATATAAGCTAGATCCAGAAACACTGTCACCTTCTCTGGGCCTGAGCTCATTTAAGATTGAAGTGACGTGGAAAAGTGTCCTGTGGTCTGACTAATCTAAGTTATTTTTGGGGATCATGGACGCCGCGTCCTCCGGACTAAAGAGGAGAGGGACCATTTGTCTTATCATCGCTCAGTTGAAAAGCCGGCATCTGTGATGGTATGGGGGTGCATTAGTGCACATGGCATGGGTGACTTGCACATCTGTGAAGGCACCGTTAATGCTGAAAAATATATACAGGTTTTGGAGCAACATGCTGCCATCCAGATGATGTCTTTTTCAGAGAAAAAGACCTCACTGTATTTAAACAGGACAATGCCAAATCGCGTTAGACAAATTCAAAATGGGCATCTATTTTACCAAAAGCAATAACATTCTCAGTTTGAACAATTGACATGCTGTCTTTATATTATTTTCGATTAAATACAGTGATGAATGATTGCATTCTGTTTTTATTAGCATTTTACGCAGTGTCCCAACCTTTTGGGATACAGGGTTGTAGACCACAACGTAAACATAAATCACACGAACAGCCAGGGTAGTGTGGTCACTGCTTTAAGTTGGAACGGTAGTGTGGTCACTGCTTTAAGTTGGAACAGTAGTGTGGTCACTGCTTTAAGTTGGAACGGTAGTGTGGTCACTGCTTTAAGTTGGAACGGTATTGTGGTCACTGCTTTAAGTTGTTCATAGGAACAGTCCCGGCCACAGCGTTCCATATATAGACTATACTCTCCGCTCCGCATTCACTGAGACTAAAATATGCATATTTCTGCAGAATCAGTTGGTTACTGGCCTGTGGCCTCGTGTTCAGCCTGACTTACTGATTAATTATCGACTGCTGAGGTAGAGAATAAGGAGCAGAATGAGGATGAGGAGAAGGTGAAGGAGAATGTGAGGAGGAAGAGTGGAGGAATGAAGGTAGGAGGAAAAGGTGGAGTGAAAAGGGAACAGGGAAATATAAAAGAAGAGGGGGTAGGGTGTAAGATTACTATGTGTCAAGGGGTGAGCATTTAACGTTATTTCCAGTGTGTACAGAAGGGCTGTGGCGATACCAGTGATGCAATACAGTGGGGAGAACAAGTATTTGATACACTGCCAATTTTGCAGGTTTTCCCACTTACAAAGCATGTAGAAGTCCTGTCATTTTTATCATAGGTACTCTTCAACTGTGAGTGACGGAATCCAAAAATTATAATCCGGAAAATGACATTGTATGATGTTTAAGTAATTAATTAGCAAGTATTTGATACATCAGAAAAGCAGAACTTAATATTTGGTACAGACACCTTTGTTTGCAATTACAGAGATCATAAATTTTTCCGGTAGTTCTTGACCAGGTTTGCACACACTGCAGCAGGGATTTTGTCCCAATCCTCTATACAGACCTTCTCCAGATCGTTCAGGTTTCGGGGCTGTCGCTGGGCAATATGGACTTTCAGCTCCCTCCAAAGATTTTCTATTGGGTTCAGATCTGGAGACTGGCTAGGCCACTCCAGGACCTTGAGATGCTTCTTACGGAGCCACTCCTTAGTTGCCCTGGCTGTGTGTTTCGGGTCATTGTCATGCTAGAAGACCCTGCCACAACCCATCTTCAATGCTCTTACTGAGGGAAGGAGGTTGTTGGCCAAGATCTCGCAATACATGTCCCCATCCATCCTCCCCTCAATACGGTGCAGTCGTCCTGTCCCCTTTGCAGAAAAGCATCCCCAAAGAATGTTTCCACCTCCATGCTTCACGGTTGGGATGGTGTTCTTGGGGTTGTGCTCATCCTTCTTCTTTCTCCAAACACAGCGAGTGGAGTTTAGACCAAAAAGCTCTATTTTTGTCTCATCAGACCACATGACCTTCTCCCATTCCTCCTCTGGATCATCCAGATGGTCATTGGCAAACTTCAAACGGGCCTGGACATGCGCTGGCTTGAGCAGGGGGATCTTGCGTGTGCTGCAGGATTTTATCTATGACGCCAAAGTGTGTTACTAATGGTTTTCTTTGAGACTGTGGTCCCAGCTCTCTTCAGGTCATTGACCAGGTCCTGCCGTGTAGTTCTGGGCTGATCCCTCACCTTCCTCATGATCATTGATTCCCCACGAGGTGAGATCTTGCATAGAGCCCCAGACCGAGGGAGATTGACCGTCATCTTCAACTTCTTCCATTTTCTAATAATTGCGCCAACAGTTGTTGCCTTCTCACCAAGTTGCTTGCCTATTGTCCTGTAGCCCATCCCAGCCTTGTGCAGGTCTACAATATTATCCCTGATGTCCTTACACAGCTCTCTGATCTTGGCCATTGTGGAGAGGTTGGAGTCTGTTTGATTGAGTGTGTGGACAGATGTCTTTTATACAGTTAACGAGTTCAAACAGGTGCAGTTAATACAAGTAATGAGTGGAGAACAGGGGGGCTTCTTAAAGAAAAACTAACAGGTCTGTGAGAGACAGAATTCTTACTGGTTGGTAGGTGATCAAATACTTATGTCATGCAATAAAATGCAATTTAATCATTTAAATTCATACAATGTGATTTTCTGGATTTTTGTTTTAGATTCCGTCTCTCACAGTTGAAGTGTACCTATGATATAAATATACAGACCTCTACATGCTTTGTACGTAGGAAGACCTGCAAAATCGGCAGTGTATCAAATACTTGTTCTGCCCACTGTATATATTCTGCAGCAAAAATGAAAAAAAAAAAAGCAGACCAAACCCTTCTGTTCTCTAAAAACCCAAGGAGTGCTGTATTGTGTGTGGAATTAAATAAAGTATGTCTCTGGATGACAACAAAACAACTGAAATCCTCTTTGAATTTTTTGTGTACAGCAACTACACTAAGCAAATTGTAAACCGTGGAACAACATCCCAAAAAGCTCACGGTTTTCGCTTAAACAGGGCCCGTTCTTTAAGGGCCTCACTTGTATTGCTGAGGTGTTTTTCCACACGTCACCCGTGTTGTCTTCCCTGGCAACAAGCCCCGGTGGTCACTCTAGTGGTTGTCTGCTTCTCTGTCAGGTGACGCTGCAGAAACTGAGTTGTCTATGGGGTTGTCGAGAGGCTGGAAGAATGTCAAAATGCCATTGGAAAGGTCAGAGAAGTGACTTGTGAATATATTTGTACCAATACAAAGCTGTGAGGGCAAGAGAGGGAATTGTCGCTCTGCCATCACACTGGTCTTGCATTCATAATTTGCAAAACCAACATTTTACGATAAATCCGCAGAACAGCCAGTGTGTTGTTGGCACCGCTGCAAGTTGCTCAATGGAACAATCTCTTGCCACAGCGTTCCATACTGAGACTGTACTCTCTATACCAAATGGGGGAGAAATATGTATTTACTATGTATTTGTGTGGGATTAGTCTGTAACTGGTCTGTGTTTATGTGGGATTAGTCCGTAACTAGTCTGTATTTATGTGGGATTAGTCTGTAACTGGTCTGTGTTCTTGTGTTCAGCCCGATGAACTGATAATGCGATGAAGCGCTAAAATGACAAGGGCCTCTGTAGTGTTTGATTCAAATGGGCCAGAGGAATTTGGGGTGGCTCTCTGCATACTACAAAGAGTTCAGATGTTTGACCTCTAAAAATGTACTCTTGGCTTGTAGGACCTACTCATCACTCAAACACTCTAAAGGAGGAAAAAATATTTGGATATTAACTACATTAATACTAATTATGTTTAGTTGTTCAGTTTGCAATGCCAGAAGCATGAAAGTGGTTAATGTTTCACACTGTGGGAGGGGAGGGAGATCATTAAAGAGATTGTTCTCTCTCCTTCGGCAAGGGAAACTGCTGTGTGACAATGTGGAGGCAGCAAGTAAACCGCAGGGAGGCCTGAATGCATGTGCACACTGACACACACACACACACACACACACACACATCCAGACACACACAAAAACACAGACCCAGACACACACAGACACAGATACACACAGACACACACAGAAAACAGACACACACACACACACACTGACACACACACACACACTGACACACACACACACAGAAACACAGACACACACAGACACACACAGAAAACAGACACACACACACTGACACACACAGACACACACACACACACACAGAAAGAGAGAAACACACAAAGAATTTCACTCAAATACCTGCGCACACTCACACACACACACACATATATACTAAGATACAAACAGTGAAACTTACTGACACGCATTTACACACAATGAAAGACACACACACAATGCGTCCCTGCAGCACTGCAGTGTGCCAAGGAAACACGTGTCTTTAAAACACGTCGCTGTGCGTGCCCCCCATAAGAACACCAAGAGCCTATTACTCTCCCCTCCTTTAATACCGCGACAACAGTTTAGCCCCAACCACTGGGGAGCCCAGACTAGATGCCACTCTGAAGGGTAACTACTGTCGCTAACCAACCACGTCCTTCCTGACCGCCCATCCGACCTCGCGCTCCCACGGCGGGTCTCACGCAGCGCGGACACGACCGGGGATGAGACGTCGCCGAGGACGTTAGCGGTCACGGTTGAGCGCGACCCATCAGCGGGGTTTACCTCAGCGCCGTTGTTACATTCTGATGGCAACGCAACGCAACGCCGGCCGGTTGCGCCCAGTCCGTCTCCTGCCAATGATGAATAGAGATGGGGAGGCTGGGAGAGAAAGAAAACGGAGAAGAGAGAGCGAGGATGAGGGAAACAGAGAGGGTGAGAGGAGATATGGGAAATTGAAAGAGAAGAGAAACAGAGAGAGGGGAGATTGCCAGTCAGCAGCCAAGGCCTGTCTCTGCCACGTCAGTCACCCTGATACCTGGAACCACTCAATCTCCTTATCCAATAGCTGCTGGAGGGAGGTGGAGGGGGAGTGGCTCTGGGGGTGGATTATGGGGGGGAGTGGCTCTGGGGATGGATGATGCATGTGGACAAAGGGCGGATCATAAGTATGGATGGGGCGAGGGGGAGGCGAGGGGGAGGCAAGGGGGAGAGGGATTAGAGGTGGAGAGAGGGATGAAAGAGGTGAAGGCATGGTGGAAAGGAAGGGAGAGAGGAGTCACACACACACACACACACACACACACACAAAAACACACCCCCACGCACACACACAAGCACACCCACACACACAAGCCGTGTGTGCTCCTGTGTAAGTTCATAGTGTTAGAATTTAGCTGTTTACGTATAGTGATTAAATAATAGAGAACCCGTACCAGTCAAGGGAGAGAATGCACTCCGTATTTATTGGAGTAATGCAGCAGAGTTGTCCTTTTCGATTAACAAATCCCAAATGTTCTCACTATAGAGATAGGTTGCTAGCGGTTATATACATTGAAGGGCATGTCTGCCTATGACAGATCACATATCCACAAGAACCCCCATGCCAAAGGGTCATTGCGAACATTCCACATTCCTGAGGTGTTACCTAAAGCGTGTCCTACAGAGAGTGTATCTAACCACAGATGTTTCTGTTGTTCTCATTATCTAGGCACATTTACCTCCCAATGAAACACACATTCATATAATTTCACAATAGCCAAATGGCACCAGGAAACTAACTCTCCCTGTTGTACACAGCACAGCCACAACACAGCCTTCCTGTGTCTATCTATCTCATAGCATAGAGCTGCTCAGTAGAATCACATCCCTCCCTCTTGTCAGAAGGGAACAACAGAAAATGGAGATTTGATTCTAAATAAAAACAAATTAAAAAAAATGTAGAAACTCTCCTGGAACGAAGAGAAACCCCACAGCTTGGGTAGGATGTATTTTTACCCCGAAGTTCAAACACACCTGCTGAGTGCTACGGTGCCCAGGCTTTATCTGGCCATCCATTATTCATACAGAAGCTCCATTTAAAAACAAGTCCTAAAAAATATGTATTCCTACCAAGATACTTTCTGTCCGCCTCACAAGCTGTTTAAGTGCTGGGGAAATTCGGAGCTGCTCTGGAGATCTACAGTAAAGCAAATGGGATTTTTTCGGATGGGGGGGGGTGCAGTGTGCATAAATCGTGTGGCTAGAGATTTTGAGGTTGAATGCCCGGACAAGTGAACTCCTGCGAGCGTTGAAGTGCTCTGCTCTCAGCCCCACCTCCCTTCACCCCCGGACACACACCAAAAATATCACTAACAACACAGTGAGTTCAAGTTCTCCTTATCTCTGCTCGTTTTTTCCCTTGTCTATGAGGTTTGGGGAATTAGTTAGATTTTGCAATCTTGCTTTGATGATGATGCGGTACAGCTCAGCCTAGCTCTACAGTGGGCTGTTTTTACTGCGGATCTGTGTTCGCCGCAAAGCCCTGATTCTGCACCCTCAGGGGGAATCTCTCCAGTTTCAGTGCTCGTTTGCAGCTCTGCATATGTTTGACGGAATATTCAGATTTTGTGCTCAATGATTCCAAGTTTACTGCCTCATCCCACATTGGACAGAGACGATCTTAATCCTAATTCCCCCCAGGCTGTGATCACAGACATATGCACTCTCCCCCCCAGGCTGTGATCACAGACATATGCACTCTCCCCCCCAGGCTGTGATCACAGACATATGCACTCTCCCCCCCAGGCTGTGATCACAGACATATGCACTCTCCCCCCCAGGCTGTGATCACAGACATATGCAGTCCCCCCCCCAGGCTGTGATCACAGACATATGCACTTCCCCCCCCAGGCTGTGATCACAGACATATGCACTTCCCCCCCCAGGCTGTGATCACAGACATTATCAAAAAAGGAAATGCTGTCGATCCAAAACATGGCCTTAATTCTAAGATATTAACAGGTAATTTGGCTAATTTGTTTGCAGGGGAGTTGATCCAATCTTTTTTAATTTCTAGACAGTGATGACAAAGTTAATTCAAATTATATACAGTGTGTTTGGAAAATATTCAGACCCCTTCCCTTTCTCCACATTTAGTTTTGTTGTAGATTTATTTAATAGGTGATGAAATTATAATTTATTTTGCAATCAATCAACGCCATTTTGACAATAAAATAAATTTGGGGGGGAAACGAAACACATCTACACAAGTATTTATTCATGTTTTGAAGTGATTGCTTTTCCTCTTCTTTGACAATGTCTGTGATCAAAGCCTGGGGGGAAGTGCATATGTCTGTGATTGTAGTCTGAGGGAAGTGCAGATGTCTGTGATCATAGCCAGGGGGGTGTGCAGATGTCTGTGATTAGAGCCGGGGGGATGTGCAGATGTCTGTGGTCATAGCCAGGGGGGACGTGCAAATGTCTGTGATCAGAGCCGGGGGGATGTGCAGATGTCTGTGATCATAGCCAGGGGGGACGTGCAGATGTCTCTGTTCACAGCCTCGGGGGATGTGCATACAAAGGCCCAGTACGAACTATATGCTTGCCTGCTTTATCATTTTCATAGTATTCCTGCTCTGTAGCACGTTTTTTTTTTTTTTCAGTCCATGTTCTACCGAGACTATATGTTGATTTCAATGGGTTATTGATGATTTCCCAATTAAATTGCCTGCTATCTAGTCTTACTTATTAATGCTGCTAATTTGCTGTGGGAGTAACCCTGGGATGGTGCTACAATTACCCAAGGCAGGATCAGTCGGTCAAATTAACCGCTATGTATCCTGAAGGCAGTGACATGAGCTACAGAAACATCAGTATAACGTTAAGATACGTGACATTCAGGCGGTTAAATATTAAACGTTTCTTTATCCATCTGCTATCAAACATTGTTTTACAGTTTCTACAGCCTGGCTGTTGTTGCCAGCCAGCAAGCAGTGGCTATCAAATCGTCGTATGGCATCCCTCAGCCGTGACCCGTCCCACTCAACTCTAAGAGAAGGGAATCAGGCAAATGGAGACATCTGGACTGATCGCGAGAATAAAAGCTAGATTCAACATTGTGGGTTCAAACATTGTCACTGGAGTTTAAGATTATCAAAACCACTGGATTAAAAAAAATCTTTTTATTTTCAACCTTTAATAGAGGATGTTATAGATTTGAGTGTTGAATATGTTGTGCCCCATAAAGTATGCATACATCTTCTTCCGCTTCATCCGGGGCCTGGTCGCGGGGGCAGCAGTCTAAGCAGAGATGCCCAGACTTCCCTCTCCCCAGACACTTCCCCCAGCTCTTCCGGGGGGACACAGAGGCGTTCCCAGGCCAGCCGGGAGACATAGTCCCTCCAGCGTGTCCTAGGTCTTCCCCGGGGTCTCCTCCCGGTGGGACGGGACCGGAACACCATCCCAGGAAGGCATTCCGGAGTCATCCGAAACATGCTGTGAAGTGTGCCCATAAAGTATGTTCCATGATATTTATGGACATCATAGAGGACAGTAATAATTGCACACACACACACACATTTGCTCTCTCTTATACTCATGTGACAATGAAAACACAATCATGGGTCTACTCTCCAATACATGAAATCTGCTAATGGTCAACTGAAGAGCTATGAAGACGAAGAACCAAACAGACCATGGGGTTCAGTCAAGACCAACCGAATCAAACTGTTCAGTTCCAATGATCTTCAAACGGAACGAAGACAAATAAAGGCTCCAAGGATATATCTGTCGAGTGGCTCGCTTTGAATCCTGGGAGGAGGGAAAGCTTGGCCAAGTCCATCATCATTTGGGTTGATGTAGATCTGAAAGACTAGGGAGAATCAGCAACTCAAAGACATGGACAGCTGTCACATGGACAGCTGCTTAGTCATTTTCACTCAGCAATGCAGACCGATCTATTAACATCTTATCAAGGGAGCAGTAGGAAGTCAAATGAGCCCTTTGTTTTGCATTCACACTGATAGAAACATACAGTTTATTGTTTTTCTCATGTCTATAATGAATTATTTTTTTTTACCAGAGGACAGGACATTTATGTATTGACATTTATTGACGGGCAACTTGTTACTTGATGTGACTTGACGTGACACTCATTGGACCTGAGGTATCCAGCTGTGTTGTCTAGAGTGCATCTACAGTTTGTTTAGTCTGTCAGTTCCAGACATTTGATAGGAGCCTCTCTGTCAGTTACACCAGGGTGGATGGTTCAATATGGTGCTTTTGACAGGCCTTATCAGGCTGAGTCTATCCCCAGAGGAGGTGGGGTAGAAGAGAGGAAGGATAGCAGTGGGGGACAGAAACTGAAGAGCACAACGTTTGAGATAAGGTGAGAGAAGGAACAGTGCGAGAGAAAGAGTGGCCACCAGCAGAGGGGAGCAGAAGAATAAATGAGCAAGAGAGAGTGACCTGTAACATCAGTGTAATGAGAAACAAAAACACCCCCTTTCCATGCTGACAATCTAGTCCCCACAACACAACACTGACATTCCCACAGTCCCCCACTACGACACAACATTGACATTCCCACAGTCCCCCACTACGACACAACATTGACATTCCCACAGTCTCCCACAACAACACAGCAGTGACAGTCCCACAGTATCCCACAACATCACAACATTGGCAGTCGCAGAGCCACAACAACACAACACTGACATTCCCACAGTCCCCCACAACAACACAGCAGTGACAGTCCCACAGTCCCCCACAACATCACAACATTGGCAGTCGCAGAGCCACAACAACACAACACTGACAATCCCAGAGCCCCAACAACACAACACTGACAGTCCCAGCCTCCAACTAAACAAAAGTGTCCCAGTATATGCTACAGACTTGTGCAGTGCAATGCCTATGGCCGGGGATTTACAAGCATCCTTTCCTAAAAGTCAACTCCCCCATATGGTGGTGCGCACACACACGCAATCACGAATGCTTACACACACATATACATGCACACAAGAGCTGGAGTCAATTGTATAATTTCATTTCTAATGCAATTCTCTCTCCCTGTAAATTCCATTTAATAAAATTCTTGCCCAGTCTTTGAATTCAGAGATAATTAAATGCCTCTGAATTCCAGTGTTCGATACACACAGTATTTCCACTACAACGTAATAACAATTCTACAACTTTAATTTCAGTCCCATCATGCTACAGTGCAGAGTGTGCTGTGAACATAGGAATGCATTTAGAAACCAGTCCTGTGGTGTGCACACTCCTCAGGTGTCTCCTGTGAAGACCGTCTAGGCCTACTTAGCCTGTAGCTGCATGACCGTGTCCGATGTCTGTGTGTCGCTGTCGTTTCCCAGAGTTGTCCTTCGTGTGTCCTCATAAAAACCCCTTTCAATGGCTTTGCTGCAATGTGTCTGTCCGCTTCCTAATGCTGACAACTGAAATGCACTGTGGTTGTGTAGTGTCCTCTCCTCTCTTCTGTGATTCTGCTGTCTGTACTGGAGGGCATCCGCAGACAGACAGGCAGACAAACAGCCTCTTGTTCTTCTGACCCTACACACACCTCGTATCACCAGATACACACAGAGAGAGCTCACACAGGGGTCGAGCCCTCCCCCCTACAACCCAGCCAGCCTGCCTGGAGAAGAGGTTAAAGGTCAGCCAGCAGGAAGCAGAACCCTCACTCTGACGTTTTCTCCTCCTTTCTGCAGCGACGACCTTCCTCCAGACTCACCCTCAAGGGAGGAGGGAGAGAGAGAGGGAGAGGGGGAACCCCAGTCCCAGACCGAACCCCAGCAACCTGAGCCCCAAGCCCAGCCCGAACCTGAACCCCAGTCACAGCCCAAGCCCGAAGGCCCAACAAGCATTGGGGAAGCACAGCAGGAAGTCCCTCCTGCTGCTTCCCCCTCACCTAGTAAAGGGGAGCCCGAGCAGGAGGGGGAGCGAGGACAGGAGGAGCAGGAGGACAGAATGCAGGAGGAGGTGGTGGAGCCGCGGGAGCAGCGGCATGAGGGAGAGGAGGAGGAGGGGGCAGGGGCCCGGGGGGGAGCGACTGGGAGGAGGGCCAGCCTCCATCACACGGCCTCCCCCATGAGGGTGCAGCGCAACGGGGCCTGTTCTCACTCCACCACCTCCGACTACGAGCTCTCGCTCGACCTCAAAAATAAGCAGGTAGGGTGTGTTTGAGTGTGTGTTGGGGGGCGGGGCACGTTGAGACGTGGGCGGGGGTTGGACGGAGGGGCTCGGCTTCGTTTGTCCTGTTTGTCATGTGGTCTTTGTGGTCATTTGTTCAGGTTCTGTCTGAGGTCAAGGCTGTTTGTTTCCGTCTGCGGAGGCATTCGTTGTTTTTGATGTGACGGAGATGTTTGCTACGGCTGCTTTTTTGCCAATTGGCCTCGGCCGGACTTTGATCAACTTTGGGGGATGGCTTTTCCGGGGTTTTTAAGGTCTTTTGTATTAAGTCTAGTTGTCTTTTTCCATTAACATGAATCATCACCATCTCCATTGTCATCATCACTCCCATTAGAAAAACACTGGTTTCGTCGTTTGAAGGGATGTGGAGGGCTGACCTTTCACTATCTTTTGTTCTCACAGTATCTTTTGACGCTGTGTGGTGACCAGGTGGAACGCTGTTTAATGAGTGGCGTGCAATTGTGGGTCTAAGTGTCTGTGTGTGAGGGGCGGGGGGGGGCTTCAAGGGGAACATTTTGTTTATTCCCCGACTCATTCTCTTTTTCACGCCAAGTTCTCTCTTGTGTAGAGGATGCATCGTCATGGTAACAAGGAGGACATAATCTCCCATTTGTTTTATTGCTTGCATGAACTAAACCAATTACTTCTCTCCTGATCTGTTTGACTCGTGTTGTTTTCACGTTAATGTGTCCAGCGCTATCATGTCTTGACACTGTCCATGTAGGCGTTCACCAGGGAATCATTTATTTGTGACAGCCGTACCGATCATCTCTGTGTTCCCTCTCGACTCATTTACATTGTGTAAGTCTGCCCGTGTGGGTCTATAAAATGCTCCATAATGTTGGGCTTTTATTGTTAGGAGCAAATTCAAGGGTCTCAAGCCCTGCTCCTGGACAGATACTGCCCTGGTTGATTTCACTCCAACCCCAATTTAGCATGCCTGATTCTAATAAACAGACAGTTAATAGGTGAATAGAGCTGTGTGTACCTGGGGTTGGAGTGACAACAACCAAAATTAGAACTCTCCAGGAGTGTAGTTGGAGACCCCTGAATAGGTTCACCTAGACAAACATTACTGCTGTAGTAGCTGTTGTAATAATATGCCCCAGCCTCTGTGGTGCCAGAGAATATGCGCTCAACATAGATTAGTTGTGCCCCTCAATTCCTGCGTGCTCCTAATTTTCCGCAACCGGAGCTCCTTCCCACAAAGTGTGTTGTTACCGTCCTATTCATCCGAGGCTTTGGATTCATCCGTTGCGGTTACATTTCGGTCATTCCAGCAGACCCTGCAATCCAGAGCAGTTCACGGTAGTGCATGCGTGCATATTCATACCCTTTAATCGGACACTAATCTGCATTGGCGGTGCCATGACCCTCCACCACCCATTCCCATCCCGTCCGCTGACCGTCTACCAGGTAAGGCCAGCTTTCCATTTCCAGCACTCACCCAGATCATCAGTCACAGGAGACAAGGAGACAAATAGAGGAACATGAGAGAATGGTGTGGGTCGTCTTGAGAAAATAAGGATTGCTTTTTCGCAACGTAAAGCTCTCAGGACCTGCGTATTGTGGAAGGGCAGAATCCCTGACTTTCTTCATCCCTGCCTCAACCTTACTGTCATCCCCTATATTCAGCGTTGTTTCTCAAACCCCCCCCCAGCCCCCCGTTCCAAAACACACGTACGCATTTTTAGAACAGAAATGAAAGATTTTCTCCTTTACTGCCTTTCTGTCTCTCTCTGTGTCTAATGGTTTGTGTTACATTGAACTTCTGTTGACATAGGAAGCCCAGATGAGTTTTCATTCCATCAAAGAGAGGTGCACACCATGGCTCTCTGCCTACATTGGCCATACATTAATTACTTTATTATTATGGGTGTGCATGAACAGGGTGAAATGCCAAACTTTGCCACTCCTATTTGACCTGTTCAGGTTTGAGGTACCGATTCAGTACTGTAATCAAAGGTCCTGTTATTTAAACTACCTTTCTCAAGGACAAAATGAATGGGACTGTATTGCAATTACTTTCAGACCGCATACTGTATGTAGGATACACTGCCATAACCTTTGGTCTTATTTCATTGGTTGTATCATGTGCTCCTGTTGATAAGCTAGTTGACAAAGGCTTGGTGATGAAGACTCACATTTATCGAATTCCCATCATTTTCTCCTGGTACCATAATTGCCTTTTTGTTGAGTACTGCAGTTCCCAGTTTCAGAAAGCAGATTTGAGCCCCATGAATCAAACGCCATTTTTCTCTGTCTCTCAACACTGGGTTGAGGGATGGTACCAGATTACCTGTGTTTCCTCACAATCACACTCTAAACCTTAGTCAGAGAGGAGGATATTCATGACTAAAACATCACACGATGCCATTATGGAAATGCAACCCAGGTAATCTGCATCACCACAACTTTTCAAGGCAGGCCTTTTGTAAAGGGGGGGGGCGGGGGGAGATGCCTCTGCAACTGTAAGTTGAATATGTTTACCTGTGCATCTTCAAACTGCTGATGCTTAAAAATTGATGGATTTGTACATTTGATTACACTGTCGACTGGGAATGCTCTGAGCAGTAAAAACCGATCTTATCCGGTCTTCTGTACTCTGCTCCCTGACAGTTGGCGGTCTTGAGATACATTTTTTTTAAGAAAACTGTCAAGTTTTTTTTTTATCCCTCCGCCAGCTTTTCCCATCGGTTGAACTTTGACTATTTATGCTGCCCTTTTTGAGAAGTAAATGTAGACTCTCCAACTGCTTCTCAGAAGAAAGGTTAATAGAGTGAGTTCAAAGGCTTTGAAGCCTACTCTCAATAAGTCAGGATTTACTGGACCTTTTGTACCTGATATATGTTGTAGGCACTCAAAGCCGTCCTAATTCCACAACAGACTGAACACAATGAACTGACAAACATCACTGACAATAATAAAAATGGATCAGGTGTGTTTGGCTAATAAGTGACATGAGTGTGTGTGTGTGTGTGTGTGTGTGTGTGTTTGTGTTCATTTTTCTATATACCTTTATTCTGACATTTAGTGAGATGAAATGATTCAGTTGTGTGACAGATGATAAATGCCATTGTGTCTTTGGAGACCCAGATGAATGCAGTCAGGGGGTGAGCCAAGCGATAGCACCCATGGCTTATTTTTCTAAAAAGGGAGATCAGATAAGCCAGAACAAAAAGAAATTCGCGTGGAAAAAAGAGAAAAAAAAGAATGTGCTCTGTAGACAGTCTAACATTTAATACTGGAACCCAGTTTTATTCATAGCATAAACATTTCATTTCCCCAAAACACTCTGCATGCCCCATTTCTGAAAGCCTTGGGGTATTAATATTTCAGTTCCTAAGAGGCAGAGTCCCTCTATCCTCCTTTCAAACTACTTTTTCACTATAACCTCTACAAGCTGGGTCACTCAGCATTGTTTGGCTGTTAGACCACATCATAACTTCAAACTACCATTTCACTGGTGTTAGATCGGAGTCCTTTCAGATTTTCCATTAAAAGGTTTTTAAAAAGTGTGTCCTTTCCTTCTGTCTTAAGTACAAACGAATATTTGCTGTGGTGCGTACTACTCTGATTACAGTATTTTGGGATGTCCCCATAGATGTTTTTATAGAACTTTTCTTCCTTGGCCAAATCTTAGAGTAAATTAACTTGGTATGTTCTCTCGTCTCAATATCATACACCTCCACTTACACACTCTCTGCACCTCTGCCCCCCCCCCCCATCAGACTGTCTGCCTGGGTGCCATTTTGTCTGAATTAATTCCCTGTTGTTCTCCGGTAACTTGCGGGAACCTCCGGTCAGGACGGCACTGATCCACCTGTCACACACGTCTTGGCGGCTTAGGAAGTGGCGTTCCGGGCGGGTCGGTGCAGTGTCACTGTCGTCCCCTCAGGCCACTGGCGCTTAACTAAGTGATCAGAAACAGAACTGACGGCTGGCTGATCAGGGGGGATTCACGGGCAGCCCGCTCTCACAACGGTGGTGTCTGCTCACCTCTCTGTATCTCTCTCCCCTCTTTTCATTTTCCAACCCCTTTATCCATATTCATTCTAATGTGTACAGTATTTCTGAATCCTGCTTTCCACCTCTATATCTTATCTGTTGCCGCTCAGTCTGCGTCTTTTAATCCCCTTCCACTCTCCTTCCCCACTCCCCTCAGTCCCACCATCAATCTGTTCTGCTCACCCAGGCTCTCAGTGCCTCTAATGGAAATGGCAGAGTGTATCAGAGAGATACGTGCTCAGATGAAGCCATGACGTGACCTAAATGCTATATGTGCTGTCCCCTACCAACTCATTCCAAAGGCAAAACAAACAAGCTAAACTGCCAGCTTTGAACGGACTCAACACTCACCCAACTTGAGATGCAAGGCCAACTCTGCTCAAATATACTTGTGTTAATTATTTTTGAATGAAAGCCACCGTTTTGTGGGATGGGTTGTGGTTATCAATGCGATTCTGTCTCTTTAAGCCTCCCCATCCTGACCCAGCCGAGTCAGTGGAGAGCTGAAGCCAAACTTGTCCGGTCTTTCTGAACATTCTGGATGGATAAAAAGGGATGAATATTCAGGGCAAGGCGAGGCCCAGCGCCGTCTGCGGAAAAGAGAGGTGATGTTCTCCATGTGAGATGCCGCAGCGCATCTCCAGCGCTGTGCTCATTCGGAGTGACTTTAATATTCTCCCGACATTTTCCCCCCTCCCTGACAGAGGCCCGGCTGCTGTGTAAAAGGGAGAAGATAAGATGGATTTCTCTGTGTCGTTCTCGTTTTCTAAAGAGCGTTTTTAAAGTGATGGAGTTCTCAATGGAGTGAGATTGTATCATTGCTGCAGCCACCGCACTTATCACAAATTGCAAAGCCTAGTTGGCATTACTGGCTGGCTATCTGTCCTTCCCTACAGACGTCCATAGGTGGCAGGTGACTTTTGCTTGGGACTGCAAAGGAAGATAAGCAGTTGAAAGTAACAGTTTGATCCCCTGGTGGCCAAAACTATTCACCCAAACCTCTGTGACTCAGATGGAGGACACTTGAGGTGAAAGGACCTAATCCTTGTTTGCGAATCTGTCCAGGCGTCCGAATCCGTTCGCTGCCTCAAATCCCCGACTGAGCAGATCATGTTGGGGAACATAGTGGCAGGATTGAAGAGAGCCCAGCTTTGTCTCCTCGCTCATAGGGATAGTAAAGTATTGTCTCAGTTGGTAATTTATAGGGTATGAGTTACATATCCCTACGCCAGAGGTTGCCATATAGCCATGGAACTGAATACCTACGGTGTATTACATACTGTTGACCTGTGGAGTCCTTTTCATTGCCGGCATTGGTTGGTCTGTGAGAGTGGGGAAAGACTCCAGTTATTCTTTTTGAGCCCTCGCCAAATCACAACCACTTCACTTCTGTCTTCTTTTTTTTTTTAAATGAGTTTATTTCCAGTGCTGGACTAATAGCTTTCAGATGAGTCAGTGTAGAAGGAAGCCGAGTTCATCTCAGTAGCACCCACAGATGGCAATTATAGTTTGCCCACACAGATATGACGCAGATAGGAACATGTTTTCCCCCCCTCTCCTGCTAAACATGCCCTTTCTGCCAGTGTAATTTACTCTCAGCATCTTTTGCCCACATTTGAATAGCATAGGCTGTCAACATAATACAGACGCAGTTATTATCATCACATTAGGACGTGTCTGATACCACATCTCTTTGTTCCTTTATTCCATTTTGCACCTTCTCACTTTTTTTTTTTGTCTTCCTCCTTCCTTCAGTCTTTTTCTTTACCCCATTCTCTCTCAGATCTGGTAATCATCCTGAGTGCACCATGGAGCCGTAAAGCGAGAATATTGAAAATGTTTCAGTAATGACGAGACAGCCTCTCCATGTGTTCTGATCTTGCTGTAAAAGGATTGTGGGAGGCGGGTGCCCCATAAACCTGACATTTGCATTTTGTGTTCGGCTGCAACTAACAACTATTTTGATAATCGATTAATCTGTTGATTATTATTGCAATTGATGGATTAATTGGATTTTTAAAGATTCCATTGATTACCGGATTTAATAGAAATAGAAAGCATAACAATTCAGGGTTGCAGTAAGTGCAGATAGCAACATGTGTTTCTTCAAAGCTTTTTAACTCTTAATCTAATCTGTGCTTGCAAAAGTTTCCCGAGTTGATAACATTTAAATTGTTTGGGACTTTTTAAAGTGTGTCGCTTTTTAAATGTCGCTTTTCAGCCTAGCTTATCCAGTAAATGCCAATGCACAGTCTATTGTCTTTATGTTGAATTATACCTAATGAAATGCATTGAATTGAGGGCTTTTATTTTGGAAAAATATCTGCGCTCATGAGGCCAAAATAATATCCTTCTGCTGGCAGAATGGTGATAGGTTCCTGTGCTGAGCACCAGTCTCGTTCATCTTTTAATCTCTACGTCTTCTTTTAAGCTCTGTCACACATAGACCCA
Organism: Esox lucius; assembly: GCF_011004845.1. Classification (NCBI taxonomy): domain Eukaryota; kingdom Metazoa; phylum Chordata; class Actinopteri; order Esociformes; family Esocidae; genus Esox; species Esox lucius. The sequence continues at coordinate 16,779,221 of NC_047591.1, read as the reverse complement.
ACTAATCAATAATGACATTTGTTGCAGACAATTTTTCTTATTGACGTTATCAACATTGTTTTTATTGATTCATTTTTGAGGTCCTAATTCTGTGTACTGTGTGTGGGGTGTCTGTCACTCATAATTTTTTTTTGGTTGCTCTGAGCAAATCCTACACATCAGTTTTTTTTTCTTTTCTCTACAGTTGTTTTTGCTTCGAGGCAGTGAAATTACAACCATGATGTTTGCATGTGCTGTACATGTTCAGGTTAATGTCTATTTGTAATAGACTCTATAAACATATAGTCTACTGAGTTTCTCACTGCCTCCTCTTGTTATTCTGATTAAATGCAGGCTTATGCAAGTGGTCCATGATAAGGGCTTTTTGTACTGCTTTATTCATCAGTCCATTGTATTGAGTTTGGTCCATTTAAATAAGGTATTCTGGACAGGTCGTTGTGAATGGGGATGCTTGTGTGTAGATGGAGAATCCAAGGGCTCTGTGGAATTATGTATGTACTTCGTCTTTGTGTTGTCCCTGTGATTGTCTCCTTCAGCTCCAAATTGTTTGCCTACATCTGGAGGCCCTCTTGATGTCATACAATGCCATGCTTTGTTACCCAAATGCGGTCAACTGGTACTTGTGGTGTTCAAATATCAGCGTGGTGCAGTTTCACTCATGGCTCTCCCGTCTCCCACCCCTCCCTGTTTTCCAGATCGAAATGTTAGAACACAAATACGGCGGCCATCTCATCTCTCGCCGCGCCGCCACCAAGATCCAAACAGCCTTCCGCCAGTACCAGCTCAGCAAAAACTTTGAGAAGATCCGCAACTCCCTGCTGGAGAGTCGCCTGCCGCGCCGCATCTCTCTGCGTAAGGTGCGCGTGCAGAACGCGGAGGGTTTCTCTGCCGAGCGGGCGCTGGCCGAAGGCTGCAGCCTGGCGGGCATTCCCCTGGTGCGCTCGCCGTCGCTGCCCACCACGGTGGGTGCCACCCTGACCGACCTGGAGGACTCGTTCACCGAGCAGGTGCAATCCTTGGCCAAGTCCATCGACGACGCCCTGAGCAACTGGAGCCTGAAGACCATGTGCTCGCTCCAAGAGGGAGGGACGTACCAGTTCAGCGCCGAATCCTTCAGCGCGGCCGGGGCCGGGGGAGGGGTGGGGCCTGGGGGAGGAGGAGGGTCTGGGGGAGGAGTGGATCATGCCATTCTACAGAGCCTGGCGGGGGGGGAGATTCCGGGCGACCTTCCCCGCAGTGCCAGCAAGCTGCTGATGGCCTTCCGTGACGTGACGGTTCAGATTGACAACCAGAACTTCCGCATGTCCTCCTCGGTGATGGAGTCCTCCGCCTCCGTCTCCCTGGGCAACTGTGTCCAGCAGCCGCAGGGAGGTGCGGCCGCCACCGTTACCCAGATCACACCCGCCGACTCTGCCCCAAGCGTTCCCCCACCCTCACCCCCTAAAGAACCCTCCCCTCCTCCCCCCGAAGAGGTCCCCGCTGAACCTACAGACCCGCCTGTCCCTCCCCAAGAGCCCCCTCCACCTCCAGAACCCGTGATAGAAGGAGAGGTGCAGGACGTCGACTTCCCCGCTCCTCCGCCTAGCGAAGAGGAGCTGGAGGAGGAGGAGGAGGAGGGCCAGCAACCCCCCATGACCCCTCTAGACAAACTAGCCAACCCCTGGACACCGGAGGTGGTAATCCAGCCCATCCAGGCACCTCAAGCCCAGGATGGTGTGCCGTCGGTGGGATCCCCGTTCACCGAGGCCCTGGAGGCCAAGCGGAGCGGCTCAGAGACCGCCGAAACCAGCTCGGAGCAGATGAGTAGCAGCAGCACGTCCACGGAGGCACGCTCAGCGTCTGAGGCGTCATCCAAGGAGGCGCTGCAGGCCATGATCCTCAGCTTGCCACGCTACCACTGCGAGAACCCGGCTAGCTGCAAGTCGCCCACGCTCTCCACTGATGTCATGCGCAAACGCCTCTACCGCATCGGCCTCAACCTGTTTAATGTGTGAGTACCCAACCGTTTTCTCCCCCAGCACCCATACATATGGGCAGTGTTTCATTTCACAGTTGGGTGTCCTTTCCATGGCCCCTTGTCCAGTCAAAGGGAATAAGTGTGCGTTATTGCCCCAAATAGTCACTTCACTGATTGCTTTAAAAACAAGAAACCAGGCAAGCCTAGTTCAGCCGGCCCGCAATAGAAATTGCTGCCCTCTCAAGATACGAACCCGGGTCACCCACATGAAAGGCTGTGTCATTAACCACTACACCACAGAGTATAGCCTCTTGTGTCTATCCTGAACAAATCCTCTTTTGCCACTGGCCGTTTTAACAGTTAATTGGCTGTTCGTGAATGACATTGATACAGTTAAACTGACTAACGTTTCTTACTAAGTTTACCTCCATCACAAATAGTGTCTATGTATTGCCTTTGCCACTGGCCATTTTAACAGCATGTTAGCCAGTAATATGCTTTACCAGTATCTTCTAACTTACTGGAATAGTCATAAGAATTGAGCAAATGCAGCTGCTGACGGTTTTAGCCAGCGAAGTTGACGTCTATACGAAATAATTCATAACACGCACTTCGAGTCGCCTGCGAGGAGATACGAACTCGGGACCTATGGTTCAAAAGTCTGCTTCTCTAACCACTACACTATTTAACAAGGGGTAGTCAGTCACTCACTCACCCACTCACACACTCATTCAGTAAGAGACATTTGCTCTTCTTGGCCGGCTCCGCTTACGCGGTCTGGGAAAAAGACAATTTTCTTACAATTATCTGTGCAAACTGTGTTTGTGAAACACTATCTCAAATGGATGGTTATTACATCTGAGATGTTAAAAAACGGGACAAAACAATTTCCCCATCTGTTATACAAGTTTATAGTGTGTATAGTGAGGATTGAACAAATTGATTTGAAAATTATTTGACAATACAGAAAGTGAATTTGTTTCTTGTAGTAAGAGTTCTGGATAGAGTTGTTTTTATGTTTGATTAAAATGAAATGTTTCATCAATCTTAGGAGAAAAGAGCAGATATTTCCTGTTGTCAATTCAAATTTAAAGTTGTACCTCATGTCAACCACATATGCAATGCCCATGTGGGGGTCAGCCTTAAGGTGATGTTGTTTGGGGCATTGCCCTTCTTTCACAATATTTAGGGCCACCAACACAGAACCTGTTACTTTTGTTTGCCATTCATTAAAACCTCCAGAGAGAGGAATACAAATCCTTGACCACCACCATTAGGACGGAAGACAAAGAATTTAACTGGTTTTCAGTCAATTAGCCAGTGAGACAGGCAAAGCCTTTGCACATGTGACCCATGTGCATTTCAAGGAACAATAAGTGATCAGCTCAAATGACGGTAAGAAGACCAACTGCTTGCTGGAGGAGTGTCAAGAAGTGCTGCATGGTGCCTCTGTAGAAGAAGATATCCCTGATCCGACACCAGAGATAATCACATGTGCTCGTGGGTTACCGCTGTAGTGCGACAGAAGAGCCAGTGGCAGACCAAGCCCAGGTGTAGTCACTAGGCAGAGACAAGTTGCCACAATTCGGCAGTTTCAAGGAAAATAAAGCTGCATACCGAATGGATTCTGCTAGCAGCCTCTGAATAGTTTGGGCCTGTCAAACCCCAACTCGGCTTCCTCTGGGAGGCCCTCTGTGGAAACCATGGAATTAAATCATAAGGACAACCACTTCAATTGACTTTTTCAAAGCTTTGCACGAGTGCTGTCTCACCTGACAGGCTGCAAATACATCCTAGACCTAGAAAACATCAAAGAGATTACAACAATCACTTTCTGCTAATCTCCAGAACGCCTTAATCGTCACAGTGCTGGACCATTTGGGACTGTCCTGGGAAAGATCAAACCATATCTTCATTCTCCAAACCATCAGTATTCCACTACATCGTTACCTAGAGGAAGGTGTCACTCATTATATCAATATGGTGCCGTAAATGAATCAGGCTTAGGCCAGATTTCACACAGGCCAATCACACCTAGTTTATGGTCAGTGATTAATTGATTATTTAACAGAGAACGCTTCTTTTGAAGAAAGGGCTCTAACACGAAGAGCACCACTATGATGGAATCTGTCACTCTTCAGCAGATCTTGGCTGTTTTAATGTGTGAGTCCCATAAAGTAAGGGAGTTATCAATAAACTATATCAGGTGCAACAAGCATAACCCCATTACCAGCCAGCAATTGAGTTGGGCCAGAGACAATTCATTGAAACTGATATATCTTTCTAGCTAGTTCACAGGCTGAAGCTGTGTTCTGCTGAGTGACCTCTATTCCTGAGCCTGACATCGTCACCAGTCCTAGACGACGGTCTCATCCGGCAGGACCCAACGTCCGGGGTCCATTTGTGAATGAACATTCATGCAAAATCCAAAGGAACCGTACACTTGAGCAAGTTATCTGCTTGCTAGGAAAGGGGGATTTTAATCCAAGAGGCTGTTATGGCCAAACTACTTGCTTCCTCAAAGTGCCTTACAAGGAGAGGTTTGGCCCCAAAAGCGCCCTCATCTGTGCACATTGCTTTGGAGGCCTTGGTAGCTTCATGCACCACCGTTCTACACTGTAACTAATTGCAAGGAATGGTGCCAACATCACACTGGTATGATTCCATTCCAGCTGTAGGAAAAGCAACCCTTTGGAGGAATGCCAGGCAAGTTTTTAACTTTGCTTGTTACTCAGTTTTTTTCCTTGGTAATGTAAACATAAACTGTTATTTTCATGTACCTATTTGAATGTAAAATGAAACGTGTTGTAATTTCAGTGTTGAGCCGTACTATAGTAGAGGCAATGGCTCTGCTGTCTGCACAGGAAAGGACATTCAGGGTTGTGTCCCCAGAGATTCTGCTTCAAACCATTGTCCCACCTGACTCCATCAAAAGGCAATGATGTCAGCGATTACTAAGACACACTCTGGATGACATATATTCATGCAATAATACCTTCTGGGTCAAATGTTCATTTTGATTTGACCATTGCTGCTGTATGGCTGAGGCATACACATAGGCCTAATAGGTCCATGTTGGTCTCAACAGACCAGATATTATTTTTCCTCTTGCTCTGAGTCCTCCAAGTGGCCTCTTAGATGCCTTTCATGTGTGTACAGTGCCTTTGCCACTTTGAGTAAAATTCACTCAGCAATATTTTTGGGGGTCTACATCCATCGGGATGGTGGATGTCGCCCAAAATGAGGTAGGGGGATTGATGGATTGGTCTTTGTGTATGCGGTGTTACCTGTTAGCTAGTTCTGTGAGATAAACCGTCATTTGCGTGTTTGATTCACCTTATTTTAACATTCTTCCATGAAAGGCTTGGAGTCTCTGAAGATAGAATCATTGGGCTGTAGTAGGCAGGTTACTGTTACAATGAGTCTCTGAAGATAGAATCATTGGGCTGTAGTAGGCAGGTTACTGTTACAATGAGTCTCTGAAGATAGAATCATTGGGCTGTAGTAGGCAGGTTACTGTTACAATGAGTCTCTGAAGATAGAATCATTGGGCTGTAGTAGGCAGGTTACTGTTACAATGAGTCTCTGAAGATAGAATCATTGGGCTGTAGTAGGCAGGTTACTGTTACAATGAGTCTCTGAAGATAGAATCATTGGGCTGTAGTAGGCAGGTTACTGTTACAACGAGTCTCTGAAATTACCTCGTAACCTCAACAGATTATGTGATGCAAAGACACAGAGGGTGGATGACAGTTTTTGGTCCGGTTTTAGTTGGTTGGAGGTTGTGATTTAGGAGATTGAGGACAGGTGTGGAAACTGGTTAGAAATTAGTAACAGCTGGCAGAATAATAATGTGATCGGTGCACATAATAATATTACCTGCCTTGAAATGAAAATTGTGCTTAATTTCTACTTAAAATATCAATTTTGTTGAATGACCCAGATCATTTCCTCAATGACTTTCACTGCTTTCAGCTTAGTTACATCTCTCTCTCACTCTCTCTCTCTCTCTCACTCTCTCTCTCTCTCACTCTCTCTCACTCTCTCTCTCTCTCTCTCTCTCTTGTTCTCTGTTCTGCAGTGCTCCTGTCACCTTCTGTTTGTCTTTGCATCCAAAAATAACTCCTATTTTCTTTTTATCTGTGGTGAGCTCAAGCTCCGCCTGTGCTTTCTATATCGACATTAGCCAAGGTAAGCCTGGAGTGTGAGAAACCAGAGATTCAAATAACACAGATGTATTTAATGAAGTTATAATAAAAAATGTAAAAAAAACTAGTTTTAGTCAGTAGTTTTGAAAGCAAGTTGTGTACTAATTACGTAAAAGCTCCAGCCCCTGCAGCTCTGCACAAAGACATAGGCCGTGTTTGAGAGGATCAGACCAACCGGAGGTGTCTGCCGCCCGGCTGATCGGCAACCCGTCATCACGAAGGTGTTAATGTGCACTGCCGACGTTTGCCATAAAGCTGAGGCTGGGAAGATGTCTGCGAGTGTATAGGCTTGTTGGACTCACCCGTGGCCCTTCCAGTGCATCTGCAACGATGAAGCATCCATGAGCAAAGTGGAATCCCTTAAGGCACCTCATTATTTTTGAGCTCGTGCCTTGTAACTCGTGATAGGGGATAGGGGTGCCCTGACACAGGCATATGATCATATCAGATTTGGAGACGTCTACCTCCTGAATGCAGTGTTTAACTGTTAGTCAAACAATCAAATGTGTTAATACCTCAGCGGTTTTCACAAACCGCTTACAGATGTGGACAGGGGCAGGAATGACCAGGTGAGCTGTGGGCTGTCACAGCAAGAACCATCAGGTAGCAACTAGATCTGTAATGTAACCAGGAAGACTTTGGACATGCCAGGAGTCCTCGGGCCAGGTGATCCTGGGATGGCAATGTTGCTGCTTTGCCAATGTATCATTTACAATCCACAACTATACAACTATGTAATCTGCATGGCAGTCAAAATTGATAGTGTTTTTCATCCAGACCATCCTTTAATTATTTAATAAATTATTTTAAGAGACTTTGTTACTGCTACTTTTAATGAGTTTGATACATGACAGGAGATACGAACTCGGGACCTATAGTTCACAAGTCCGCTTCTCTAACCACTACACTATTTAACAAGGGGTCACTCACCCACTCACACACTCATTCAGTAAGAGACATTCGCTCTTCTTGGCCAGCTCAAGCTATCGCACGATGCTGTGCTGATCTGGTTCTGTCTACCACTTTAAACATGCAACGTCATTTGACAGTATTTCACCTGCCAATCAACATTGTCCCTTAAGGTTTGGTTGCGTCCAACTCGTTGTATGGCAAGCAAGCAGTGAGTCGTTAGTATGTTCCAGAGAGTCACAAAATGGTTACCCAAAGCGGTCAAAATGTTGGGTCATGGTCCTCTAGAGGTTTTGTTCCGTGCACGTCCAACTGTAGGACATTTTTAGGATGATTGTATGACATTTAACACCCCAAAAGAACGTTGCTTTCATGAGAAAGCACGAGAATGACAGAGACGAAGACTGTAACAGTGTTTCTACAAAGAGTAAAATTGAAGGGGGTGGGGAAAAAAGTTATCTTTTAATGATTTTTTCTGAGATACCACCTCTCCTTTAAAAAAAAGAAAAAGCATTAAATGGACACAATGAGGTAACTATAGAGAGAACAGTATTTGCAAGGTTGTTTTGAGTTAAGAAATGTCTTCCCATCATGTTGCATTTCTGATGAATCCTTAAGTTGTTATGACTTTTACAGATTGTATGGAAATTCTGCATTCCCCTAACTGACATCCTTGGAAAGTGCGCAGATTTAAATCCTGAAATGTATGCATGCTGCCTGTTATGCAGATCTCCCACACATTTCATTGCTCTAAATATATTGAATGTCTTATGAGATTACATCACAATTACACGTTGGGCAAATGTGCCTATGACAAGTGTGCGTTATGACTGGAATAATGTATGATCTGCGCATTTACATTTGAAACTGCTGCCCCCCCCCCCAAACTGCCAAGCTCTGCCCATTTCAAATGAGATTCCGTTTCTGCCATTCACCCTGCCTAGTGAAGAGTGACTACGTCAAGCCCAGATAAAGACTCTCAAGACAAGCACCAGAGAAATGCATGATGGGTACACGGCAGGGGGGCTGCAATAGCGGGAGCCAAAATCACACCTGGAAAAAATCTCTGGACGGGAAGATCTTGCCACGCAATTAACTCACTACCCTGCGGGCATCCTCGAGAGTCCAAGCTACGCTTCTTTGAAGAAAGTAGTTCAGGCCTTTCTCCATCCGCTGATTCTGTATTAGGAGTGTAGATGGCCACTGACAGCCTTGATCGAACCAATCAATCTGAGTACATGAGGGGTGGATACTGGGACTGATGGCAACCATCCAAGGCACAGATTCTTCATTAGCGATTCTGTTGCAAGTGGGGGATGTAATTAAAAGTTCCTTACCACTGAGAAAACCCGAGCAATTGAAAATGTCCTGAACATTTTTAGGACATTTGGTTGAGGCAGCATATTTCCCACCTCCTTCAACCCTCTTTACCCTTTGCTAGGGCGCCCCCCCCCCCACCCCGACAAATCTCACCTAATTCATGTTCCTTAACTCCTTAATGAAGACTCCTTGGGCTGGGAGGAATAATAAATTATAATAATACATTTTATTTATAATGCACTTTATATCAATTAAATGACCTCAAAGTGCTAAAAGGAATGGTGCAGTGTGGTGGAATGAGTGGCAGTCGAGGATTCCTCATAACTGAGTGCTGAGTCACCGTCGTCTCCAGGTTCATATGTATTCTAGGAGCTTCTTTGTCATTGCGGAATCTGACAGAGCTCGGCTAAGTCTGTCCAATGTCTCGTGTCATTGACAGAAGTCACGTCCCTGTTTTCCTGTCCAGCTCTCAACTTCCTCTCAAATTCGGAGGCAAAACTGCATAGTTTCTTTAGCTAATTTGATATATATACCTGAGCTGGGAATAGATAGCAACAGCTCAGGAATGGTTTTGGATTTCACCTATACAGTAAGTGTAGGATTGTGGGTGGCAGAGAAAATACAGGTTTGCCTGTCTATTTATAGCAGTCTTCGTTCTTTGCTTTTGGCAATCTTCGGTTTGTCACGAAAGGCAGCAGTGAATCCCCACAAATGGTAAACAGCTTTAAAAGTGCTTCCAAATCACTGTTTGCATCGGTCCCATTGTTGCTCTTGATTTTGAGGAAAGTTTTCTCGCAGTGGCAAATCCGCAACATGTCACATCCCCCCGACTCCGCCCCCAAGCCCCCTCCTCTTCTGATCACGCACCTTGAAAGATAAGCTTGTTTTTAATAAACTCAAGGCTTGCTGAGGGCGAGTTGGAGGGAGGGAGGGAGGGAGGGAGGGAGGAGGTAAGAGAAGGAGTTGTGCTCCTCTTGCGTCCTAAGCAGGCCCTTGTGCGCTCTGTGCTAAAACTGTCTTTCTTTACACCCCCCTTTCCCACCTCTTCCTGCCTCGAGGTGAGGCTCTCTCACCCATTCCAGATAATTAGGAGAGATGGGGTGAGGGCAGCCTGTCTCCTCTTATAACCTGAATGCAGCGCGGCAGCTCAGACAGGTACCGTAAAACTTCAATGAACCGCAAATCTCAAATAACCGCCTGTCCCTTTTAATAGCCTGGCATTAGCATATATTTCAGCAAATAGAATACGAATTGGAACGAACTGTTCACCAAATTCATGTTTACATAGGTCAGAGGAGTTTGACTCACTAAAACAACGCTGCTATAGAGTTATATAAGGAAAATATGAGGACAGATAATAAACCGAAACAAAGCCTTCGACACAGCTCTGTTAATCCCAAAACAATTTACTCCGCTTCTCCAGTAATATGACTTGGGTGGAGTGTACAGTTTACATCCATAATAAACGCTTGGCTTAAATAGAAATCAGGCTCAAGTAGAAATGTCTCCATAATACATCTGGCTCAAATAGAAAGCTCTATCTAATAAGCGGGATGATTTGTTGATTGATTTTAGAATATAGAGGCACATTCATTTCATTTACCGGTGGATTATAGGGCTGTGTGTGTTTGTCTGTCCCACAACAGGCGGAATACATTAGGGTAATACATTATCCCAAACATTACCCCCAGGTGGAATACATTACCCCACACATAATAGTGGGTGAGGTCAGAAATAGTCTACTTGAGTGAGTGTGTATGTGTGTGTATGTGTGTGTATGTGTGTGTATGTGTGTGTGTTTGTGTGTGTGTGAGTGTATGTGTGTGTATGTGTGTGTGTGTGTACTAACTAAGCCATGAAAGGAGAGATGGTGAAGAGGGAGGAAAGAGTTAGCGGATACTATCCCAGGAGGGATTTGAGGTCTGGAGACGGCTTGATAGAGTTTTCACCTGAAGTGTGCATAGAATAGCAATGCTTTCAACGTTCTGTTGATAAGTAATTATGTGACAAAAGAAGGAGCAAGGTAGAGGAGCAGAGAAAAACCTAGAGCGAGACTGACATATATGTAGATTCACTCACACACACACACACACACACACACAATATATATACATGCTTAAATATATATATACATACATACACAGCATACAGGTTAACAATATTGATTCCTGCTGAGGGAAGGGACTTTTGTTTAAGAAACACATCAAAGACACCATATGTCTGCCATATGTCCATAATATTACCTGATGTCTCCATGGATTCTCTGTACTCTGTTAGTATAAATCTCCTTTCATTAAGCCCAGTATTGCCTGAACGTCTCTGTCTACAGCCCGCAACTCTGACAGCCAGCACTCAGGATTCAGAGTGCACCTTAGAGAAAGCCTGTGTGTGTGTTTGCCTGTGTCCTTGTGCCTGTGTGTATGTGTGTGTATTTGCTTGTGTCCCTGTGCCTGTGTGTGTGTTTCAGGTGAGGCTATCCACATGGTTGAACTGTTCTCTCTATCACGCTCAGAAAAAGACACAGCTCTGTGGCTCATGAATAAAAGATGAGAGGAGAGGTAGAGATTTATAGGTGTGTGTGTGTTGCTGCAGGGGTTGGCTACTATGTCAGGACTAATTAACAAAATAGATCAGCCAACCCTGGGCCTGGAACATGGAGAGGTCTCCTGCAACATTCTGTATGCGAGTGTGCGCATGTGTGAGTGTGTATTGTGAATGTCCTGTCTGAGGTTTACATTATTTAGAGGTTGTGTGTGTTGGGGGGTTGTGTTGGTCTGTATGTTTGGCATTCATGTCGCCCAGGGTGGTCCAGCAGTCACACTGACATACTTGATAAACGGGGTTCTTCGAATCCTGAATGATGATTGGCTGATAGACAAGGTATATGAGAGCGTACACCACAGGTCTGACATCACATAATTTTCGGTTGGTGTAATTGTGTTAGTGACTGGTTTATAATGGCAATAAGGCATTTCTGAGGTTTGTGGTGTATTGCCCATATACCATGGCTAAGTGCAGCGTCCAGACACTCCTCAGTGCATCGTGCCTAAGAACAGCTCTCAGCCATGGTATACTGGCCGCATACCACACACCTTTGAGTCTTTTTTATTATACCCCTGCAACATATTTCAGCAACAGGACTATTGTCTTCTACCCTACTGTCCCTGACCAATAAAACATAGATTGCATAGAACAATTACAGAATCTTCCAAATGCGTGTATTGACAGTACAGTTTCTGCAAAACACGCCTCACAACCAGACCAGTACGGTGCTCGTGGCAGGACATTCGCAGGGCTCTGGTGAGGAGCTGTGTGTTGGCAAAGGGAGCCTAACGCTCCACTGCACCATCTCAATACCGGGATAATAAATGAGGGACCAGATCGGTTCTTGTGTGCTGCACGGGTGCGTGCCGGGTCCGCTCACCTGTCAGTGTTCGCTGGTGAAATGAAACGGACTGACGCTGCAAGACCGGCTTCCATTACATAGTGCTGACCAGTTAACCGTATTATGACCATAAAGCCCAGGCTGTCCTGTGCCATGGGCTCCTGTGTGCGCATTTATTCACACTCACAGAGAGAAGAAAAAGGAAACGGGAGGAATTATATTGACATGATTGAATATTGAAGCAAAGTGTGCAGTCTGTTTTTCTGCGTATGTATTTTTCTGTGTATATGTGTGTGTGTATATAAATAAAATAATAAGAATCTTAATTTCTGTCTGTCTACATGTCTGTTTGTCGGTAGAACTAGCGCCAGGGCCATAGATTTGGGGTTACGGGGGGGTCATGGCGCCCCAGGATATTACAGACAGGTCAATTTCAGGTCAGTTTCACAAGAATCCCTCGCCAAGATGCCACTGGATGTGACTCAGCGCAGACATCATAGCAGAAGATATTTAGTGGCTGATAGTAACACCTGATGCCAATGGCTGTAGTTGAGCCAGGCCTTTGAAGAGCCTAGGTTATGTCTGCAGTGATTGGGGAGCTGTCCTTTCAGAACCACGGCCGGAACCTGTCTGGACTGCAGAGCTCTCTATTCCCCCATCTTCCTTTCTCTTCCTGTCTCTCTCTCTCTCTCTCTCTCTCTCTCTCTCTTTGCCTCTTTACCTATCAATCCCTATTGTTTCTTTATCTATATATCTATCTATCCATCTGTGTATTTCTTTTTCTCTCCCTCTCCCAAATCCATTGTCATTATATAAAAATAAACGTTTCGTAATAAAAAGAAATTAGAATAATTCACAAACGTACATGCAGCATTTTTACATGATAAAGGCACTTCCGTTGTCTTTATAGTAACTATGCAGTGTTGTAACAATGTATAGAAATATTGGTTATGTTTACATAGATTTTTGTGCTCCACTGGAAGGGCTTCAGTTTCAAGGTCCAGGATGGACAGAATTTATGCAGAAGATCTTGGTGCTGCTCTGGGCTCTCCCTGGGTGATAACAGAAGCACCAAATCTCACCCCCTCTCTCTCTTTCTCTCCCCCTGTCTCCCTTACTAAGCTCATTAGCCATGGTGCATAGCCGTGTTATATAATGGTTTTTCTGTACGTGTGTTGATACAGAAAGTCTATTGTGTAAATGTGTGTGTTTGTGTGTTATTCTGTGTGTATGTACCTTCCTGTGTCCTGTGTATTGTGCTATGTTAATGAGAGATGGACAGACAGCACGGTGCAGTGAACAGCATTATTCTCTGCATGTAAAACCTTATAAAACAGCCCCTGATATCGGCGAAGATGCTAACCAACCTGAGCCAGGAAGAGGCTTGACAGGAGTGATCTCAGATAGCCCGGCCACTCGAGAGAAAAGGAGAAACGGACTGCTGGGTGTTCACTGTTGAATTAGGCGGTCGAGAGGAGTGTTGGTATTTGAAGTCAGTGAACGTCTCGGACATTGTACCTCTTGGGAGGTCTCGCACATATGTATCACAGGAGGCTGGTTACAGTGGCCGGCTTGTACTGGATAATGGAATGGTAGAAAGCACATGGAAACCACGTGTTTTACACTTCCCTTTACTCCATTCCAGCAATTACTTTTACCCTGTTTTTCTATCAATTTGCCACCTGCTGCCCTTTTTATAAATAAATGTAGGTATATACGCACGCGAGCGCGCACACATGCACAACAGCAGCAAAACTTGGATTTTCTGCATTATTTCTTAGCATGTAATATTCCAGTGTTCTCCAAGCAAGTCTTCCCAAGTTCCGTTCCAGAGCCTCGTTGTAATTCAACGGTGTTCGTCGAGCTGTTTAATCATTGTTAATGAACGTAATTATTCAATGAAGGGAATTAATATTGATGAATGTTTGCCTGTGTGCTTTAGGATTGTAACGGTCAACACCTCCGAACACAGTCTGTTGTGTACAATTATCAGAAATGAACACGGCTGGCCTTCTTGCCAGACCTTTATTGCTACACTTCCATTAAAGCCGTCTATCATCTCTGTTGTTTGTTTGGTAACCGTAATGCATGCCCGAATGGGCTCGTGTTGCATGAAGTCACTGAAGGAAAGAGGCTGCTACCATGTATTTGATTTACTGCACCTGATTGTCACCGAGTATCTTCTTTCACAGATGAAGTGTTTGGTTGCAGAAAAATATTGGGTCTAACTCGGGTCATGCCTGCTGCTAACTGACGTGGGTGGTTTGTTTTTATTCAAATCTGTTTGAGTACACGTTTATTTCTTTCACAATATGATTACCCAGTGAATTGTTGGGAATTGGAGGTTGTAACCTGCAGAAAGACTGCCTGTTGCCACGGGATGCCAAACCATATTTCACACAGCACAAGAGAAATTTGAAACGTGTGTACATTTGAAAGGGTCGGACAAATAACATGTTTCCAGACCAATATGAAGTATGAGATTCAGACACGTGCACAAATGTATCTCCCTCACGCATCCATCTCCCTAACCTTTCTCCTCTTTCCAGCCTTTTCTCCCCTCTATCTGAGGGTCTGACAAATGACGGTTTGTATAATGTATCTCTGATTTAACCCAAACCTGAGGGATTTTTATTTAAATCTAATGTCTTTATCTTCTTCTCTTTTAGTAACCCAGATAAGGGTCTACAGTTCCTGATCTCCAGAGGCTTCATCCCGGACACTCCCATAGGCGTGGCTCACTTCCTGCTGCAGAGAAAGGGTCTCAGTAGGCAAATGATTGGAGAGTTCCTGGGCAACAGCAAGAAGCCCTTCAACAGAGATGTCCTGGAGTGAGTAGAATTCCTCTGAACAATAGTACTTTTCATGGCAAAATACCTGCTATTTAGCATTCAGTCAGGTGTCTGTTGGCCGAATTCAGTCTGACTCATATTATTACTAATAGAGATATTGGATTTGTTTTAATGTTGTAATGAGCATTATCAGTGTGTCACCAACATGATCCCACTGCACTGCTTTGGGGTGGTGGTTTCAGGGTTGACGTGTGGGATGGAGACCTGGATTGGAGATTCACTGACTGTTCTATCCATGCAGGCTACGTATCAGATATTCAAACAGTTTTGTAGTGGGAAAAGAAACTACAAAGACATGCGAAATGCCAAAAGACATGCGAATATAGCTTTGGGGAACATATTTGTCAAAATCCTCCAATCCCCCTGAAAAATGAAAAGATTTTCTGGCACGAGGAAGATGGTGGTTATCTATGTTTGTGTTGACGCTGACTGTTAGTCACTCTGGATGGGAGTGACTGCTAAATGACTAAGATTTGAAGTGCGTGTGTTTTGAAGGTGCGTACGTGACTCTCTGTGTGTGTGACTATACACTCATCCATCTTGGTGTTTCTTAACCTCTGCATTGCTGTCTAGTAGCTCCCGCTTTAATTCGATCCGGATAAGCAGCCCTGTCTCAAATAGGAAACCTTATCAAACATGGGGCTGTGTGAGATTGTGTGCGCTATGACACACACACACACACACATATATAGCCAATAAAATAATGATTTGGATGAAGATCCGAAGAATTGTACAAAGCTATTTGTTTCAAAGGAGTGGTTGATCAACATTTTGTTGTGTCTGCTGTTTTTAAAAGAATAAAGCCCTGTTGGTTTTTAGAACTACAGGACAGATGGGCTGCACCTCCCTGTAGTGTTTGTTAGAGCACAAACACACACACACACATACACTCACATAAATTATAATGCATCACCTAAATTATAATGCAATACAAACACACCTGTCACTACAGGACATAAAGTACTTTGAATCTTTCTGAAATGCGTGTCTATCCTTTTTCTCTCCTACTATTTCTTTCTGCCTATTCAGACTTTTTGTTATTTACCTCAATAATGGTTACCTCAATTTTCAAACATAAGACCCAGTTTACTAGAAGCCTAGCTCAGCACCCTGACTCAACAAGAACACCAGCAAACTATCATCCCGGATGAACAGAGATAAATGCACTCTCTAATGGGCGGTCAAATACATGAACACAAGTACCACTGCAAAGGCCTTAGACTTGCCCACTGGACATACAACTTTTTAAAGCCCACAGAATGGGATACAGGCCGATGTTGTGTTCCTTGTTTGTTCCCGATGGCTGCACTGTGTAGTGGAGGACATGCTGAGGCTGAACAGAGGAGTATATATAGGAAGCCCTAGTCAGAGTACGGGAGGTAATGTGTAGTGAAGAGAGAGTGGCAGGGATGAGGGTCACGGGGATGACATGGGTTAGGAGAGTGAGGATGACACTTCGGGGTGTGTGTGGTGGGGCTGTGGGTTGTATGTGTGTGCGTGGTGGGGCTTTGTGTTGTGTGTGTGTGTGTGTATGTGTGGTGGGGCTGTGGGTTGTGTGTGTGTGTGTTGTGTGTGTGTGTGTGTGTGTGTGTATGTGTGGTGGGGCTGTGGGTTGTGTGTGTGTGTGTGATGGGGCTGTGTGTGTGTGTGTGTATGTGTGGTGGGGCTGTGGGTTGTGTGTGTGTGTGTGATGGGGCTGTGGGTTGTGTGTGTGTGTGTGTGATGGGGCTGTGGGTTGTGTGTGTGTGTGTGTGATGGGGCTGTGGGTTGTGTGTGTGTGTGTGATGGGGCTGTGGGTTGTGTGTGTGTGTGTGTGTGTGGTGGGGCTGTGGGTTGTGTGTGTGTGTGTGTGGTGGGGCTGTGGGTTGTGTGTGTGTGTGTGTGGTGGGGCTGTGGGTTGTGTGTGTTTGTGTGTGTGTGTGTGTGGTGGGGCTGTGGGTTGTATGTGTGTGTGTGTGGTGGGGCTGTGGGTTGAATGTGTGTGTGTGGTGGGGCTTTGTGTTGTGTGTGTGTGTGTGTGTGTAATTGTAGTTGTCATTTAGCATAGCACCCTGCTCTTACCAAGAAAGCTACTCCAGCACATTTATTATTAATATCATTTATCCTTTATCCTCCCCCGTTTTGCACCACCACATTCAAACTCCTGGCTACTCCGACGCAGCTTTACTGCCAAGCAGTTAATTCATCGCTGCGCCATTTCGGGGACACTGTGCATGTGAACCTTTACGTGTGTGTTGTCATCAGTGTGCATGTGGCTCTTATATCTTACTGACAAAACACCACTGCTGCATCGCATTTAGACGGAGCATTTAAGGGGAATGCACTGGCGTGCGTCTGCTGCTCTGCAGTCATAAATAAGCGTGGTTAAAATGTCTCAAGTCTAATTAAGCCCTATTGGCGTTATAGATTTTGTTCCCTAAAGATTGCTTCCCTCCCCGAGGCTTATTTGCTGTTGTCTGAGACACAAACACAGAAACACACACAACCTGCTCATAGCTGAGGAATTGGCTGTACTTTTTGCCTGTCATCTGATCATTAATATGAGAACTAACCTGATTCCGTTTGGTTGGGAGGCAATCAATGTGTGTATTTGTCTGTGTGTGTGTGTGTGTGGGTTTCCCACCCTGATGTGTTGTAAACACTTCACGTCATATGGCGTGTACCTATTACCAGCCTGTATCTGCCAAGTGTGTTAATCAAAGGAGTTAATCAAAGCATGTTTGCGTGTTCTTCTTCTGAAACAGACCACTGCCAGGCTCACAGCTGGGGAAGTTACTTGAGGACAACATCTTTTTTTTTTCAACTCTAAAAACTTCACTTCTAACAAATACTGTGCCCTGAACTGACAGTAATTGTATTAGCAAAATGAAAGTGTTATCTATAATGCAATAGGTTACAAAGATCCTTTCCCCGTGACTTACAATTACATGGTTTGAATTTGTCTCCCCCAACTTATTAGAACTCACCCTAATCCAATGAAAAGGGACCATTATCAGATGAGATTCCACAATGATGGAGAGATCCACATTGCAATAAGAAAACATGTTCACCCGGAACACCCTGTCATCCAATGTTTCAACAAATCCCGAGTAACCTTCTCTCTGACTTTGGCAGCAATTTCTAATGCAAATCACTAATTTCCATGAATTTATTCTCCCTGGCATTCGTTTCCCCCCCCCCCGCCCCTTTTCCTTTTTCATGCTGATTTAATTGCTTCTGACTAAGCTAGCTCGTCCTGTCCGGTAATGGCTGGATTTTCTGCTCTGAGGGGTTTTTGTCTGTGTGCTGTGGAAGAGGTGATAGTGGTATAGCCACAGTTAGATAGGCTACATCCCTGGTGTCCTGGCATCCATGCATTGATAATTCATGGAACTTTGAAGCCAAAAGTGACGGAGGCACGACCCTGAAGTAGACACGACCCCAGGTTCTGAGTCATTTCTGGGTTCACCTCCCCATGGCCGCGTGACCAGGGAAAGGGGGAGTAGTGTCTGAGGCATACTGAGATTTGTGGGTTCCTGGGATAATAACATCTGTAAGCAATATCTTTCTCTGTCTTTCTCTCATTCTATCTCTTTTTCTCTACTCATATCTCTATCTTTTTGCAGCCTTCCGTTGAATCTGTCCCCTCACTTACTCTGTTTTTCCCTCAACTTTTTCCCTCTATCTCTCTTTTCTTCTCTCTTGCTCTCCATATATCTCTAACTTTCGCTCTCCATCTCTCTCATCTTATTCTGATTCTCTCCTTCTCTCCCTAACTCCTGTAGTTGTGTGGTGGATGAGATGGACTTCTCAGGAATGGAGTTGGACGAGGCTCTGAGAAAGTTTCAAGCTCACATCAGGGTCCAGGGAGAAGCCCAGAAGGTGGAGAGGCTGATCGAGGCCTTCAGGTAAGCTTTGTCATTGAATTATATGACAAAGGATGGGAGCAAATTTCCAATATAACCTCTTATCCATTGATCTTTTTATGTGTGTGTGGTTGTGTAAAACATTGCATTGTATATTGTGTTTTTGAATAAACACAGGGAGAGTAGCCTTAGTGAAAACGTGTATCTTGGTCGGTGCCCTTGTTTGGCTTGCCTGTTACAAACTCTCACTAAAAAGCTATTTTCTCTGTCTGTGGGACGGATCCATTTTCCTGAATGAACTGGCGACTGAGTGACAGTAATGCGTAGCCAGTGCAAAGTCAGTTAGTTATGAGCAGATAAGGTCACAGGCATTATTGGGACAAATCCTATATTCTGAGCTCAAAATTACTAAATTATCTGTTATTTTCCCTGAGATCACATCTTTACTGGTTAACCTAAACCCCTTCCACGCTTTTCAGTTTCTGTCTACTGCGGTTAGGACCGTTGTTTCAAAGCATTCAAACCGGTTAAACTGGGCTATTTTTCACCATTCCTCCATGCAGACAACAGACCCAGACACCCTCTCGGCTAGGTGCTCTGAAAATCACAGGGACATCTAAACAGACACAATAGAGACTTCCTGGTTACGAGTCTAAAAACAAGGGGTTCTGTTTTTTTCCCCCACACCTGTGGTTCTCTGCACTAACCAGTGCCCTCGGATTTATGCTGCGTTCATGGTGAGCTGTCAAGGTGCATCAGCACACAGTTAGCTCGCTGTTGGCTCTGGGTGCGTGTGGTGCAGAGCGGGAAGACGCATGGAGGGAGGGAGGGAGGCAGGGAGGGAGGGAGGAGAGATGTATAAATAACCACCGTTGCATAAGCACATCTTGTCTCCGCCTGCTTCCCCTGCTCCTGGGCTTTGATATCCTCCCAAACAGAGAGCGAGAGAGAGACAGAGAGAGAGAGACAGAGAGAGAGAGACAGAGAGAGAGACAGAGAGAGAGACAGAGAGAGAGACAGAGAGAGAGAGAGAGAGAGAGAGAGAGAGAGAGAGAGAGAGACAGAGAGAGGACGGACACAGAGAGGTGAGACTTCAGACGGATAGAATGAAAAGAGGGCAAGAGTCTGAGACATAGAGATGGGGGTTAGGGAGAAGCTTAATGAATGAAAGTGGAAGGCTAACAGGGTAAATGCAGCAAGAGACACTAATAGCAACGAATAAGAGAGAGGATAGTAACAGGGAAGGAGAGAGAGGATAGTAACAGGGAAGGAGAGAGAGGATAGTAACAGGGAAGGAGCAGAAAGTAACAGGGAAGGAGAGAGAGGATAGTAACAGGGAAGGAGAGAGAGGATAGTAACAGGGAAGGAGCAGAAAGTAACAGGGAAGGAGAGAGAGGATAGTAACAGGGAAGGAGAGAGAGGATAGTAACAGGGAAGGAGCAGAAAGTAACAGGGAAGGAGAGAGAGGATAGTAACAGGGAAGGAGCAGAAAGTAACAGGGAAGGAGAGGGAGGATAGTAACAGAAGAGGTGAGAGAGAGAGAGAGACTAAAAGCAGGAAATTAGAGGGCTTCCTAGTGGTAAAATGAGAGATTAGTAGCAGGTGGCAATTCAAAAAATGATGGACCTCAAAGACATGAGATGGTTGTACCATTTAAATTATCCCTTTATAATTTATTTTGGTATGTCCACCCAGTGAATATGGCTTGTGCAGGCAACAAGACAACCAAATAAATCTCCAAAACAGAACTTTGACCAAAATAACACTAAAGGTATGTGGACCTTAAAAAACAAAATATCCATTTTAACTGAATCCACAAATCACAATACAAGGGATTCAAACACAAAAAGCACTCCTCCAAACGGACTAAAGAGAGCAGTCGCCATCTCTACCCCTGGACATGCTTACTATCTCATGCACACACACGTGCACACACACGCATGCGCACACACGCATGCACACACAAACACCCAAAATTTACACTGAAAGAGAATGTAGTGTTTTTTTTGTTCTGTTAGGCAGAACAACAAAGAAATGTATAGAACTGAGACTTTATTATTTATAAGAACAAGATAATGTGCTTTGATGCCACTAGCTGCAATTCTTTCTTTAACGTGGAACCATCTCCCAAAGTTAAACATGACTCCTGGGAAGTATAGTAAAGAACATATGTAGCTTAAAGGGGCATCCCTGTTAGCCCTAGCATCTGTTTTGCTTATGAAACAGTGAGGAGCATCCAGCTTTGTGAGAAAAGAAAATGCTCTTCTGTCACTGCTGTCTGAACCTTGAATGCAGCTCACTCTCCAGATCCCAATTGCCAGAATTCTGATCACCTGTTCACACACCTGTATGTCTTCAGCACACACTCTCTTGTTCAGTTCATTGCACCCCCTGCATGTGAAATGGTGTTTGTATTTTTGCGACTACTCTGTGTATTGAGTTGTTTTGTCCATCCTCGCTGAGTTTTTGCCTATTCCCTGTCTGTACTCTTACCTGACCCTAGCGTTACCTGTCCCTTATTCTTCTAATAAAAATACTTTTGGACTCTGCGATAACACCAGCCTGAGTCGCATGCTTACACATGGAGACACAGCCGACTCCATTCGGTATATGCGTTTCCCTGCCGTAGCTGGCGTAAATGAAAGATTCTGGGCTGTCTAAACCCAGGACATTTCTACATCTCTAATACTGGTTGATTTCTGCAGTTGTAAAATTGAAAACATAGTTTGTGTGTGTATGTGTGTGTGTGTGTGTCAGTGTGTGTATTCCTGGCCCACCGAGACATGGATTCCAATCATGCAGCTCAGTGAGCACATGACTCTGGAGGCCGCGCCAGTCTACCTGGAAACCATGATTTATTAATGTGGAATTACACTGTACACTTGACTAGAGGCCCCCGCGGGTTGTCACACAGGCACGCTGATAGAATGTGGTGATTAATTAACAAAATGCGCTCCTGCGCGCCGCCACGCAGCACGCTGCTGTAAATAAACTTTCCACGACAGATTCACATCAGCCGCCTTCCGCCCGTGCAGACATGGGGCGCCACATGACCGCCCCGTTACCGGGGGAAACCCGTGATTAATAGGCCATCGCCATGGAGCAAGCTGGCCGACGTTGCAGACACTGTCATAAATGTCATGTAAATGGTGGTGTGTCTGGTGAGCTTCTAAATCTCCCTCCTCACCCTACGGCTGTAGGCTGCTGTCTGTCACCTTCCATCCACTCACACCATCCCCAAGCAGATAGGCTGAATGTGCCATGCTCACACAGTTGCGCGGACACATGCTCAGGCGCCCACACGCCCGCTCACACAGGAGTTTTCCCTACGTTTCGCTTGCGTACACATGAACGCACGTAGGTTTTCCAGTGCAGGTGTTGTCTGCTCATTGCTCTCTGTCTCCCTCCACCCCCAGCCAGCGGTACTGCATGTGTAACCCCGAGGTGGTGCAGCAGTTCCACAACCCCGACACAATCTTCATCCTGGCCTTCGCCATCATCCTCCTCAACACTGACATGTACTCGCCGAACATCAAGCCCGACCGCAAGATGATGCTGGAGGACTTCATTCGCAACCTCCGGGGTGAGGCAGAGTGCAAGTGTGTGTGTGTGTGTGTGTGTGTGTGTGTGTGTGTTGGAGAAGGAGATTCTGAATGGTGGCAGGAAAGGAGGTAGGTGGTGTGTAGAGAAGAGGAGTAGATATGCAGGTATGCAACCTTATTACATATCTAACCGTTACCCTATCCAATTGCAGTTGGCTTTGACATGCGGTTGGCTCTCACAGAGGCCAGTAAAAGGTGAATCTACGGCGACAGCATATTCAACCTGCAAGGATTAGTCAGTGTTTTAAAAATCTGTAGTGGATGGAGTGTCTTTGTAACAAGAAAGGATGGCTATATTAAGTCTATACATTGTACCTAAATCTAATCTGATTCAACTCGGCTCATTCCCAAATGGCAGCAACACACATAATGCAATGCTTCTGACCAGGGCCCAAGGCAGCCTTTTCCCTATGGGCCCTGGTTGTAAGTAGTACACTACATATAGAATAGGGTGCCATTTGGAATGCAAGCCTTTTGTCATTTGTAAGATTGAGCAGCATAACAGTTTTCTTTGGCCTTGGAAGAATCCATCTGTGGACTGTGGAATCGATACAGAAAAACTTTAATGGATTCATCCAGAACGCTCCACACAATTAAATTAGGTCTTAAAATCAATTGGGGCATCTCATGGAACTTAGTATATATACACCATGATGCTTGGCTTTCTCCTTTTGTCTCCTTCTTTCTCGATAATTGTCTATTTGCCTAAAAGTTGTTTGCTTCCTTTCTTCCCTCCTTAGCCCCACCCACTCTCAGTTGCTGTCTGCTTATAGGATGACGTGAAAAACACAGTGGGGAGTTGGAGGCAGATGATAATGGATAATTAGTGGGGCTCACTTAATCAAGTACAACGGAGTAATGTTGAAAACATTCTCTATTGTGCTGTTCCACCTGATGGAGTTAGTAGACACTGAATCAAATTAGTATAATTACTTCTACTGTACCATATCATCCATTTGTTATACATACAGTGTATACATTTGACTGTTGATATACCAACTTATGACATCCTTTATGTACATAGTATTACTCTGCATTTATCTAATTGTGCTGCGTTCTAGAAATTATAAATGTTTCTTTCCTATTTGTACAGAGACACAGACTGAGACCCAGGTCTATTTTACAGCCGAGCCCTGTGTTACAACATATAGAAAATAAACCATCATATACCTGTACTATTAAAACACAATTATGGAAAACATTCACCTTGAACAACATGTAATGTAGGTCACTTAATTAGGGTTAGGGTTTCGGTTATTCTGCTACAGTAAGTGTAAGTAAAATATTGTGTCAGATCCAAGAAGGGCAAGGCTTGTTTTAGCTGGCCCTCCTATCTTCTGTGAGTCAAACAGAGAGGTGTAACCGGTATTTGTGCAGTGACACAAATAGAAAAAAAGAAACTGTGAAAAACACACAGTAACCAGTCCTCTCACCCCAGCACACCCACACACCCTCGTGCATTCCATCTCCCTGTCCTACTCAGCTGACTTCATAATGTGGAATGATGCCTCAGAATATCCCAGGGTACGTCTGTGTCACTGCCCAGATGATTGTCTCCATTTCTCCAAAACGTGCTCGACCTAGCCGCCTCATTGGCTTCCCGAAGGACCACCGTGGCTAAGATGGGGTTTGTCTGGAGGGCAGACGACTGGCCAAATGACGTCCTCCAGTATCCAGTTGAGGGGATGAAGTGCTATGTAGCTGCTGATTGTGGAATCACATTACTTAAGGACCTGAGTGTCAGGCCCTAAAAATTGCTACTGCTTTTCCTATTTTGAGCGTGTGTGCCGGCTGGTTGGTGCGTGCACCAGGGTAGGAACGCCGCAGTCTACTGAAAATTCCACACCACTGTCAATCTACTTTAAAAAAAGAATATCAACACACAATTGACATTTACCAGACGGCACCTGGGTCCAAGACCAAAACTACTGGAAGAATGTGCTCTGGACAGTTGAGTCAAATGTGGAGTTGTTTGGCTACGGTTCCAGACACTTCATTTTTGATGGAAACAAAACTCACACCAGCCGTTAAACATAGAGGTGGTGGCGTTATGGGTTGGTGCTGGCCAATTTGTCATCATCAAGTCTTGCAACATGATAATACTTCAACACACAAGCTACAACAGAAGAAATGGAGGGTTATAGCAGAGTCAAAGCTCAGATCTCAATCCTATTGAAATGCTGTTGGAGGACTTGAAGTGGGCTGTGCAGGCAAGAAAGCCCTCAAACATGACATATTGGAAGCAGTTTGCTAAAGAAAAGTGGGCATAAATTCCTTCCAGTTGATGTAAGAGGCTGATAAACAGTTCAAAGAAATGGCTATATGAAGTTATTTCAGCCAAAGGGAGCAACACCTGCTACTGAATCTACGGGTGTACTTTTCCACATTGAGCTTTTTGAAGAATTTGTGATTTCAAAGTACAACATTTCAGTGTCATTCATTTAATAAGCTTTCCTTTATCCATCAAGAATATTGTAGTGAAGCTCACACATCCAAATATCCAGATATGTGAAAAAACAAGAGACAGCTTCACAGCAAGTGGGCCTCCTTTTCTACAGGACTGTATATCTGCATTTGATGGTCTGCTCTTCAATAAGTGTGTTTGATTGTGTTCTTTAAACATGACTGGGTGTGTTCATTGCGGGTGTGTGTGTGTAAGAAGTTTAGTGAACAACATGTCACTGTGTGGGAGGCTGCCGCGTCCCAGAGCACTGACATATTCCCTGGCCTTTGGACAGGAGCAGGGGGCAACACAGCAGGACTCTGACGCAGAATACTGAGTATTCAGCACTCAGCCCTCCTGTCTCCACACTCCACGCTGAAGTGAATACCTACATGCACATACTGTATGTGTGCCGACAGTAGACACTGAATGTGCAGCGGGATGTCCTCTTTCTACAGATAGGGAAATTAAATAATGATTTGTACGCATCGCCAATGCACGGTACTGTACGTGCTGCCACAATTGCAATAGCTTATTGTAACTAAGTGTAAAATACGCTTAAATTAGTTTACAGTAACTTTCAGAAACAGTAGTTTAAAGAAGCTTAAAATAGTTAACTGTAGGTTAAAGTACCTCAAGTTTGTTAAATGTGGCTTACAGTGCATTAACAATAGATTACAGTAGTTTACAGTAACAGTAGTTAAAGTAGCCTAAATTACTTTACAGTAGCATAAATGACCTTGAATCCGTTTACAGTAGCTCACAGTAATTAATAATAGCTTACACTTGTTGTAGCTTACAGTAAGTAGTTAACAGTAACTCAAAGTATTTTACAGTGGCTTATAGTGACATTATTTCACAGTAGTTTAGTGTGTAGGCTTGTGCATACACGTATGAACGTGTGCATCAGTGAGTGTCTGCCCTTACCTGTGGTCTGCATGTTTGTTTCCCAGGCGTGGACGACGGAGCAGACATCCCCAGAGACATGGTGGTGGGAATCTATGAGAGGATCCAGCAGAGGGAGCTACGCTCCAATGAGGACCACGTCACCTACGTTACCAAGGTGGAGCAGTCTATTGTGGGCATGAAGACGGTAAGGAACCCTTGTTACCCGGCACAACGGCACTCAGAGCCGTGAGACCATATGTCCCCGGTCTGGTCTACATCTGTCTAATGTGGCGAATGTGCCGAGTGCCAATGCGTGCGGGTAGCCTTTTGTCCAACGGACATGTCGTCTGTCCACGCTCAAAGTTGACCTGCGCCTTCTGGCCACAGGGAACGCATCGCCAATGCGCTCGATATCTGTTTAATTCCAAAGCACACCCACACACACTTCAAGACTACAAAAAACAACATTGGGTTCTCTGTTTCACAAACACACACACACACAATTTTTTTTTTTTTTACATACAGTACAAAACAGTAGTACTTACAGTACAGTAGTACTCAACAATTCTGTGGTCCAGGTGAAAAATGACAGTCAATCTACAGCCTTTCAACCACTATGGAAGGTTATTGTTTTTTCATTGTCCTGCATGTTTCATAGTCAGCCTAATGAGACGCTTGCTTACTGCCAGAATGGAGATGGAGGTATCAGTGTTTGTCTGTGGGGACATGGAAAGAGGAGAGGGAAGTAAACCGACGTAAAACATTTGACCGCTTTAAACCTTTTGTATATAACCATTCAGTAAGAGAGAAATGGAGGCGAGACGGCGGTATTAAAGGCGGCAGTAGCGGTGAGTGAGAGAGGAAACGGGGGCAAAAAGAGAGTGACTGGGGGAGGAGGTGAAGTCATATAAAATGGGGGTAGAGGTGAACGAAGGATCACAGGGAGGATGGAGTGATGGACAGCAGGGGCGGGATTCACGGATTTAGGGAAGATTGAGGGGGAACGGAGAGAGGGATGAAAGAGCTCTGAGGGGTTTTGGAGTCATTCTCCTAAGGCCATGTTTTGCAGTGTAATCTGCTTACATAGAAATGCACCAAATCACAGACAGGATTTCTCTGTGATGATGCTTCCCAGTGGAAACTGCTTGGACCCCACAGGGCTGGTTGTAGCGCACCCCGCGATGGTCAGCTACCCACTCTCCCTTTTTTCGTGCT
Source organism: Esox lucius (assembly GCF_011004845.1). NCBI lineage: Eukaryota > Metazoa > Chordata > Actinopteri > Esociformes > Esocidae > Esox > Esox lucius. The sequence goes on along the minus strand of NC_047591.1, from coordinate 16,752,597 downwards.
TTCTTATCCCTCCATCATCATTGCCAACCTTTACCTCCGTCTGTTTCTCAACCCGTTCCCTGGTTCACCCGTCTTCAAAGTCTTTTGTCCAGGATGTGTTTAATCGGGTTACCTCTATCAATGAGCATGGTTGGAGTTTAGCTCCGATATGTGTCTCCAAATGTGCAGAAAGGGACACATTTCGATGGGGGGGGGGGGGGTGTACTCGCTTTTTCACATGACTGTACAACCCTAGTGAACATCCTGCGTCATCATTGTTATGTTAGACCCTAAGACTACAGCTCCACTGCTTAATCCTACGTAGACTGGCCGAGTTAGCGTCGTCTCCACTTAATTCTCATGTATTCCTCAGAGGGATACTCCATTATTATTTTTCTGAAGAGACCTAGCATAAGCCTTGAGCCTACGATGAAGCTCCCTGTGCAGTTGGTGCTATTAGTTCAATACTGCCACTTTGTGCAGCGGTCTGGTTTGAGGAACAGTATTAGTTAAACTTCGCTTTAGGTTGTTTCATGTTATGTGCAAGCGTGTACCAAAAACAAGAAACATTTTCATTATTTTATTTGGATCCCTATTTGCTCTTGCCAAGGCAGCAGCTACTCTCCTGGTGTAACTACATGATCGCCGAGGGCAAGATGGAGAGGGAGAAGAGGAACAACTTGACCTTGTTCACAGTACCATGGGAAACGCCTTGCAGGCTGGAAGACGTTTCTTGGGAAGTGAATGGAGGACAGAGAGATTGATGGCCTCTTTCCGTTCTCCGTCACTCCGCTTTCTGCTTCTTTATGATCCTCCTGTTTCACTGTGGGACAGCAAAATGTACTAAGCAGTAGACTTAACGGTCCTTTTCGACAGGCATAGGTGTCCTGTCTGTGCCTGAGCAGAATGAATCAATAAGACATTATGCGGCAGAATCCCTTGGATTTATGGAGGCAGTTATTGACGAGTGCATATAATCGCTGTTTCCAACTAATGGTGAAAAGGGTAGTGCATCATTTCGTGTCTGTAAAGAGAAAAATGTTATTGGTCAAATGTAGCTATGTAAAGAAGTTGTACTGTGCCAAATTTGCTTTTTCTAAAATAATTATCTATTTTTCTCGCTCTTTTTTCCCCTCACTCTCACTCTCCCTTTCACTTTTCTATCTGTAGGTTCTCTCTGTTCCCCACAGGAGATTGGTGTGCTGTAGCCGTCTGTTTGAGGTGACAGACGTCAACAAAGCCCAGAAACAGGCGGCCCACCAGAGAGAAGTCTTCCTCTTCAATGACCTCATTGTGGTAAGAGCCCATCACTCTGTGACTGTGATTGTGGGAAATTTTTTATTTTCTTTAGAAATAATGTTACACCCTCCTGGGGATTCTAGGTGACATATTTATGGGATTATGGCTCTGCAAGTATATACCTATTTGGATTGAATTGATTTGCACCAAGAGGAATTTTGGGAAGTGTAGTATCCTAAAAGTAGCAACATTTCCAAACTGTAAAGGAATTAACTATTATCTCACGATTGTTGTTAACTTGTGAAATTTGGTAGACCACAGTCTTGTATACACATAGGCAGCATTGATTTGCCTGCCACACATATTAAATCTGTAAACTTCCTGTTTCTTGAGGCTTGTACTCGTACTGGACTCTCTCAGAGGGAACTATTTTCTCAAGACTTTCTACATGACTCAAGCTTTATGGACATTTCTTAAATAATATATAATGCAGAATGCTAAATACTGTCCACAGTTCCCTTAGTAAAAACATAATCATCTGGAAAAGGAAGTAACCAGTTAGGGTCAATAATGAAGTCCTAGCTCTCATTCGGGTCCGCACTGTTCTGAGAAGTCATTAATTAGGACAAAGTCAAATCGAATGGGCCTTGGAATTAATCACAGATTAAACTTTTATAATTAATACAGCCATTAGGGCAACTCCAAAGGTTATCTCTGTGAAGTACTAAGCAGCTCCCATAATTATACCAGTTTTCTTCTTAACACGTCTCAAACAAAAATGAGGCAAATAAAAACGTACATTTTTCTATGCTGCCTTCACCGACACTATAAAGTAATTTGGTCTGGAAGGGAGGAAAGGAGTTTTTAAAAATGCTTGTTCTTTGCCGGGCCAGAAAGAAATCCTCTTACCAGGTCTCAGAGGAAAACTGTTGATTCAGCACAAAGAGAATGTCATAATTACTTCACTGAAACCCATTTTTTAAGAAGGAAAAAAAAGAATTAGGACACACTCTTGAGTTTTATGCAATTACACATAATTAAGAGGGCGGTTGTTGAGAGAAATTGTTCTCACGGCTACTCCGACAGAAGGCCACAGGATCCATGTTAACTTTGCAATTTCATATTTCTTTTACTGTGTGAAACTGATCATAAGGGAATTCTTCCTTTATGAGTCGATCATTATTCTTGCGGTTCCAACCCTCTCGTCTGCCGCAGCCGTGAGTGTCATTGTGATGTATTGGTTTAATATGTTGGCTTACCAAAAAGGCCCTGCAGGATCAGTGCTGAAAAGATTATATCATCTTTCTGTAGTGTCTGTATGAGAGCGCCCCTCTCTCTTTCTCTCTTTCTTTTTTCTCAGCTTATTTCTCTCTCTTTCCATCCCTCTCACTCATCTCTGTCACTGAGTATCTCTCTCCCTTTCTGTTTCTTTCTATTCCATTTAGGTATATCTGTTCGCACTCAAACGCTCACAAACCCCTTCTTTGTAAAGATCTCAAAAGCTGCAGTGCTATTACAGCATTTGTTTCTTATTCCAGAAATGTGATATTTGCCGGAGAGATTATAGCCTACGCTGCAGTAAATCAGCTCTTTGAAGGTTACTATGACCCATGTGAATCACAGAAATATGTGTTTGTCCGAGGATAGATAGTGGCAGTCACAACTGTTTGTATTCATTTATCATTGATTTTTATCACAGATATCATATTTGAACAGCATTTTCATAGGTTTCTGGGACAGGAAATAACAGTGTTGAAAAACCAAAGCAAAGCATCTCGGATTACATTAAAGTGAACCCGTAATATTAAGCTAGCTATAACCTTAACCCAACTGTAATCCAACCATAACGCCTAAAAATGCTAATGAAGGTTCAGGAGAAAAAGCTTTAAACAATTATATGGTATTTAATACAATTATATTATTTAAGTGGTTTCTGTGTATTTTTGCTCTGCATACAAACCATCGGGCAAGCATGTGCCCTGTAACAGTTTTTGCAGGTTATGTGTCTTGCTCAAGGGCTCACTGGTAGTGAATCGGAAAACCCTCATCTTCTGGGTTATTTCTCCAATCTCTAGGCTGGAGAAATAAACCTGCAGTCAGTTGCAAGCTGAATTAACAATCCGAAATGGAAATTTGCCATGTATTCCAGATGTAAGCCAAATCAGTGTATTGTATGAGAGACCACCTCAGTTTGTGAAAGGTTGATAGTCTAATGAGATATACCAGCCTAACATATCACCTGTCCCTGTTTTCTACTCTCAGATCCTGAAGCTCTGTCCAAAGAAGAAGAGTTCAGCAGCCTACACCTTCTGTAAAGCCATGGGGCTGCTGGGAATGCACTTCCAGCTCTTTGAGAACGAGTGTAAGTCCTCTAACACCCCCACCACCTCCTCTAACACCACCAACACCACCTCCTCTAACACCACCACCATAGATATAGGGGCAGTTTCTGGAAACGAGATGTTCCGTGGCTCATCCTGGTCTTCAAGTACTGTATATCCTTACAGGTTGTTGAGCCATGGGGAGGGGCTTATAAACACAGCAGAAATGAGTGCAAGAGATACATAAATAGTAGATAACTCCTATCAGATGTTGTGTGAACTTACTGAACTTGCTGTAACCATCTGGGATGTTGTAGTCTGTTGATGTTTTATGGAAATACAGCAGCTATTTCTCAGCCCATTAAACTCTTGCCCCTCTCTTACGAAACATTCCCCTTGATGTTGAGATTACTGTGTCCAATTGATATATTGTGTTAGAACTGATTGATATTATTTACATTATCTATTCAACAAACATTTTGATATTTGCTTAACATAATGTACATGATTAAACCAAGATACTGTCATGGCATGTATCAATATCTAGAACATATAACTGGTTGTGCGATTTCACACAAAACAGATGAGGGGGGAAATACTCTCCCTATATTTACAATGAATCCATCCATGGGAACTGGTGTGTTGGAAAAGCCAGCCAACCAAGAATTATACAGTTATAGATGTGAGGATTCAGCATGGAGAGGATGTGTATGTTTTCATAATGGAATCACACCCGGTCGCACAGTGAAATTAGAAAGAAACAGAGTTTGGATGCAGCCCGTTATCTACTTTCTCCTCCTGAGCCTCCAAACAGTTTGCATTCAGCTAGGCAGATGATATGAGAATATAAAATCTATCATACCAGGATATTCCTTCCCTCTCGCCTCAGGCTAGAAAGAAGCAGTGCCTCTGCCATCAAAGTGCCATTTAAAAGAGTGGGGGAAAGCGAGGCCCGTCGGAGCACCAGTAGTGAGAAATGAAAACAGAAAACACTTGCGACGAATTGCATTTCCCGCATGAATTTATTGGCTGATTCTGCTTATTCGCTCTTCCAGGGATGGAAAGAAAAGTGTTCTGTTATTTATTTTGTGTTGCTCCTGCCTCCCATCTAGATGTGAGGGAATTGTTTGTACTTTAATCATCTGGGAGTGATGTTCTGTGTCTGGGTCCTTTTCCTTTTATTTATGTCCTGTTAACTTGATTTTGTTTTGTGAATCGTTTTTTAACCAGATTTTCTGTTTGGTGTAACATTGCTGTTGAAATGTTCATAGCAAAACACTGATGGTTTATTGTTATTTAGATTCTGCTTTACCTTGGTTGCTCCATATTGCGTTGTTTATTAGAAAAGTAATGTAGCCGTGAATCCTCCACCGGTCATTTAGGCTAGAGGCCGCTGGTACCTGGTTGAATTCCTTTAGATATAGTGAGTCTCTCATAGATGTCTCACCTTGTAAACTTTCATAGGTCTTTATTGCAATTGGAAACTAGAATATGTTGGCTCGCTTGGTCAGAACCAGCAGTTCAATGGGGTTGATTCCCGCCAGGTCCGCCTGCGGTTTAGTGCTACCAACATGTTAGCATACGTGGACTGTCTGTAGTGTGAGTAGGTTTGTGGAAAGCAGTTCCGAGGTTGTCATCATTATCTTTCCAATAGACTACCCCCATGGCATCACCATTGTCTCGCCCTTCGGCTCAGACAAGAAGCAGGTGCTTAACTTCTGTGCCCAGAGCGCCGAGGAGCTGCTCAAGTTTCTGGAAGATCTGAAGGAGTCCATTGCTGAGGTGTCAGAGATGGAACAGATACGCATTGAATGTGAGTACTGTGGAGGACGGGTACATGTGTCTGTCTCGACAAAGGGGTGTGGCTACGATGCACCAGGCATGTAGCCACACCCCTTTGTTTAATAACCTCATTGCATCTTTGATGTGTCTATGAATCCTCCATTGCATATACACATCCTGTAGTACATTATTACTAGAGAGTCACTTTGAGGGCAAAACTTCTATGGCATTTTTACTAAATAAGTCTATTTAAAGCAAAAATATTGTTATGATGGTTTCATCATTGGTGGTCTTAGGACCACTTGGGAGTTGATTTGTTCAAATCCACCCACAGAGTCGCATGCATGTAACAGGTTTGGATTTCACCTTCTCCATGACTTTGACACAGATGCCAACGGTAACAAGGTCATGAAAATAAAACCAAAATCAAGTTCTTTTTTCATATCATTGTTATTTTTCCTTCATGAACACTTAGTGGTGATCTGTCCGATAGTGGATATTAAATGCATTCATAGAGCTGTTGGTTCCTGGTCTGCCTGATTAACTGAGCATCGTGATAAGAGCCAGAGCAGCATGGGATCTGCTTCAGAAGGCACATAACATGACGCTGGGGACTTTGGTCGTGGCATTCTGCCTCGGGGTCCAGCAACACGTGTCTGTGTGTGTGTCTGTGTGTGTGTCTGTGTGTGTGTCTGTGTGTCTGTGCGTGTGTCTGTGTGTCTATCTGAGCACAGCCTGTTGCCTACTCTACATTTTTGTTTTTGTCAGTTGAGCATCTGTGTGTGTGTGTGTGTGTTTGTGTGTTAAGTGTTTATGTGCCAGTCTGAATGTCATTGTGTGTGTTGTTATTTCATTTACTTCTCATTGGAAAGAGGTGATATCTTATCAGCCTTATTCTGGAATAAACCCAGGATGTCAACTTGGAGGTTAACCGGCTGTGCTGCCAACACTCTGATAGCCTATTTGAGGACAGACAGGATGGGGATATAGAAACACCACAGATTGAAAGGTAGGGTTGACTGAAGAATACCAAAGAGGGAAAAATGGCCTTTCAAGTAATAGACGTTTTACAGAGACTTGCTGAAATCCCAAATCATCTCCTAGCCCATAACACTTATGTAGATCTGAAACGATTGGACAAGGGAATCCAATTTGATGAAGCTTCCACTCAGCCCATCAGCAAGTCTGTACTCCATCTCTCAAACAAGGCCTTTAGAGATTTAATCCTTGGGCTAGGGATGTGGAGTCTTTGGAATTTGGCTTATGCCCAAGTGAAGTATTAGTTCTAGGCTGAAAGCAGTCCAGTGATCCAGGTCTCTCAGTCTGGCTCCTGACAGAGACACTGGCCACTGACCTTTACTTGTTTTCCTTTGCTGCACTGTGGCCAAATACCCAGAACAGAAATAGAACACAGCAGAGGAGAAAAGAGGGCAGCCGTCCTGAAAGCATCCAGGCAGAAGATATTTGGATGAGAGCGAGAGAGTGTGTGTGTGTGTGTGTGTGTGTGTGTGTGTGTGTGTGTGTGTGTGTGTGTGTGGTACCCACACATGGACGGATTTGAGGGCAGATAGCTCTCAGGTGTCCTGCTGCCAATGGGCATCAGTCAGAGGGAGAGCGGCCCTACAGGGATCAGATCTGAGTTCATTGCCCTTCTGTGTTCTGGAGAGTAAAGGTCCATGGGATGGATCCTGGAGGACTGACTCCAACCCAGCGCTGACAGGCAGGGCCTCAGGGAGGACAGGGGTCGATGCTGGGGGTCGATGCGCAGGGTTTCCTCCGGCGACCATTTCACACACACATTGGATATAAACCCCCACACAGAGGACCGTTGTTGTTCCTTGTGTAAGCCTGTCGCAGACTGATTTTCTGTTTTTTGTTTCCTCTTGGAGAAATGAAAGGGAATTTCTGTGCCCACTCCGAAAAAGGATTTTCGCCCACTCCGTCCAGTGGAGGAACAAAAAGAAACATTAACATGACTGAACTACTCGGCACTGTCATCCTGTTTAAGCACCGCTACGTCAGAGTACAAATGCAGCAGTAATGGGGCCTAAACAACATTTGGCTATCATCATTAACCCTAGAGTTGGACGTGACTTGTAGACAGTAAGGTGGTGTGGCACATTACCAATGGTAGTGTCATTGGGGAGGTGGTGAAGGACTCAACACCATGCTGCCAGGCTTTTCCTGGGGTTACTCTGTCTGTCCTTCTGTGTCTGTCTGTCGGTGTGTCTGTCTTTGTCTGTGTCTGTCTGTCTGTCTGTCTTTGTCTGTCTTTCTCTTTCTGTCTGTGTCTGTCTGACTTTGTCTGTGTCTGTCTGTCTCTGTCTGACTGTCTCTCTCTCCGACTGTCTGCCTGTCTGTCTGCAAAGAAAGAGGATTTTTCTTTTCAGATGCTGCCCTTTGTCGTTCTGTCTTTGCTGTTTGTGCTCTCTGCCCTTGCCTCTGTGAGTCATTCTGTCTTCTCTCTCTGTCCTCATCCTCTCTCTCCTACTCTCTCTGTCCTCATCCTCTCTCTCCTTCTCTCTCTTTCCTCATCCTCTCTCTCCTTCTCTCTCTGTCCTCATCCTCTCTCTCCTACTCTCTCTGTCCTCATCCTCTCTCTCCTTCTCTCTCTGTCCTCATCCTCTCTCTCCTACTCTCTCTGTCCTTGTTATTTCTTCTCATCTCTCTTTCCTGTCTTATCCTCCTTCCTTCCTTCCTTCTTTCCTTCTTTACTCTCCCTTATTTTCTCTCTCTCCCTTTTTTAAACTCATCCCACCAGTATGCTCTAATCCCATCCCTTACCCACACACTCTAACCCCCCCCCCCCAACCCATACCATCTCATTCCCTCCCTCACCTACCACCCATATCTCGGCCCTTCTCTCTCTCTCTCTCTCTCTCTCTCTCTCTTTGGCTTCTCTGTTTCTGTGTGAATCTCTTTTTGATGTCTTTCTCTTTCTTTTGTCCTTTGTAGGGGAGTTGGAGAAACAACAGGGCTCCAAGGGCCTCTCAGCAAAGAACAATGGCACTCTGGAGCTACGTGGCAAACAGAGCTCCCCATCAGGTGTGTGTGTGTGTGTGTGCGCACCTAAGCTTAACATGCAGTCCTGTAACACATACTTCTTTCCACACAAAGACCAACACACAAACGCCTTTAGGAATTTCTATCCTTGTTGGGACACAATTTTATTCCAGTCAAAATTCCTAACTTTAACCTTCATAAACCCTAAGCTGGAATTAATTTAAAAAAAAATTATTTTACTGTTTACTGTCCTTCTGGAGTTTGTGCAGGGATAGTCTTACTATAAATTTTTTTGGGTCACACACACACAGATTTCAGCCTCGTCTCACCATCAGCTCTTAAGTTGGCGTCATTTTGATTGACAGGCAAGCAGGACCAAGATGATAAAGGTGGACACAATGCAGTGGAGGTAAGTGTCCTCTGATAGGCCAGGCCCTAATGCAGGTAAGTCTGTCTCATTACCTAGGGTCACTAGAGGAAAGGCCTGGCTACCACAGGACCTGACCTAACATAAGTCCAGGTTGTGTTGAGACCCGTTGTTAAGAGTGGATTCGTGGAACCCTGACTATTGACCCTCGGATCGAACAACGCACCAGGCCCCCCATGCACCGTAACATATCCATGAAGTGGTAGGTCGGTAAACAGGAAGTGGTTGGTGCATTATTAAATAGCTTCTGCCAGAGGATTGGAGACTTTCAGGGGGCTGAAGAAAAAGTCAATTGCAGTAATTCTAGAGGGTGTTTTGATTTTGTGTGACCAGCCTAGGAAGAGCTTGTTTGTGTGCTCGTGTCTGTTTTCTGTGTTTGTGTCGGTGCGTGCAAGCTTGTGTGTTCCGTGTCCTAAATATTTTTCTTTGAGCGGGAGTGTAAACTACATGTACGACTGATTTCACCCGCCGAAATCACCTCGCCCTCCCTTCTCGCTCCCTTCGGAAACCCGGCGTTCCACGCCAACGATCCGACCACCAGAACTACTGTACCCAGAGGGCTTTGCATTTAGCACTCTGATGGTACTGTAGTATGTGACCGTTTGTATTTCCCTGTGTCAAGGGAGGAACGGGGCGTGGATGGGAGTGTTGGGGGAGGGGGTTCTTCAAGGAAACAAGGTTCTAGTTGTTGGTTCTTGTTTTTGGATATAAGGGTTTTTTCAAAACTGAAAATTATATCCAGATGACTTGTATGCGAAAATCCACTGGTTTTGACAAGTACAATATCCTCTAAACTTCTGTTCTTCAGCTATGCCTTCCCAGAAAAGCCTGGGTTGAAGATGGAAGTGTTGTATTATCAGCCATGGAGGTTTATAGGTCCAGATGTGTAGATACTGGCTTGAAGGGTCTAGTAGACGTTTTGGTCCGTGCCTTGCCAGCGTCAGAAATGTACAAATGTATGTTAGAACCCATCTCCACACACTCACAGCAAGCGTGCTTTAATGACTAACTAATGTCAAACCATATTACTTCTTGTCAAGGTTTTTTGCTGACCAATGGGTTGCATTTCTTCAGGTTTGATAGTCGGGGAAACTAGCATGCCAGGTTGTATCCAACAATAGCTAACTAGCTAGGTGTCAGGTTAGTTAGCTAAGGTTTCTTTCGTCATCGCTCAATGCATTGTATTCACACTGCAGTGACTGGTGGAGGATATCTTTAAGTTTACATAATAAAAAATGTATTGCAAAACTCATTCATCCAAAGATTGTATGATGTGATTGATCGACATGCCCAGTTTTAGGAGCTGAGTGATAATTATGATTGTTCTCTTTCCTGATGACTCAGCTTGGACTGAATTCCGCCGCTCTTTCGACCACTACACCCATTGGCCCTCATTTATCAAAAGTACGTACACCAAATTTCCAGCGTACACCTGGCGTACACCCAAAACCACGGTGACTTTGAGATTTATCAATATGGACGTTGGCGTACGGCACTCTCAAATCCTACGCCAGCTCAGGAGGTGGTGTACGCACGTTTTGAGTTTGTGCGGAAATGCGCAGGAAACAAAATCCTAACGCACTGACAAACTAAAAGATATGATATATTATGACCCACTGTAAAAAAAACAACAACATAATTACAAACTTCAGTGTTTATTTTTGTGCAACATGGACTTCAATGTTTAATTTGTGTGACTTTACCAAAGCATTTGATTTATATGTATTCCTTCAGATGCGAGCCTGTGCGCTTTACATGACGTTTCAGGGTTAGGCCCGGCAGTTGCGCACGGACTGGGTTCAGTAATAAAAGGCTTTTAATGACCAAAATATAATTCAGACTGACAAAATAATAAAAAATGACGTTCTTCTTCATTTAAATAATAATAGAAATAATAATAATAACGACATTCTTCTTCTAAATAACAATAAACGTCATTAATAATAAATATCATGAAATAATAAGACGAATATTACAAATTGTCATGCAATTATTAATGTGAATGAATGGTACTCCACACATCATCATCTTGTATTCCGCTTTTTAAACTGCCAAATGAAACAATTTTATTTCTTTCTACCTCCCTGGTGATCGTCTCACTCTCCACGTCAGAGAAGTTTCTCTTTTTTGCCGTCTTCCGTGTGTCCATGGCGTAAAATGAGGGCGTGGGGGAAGCGGAGACTTGAATATATAGGGGCGTGTTATTCTAATGACGATCGTTTTCAGCCGCGGCATTTATCAAGGGCACGTATTGCGTACACCTGGATTTTAAAGGTACGCACAGCTTCATAAATCAGGCGGTGAGAGGTGTGTAAGCAAAATCTTACGCCAACATATACGCCCGTTTCTACGCAATAATGATAAATGAGGGCCATTCAGTCTGTAACTGCCCCTCCAGTGGTTGTTTTTGTATGTTCAAAATGAAGGCTGTTAATTATATTAAGGAAATGGTGATTGGATAGTGTCTTGAAAAATGTGGGTGGGTAACCATGTGAGTCCTCCTCACCACCACTGCTTGGAGGTAAATCAGAATTATTGCTGCTTTCGCTATTTTGCCCATTCAGTGCACTTTCCAGTGATTTTCTTTTACCCAGGCTAGATTTGAGCCTGTCTCCTTCCTATTTCTGGATAGATGGGGGGGATGGATAAGTAGACACATTTAATGTGTGGGTGGCCATGGGACAAACCCAGAATTCTGACATTATAGTCTCATAGGGAAGATAATCCATGTCATCCATCTTGCTAACGGGCAACATGAAGCCGAATCCCATATAAAAAAAAAATCTATATGCACCTGTCAATAGTCATTCTTGTCACTGTCCCATTACCAAGCTTACAGTGTAGCCTGAAGCCTACTATCCTAAAGTCCCTCCATTTTTATCAGTAAGTGCTTTATCGGTTCCATAACGAAAAGGAACGTGCTGCTCTAAGACAAGCACTTCCTACACACACGATGAATTTGATTTGAATCTAGTTTGCTCGCGAGAAGAAGGCAACCTATGGGCTACGTCGTAAGTGCTCTCAGCGGCTGCTTAGCGGACTCCGCTGGCGATCTTTAATAGAATGAACTGTGGACGGTCCCCAAGCCGCACTGCTGTGACGAGAGTGCTGAGGACTCATGCATCTGATTAGGCAAATAAGTGGCCTTTAACCAAGCAAGCAAAACAGCACTCTGCCCGTTAATTATTGTGCTTTTTTTGTCCTTTTGACGACGGATCAAGTAGCAAGATTATTTGTAGCAGGGGCCATCCCCTGTTGCTGAAAAGATTTATTTAGGAAACATCCGCAGTCGTGCCGTTGTCATAGTTGCTGCTGTAGGTTTTTCAAATCGTATCCATGCTGTGCTGAATGGTAATGGGTACACTTTGCTCTCTCTATTTATGCAGGTGGATGAAGACAGTTGCTAAATTAATGTCCATAGAAAGGTATAGATACAACTCTATCCATGCAGTGTGAAGTGGGTGAAGCTATTTAATGTGCACACATCCCAAAGGCGCGACTGTTAATAGTTACAGGAGAGAGTAGGGATCAAGGGCGAAGACATCCGTCCTCTGACACCTGCCCACGGAGGTACAGGACACACAACTCCAGTTAGGGAGATTTGATATACCACTGACAAAGACAATCAGTCGGTAACCCCGCCCCCCCCCCACACACACCCCGAATCTATGTGTGAACAGTGTAGTTGAAATGCGTTGTGTCATAATGAGAGGCATGCATTCTGATGAGTGTTGCCTGTGACGTCTGTGGATGTGTCACCCCCACCCCCCCCCCCCTTATTTTCACCCTTGTTCCATGTTCTAATCACGCCCCCCCCCCCCCCCCCCCCCCCGCCCCCACACACACACTTATATGTTGAGTGGATGTCTAGGAGAACCCCTGCCCTCCCCTACACCACCCCCAGTGTCCAGCGCCCTTTAGTGCAGCAACCGTGGTTTGGAAGGGAGACACGCTGGCCCTCGGTGTCCCCTTTGGAACCACCAGGCTTCCCCCAGCAGAAGAAGTGGAACCCCCCCCCTCCCCCCATCCTCTTTACCTCCCCCTTGCGCCCGTCTCACCCAACACCAG